>NC_138552.1:269786009-270386009 GCF_964273705.1 Natrix helvetica
GCTCCTCCTCTAGGCCACCATGTTGTTCATGCAAAGGACTCCCATGGCTTCCATTAATCTTCTTGAGAAGCTGCACATCTCTGGATATCAATAACCATGAAAGAAAAACAGGCTACCATGTGCCTAGAGACACCTAGTTGGCTACCATAGAAACACAATTACTGGATTCATACAAGATACATCTGATGGATCTTCAGCAGCTATCAGCTCTTTGAAGATAAAAATCGTGAAAAAGGAGCCACCCTGTTTTTCTTCCCATGCATCGTAGTCTAGCACACATGTCTTGATCCAGTGCAACCCACACCTTCCATAGCCATCCTTACTAGTGTTGACCCTCTCACCTTCTCCTGAAGACGTTCCAACATAGCAGCTAAATGTGCCTCTCGGTTCTCCTTGTTGGACTCCATTTTCTGTATCAGCCTCTCTTTGGCAGTTTTGATGAAATTGTTGTTCTCCTCAATGGCTTTCTGGATGACCTCCCGTTCATGTTCCCGCTTTCCTGCCAAATGCTTCAGGAGTTCTGCTTCCTGGTACTGTGCCCATAGAATAATATGAGAATGAGATACATCTATAGGGTGCAATGACCAAAGGACAATGACAGCAGGTCCTAGTTTAGACACAGAAGGCTCCAAATAAAACTCAGCTAACAAAATCTATGTTTTACTGGGCTATTTTGCATTGATAACAAGATTGGATTGGATGACTTGATAAAGAAAGAAATTCCAACACCTAAATGACTGATGATAGAAAGACAACCTGTTAATTTGTCAAAAATCAGTACTGGGCTTCAGTAGTCTATTTGCTGTGTATGTCAGAGTTCACTAATTTCTAACTCTTGCCTCCTGCCTTGGCCCAAAAACAAAATTAGGGATGTTTATTACTAAGAGTTTTGCAACAAGAGATGAACGCAGCTGGAATATATCATGCACACTCCAGCACAAATATCAATATATATGTGTGAAGTATGCAACATTACTTTTATAAGAAATTTTCTATTTTACCTGATTTAAAATTGGGGATAGATGGCATTCCCAAATGTTGTATTGCTATTTCTTTTTTTCCTTTTCGAAAATCTTTTGTCCAGCCTGATTATGGTGGTTTAGGATTATGTGAGCTGTAGTCCAACAGTAGCAATAGCAATAGCACTTAGACTTATATACCTCTTCACAGTACTTTTACAGCCCTCTCTAAGCGGTTTACAAAGTCAGTATATTGCCTCAACAATTTGGGTCCTCATTTTACCCACCTCGGAAGGATGGAAGGCTGAGTCAACCTTGAGCCTGGTGAGATTCGATCTGCCAAACTGCAGCTAGCAGTCAGCTGAAGTAGCCTGTAGTACTGCACTCTAACCACTGCACCACATAGCTAAATTGATGAATGGCTAAGAAGACAGATTTCCAATTGCCTTATAAGGATTTTGACATTTGTCAATCTCCATTTTCCAACCATGTATCTTTTTTGTAACCTGTGTTCATCAAGGTAGATTTGGGAAGTCTTCTTTCACCTGCTGAATGCTTAAATACAGCAGGAAAACCTGTTCAGTGTCATGTATGCAGATTTTTCTATATCCCCAGCCTTCTTCTCTATGGTTAAAATAACAATGTTGGGACAAAATCTTTCAATTTAACTTATACCAGTTTCCCTTGCAGGTCAGGATCTCACTTCCCTCTATGTATCCTAAGGGGTACTTTATAGAATACTATTAACCAGCAGCTCAGACAGGCTAGCCTGGCTTTTAATTTGTAAAATGTCAAGTAATTGTAATGAGATGGATCAGATATGACCTTTCAAAGATCACGTCGTGGAAAAGCAAGTAACCAATTTTCAGCAGAACAGCATTTTCAAAAATATTGTCCGTGGCCTCCTGATAACACTTAAGTGGGATGGATTGCTTCCCATAATTGTTGTTTTTTTAAAGAGAATTTGCCCAGTTTTGTTTTCTGCTTCTGTCAATATAGCAAGTCTATGTGAAAGCTAGAGCTGAAAGAACCTCATTTCTTTCGGCTCCTACTAGAAATCAATGGCAAACCATGGCACCCGATTCATTGACACAAAATATCTGCATGTTTTATTTGTACATTTTTCAAAACAAATCTCAAAGGGCTTTACAAAACAATTCAAGCAGATATCTACTTTAAAGCACTATCAAGCATCTCCATAAGGAATGATAAAAAAAGTTAAGATGGCATCAGGGGTGGGGTTGAAAATTTTTAGCAACCTGTTCTCTGCCTGACTGCTGGCTGGGCATAGCCATGAGGGGCGTGGCCTACTTGACCTCCTGCCCCATGGGGGGGAAAGCATTTTTGCCCTCCCCAGGATACAGAGGCTTTCCTCGAGCCTCTGGTAGGATGAAAATGGCCTCTCCTGGGCTCCGGAGGTCCTCCAGAGACCGGAAACAGGCCCGTTTCCAGACTTCCGGAACTTCCAGGAGGCCTGTTTTTCACCCTCCCAGAGCCTCCATGCGGGCCCTGCACTTACCTGACATGATGAACAGAATGCATAGAGACTCCTGGGAGGCATGGGGAGAGGTGGGCAGCGTGGGGCCAGCCCAGGGGTGGGTTCCTGCCAGTTCTAACCTATTCTATAGAAGAGGTTCTACAAATTTACAGTGTTGTTTAGAACTGGTTCCAGCTCCCTCCCCCCACCCATCCACACATCATCAAGATGAAGAGCGAGAGGAGGAATTCTGGGAGTTGAAGTCCACAAGTCTTAAAGCTGTCAAATTTGAACACCACTGGGTCTTTTTTTTTCTAAAGGGTTAGGGGTACAAGGGTCTTGTAACTTGACAGCTTTAAGACTTGCTTGCTTCAAATGCCAGAGTTTCTGAGCCAACATTTTGGTTGCTAAGCAAGAGCATTGTTAAGTGAGTTTCACCACATTTTACAAGTTGGCCATGCCCACCCAGTCACATGGCTGGCAAGCCACTCCCACCTGGTCACATGGCCAGCAAGCCACTCCCACAAAGCAGGCCACACCTACAGAAGAGGTTCTAAAAAGTTTTGAAACCCACCACTGGGCCAGCCAGTCCTTCCAACTACCAGTTCAGCGAACCAGATGTAAAATTAGCATCTGGTTCGCCCGAACTGGTGTGAACCACCTGAATCCCACCCCTGGATGGCATCCATGATCTAAGCCCCAGCTGCAATGCACATAAAATAAGCATGGCTTTGATCACACCTTCATGGCCACCATCATGTTTAAAAACCTGGAAGAAGAAGTATGCCTTTGCCCGGTGCCAAAATTACAATAAAGATGGCACAAAGGGTACCTCACTGAGGAAGCCATTGCAAAGTTGGTGATGTGGGTTAAGTTTGGCACCATATTTGATTTTTCTCTGAAATCCAAGCTTTAGTTTGTCATGAGTCTACAGTTCCCTTACATATTTATATTCCTGCCTTGCATACTTGAAACTTTTCCCGTTCTTGTCCTTTTCCTTATCAATTCTATGCTTATGTAATCTTGCAAAAGTTTTCAAGTGAAAGTCAGGTAAAGATACTTGAAGGTATTATTTGCTTGTGTCTTGCCAAATAAAGTTATACCTAGATTCTGGCAAAATGGAGGTTTATTTGTTGCCATTTGAACGTTCTGACCACATGAATGAATCTGTTATATGGGTAATGCAGAGAGACACCGAGGGGTTTATCAGTCTAAGAGACACCCAGATATGAATACTTTCATTTATTTTAGCAATTTCTCTTTTGTGCAAATTGATTTTTCTACTCGGTTTTCAGGAAGTTGACTTGATCACCTCTGGTTTCATTTATGATGATCCAAACAAGGGGAGATCAAAGGCCTGTCATTATAAGGGAACACTACATTATGCATAAGCTTTGTTGAGAGGGGGTTGTCAAAAATGTCTGTATAATTGTTGACAATAAATTGAGAAGGCTCCTGTGACTTAAGAAAGCTACCATTGAAAAGCCCCTCTCTTGGGATGTCACATCAAATTTTAAATGTGTGGACTCGGATGTAAATTTCCAGCCTTAACAGTAGATATGCTGGAAGCAAACAAAGAACCTAGGGCTCTAAAACAATATTTCCTAAAGTATTTCCAAGAGGAAAGGAGTGGATAAGATCACTTCTTAAGATCAAGGGGACAGGAAAAGGTTTAACTCGGGATCTAAGAGAGAAAAGCTGAGCCAAAGAAAAGGAATTCATTCATTTCTTTCCCCTACAGTTATAATCCAGAAGCTATTCATGACTACCTATCAAGGTCAGGCAGGAACAAGGATGAATGAATGATGCCTTCTAATGGATTATCAATCATTTGTAAGCAGGAAAGCAGCGCCAATTTCTTTCTTCCTGCGATCAGCCCATTCCCTAGAACTGCTTTGTAAGCAGTTGAAGGGCTAGCTAATATTTTGCTTGAATTCCTTTCCTACTCATTGTTCACAGAAGCTAAAAATGGCTTCCTTCTATATACATTTATGTTAAGCACATGCCTAAGACTTTAATATTATGCGTATTTACAAGACTGTATTATATTGCAGGTTATAAACAAATGGAATTATTTCTTTTACACTTCACCTGTGAATGACATTCATTTGAATTAGGCATGATTTTCTTCTATTATTTTTGTGAATATTGAATGTTAATAAAACCAGGCAAGTGTGCTTTAAGAGCTTATTTCCCCACTCAATGGGGAAATTTAGACAAATGGTACTGTAGGAGAACTAAGGTGCTGTAGTGCTGAACTGGAGAGCTTAAGGCACTGAACTAGGAGCAGGGAAACCTAGAGTCAAGTCCATAATCAACCACAGGCCTCGCTGGATGCTTTTAGGTTTTAGGAAGGTTTTGATAACGATCTTTAAAGCGCTCCATGGCACAGGACCTAGCTACTTGCGGGATCGCATCCTGCCCCATACATCCCTGCGACCAATTCGCTCGCACAGAGAGGGACTTCTCCAGGTGCCGTCCACCAGACAGTGCCGGGGGTCGGCGCCTAGGAGCAGAGCCTTCTCTGTGGCGGGCCCAGCCCTGTGGAATGACCTCCCCCCGGATATCAGGACTACCTCTGACCTCCCTCCTTCCGTGCAAAGCTCAAGACCCACCTTTTCCAAGTAGCTGGCCTGGCTCAACCATAGTTTGATCATATCGCTCCTGACGGGTTTTTAATCTTGTAATTTTACTTAGGGGATTTTAAATTGCAATCTTAATTCTATCTCCATTTATCTGTCTACCTCCTCCACGTATACGTCTATATTTATGTGTATGTACTGTCTATATTTGTATTTTATGTGTTTTTATTGTACGCCGCCCCGAGTCCTTCTGGAGAGGGTGCGGCCAACAAATAAAATTTTATTATTATTATTATTATTTTAGGCCAATCACTTTTTCTTAGCCCAGCCTACCACAGGGTATCTTTTCAATGGTTAGATCAGTGGTGCGAATCTTCTTCTTACGGCGTGCCAAAATTGCACGCGCATGCAATAGCGTGCTCACACGTGCCCACTCAATCTCCACGCCCACCTGCGCATGCAAGCGTGACACACACACACCGCATGTGTGCATGAACCACCACCACCCAGACACTGGAGGCTTTTCTGAAGCTTGGGGAGGGCAAAAACGGAGGCCTTCCAGAAGCCGGAAACAGATTGTTCCCGAACTTCCGGTTGGCCAGTTGGGGCCATTTTTCGTCCTTCCCAGCCTCCAGAGGCTTTCCTGAAGCATGGGGAGGGTGAAAACAGCTTCCCCTGGCCCTCTGGAAGGGTGAAAAATCAGCTGTCATGCGCGCGCTGGAGCTGACAGCTGGTGTGCCACCAAATATGGCTCTGCGTGCCAAAGGAGCCATCAGTTTGCCATCACGGGGTTAGATTAAGCAAATGCTTAAATATTTCAACTGTAATAAAACATGTATATGAATAATATCAATTAAGAGAGAGGCTGAGTTTGTACAATATACTTAATCTGTTTTGCATGATTTATTTTTCATATTTTGGAACAGCCCATCTCCTTCACAGAGGGACAATATATTGAACCCTAAACTAACCAAAGAAGCTGGGTTTATACAACACTTTATGTGGGGGGGGGGGGGGAATCCTCTAACTAAGATTGAAATTAGCCGGGTTTTGCACATTCTACAAATGGAAGCACTAAGCCCTTACCTGACCCAGCTAGTACATTGAGTGAACTCACCTAGGCAGTGTAAAATGGTCAGTTTTTCAAATTCATTGTAATGTTTAGTTAGAACACAGAAAATTAGCAACTATATATTGTCTTCTAGAGCAGACTTCCCCAACTTGGGAGCCTTCCAGGTGTTGGGCTTAGTTCCACAATTCCCAACCAGTGTGAAGAATTCTAGAACTTAATATCCATAATTCTGAAGGCACCCAAACAGGGAGAGGTTTTTTTTTTCTAGAGTAATTTGGTAGACTCCCGAGAACTATCTTTATGTTTCTAGAACAACCCTTCATACTTTTCCTGGCATTAAAAAGAGTGGGGCAGATTCCCTGTTGATTTATTCACGTGATCAAATTGTCCTCTACAATGTCTAAACTATTTACCAAGGTTGGTGCCATTGGGAAAGGCAAAGACTAAATCCCTTCCTCTGCAGAATGAGAGGGAGAATCCTCAAAACAGGATGGTTAGCTCAATGGATGAATAAATAACATGTTTTACTATTCAAAGGGATGGCCTGCTATTACCCTAAAGCCCATTAAATTTCTTAATTGCACTGTGGGTATCATGCAGGTACAAACTATTTCTCACCTTACGTCGTTCCTCAGCAGCTTCTAGCTTCTTTTGGATCTCCTCCAATGATGGGTCACGCCGTCGAGGCAGGGAGGCGTTGAATTCAGGGATTCCATCGAAGGACGGTGGCTTAAGGATGACCTCAAAGGATTGTCCAGAGGTGCGCTTATTGAGTTCAATGACCTCCATGTCAGATATGACACACCAGGTCAGGTCTACAGTGTCTACTGAACAAAAGGGAGAGAAAAGCTGAAGAATCAGTATGCCAAGAAGCAGTTTAACTAGCAGTGGGCAGAATTACTGTAGGCCACAGGGAAAACTACTGGAAATCTGTATCTCACAAAGGATCTGAAGTGTCCCCTGCAACATTGAGGTCCTTTGGTGCAGACATGATGGGATTCATCAGCAAAGACATAGGCATGAAAGGAAAAGGTTTCCAAGTTTGGAAATCAGTGTGTGCAAAATCCCTTCTTTGCTGCCTATCCTTCCATCATGCTGGCAGATGACACTGAGCCAGAGATAAAAATGAAGCAGTAATATATATGTCTTCTTAAAGGCTAAATTCATACAACTCACATTATTGGCTCATCTAGAAATCTAGAAGCTGCACTGGAGCAACATGAAAGTTGGTTAGCTTAGCTATTTTTGCAAGAGAGAGAGAGAGAGAGAGGGAGGGAGGGAGGGAGGGAGAGAGAGAGAGAGAGAAAGAGAGAGACAGAGAGAGAGACAGAGAGAGACAGAGACAGAGAGAGACAGAGAGAGAGACAGAGAGAGAGAACGAGAACGAACTATAGCTTTCTTGGCAAGACTATCAGTTTCCACTTACCTTCATATTTATATGACGGTTTATTTAAAGGATCTGAGAGAAAGCAGGAACAGAAGAGGGACACCAGGGGGAGCTCTTTCATTTTTTCTTTGTAGGCTGTGTGAAACAAGAAAATTGAAGTACAATTACAAAAAAGGAGGTTTTATTAGCAATTTCCCTGGCATTTGTTCCTGGCGACAGGGTTTTTTCTGCTTTCATGCTCATCTCATGGCAGATATGGAAAGGAATGGAAGAGAAGGGGAGAGGAAGAGCTGCTATTGGCTTCATTTTCAGATGCTGAGTTCTGATAATGCTTTTATACAAATTCCTAATACAGTTGTACTTGAAATGCTCTGTGTCCACATCTGGTGATTGTATCTCAAAAGGAAGTTCTGGAACTGGGGAGAGAGAGGAAAGAGGCACCCATATAGAGAGAAGACAAATCAATTACTGTGTTTCCCTGAAAATAAGACAGGATCTTATTTTCTTTGGATCCCCAAAATAAGAACTTGGCCTTATTTTTGGGGAGGTCTTATTATTTTTGAGGTGCAGGAGGCAGTGAGTGTAGTCACTTCATGGCTGCTGCTGTGTTGCAATATTTTCAGGGAGGGCATATTTTAGTGCATGCACTCAAAAGCCCGATTGGGCTTATTATCCAGGGAGTATTTTCAGGGAAACAGGGTAGTTAATTTGGTGCCCAATGGTCTTTAGAGGTTTTCCAGCAAATTTTCAAGGAGAGAAATTAAATACAGAGATGATTCATCTGAATTCCTCTAGGCATAGGAGGAAAAAAAATCCCTCAATGATTTCTCCATTTCCCCTGAGCTATGCCAATTTCATTACTGCTAAAACATCCCATGGGAAAAAATACTTTTGATATCTTCCTTGGGGATTTAACTAAAGCATGGGAAGCCAGGGAAACAGATATCTGATAATAATAGATATCTGATGTGAGTATGGAAGACTGAAAGACAGGATAGTCACACATATTGACCACACTTGGAATACTGCATTCAGTTCTGGTCGCCACGATGTAGAAAAGATGTGGAGACTCTAGAAAGAGTGCAGAGACGAGCAACAAAGATGATTAGGGGACTGGAGACTAAAACATATGAAGAACGGTTGCAGGAACTGGGTATGTTTAGCTTAAGAGAAAGAAGGACTAGGGGAGACATGATAGCAGTGTTCCAATATCTCAGGGGCTGCCACAAAGAAGAGGGAGTCAAACTATTCTCCAAGGCACCTGAGGGTAGAACAAGAAGCAATGGGTGGAAACTAATCAAGGAGAGAAGCAACTTAGAACTGAGGAGAAATTTCCTGACAGTTAGAACAATTAATCAGTGGAACAGCTTGCCTCCAGAAGTTGTGAATGCCCCAACACTGGAAGTCTTTAAGAAGATGTTGGATAGCTATTTGTCTGAAATGGTATAGGGTTTCTTGCCTAGGCAGGGGGTTGGACTAGAAGACCTCCAAGGTCCCTTCCAACTCTACTATTGTATTGTATTATCCTTTTTTTGGCCACTTTATAACTAAACCAATGCACGAGCAGTATACTCCAGCTGTGAGTACACAAGGATTTGCGTCAGATAGAAAGTCCATACAGAGAGTGATAAGGACAGCTGAGAAGATTATAGGAAGCTCGCTTCCTGTTATTCAGGATACTGTTTCTAAACGCTATGTGCTTAGAGCTCAAAGCATTGTTAGAGACCCAACACACCCACTTCACTGCCTGTTTCTGTTAATAACATAGAAGAAAAACCAGAGATGGAAGAGTGGTGCTAAACAAGCCTGAATTGACCAATGGGCATATTGAGCTGTCCCCATTTTCCTGGGCCACTAAAAGCATGGCCATTGAAATCGGTCTAAAGGGTTGCCCTACTAAAAGGTCACGCTACTGTAACAACTGCAGAACGATGAGTGACATATGGCCACATTATAAGGACATGGCAGAGTGAAAATGTAATCAGAGGATGCTTATACTATGTTCAAAGGCCAATGCAGAAAAGCCCTGGAAAGGGAGCATTCCCATACCTGCCAGTGTCATGGTGTCTGCTGTTCTTAGTCTCCTGCTGCTTTGGTGACTGTCAGGGGGGGGAGGTCACAACCGGTGGAGCCTACCAGCAACCTGAGGAGACAAACAAAAGACAAAGCAACACATGAGTGAATTTCAATTTGCTTCTGTCCTTCTAAGGAAACGAGCGGTGGGATTTGCAAGGGGATGCAATATGTAAGACACTACAGGTCAAGTGCTCAAAAGTGAATTTCCCACAAAGATCTCAAGCTGTTCACCCCAGCAGCTTCACGTTCCTTCCAGCGGGCATCAGACTCAATCCAGCTCTGTTATCCCCAATTTCCCTATGTTCCATTTAAGGATAGATTCCTTATTGTAACGCTGAACAACCAAGGATCAAACCCTATTTTAGTCTTCTATAATATGTTATGAAATGTCCCAGTATTGGTCTGCTGAATATGAATAGCTTAACTCTGTGTTTCTCAATGCCCAGAATTCTTTCATCAAACAGCATTTGAAGTGTTGAAGTCCACCTATCTTAAAGTTGCTAAGACTGAGTTTCACTAACCGATAACCTGTAGTTGAGGGATGGCCACAAAGATACAGGACCCAGAAATACAGGGTTTTTGATGTGGAAGTGCTAAACATCTTCAACTCTTAGATGCAGATCAAAATTATGTGCAATTCAAAACTTGTTTCCCTAGTTGTTACTTGATGCATTTAAACATCAATAAGTCAAGCATAAAAAGGGCCTTTAATCTTTTGATTTCTGCCCATTTGGCCAGTGAAGATCGACCTTTTTTCTGTTCCATGGAGAAACACAGCATATTTCATAAAGGTAGCATTAAATCATCTTCTTTTAACGACCCCATAATCCCTTGCCGGGTGGAGTGTAGGCAACTGAATGGAGGTTGCAGAGTGTTTACTGGCCAGATGCTCTTCTTGTCACCAATGCGGAGTTTTGTTCAGCAGATATATTCTCATTGTGCCCAGAGAGAGAAATATCTGCCTCTATCTAGGACAGGGGTGTCCAAACTTGGCAACTTTAAAATTTGTGGACTTCAACTCCCAGAATTCCCCAGCCAGCAGAGCTGGCTGGGGAATTCTGGGAGTTGAAGTCCACAAGTCTTAAAGTTGCCAAGTTTGGACACCCCTGATCTAGGATCAAACTCACAGCCTCCTGATTGTGAGTCGAGAGCTCCACCTCTAGGCCACTATACCACTCATAAAAGTAGCATTAAACGCCTTTTGCATATGCTTACACACATTTCTCGTAGCCTCAATCATCAGAAGGGTACAGGTGAAACTCGAAAAATTAGAATATCGTGCAAAAGTTCATTTATTTCAGGAATGCAACTTAAAAGGCGAAACTAATATATGAGATAGACTCATTACAGGCAAAGCAAGATAGTTCAAGCCGTGATTTGTCATAATTGTGATGATTATGGCTTACAGCTCATGAAAACCCAAATCCACAATCCCAGAACATTAGAATATTACATGCAACCAAAAAGTATGTGGCAACTGTGGCTAGAAGGGCTTTTGCACAAATCCATCTTGTGTGGCAACTGCACCCACGCATGGACTGGGCTCACGGTCACTCACGTCTTGGTCATTTACCAGTTGGACTGCTGCTACTATATGCCCCATGAGTGTCTGTCCTTGAAAAAAACAGTTTCTACTGGTTCAGAATGCAGTGGCATGCACTCTTCTGGGTACACCAAGGTTCTCTTGTGCTACACCACTATTGTGCCTGCTGAAATGGCTCTCTGTGCGCTTCTGGGTGCAATTTGAGATTCCAATTACCACCTTTAAAGCCTTACATCAGTGATCCTCAATCTGTGGTCCATGGACCCCGGGGGGGGGGGGGCATGAAGTCATCACAGGGAATCCACGAAGGCTTGAAGAAATGTTATGGTTTTAAATAAGGGTGAAGTTGATTTAAATCTTCAGTTAAGTCTTGGGGGTCTGTGGCTATGGCCTGTGGCCACAAAAGGCATTTAAAGGGAGCCCCTGGTGAAGAAAAGGGGTAGATAATGTGCAGGACTGCCTCTCTCTTGAGGATTTCTGTCCATCCCACCAGGCACAACAGAGTTTGGGTGTTCCAGGTCCCCTCTGCTCAATACTATCTGGTGGGACCTAGGAGTTGTGCCTTCACTGTTGGGATGCTTGGCATGGAGCAGCCTGACCTCTGAGATCCAGAGGGCCACAACTCTCTTGGCCTTCGGGAAGGCTGCAATGACTGACATGTGGTGTTTCAGGTTCTTGGATGGGATATTGAGACACTGTAAGTGTAGTTGTGTTATGAGTCTGTAATGGTGCCCTGGCTATTGTGTTGTGGTTACTTTAATATTGTTTCCATTTTGTGATCAGAGGCTTTATAATATACTTTTCTGGATTTTTGTTAGCCAGCCATGGCTATGTTCAATAAGGTAAAGATTCCCCACATATGTGCTAGTCGTTCCCAACTCTAGGGGGTGGTGCTCATCTCCATTTCAAAGCCGAAGAGCCAGCGCTGTCCAAAGACGTCTCCTTGGTCATGTGGCCGGCATGACTAAATGCCGAAGGTACACAGAACGCTGTTATCTTCCCACGAAAGGGGGTTCCTATTTTTCTACTTGCATTTTTTATATGCTTTCGACGAACTGTTGGGTTTGCAGAAGCTGGGACAAGTAACTGGAACTCACTCTGTTATGCAGCACTAGGGATTTGAACCACTGAACTGCTGACCTTCTGATCGACAAGCTCAGAGTCTTAGCCATTGAGCCACCACGTCCCTATATATGTTCAATAGGCAGCCATATAAATTCTGTAAATCAATAAAACTCATGCGTGAACTATCAAGATTAAGTATCTGGATTTCATTTCAGTTGCAGAGATCATTTTAAAGAGGTTGAAGAAGCACACTAAGCAATGCTGACTTGAGAGTTTGAATCAGTCTTGGAACACATTGGCACCGTGTCTGGGGTGACTCCGTGCGTGAACACTGTTCTCACAACCAGGGAGGAAGAATGTAGTTCAAACAATAGGACTTTTTCAATAGAAGGAATGGCAGATGGAACTGCTCCACCCAGAAGCAATTTAGATCGCTGCCTTTTAAGAAATCTGTAGAGATCTTGAAAAGGGGCTTGCAAACGAAACCCAATGGGTGCAGGTATGGTACTGAGCCATAACGTGGCCTAGCATATGTGCAAATTCAGATGACTGCAATGTATTCATCGAACCATGGTTACACGAATCTGATCATAATGTGATGGGGTGGAAGAATAACCTTGGAAACACGTTCTTTTATAGTCCAGACAGTTTAAGATATTGGAGTACTTAAATTTCCAGCTGAAAGAATCATTCAGTTCTGTGTGAACATGACACAAAGGTGGAACACAAGAGATGTTTTAGATTCAGTCCTTCTCATATAATGTAGACCAGGGGAGTCAAACTCGATTTCATTAAGGGCCACATCAGGATTGTGTTTGACCTCGGGGGCCAGGGTGGGCATGGCCAGCTTGACATCACTCATGTCGGGGACGTCTATGGTGGCCCAAGCGCTCCGCCGATAAAAACGGGATCCAGAGCTCCACCTTCAGCTGCGACAGCCTCCTGCTTCCCTCTGCCAGTGCAAACGGAATCCGGGGGGGGGGGGTGCCACATGTTGCTCCCCCAAGCTCCATTTTCACTGGCAGAGGCTGGCAGGAGACCATCACAGCTGAAAATGGAGCCTGTGAGGGCCACAAGTGACCCTCCCAAGCTCCATTTTTGCTAGCAGAATCACCGCGGACTGGACCTTTGCTTTTTTCTAGGGTGGCCCTGCAGGCCAGATCGAAGCACCCCATGGGCCAGATCCGGCCCCCGGGCCTTGAGTTTGACACCTCTGATGTAGACTAGTGCCTTTCTTCCAGAAATGACTAGTTTGATTGTATATGCATGGATACTTCCAGATGCCGCTACAAGAAACTCTGGAAAAAAGCAGCGTTCCATACATCCATTCTTTGTTCATTTGATTTGACCCAGTTTCTGTGAAACCATAAGGATCATCCCACTCGCTAATTATGAGACCCAATAGGTTGCATCAGTGAAGAAGAAGCTTTCCAGTGTACAATGAGTGTAGGTTGGAAAATGAACTCTTAATCCATTTCTATAAGCCACACATAAATTAGACTTTGAATTTACAAGGGCTTTGAACTACAATAAAACTGCAATAAAACTAGAACTTCAATAAAAACTTGCCATTACTTATTATTAGATGGCTTTTTCTCAACTATCAGGAGATATGTAATGTTCAGTCTTTCCCACCAAAAACCCCCTCTTTATTACTCCCATTGGTGAAAGAATTCCATTTGCCTGGAATTCTTAGCTGTTTCCTTGAGCAGGGGTCCCCAAACTCCGGTCCGTGCCATGCCAGAAACGGGGCCGTGCAAAATCCATGGGATGCAGGCAGCATGTGAAACCACGCCCCCTCCGGTCCACGGAAAAACCTCTCTTCGTGGAAACGGTCCCTGGTGCCCAAAAGGTTGGGGGCTACTGTCATTTGAGTACAGAATTTTTGCAGCAGGTAAGTACAAAAGAATGATAGAGATCCAAAAAAAGGTGGTTAGATTTTAGCTCAGCAATTCAGAAAGTCAAATTAGCTAAACTGGAGGAGGGTTGCATTTCCAGGGCTGCTTGCTTGCTCCCAAAAAACATGGTGTAATTCAGTTTTAGACCTGAGTATAGGAACAATGCTGTATTTATTTCCCAAAACCAGTGAGGATTGTTCTTTTGAGAGGAAGGATGCACGTGTTCAGAATCCCTTCCCCCTCTCTCCATGATAACTTCCCAGGAATGGGCCATGACACTGAGAAAGACAAGGGTGCCTCTTAGGATTGATGCTAGTTTTAAAATGATTTTTTGTGTGTGTTTGTTTTTACCTACTTGAATTACAACAGCTAATGAATAGAATGGAATGGAATGGAATAGAATAGAATAGAATAGAATAGAATAGAATAGAATAGAATAGAATAGAATAGAATAGAATAGAATAGAATAGAATAGGAATAACAGAGTTGGAAGGGACCTTGGAGATCTTCTAGTCCAACCCCCTCCTTAGGCAGGAAACCCTACACCAATTCTGACAAATGGTTATCCAATATCTTCTTTAAAACTTCCAGTGTTGGAACATCCACAACTTCTGGAGGCAAGCTGTTCCACTGATTAATTGTTCTAACTGTCAGGAAATTTCTCCTTAGTTCTAAGTTCCTTCTCTCCTTGATTAGTTTCCACCCATTGCTTCTTGTCTTACCCTCAGGTGCTTTGGAGACTAGCTTGGCTCCCTCTTCTTTGAGGCAGACCCTGAGATATCGGAGCACTGCTATCATGTCTCTCCTAGTCCTTCTTTTCATTAACCTACTAGACATAGCCTATTCCTGCAACTGTTCTTTATATATTTTAGCCTCCAATCCCCTAATACAACACCAAAAGTCCTCTTGTTAAATCTTAAGCCTCTAGAATTTGACTGGGGATTCCTCCTGGTGAAAAAAGTGGAGTTTGCCCGCAACCTCAGAAAAATTCCTCCTGCTCCACTTGGAAGACATGTTCTTCATTCAAAACTTCATTCCTCTGTCCCCACCTCCTTCTGCCTATCTAGTAGCCTCAAAAAGCTCTTCTCCCTTCATGTAAAGGAAATCTCTGTTTCTACAAATGGGGTTGTCACAGCAGCCCCCTTCCTTTTCATCCAAGACCTATTAGCAGACATTATTCAGTCCCCAAGATCCACGGCTCTCCTTTCCTTTGTTAGGAGATCATGCGCTCAGCGTTTTCACTGGCAGTTTTGAGGACTGGCTGCGATCTGCCCACAGCCTCTCTTCACCGCTATCGCTTTATTGCTAAGATCCCCCTGCTTTGGTTCCTGGGAAAGCGCTTGGCTCAAGAAGCCGGCTTGGGAGGTGTGGGGCTGGCTGGGAGGCAAGCCCTAGGCGTTTGAAAGGCTGCTGTCTTTCCAATGGCTCCACCAGGCATGCTGTGTGGTGCTTGGTCGGTAAGGGAGGGAGGGAGGGAGGGAGGGAGGCGGAAGCCACAGCCCTGTTACTGTATAATGTGGGATGAGCTCACAGCAGCTGAAAGCAGGCAGGGAAGGAGGAGAAAGAGGAGAGCATGATAAGGACCTGACACTGCAGCCTTGTCCGAAAAGGACGAGCTGGAGAACTTACAGACATTTTGCCTCTGTACAAAATGGGCTTGTTTCATTAACGATCGGACACCTTTCACTCTCCTGAAACTAAGTGCTCATATATTTCCAAACACACAGACATAACCGAGAAGGACCCTGCTCTCTCCGCTGTGCCATTTTTAATGTCAAGTGAAAGCCTATATATTTCTTCCCTTTCGTGATCTTTTAAATTTCTTTCTCTTTTTTAACCCAACAACCTTCATTCGTACCTTTTAGATCTTTGCACCGCTGTTCCCTTCACTTAAATGTTTCCCTTTACTTTGTCTTTATTTTGATTTTGCTCTGTGCCTTTTGATTTATCTTTGACTTTATTCTTTTATTTGGTGGCTGTACGAACCTTCTCAAAGAGCAGTGGTGGCTGGATGACAGGGTTAGGTAATAAAGAAGAGAATCGATTTCCACGGAAAAAAACATTTAAAAAAAAATTAAAGAGAAAACAGCTGTTGCTCCTCCTTCAGTAACTATTCCATCCCACACCCATTTGAGATAAATGCCATGGAAGTGGGAGAGGCCTCTCAGCCTTCATCTCCAGATGTGGGAGGGAAAGAGAGAGAGAGAAAAACCTACATGCTACTTCCTATTTTTCTAAAAATATAAAATAAAATCCACCATTACTAATATAGACCACAGGTTTATCACACAGGTATGAATGTCTGCTTTCTCTCCTTTAAACATTTCCGTTTCTATTTTTACCAATAATTTGGCACCTCTCCCTTTTTCAAGGCAAGACTCTGCCCACCCCGACGAATAATTGCAGTTTTTGTTCGGCATTTGAAGAACTGACATGGGGAGGGGGGGAGAAAAGATGGAGGGCTGGCTTTTCTTCAGATGCCACCAATGAAATCTAAAGTAAGGAAGCAGTGAGGGAAGGAAGATGGCTCTTCTGCTATGAGGTTACCTCTGGCAAAGACATTATCCGCAAATATAAAGGAAAGGAGAAGAGAGCCAAGGGTTGGTGCTGTTGAACATGCTTCAACACTTACCTCATGCCACAGAAGTCTGATTTTACTGCTTTTACCTACATGGGAGGAATTTCAGTGCAGGTAGGAAAGATTACATTTGCTTTCCACCTGCATTTGATAACATGTGACTTGCTGGGAAACCTATAACCAATCAAAGCATCCCATGTGTGCACTTGTCATTTCCAATCATTCTTTTCTGCCCTGGAGCTATTTGGAAAGCCCTCTGCACATGATCCCAGGATCTTTATCACTGTAATGCTTCACATTTGCCAAGGTTGTCTGGTGATGATTAAAACAGAGTCCTCAGGAAGAAAAAAACCCTGACGCTTGACGATATGAAGCCCTGATGCCCCTTCATCTTTTAGCCTAAATCAGAGCACCTTCAGGATACGAAAAGCGTAAAGTAGAAGTGGGCTGATTAGTGAAATCTGGGGTGGAAAAGGGGATCATACCATGAATTGGGAAAGTTCCAGCCAGAAAAGGAGTCAAAAGGCTTTAGTCTGTTGATGTCTATAGGCACTCGGAGATACTTTTTGGGATTGGGGGCAGTAGGCGGAGAGAAAAAACTAAATCTGGAGAACAATTGCTACAGAAAGATTCAGCCAATGGATATTACCATTTAGCCTAAGGAAACCAGGGTTTGGTGCTGTGTATGAATGTAATCATTACACAAGTCACAGAAAGAGAATTTCCAAATTAACAGAGCTAACTTTGCACCGATTATAAAAGACTATGAAAACTCCATAATTTTCCCTTTGGGGGAAAAAAATCTGCTAGCTAGCTTCTCTGCCAACAAAACCAGATTTGTCCATTCCTGTTTTAAGCATCTATTTCTTTTTACAGACACAAAGAAGTCCAAATGCTTTTCTCTTTCAGGGGGGCGGGGTGATAATTAATCTTGGATTTTCTGGGTAAGGACAGGCTTAGAAAACTACTAAAGCAACCCTCCCCTTGACCACAGGAAATGTATGCAGCCATTCCTCGGGTTTCTGAGGTTTCAGCAATGAGGTTTCAGCCCAGCTTGAAGAAAAGAAACTTTCTATCAACAAAGAAATTATGAAGAGAGAAAGGCGGGGATGTTTCGGGGACCTGAATGCCACATCCAATTAACTTGACTATTCTTTCCTGCCCTCTGAAAGCATTGTGCAGCCTTGCCCATTGTTATTTTGTCTGGATCAGGGTGAGTACATTGCAAATTTGCAAGAGAAGAAACAGCTGCAAAGAGGAAGAAATGTTCTGTAACTATTCACTGCCCCCCCCCCCCCACACACACATAAACACACACAAAAGTGCCTCCATCCATCCAGAGCAAAAATGGCTAGATGTAAAAGATCTCCAAAGCAACCCTATTTGTCCCTCTGACAATACCCATGTTTTTCTTTTGAGGAAAACTTGTGGCACTTAAGATATAACCTCCCAGAGAATGGGGGCATTGTCTCAGAATGAACTCTATTTCATGAAAGCTGCTGTCATATAAATGTTTGTCTTTAAGGTATCACCAGACTTTACTTGTTATGGGGGAGAAAAAAAGAAAATAAATCTGTTTTGATGACATATTCAGTGTCAGCACAGAAAGAAGAAGAAAAAAGTACTAAATAGTCAAGAGTTGGAAGAATGAGGTCACCGATAAAAGGAAAGCAAGATGCAGAGACAGAATGTGTTTATGAAAGTAGTAAAACAGATATTAATATGCAAAGATATGCAAAGAGGCAATTGGAGATCTGAATGGGATGGAAAGACCAGAAGAAACCAGAGTCTTAAGTGCTGGTTTCCAAAAGCCAAGAGTAATATTCATGGATCCTGTCTATACCTATCCCCCTATTGGCATTCCTCATTTTGAAAGCCCAGCTCTCAAGACAGCATTTCTACACTTGGTAGAAATTTATTCTTTCCTCCATCTGCCCAGCACCAGTTCCCGATGGGACCCTTTCTTAATCCTACTGCACTTACCTCTTTTTAAGTCCAATGCTTGGTTCAGCCGCTCCCAGCTTCTCGTGTGCTTCTGTTAAGGGAGTGTTGCTAAAAGATCCACTTAGCATCCACCAAGCTGCCAAGTTCACACCATGACATCATCTCTGAGGCAGCTGATTGGCTAAGGTATGAAGTAGCTGATTGGGCAGCATCTTCTTGGGAAGAAGGAACTGCCTGAGTAATCTCTTGATGAGCCAGGTGGGTTGAGGATGATGTCACACAAAAGATGTGATTTTCTTCAGATGAAGAAGGAAACGCAGTAGCCCCTGCTTCAAAAGGATGCATCATAGGAAATCTAAGCCACCCACACCACGGCTGTCAAGACAAGCCCCCATCCTCTATGGCAACCTAGCTATTGTTATCCAAGCTAAATACAAGGGAGGGGGAGTGAAGCTTGGACCAGAAATTTGCATTTCTACATCTGTATCCAGGAAGAATCTCTACAAAATCAAGACTGTTTGGATGTTTGGAGAAAAAAAATGAATTTTATTTTACAATTTAGGGAGAAGTTGGCTGAAGTGGGAGTGGAGATTTTTTTTTAATGCATTTAATGACTGAGTTCACCCCAGTTGCTATATTAAACTAAAATGGGCTTGGATAATTAATTACTCAGCATCTTGTGGGAAATCCATCCTTTGTCTTAGCAAGTTGCATGAGCCAAACCAAATCAGCCATAATAAATTAACCTGAGTTTGGCTTTTAATTTTTTGTGTAAACCCACCCAGCCGTAGTATGTAAGATTACATGTATTGCAGTTACATGCTATGGAGGATGAGAGCATGGGAAATTCTGGGTGAAGGACATCTCAGTAACCACAACTCTACAGCAGATCTATTTTAAGAGGATTTGTCAGAATTGCTACATACAGTATATGAGCTTCTGTAGCATGATTTGCATACCTGCTAAATACGGTTATTTATTTTTCATATATCAATTTATATGACTACCCAACTCATCAATGTGACTCCGGACAGCTAACAGGAATTAAAACATAATAAAAATACACAGTATACGAAAGAAATAAAAAATACTGTTCCAGAAAGTTAGCACAAAATGAGTCCTGAACCTATCATTCACCGAAAGTGTGGACTCAATTACTGTCCTGGTCCCCCTGCCAGGGAAAACAACTAAGTCCCCAAGGTTTTTCAAAAGGTGAGCCGAGTCAGGACCAGGTGAACCTCAGGTGATATGGTGCTCTGGACAGCAGGAACAGCTACAGCCCTCCTGGGTCCCATTAGATGACACTCACTAATAGATGAGACTCAGTGTATGCCCCTCCTGCCCAGTTTAATGGGAAGAGAAGCCATGGGAGTAAGGTGGTCCCTCAGATACACTGGTGTCATGCTATGTAAGGCTTTAAAGGTATCAATCAGTCTGTTAAGGCTCCGACGAATGAATCCAAGCAAATCAGAATTCTGAGACTTGAATCCACCTCAAAGAACTTCTTTGTTGATTACATCGTATTGGCACAGATTGAAGGAAAACCAACTCTAAATAATTCCCGTGGTTTCAGTATACAGTAATTAAAATAGGAAATAACCCCATCCACAGGTGTCACAGGTCACATTGACCAATTAGGTTATTTGGCAGGCTCCCCAGTCACTCCTTCCCCGACCTTATTTGTTGACAGTGGAGATGACCTTGGTTCCCATGAGAAAGCTCTTTGCTTTGTCTTGGGCCAGTCACTTTCTCTCAGCCCTAAGAAGGAGGCAATGCCTAACCATTTCTGAAAAAAATGGCCAAGAAAATTGTAGGGACTTGTCCAAGCAGTCTCCAAGAACTGGGTCTAATTGAACAAAAGAAATTTATTTCGAACAATTTTGTTTTGACTTTTGAAATGAAACCTATCAGAAATTCCAGCCATCTCTAGTCAGTGATTCAGAGATTCTCTGTGAGATCTGTGAAAACTTTTGTAGGATTTGGACAGAAAGGTAGGCTGTTTAAATTCCAATTCCTCTTTGACCTCACTCATTTTTCCCCTTCTTAGTTTACAAGGTCAAGATTGCCTTCCAGAATAATTGGCATGTTCATGTTCAAAGGCAGAGGACCAGATTAAAAGCATAGAAGAGGATTACTTCCTTTCACGCTCTATTTAACTTCTCAAAAGTATTTAAAGGGCTGTTACTGGAAATCAAACAATCAGCTAGATGGATCTAATCATCTAGCAAAGTTCATGCAGTCTTTAGCTACCATAGCTACCCCTACTTTACACACAAGGATATGGTATGCATCCCTTCCACACACGCACACACACACCAGGTCTTTATACAATACATAACACCAAATGGGGAATCATTCTTTTTTTAAATTTCTCTTAGAGCAGCTGCACTGCCAATAGATCTGTCTGTTCATCAAAACATTTCTGACAATTAAGAACATTTTGTAAAGTTGTTCTGATATCAGCCTGTATTGAAAAGCTACACTGAAGATCATCATCCCTTGGCATGATTAACACTGACAGGATGTAGGCAAATGCTCAGGTTTAGACTCCCACTTAAGCACTTGGTTCACAAACAAATTGAAAGCTTGAGTTAAGCACAATTGTTCTGTTCACATTCCCTGCTATGTCAAAAGAAATCAACCACACTCTGGCTTAATGTTATAATCTAATTCACAAAAAGTACACAAGTTGCCCAATTCCATTTTAGCCAATTCTAAAATGCTCTGCAAGCCGAGCTGGAACATCTGTGCTTAATTGTAACTCTACTAATCATCATTTCTTTTTCTTCTTTTCAGTCTTAAGCGGCGTGGAAATTTGTCCCATGATCTACAGGAGCCAGGAAAAGCAAGACAGAGTTATTGCAACTCATTATGAGTGCTCCAACTCAGATCAGAGGGCTTAATGGTTAAAATGTTGAATAAATCTGGGGAGATCCAAGGTCAAATCCCCACTCAATGATAGGTAGTCCTCGATTTATGATTACAATTGAGCTCAGAATTTCTGTTGCTAAGTGAGACGTTTGTGAGGTTTTCCCCCATTTTACGACCTTTCTTGCCACAGTTGTTAAGTGAATCACTTCAGTTGATAAGTTAGTAACCTGGTTGCTAAGTGAATGTGACTTCTTCATTGACTTTTCTTGTCAGAAGGTCGCAAAAGGGGATCACATGACCCTGGGACACAGCAACGGTCATATAGATGAATCTGTTGCCAAGCGCCTGAATTTTGATCACATGATCATGGGGATGCTGCAAAGATCATTACCGTGAAAAACGGTCATAAGTCACATTTTTCAGTGCCCTTGTAACTTTTAAACGGTCATTAAACAAATTGTTGTAAGTCGAGGACTACCTGTATAGTGCTTGCTGGATGACTTTGGGCTGATCTCTCTGTCCAGTCAAGCCTACTTCACAGGACACCTTTGTTGTGATGCATGGCAGGGGTGGGTTGTGCCGGCATTGCTGCCGATTCAGTGCCTCAAAATTTTGCTACGCACGCGGGCACATTTGCAAATAAAAAGTTCTGCGCATGCGCAAAAACTAACAAATGGGGGGGGGGGAATTTCCACTGAAAATTGTTCTGCACATGCGCAGAACCGAAAAACAAGATGGCGGCCCCATAGGAGAACTGGTTCGGGGGCGTGGCAGGTGCGTGGCGACCCAGGTCGCCAAGTTACTCCCGGTTCGGCTAAACCAGTCCGAACCTGTAGGAACCCACCTCTGATGCATTGTAGCTTCAGTGGATATCACCTTTAGCTCCTTCAGTGCTGTCAGCTGACCATTAATAAATCTATATAAAAGGCAATATTTGTTGAAAGGGAAGATCTTATTCATCCAGTTGTAAGGATTTTAACCTAGAAATTCCACTTTGAATGGCTCCCCATTTGAATGTCATTTTATAAAATAGTCAAATCTCTTTCAGGAGCATATGATCAGCCACATGACATCACTTTAAGCCATGCTTTTTTAAGGATGTTTTACTGAATGCATCAAAACTGCCTGGGCTTAGCTAAGTCAGAGCTAAACAGCCCTAAGCAGACTGTACGTGTACTGTAATGTGTGAATCCAGCCTCTCTTGACATTGTACATTATATAACTCAATAGCCCTACTACTACAGCAAGAAACTAGACATTAGGAACAGAAGTCCTTTCCCTTAATAGATTATCTTCTTTTCACAAATGTTCTGCCAAAAGATCCAGATTGTGTAACTGTCATTGATGTATCATGGCAGCTAAAAGCTGAGAAGAAGAGGAAGAAGAGGATAAGAAAAAGATGAAAAACCAGCCTTAGAAAATTTGGAGGTTGAGCTGCATCTCCCAGCCTGTCAGCCACTGTCAAAACCTTCTATACCCGTGATGGCGAACCTATGGCATGTGTGCCACTGGTGGCACTTGGAGCCATTTCTGAAGGCACGTGAGGTGTTGCCCTGTCAGCTCCAGCACACATGCACACGCTGGCCAGCTGATTTTCAGCCTTGAGTTTGCCCATTTTTCGCCCTCCGGAGGCTTCAGGAGGCTTCCCTAAAACCTCCAGAGAGTGAAAAACCGCCCAACGCGCGAATCAGAAATTCAGGAATGGACTTCAGGTTTGTGCACTGGGCTGTTTTTCGCTCTCTGGAGGTTTCAGGGAAGCCTCCTGAAGCCTCTGGAGGGAGGAAAATGGCCCAAGGGGCAACCCGGAAGTCTGTTCTCAAACTTCCAGTTTGCGTGTTGGGCTGTTTTTCTCCCCCCTCGGGCTCCTAGAAAGCCTCTGGAGCCTGGGGAGGGTGAAAAGCGGACCTACTGGGCCCACCTGAAGTCAGAAAATGGACTGTTTCCAGTTTCTGGAGGGCCTCCAGGGGGTGGGGGGAGGCCATTATTGCCCTCCACAGGCTCCAAGAAAGCCGTGCGCGCATGTACAGGGCAGTGTGGAGGGGTCACACGCGCATGCACAGTGGGCATGGTGTGGGGGGATTACATTTTGGGGGTGGGCACACACACGCATGCTCACTGTCCTATACAGAATCCTTATTATGTTGCCTTTCTTTTAAAACCTTCTGTTTTCCACCCATCTTTTGCTGTGCTTTTCCTGATGGAGAAAAGCCGATAGGAAGGAAATAATGGAATACTGCCAAGATCTTTTGGCTTATAACTTTTCAGACCTTTCCTTGTATGTACTGAACCACAACATTCAGATGCCCTGGCAATATCTTTGTCTTTGTGGTAGTCCCATAATTGCCTCAACTCTATCCCACAAATAAGACGTAAGTCATCCTTAAGCACACCTGTGTTAAAATAGCATTTCTCCTCTTACTCTAACAGTCAAGGCAGTCTTGAGAAGGGTAAAATTTGTTAAATAGATACAATAGAGACAGAATAGGAATCAATGGCAGGAAGGACCATTTTTATGCCAATCCAGTTATCTGCCAACACAAAATTGATCAACTCACCAATGGAAAAAGCCTCCATTGAAAAACCCTCTTAGATTCTTATTATTATTATTTTTGCAACTGATTGATATAGAATCATATGCTTTCTTTAGGATACTGAGCAGCAAATCATTTTTTTATACCTCGTGTCAGGGTTCCAAATGGCATCCAAAAGTAAATCAGAGTCGAAGGCAAAGTATTGCTCAAAGTTCCAATTTATTAAGAGAGTCATGTTGGCACATCTGGGAAAAGTTGAAAGTTCATGATCTTGCCCCCGCACCCACAAGTCCATCACCTGGTCCAATCTTCCACTGTCATGCTGGCAGTTCCACCCATCCAGTTCTGGTCAGATGCAAAGGTGCGGAGACAAAGGATGACCTTGGCTTTCTAGAAAGAACTTTGTTATGGCTACATAGCATCTAACTACGTACAATCCCCCCTCCCATTTTCCCACAATAGAAAATGTATAGTAGAATAATAGAAAGTATGGCAGGCCAAACATCCAAAAGAAAAGATGGCTGCAGGTCTGACACCTTGGTTGCTTTCAAAGAGAATTAACAACTGATCTAGAATGAGATGCTAGGGTATTTTCAGGATCTGGCAAACTGTAAATGCAGTGTTGAAGATACAGCACTGATTACATCATTTCTTGCTGGAAGGAATTAAAAGAGTTTGGAGGAGGGTGCCTTTAAAATGAGAAACGACCCAATGCCACTATCATATGACTCACTACCGGTATTATGCAAACATTAGCTGTTGAGATCATCTCAGTGTCTCTTCCTCACCTTCAATAAGAGAGAGATGGGTGCTTTTCTGTATGGCTCCCAAGACAATGGGATTTCCTGTGCAAAGCCTTTTGTCCAAAGATATTTTGCTGGCTTGTTGTGAAAAGTCAAGGCCTTCATATTGGATTAGAGTATTGATTTATATGGTTGTTTTTTTCAAATTACGGCATCAAACAAATTTACATTTTTAAAACAAGGGTTAAAGCATGAACAATAAATTCAGATAACAAAATGACACCTTTCAACGAACATTTATTGCAACTAACCACATGTTGCCTACTATCTTTCAGCCCCCATCTTAAAATTTCTCAATTTTTTTCCTCTTTTGTCAGTATTTTACCAACATTTTACTTTTTGCTGCCAAAACCTTTGTTCCTAGTTTTCAGATCCATTTTCATCGCATCATATAATTTATCTGTAAAACATTTGGATGTTCCAGCAATAAATTGAAACTACATACAGAAGAACACAAATGTTTGCATCCCCAACCAACTCCCCACTATCGTTGCCACAATAATTATTTCTACATTGATCCATAAACTAAAGAATCAAAGACAGTTTTGCCTTACCTCCTCCTTCATGTTGTGCATTCAACTAAGCATATTTTGCTTTTTTTTAATTAAAATTTTACATATCATATGCATATGATTGTTAAATGATTATACCCTGTACTTTACTCTGGGAGGTCGGGGGGAGGGAGGGATGGAGGAGGGGTAGGGTTGGGGGGAGAGGGAGGGAAGGCAGAAAACAATCGTAAAGCATATTTTGCTTTTATTGTCTTGTATTAACAACTGTACCTTCAAATCAATATTTGTACCAAATAATATCATGAAGGAGGAATGTTTATATTATTTTTTCATTTTTCATGATGGCACATGAACTATACAGCTACTTTAGTTCTCTCTGTTCTGCCATTCTTTTAATACTGTTTTTTATGAGATAGTTATTATTTTACTCCTTTATATCCCCCTAGTTATTCTCATCAATGAGCTTCATTTTGTTTCATTTTATTGTTTTCATTTTCCTTCATCCCATTTTTTAGAATTAGCTTCACCCTAGGAAACTAATCTCTTAAAAACCTTGAATTTTTAAAGGAGAAACGGTTTGAACAAATCCCAGGAAAACCTCAAAACAACTACTATAAGAGAGACAAGTAAATACCGACTGTGGGTTGAATCTCAGTACCGTGTTTCCCCGAAAATACGCCAGGGTCTTATATTTCTTTGACCCACGAAATATGGCCTTGGGCTTATTAAAGGGGAGGGCTTATTATTTTTGGGTTGCCGGGCGGCTGCTCCCTTGTGACTGGGTTCCCGAAGAGCCGGGCACAGCCTCAGGGTCGAATGGCTGTGTTGCGCTGTCGCAGCAGCAATGCAGCAGCCATGAGGTGACCAAGCTTATGAGCAGCCGCCCGGCAACCCCCCTTTCCAGCCGTGTATAGTGCCGCTGACCGACCTAGCAGTACCCGGAAGGCACCAAGCAACGCGAGCGCCTATTCGCCGCCCTCCGCCTCCCGCGGCTCGGTGCCTTCGGAATGCCCCTAGGTGAGTGAATGGGGCTCTGCATGGCTGGAGAGGGGAGTTGCGCAGCGGCTTTTCCGCTCCCCGCTCGCGTGAAGGGCATCTGCGCTGCTGGCGCCGTCCACCGCTTGGGTTTTTTTTTCAAAGCACGGAGGATGCCGCTCTGGAAGTACGCTCTATGGTTGTGGGCTGCAGATTGTACAACCATAGAGCGTACTTCCAGAGCGGCATCCATCCTCCGTGCTTTGAAAAAAAAAACCAAGCGGCGGACGGCGCCAGCAGCGCAGATGCCCTTCGCGCGAGCGGGGAGCGGAAAAGCCGCTGCGCAACTCCCCTCTCCAGCCATGCAGAGCCCCATTCACTCACCTCATCTGAATCTTAAAGCCATTGACAAAAAAAATATGATGCTATATACAACCTTTTAAGTCACTCTTCTGACTGCTGGAGAACTGAAAGGCTATTTTTATAGCTGGGGAAGGGGCAATTTATTGCTCCTTGAGGAAACTAAAGGAAGCACAGATCACAATAAAACACACTTACTGCATCCTGTCTGATGTTTCATCTAATTTCTCTACGACCAACTCAGCTCAAACTTCTTATTAGAAACAACATTAGCCACTGATGCCGATAGTCAGCCAGTCTCGCTTTGTGGCAGTTGCTAGGAGCACTAGTCTCCGTAGAGACTCAGAAACAACGGAATGGCTTCCTAAATTCATTAACTGCAAAATTTTAATTAGATTCAAAACTTCAATTATCCTGCTCCTGCTACTTAAAATATCTGGAGTCCTTTTAAACCATACCCGAAACATGTTTCTTGTGACTATCTAGCATAAAGTTAAAAGTTTGGCTATCTAACATAAAACAAAGGTGCTGTGCCAAAATCTCTTATTCAAACACAACTACCGGTACTTTCCAAAATATCAACTAGAAGATAATCTAACCTTGAACACAGATATCCGTGACTTGCTCAAGGACCATTTAACTCTCTCAGCTCCAGGGTCCTCCCCAAAGAAACCTTGCAAAGTTGCCCAGCTACCAAAGGAATACTTCAAGAGTAAGGTCTGACTCTAGGGCTCATCTCCGTTTCTTGACTGAGTGAGCTAAGGTTGTGTGAAGACATTTTCCGTGGTCATGTGGCCAGTTCATGGCTATACTCCAAAGGCGCATGGAACACTGTTACCTTCCCACCTAAGGGGTACCTATTCATTTACATGCATTTGTGCTTGGTCCGCAAGCCAAGATAACGCCAGACGCCAAGTTGCAGTCAAACCTTTATTAACAAGCTACGTAAAACTATGAATGAACAACAAGGGCTGTCTGACAGCCATTTGTAGAACCGCCGCCAGATGGTCGGCCAATCCAAGGGCTACGCTCAACGCGCCTGTCTCCAGGCGCGCTGGAACCAATCAGTGCAGCCCGAGTGAGTTCAACTCAGCCCAGGTCGTAAGCCCGAGGACTTAACAATTTGCATGCTTTCAAATTGCATGGGGGGCAGGAATGGGAGCTCACCCCATTGCGCAGCACTCAGGACTCGAACCCGGGTTGTCAGCTTTCCAGATGACAAGCTCAGCATCTTTAACTGCTGAGCCATCGCACATCCAATCTTTCATGAGTAGATGACCTAATACAAGTTCTATTACTGTAAACTCTGATGATGAATTGCTTACGAAATTCCTATCTGCCAACATTCACACTTGTAACTCTACCTCATTCTTCTCCTACTTTGCCTGATCATGCATCCACACTGGACTACAGAAGTCACTGACCCACAAAATCAAATTTCCTCTGCAAAAATGAAAAGAATATTAGCTGCTACTCCAACAGATGCTTTGGGCCACAGTTCAGCAGCAATTCAGCTGGTGATGCTTCTTTATACCCAGGGGTGGGCTTCAAAAATTTCAGCAACGGTTCTCCGTCTGGTTGCTGGGTGGGCGTGGCCATGGTGGGCGTGGCCTAGTTGGCATCCTGCACCATGGCGGGGGGGGTGGGGTCGTTTTCCCCTGGCTCCGGAGGTTTCCTCGAGCCTCTGGGAGGGCGAAAAATGTTTCCCCTAGCCTCCGGAGGCCCTCCGGAGGCTGGAAATGAGCCCATTTCCAGCCTTCTGGAACTTCCGGGAGGCCCATTTTCCCCCCTCCGCGAGCCTCCACACAGGCCCTACACTTACCTCGTATCCAAAACGGGCTGCTTGGAGACTCCTGGGAGGGGCAGGGTGGGAGGGAAAGAGTGGGAGGGGAGGGGGGAGGGGAGGGGCCAGCCAGGGGTGGGATTTGGAGGTTCTCCTAACCAGCCATAACATTAGCTACGGGTTCTCCCGAACCTGGGCGAACCTGTAGCAGCCCACCCCTGTTTATACCTCAAGAAGTCCATTCCCAGCTCAAGTATATCAACATGAGATATAACTCAAATAAAATTTCCTGAGGCCTAAATAATCCACCTTTTGTCAGATCCTCTCAACCAGTTCCTGATCTCACTCTATAGATAGTCCTCAATTTACGACTTAGCAATTTTTTGAAAGTTACGATGCACCTCCCTGGGTGTACTTAAGGCCCACTTTCTAAGTTCTAAAGGCTGCCCCAACTCCCCCCCAATCCCCAAAGGTCACATGACTGCATAGCAGATGCTAGGAAACCAGCCCATATTCATGCCTGTTTGCAGAATCCCATGGTCATGTGACTGTGTTTTATGATGGTTCTCCGAAAACCAACGTTTACTTCTCGGTTTTGGCAAAACTGGCTTATAGAGAACCACTGGTTTGCTTTAAGGACTGCAGTAAAACAGGTTTGGTCGCATGGTTGACCCATTATGATTATGATGGCCAAGGTAAGGTTTCATTACAGTCATAATTCGAGGACTACTTGTACTGTCAAACTGGAATGTAGCCAGTTTCAATGTTGCCATTATTACACGGAAGATAAAGGCATAACAAGAGGAGTTTGAGAATAGACTCTTTTAGCAATTCAAATTACTGCAGCTTACTCAAGAATAACTTAAAGATAATGCTATTCCTGTACTCTTACTGACAAAGTCAAACCCTCAAAATTCTGCATCAGTAAAGAATGTACCCTCTCAAGGCCAAAGTGGCTACTTTTAAGACAGCTTGTTTGAGGCATGTATTCATATTACTATCCTGGCCCTGCCTCAGATCCCTTTTATCTGACCACTGCAGAGGTGGGTCGCTCCCAGTTTTACTACTGGTTTGCTTCGTGCATGCTTTGCGCACTTTGGGCATCACTGTGCACATGTGTGCAGTTCGATGTAAATGGTTCTTTGTGCAATTTAATGTGAAATGCGCAAGCACACGCACTGCAAAACAACATGCCAGCAATGGCTGCAGGGAACAGGGAATGGGGTTGGGGGCATGGCCAGTCTGGGTCACTGCCAGTTCCGCGACCCAGGCCAAAAAACCATTACTGGTTTGGCCGAACTGGGAGCAACCCACCTCTGGACCACTGCCTTGGGAGCAGCTCTTCCTCCTGTCCTTCAAAGTCATTCCCTCTGCTGCCTACGGATGAAGGCAGTTCAATGAAAGTTAAAGCAATATCAGCAGTATTTTGAGTCTCCACACAAAAGGGAGGCTTCAAGAAGAGTACATCCCTCCCTTTAAAAAAAAATCACTTGTACATTATTGTGATAGTTCGGGCTTTTCAAATATGACTTTTACCAGCCCCAAATTGGAGACTAATTTCTATACTCTATGCTGACAAAATAACTATTCTCCTCCCTCACCCAAACTGGACTCCAGCGTAGCCATCAGGGCTTGGCTGCACATTGCTAAATTAGGAGACAAATTATTCAAAAATGAAAGTCTTGATTTTCCCCAAGCAGGTATGTGAAACTGGTAGCTACCCCACTGAGCTAGTGAAAGTATTTCAATATCTTGGCATCTACTTCCACTTTCTGGATATGGCAAACCTGACAGCTCACAGTCTGAACTTCCAAAACTGCCTGGGTAGTCGTGAGATTAGCTGGCTGCAATGGGAATATATTGCTCCAGGTAGCCATTAATATCGTCAGTGCTAAGGTGTTGAGCCTACTGTTCCTTGGTGTCCAATTTAGTGCATACTCTGATTATAGTCTTCAACTTACAACCATAACTGGGATCAGAATTTCTGTTGCTAAACAAGAGGGTCGTGCCCAATTTTACAACCTTTTGGAAACAATTGTTAAGTGAATCAAGTGAATCATACACGGGTTAAAGTAGCAACTGCAAGGACCCATTGTAGAACAGTCAGTAAATAAACGGTTGCAAATAAAGGACTACCTATATTCACATTTTGAAAGCCATGTGATCTAGGGGACTGGAGGCTAAAACATATAAAGAACAGTTGCTGGAACTTGGTATGTCTAGTTTAATGAAAAGAAGAACCAGGAATGACTTGATAGCAGTGTTCCAATATCTCAGGGATGCCACAAAGAAGAGGGAGTCAAGCTATTCTCCAAAGCACCTGAGGGCAGGACAAGAAGTGATGGGTGGAAACTAATCAAGGAAAGAAGCAACCTAGAACTAAGGAGAAATTTCCTGACAGTTAGAACAATTAATCAGTGGAACAACTTGCCTCCAGAAGTTGTGAATGCTCCAACACTGGAAGTTTATAAGAAGAGATTGGATAACCATTTGCCTTAAATAGAATAGGGTGGAGGGGAGCAGAGGGTTGGACTAGAAGACCTCCAAGGTCCCTTCTAACTGTTATTCTATTCTATTCTCTTTTTTTTTATAAACAAGTTTTATTGGTTTTTTTAAAATTTACAAGGGAAAAGGTAGTGGAAAAGGTATACAAATTTTGGCAGTTGCAAAGTGTGGTAGGCGCCCCCTCCCTCCATACTCATAGTATACATCTGTTATTCTATTCTATTCTTGATCTAAACTCATCAGAGGTTTATTATGGGTCTCTCAATTCAATCAAAATGTGATTTTTGGGGGGATAAAATGTGGATGCCCCTTTCTAGCGCCTCAAATGAGGATTGGTCATCTGAAATACTGACTAAAACAGACCCATTTGGGGTGAATTGCTGGCCCGACTGGTTTTGATAAATAAGGATACTTCCACTTGGAAGATTATTGCCAACAATTTGTCCTTCTGTGGCTTTTTTATTCTGGTCCGTCTACGATTGGGAAAAGGCAAATCCATGCAAAAACTTGAGTAAAGCATCCTTGAACTAGATAAAGACAGAGCTGGAAGTCCACACTACTATCCAATGGTGAAATTCAAAAATTTTCCCTACCAGTTCCGAGGGCTTGGCTTGGTAGGCGTGGCTTGGTGGTCATGTGACCAGGTGGGTGTGGCTTGGTGGTCATATGACCAATTGGGCGTGGCTGCACAACTGACTCACACACAATGTAAAAGCAGTTGGACCTCACACAAAATGTCCCCTGCAACAAGCAGGAAACTCACAGATTCACAGAGAGCTCAAAAACCAACTATCACACTTTACACAAAAATAACACAAAAACTGCACAACTGACTCATACACAATGTAAAAGCAGCTGGACTTCACATAAAATGGCCTCTTCAACAAGCAGGAACCTCACAGACAATCAGGCACAGCTGATTGTCACACAGCTGATCTTCGGAACTTTTTAAAACTTTTTAAAGCATTTTTTAACTACCAGTTCAGGCAAATGGTAGCATTTTTTACTTCCAGTTCAGGCAAACCGGTCCGAACAGGTAGCATTTCACCCCTGCTGCTGTCTCAGGGACTTCTTCCATACTACTTTCACGCACACCCAATTACCACTGTATTTCTGCTACTCAGAGAAGAGAAGAGTTTAATGCTTTACCCCACATGCTGACGGGAGATACAACACACCAACATGCACAATGCACAATGTTTCTGCATGTTTTCCAACACTGCAATAACAAATCAGTAAGCCATGTTTTATTTCACTGCTTTTTGTGTTGTGCTCAGTGTGAAGAGATCAAGCTGATAGGAAATTAAAAGTTATTTACTTTTTACCCGCTGACTTCTCCACTGCAATTCCCAGGAATGAGGCAAAGCTTTGCTCAGTTGCAATGTATTTCATTCTCATGCAGGTTAAGGGCAACACTGAACGTTCACATCTATCTTTTATTTGTCTTTTTAATTATTTTTATGTTATTCTATTTTTTGTATCTTTAGAGATTTATTACTAATCCCCTGTACCCTGCTTTTTGGTGCATTGTTTTATTGGCCTCTTGCCATAAATTAATAAATTATATTCTTGCATGTTTTAGTATAAATGATCAGATCTGCTGAGCATTTGTGGTTTTTAACAGTGTAGCTGCTCATTATTGAATTGATTACTGTTAACTGTGTCCTCTAGTATGAGCAATGCTAGAAAGCCTTCTGCCGTTGCATTTTTTCTTGTATTAATAATTTATTCAAATATTTATCTTTCCTCTACACATTATTAAAATTAAATAAACATTAGATAGGTCTTAATACAATATCTTCTATCAGAAACATTTTTTCCCTTTTGTTCCAAAGGTGCGTTTTTCTGAAGGAGCTGAAGAAGCTTCTTGGATGAGAAGCAAAACGTCTTCAAAGAAAAACCAACTCCAGTTGCCTCTTGAAAAAAGCACCTTTGGGACAATCATGATCTGGATGACTGAGAATCTCTAGAGACATTTTTTCCTTTTAAAAAACATATAATTTTCTGCCCAGGAAATTAGTTTGCATAACTATCAGGTTCACACGCAGGCACATATATAAACATACAGCCTAAGAAACACTAATAGTATTAAACCAGTTGTTTTTTTCATTATTTGCACAAAAACTAGTAGCATCCCAGCATGATTAGAGACCAAGGTTTCTATCCTGTTTCCCTTCGGTCTTTTGAGCACATGCGCTAAAATAAGCCCTTCCCTGAAAATAAGACCTCCCTGAAAATATTGCAACACAGCAGTAGCCATGAGGTGACAATGTTCGCCACCTCCTGTACCTGAAAAATAATAAGAGCTCCCTGAAAATAAGGCAAAGAACTCATTTTGGGAATCAAAAGAAAATAAGACCCTGTCTTGTTTTCAGGGAAACACGGTAGTTATTTTTTTATTTATAAATGGGCACATTATATTATATGAGCCACGGTGGTGCATTGGTTAGAGCAGTACTGTAGGCTACTCTGCTGACTGCCAGCTGACTGCAATTTGACAGTTCAAATCTTACCAGGCTCAAGGCTGACTCAGCCTTCCATCCTTCCAAGGTGGGTAAAATGAGGACCCAGATTGTTGGGGGCAATATGCTGACCCTGTAAACTGCTTAGAGAGGGCTGGAAAGCACTATTAAGCAGTATATAAGTCTAAGTGCTATTGCTATAAAGATTTGGATTTTTTTTTAAATGGAAGTGTATTATTTTTGTTGTTCAGTTGTGTCCAACTCTTCATAACCCCATGGGCACAGCACACCAGGGCCCCCTGTCCTCCACTGTCTCCCGGAATTGCCCAAATTCACGTTCATTGCATCAATTACACTATTTAGCCATCTCATCCTCTGCCTCTTTTTCCCCTTTTGCTTTCAATCTTTCCCAACATCTGAGGGTTTTCCAATGAATCCTCCTTGGTGGATTTGGCCATTTGGCGGCCAAAATATGAGTTTCATCTTCAGCATTTGTTCTTCCAAAGAATGTCAAGGTGGATTTCCTTTAGGAGTATCAGTTTTAAATTTATTATAAAATATATGGGCTTATTATGAACTTCTTTTTACTGTATTTTGACTCTATTGATATTGCAATGTTTGCTTTTGTATTTTTATTGATCAAGAAAGGCCCCAATAAGACATTTCATCTGTTGACTTTAGATATCATACCAGGACTTATGAGTATTTGTAAACCTTAGTATTTGTCGTAGCTGTACAATATGCGTTCCTTTGCTTTCTTTTTTGAGAACTTTTAACCCTAAAGCAATATTTTTCTGAATTTGTATCCTGTTCTCTTTGGCGGGGTCAAAAAGTTCCACACTTTTTGGGGATATTCCAGAGGAGATTTTGGGGATATTCAAGAGGAACTAAAACGGAGGAAGACTCACATCCTTTGGTAAACAGGATTCCAGGATTCTTATTTACACATTTTCTCTTTATAAATGTGGGCCGGTTTTGAACAATAACCATGGTTCACTTTCATTTCTACACATTTGATGTATTTTTTTTTAAAACACAGAAAAACAATTGATTTCTTAAACAGCAGTTCTTCAGAGGAAGAGGAGAGTTTCTGAGCAGCTCCTTTCCACTGAAGAATTGCTGGTTAAGAAAGGAATTCTTTTTCTATGTGTTTTTTTTAATCCATCAAATGTGAATTTCTTTAGCACTTCAGCACTTTGCTAGACACAATGGAATGGAATGAGGAGGTGGATTCCCAGGAGGGAGGGGTGCATTCCAAAAACTTAGTCTAGCTATTATGTGCGAGATAAAAAGGGGGAAGACAGCTCCTCCCTAATAGTTCATAGAGAATGTACAGTAGAAACAAATAATGGAATGCTAAGATTGACAAGCTTTTGTAAGTGTTAGAATTCCTCTTGGAAAAATTCCCATGGGTTGCTTTTCACACCAAGTCAAATTTATAAAAGGGATTGTTCCTGAGAAGAAATAGAATATCAACTGTATATGAAGTGTACGCAAGAAGGAATAGGGATTTATTTTAAATCTTGGAGATTGCATTGAAAACCACAGCTTTTTTGAACATGCATGCAATTTTAGCATATATCCGAAAAGAGATTGTCATTCTCCATCCACCATATGGCCAACTTTCACACCTCTCCGGGAATACCACTGGGCGTCAGCCAAACATGATAGGCCTGAATTAGAAACTGATGCCATGTAGGGCAGAAATACTTTTATTGTAACAGCTATAGTAACAGAATGGAGTATGATGGCCTAGCTAGCAGTTAAGACTTGTTGACTGGAAGGTTGGCAGTTTAAGACCCAAATACAGCGTGATGGGGTGAGTTCCCATTACTTGCTCCGGCTCCTGCCAACCTAGCAGTTCGACAGAATGCAAATGCAAGTAGATAAATATGTACCACTTTGGTGGGAGGGTAACAGCATTGTATACGCCAGCCACATGACCACAGAAGTGTATTTGGACAACGCTGGCTCCCTTGGCTAAGAAACTGAGATAAGCACCGCCTCCTAGAGCAGGGGTGTCCAAACTTGGGAACTTTAAGACGTGTGGACTTCAACTCCCAGAATTCCCCAACCAGCCAGGAGTACCTAGAGTCTTCATGACTGGACAACTTTTACCTTTTTTATAGTAACTTTCAAGTCTGAATGTGCTTCCCATTCCTTCATTTTATCTTTGTGATGCTATGCAGCAATAACCTTGGGAGACAGGAGAAAGAGCTGCAGACAAGGCAGCATCATGCAAAAGGTATCTCAGCCTGCAGAAATAAGAGGATATGTGGAAGCGCCTCAGAAGGGACCCTCCCTAATTTCCTGGAAAGTAAAAGTAAAGGATGGGAGAAATACTTTCAGACTTGCAGGATTCTGTTACTGTAACCTCGCAATGAAGGTAGTCTTAGTACCTGTGGTTTCTCCTTCTTTTCTGGACTACCTCGAGAAGCTGACAAGGGGCTTGTCTGTTTCTTTGTTGGCCCGAGCTCAAGCTCCTATTATCTGACCATGTTTTGGCAGTAGCTCTTCTTTCTGTCTTCAGGTTCATTCCCTCTGCTCTCTACTTTGGGACATTGTCCCAAAAATAATCCAACTTTGGTGATTTCATAGCTATGCAATTTCACAGAACCAATGGAAAATTCCCACATGATTCTCCCCGATTGTATGAATCGCATGCACTTTTCTCTAGCAGCAGCCAAGAAGGAATAATGATAGTAGCACAACTGCCCAAAAAGCTGTTGGGTGTGTAACCCCAAAACTACACAAATTTATAAAGTCATCAGGGATATCAGTGGATGAATATTTTCTCTCAGTTCTGGTTATTGGAGAGCAGAAGACATGAGGCCGCTCTTATTGAGGTAAAAGGTAAAGGTTCCCCTCGCACATATGTGCTAGTCGTTCCCGACTCTAGGAGGCGGTGCTCATTTCCATTTCAAAGCCGAAGAGCCAGTGCTGTCCAAAGATGTCTCCGTGGTCACGTGGCTGGCATGACTAAATGCCAAAGGGGCACGGAATGCTGTTACTTTCCCACCAAAGGCGGTCCCGTTTTTCTACTTGCATTTTTTTTACATGCTTTCGAACTGCTAGGTTGGCAGAAACCTATTGAGGTTGGCAGAAATCTTATTGAGATACAAGGTCACTATTATTGTCATTAATCATTTGACTTATTTTACAGTATATCTTGCCTTTCCTCCAAGATCCTAAGGAGTCCACTCCCTCCTCTTATGTTTTGTCACAAGAATTCTATAAGGTAGATTTGGTAGTATAATAGTGACTGGTCTAAATTCAGCCAGATTTCGTAACTGAGGATAAAATTGACCTTTAGTTTATCCTGTCCCAGTCCAGCTACTTACTACGGTATTACACTCCACTGGCTCTCGTTTGCTGTTTGGGAATTTCCTACTGGTACAGGGAACAGTGTGGGAATGGAAGGCTGATTGAAAAAGACCTTTAATCAATCTGGCACAGATCTTAGCTTTCAAAGGTTTAGCTTTAGATGAGGATTTCATTCATTTAATATTTCTTAGTTGCCTTTCACATCTCTGAGAATTCAAGTACCATAAAAATATTTTAAATGCAATTGAAAATGGATGGACGTTTGTGCACAACGGAACCAAATTTCTGCATTGTTAGAATTTAACACTAGTTGCAACCCGGGTGCCGTCCGCCAAACAGTGTCGGGGGGCGACACCCAGGAGCAGAGCCTTCTCTGTGATGGGCCCAGCCCTGTGGAATGACCTCCCCCGTGACATCAGGATTACTTCCGATCTCCGCTCCTTCCGTGTACAGCTGAAGACCCACCTCTTTCAATTATCTGGCCTGGCTCAACCGTAATTTTTCGTATTCCTCCTGACTGTCTTTTTTAAATTTTAAATTTTTATTGTATATTGGGTTTTTATTATTGGGGTATGTTAATGGTTTTTTAATTGTCTAAATGTTGTAATTTGTTACCTCCTCCGTGCATGTATGTCTTTGTATATATGTATGTTTATGTGTTTGTACACACGTGTTATGTTTTATATGTTCTAGTGTACGCCGCCCCGAGTCCTGCCTGGAAAGGGAGCGGCTAATAAATTCAAATTTATTATTATTATTATTATAACCCCTTTGCAGTTAAACCCGCAAGCCTGCAACATGTGTTTGGTTTTCCTTTGTTGGGATTTGTATCATAAAGCCGAGGTGTCAGTAAAGAGCACAGGCAGTGCCACTGCACGACCCAATATGGTTCAACCTCTTTTCAGGAAAGAAAGGGAGAAAAAGGCATTAAAAGGTGTGGCTGTTAGCCAATTTAACTGAAATGGAGAATTTAGATAGAATTGTATTTAATGATTGCATAGCCATAAAACAGAAAATGAAACGCCTGGAAGGGGAAAGGGGGTATAGGACACCACAAATCAGTACACAAAGGAGACCTTATTACAGAATAATTCTTTGTTTTCCCAGTTTCAACATTTTCTCCACCAGTAGTGCTCAAAAAAGAGTTCAATTATACAAGGTCCTTAATTTGATTACTGAATTTTCCATTTTCTAGTTTTGCATAAGATACTGAACTATACATTTAGAAATATACCCAAAGCAGGTTCCAGAAGCACAAAGGAATTAATTCTCAGCTGGTCTTCGACATCTGTCCGATAGGAAGGTGAACTATCCTGACTGGGTAATGATGACATAATATTCTCAGATCAGAGCCAATGAGAGTTACTGGGTGTATTTCTAGCCCCATAAATCTCCTTCTGTGCTGGTGCATCAGGAGGAGGAGATGAGTTGGTGATGGGAATTTAATTGCTATATCTGTTCTGCTATTTTAGAGAGAAGGAGGAATTCTTCTACTAGATGATTATATGAAGAAAGCCTCTAGCTGTCCTCCCTCTCAACTCCGCCCCAGCCCTCCATTTCCATCTCCTTTCTTCCCAGTTTTTCTGCAGTTCTCCTATAGTTAAGCTCCAAGGCAACTGATTTATCTCAGTTGATGCTATCATGCTCATCTGTAAATTTCTAAATCACCTGTGACAGAATGCAACCACCTGAATTGGTAGGAACAAGGGATCAAAATGCTGCATTCTGCAACAGTGGTGACTGTCAATGCACAATAGACCTTGATTTACGACCATAACTGAGCCCAAAATTTATGTTCTTAAGTGAGACATTGGTTAAGTGAGTTTTGCCTCATTTTACGATGTTTCTTGCCATAGTTGTTAAGTGGATCATTGCAGTTGTTAAGTTAGTAACATGGCTGTTAAGTGAAGCTGGCTTCCCCATCGATTTTGCTGGTCAGAAGGTTGCAAAAGGTGATCATACCCCTGAATACTGCAACTGTCATACATATGAACCAGTTGCCAAGCATCCAAATTTTGATCACGTGACAGCAGGGATGTTGCTGCAGTTGCAAATGTAAAAAAAAACAGTCAAAAGCCACTTTTTTTCAGTGCCGTTATAACTTGGAATGGTCACTAAATGAACTGTTGTAAGTCAGGGACTATCTGTATTTCATGTAAGTCAAGAACTGTCTGTATTTCAGTTCACCATTCTGAGACTCATAAAGTTATACATGTTTTGGACCAGGCTACTAGACGAACAAATACCTTAACAGCTAAACAAATTACTTGGCACAACTCAGATTCTCTGGCGGTTTTGCATTTAATTCTCATATTCTGTAATTTGGGGTTTCAAAATATGGCAGCAGTCAGATATTGCTGCCTGCCAGCAATTCTAATAAGGTTTCACCCCCCACCTAAGATTAAATTAGGAATTCTAACAGGATTAGACAGACACAGCACTGGTGAGGTTAGGGGAAAGTTGACGTGTTCAAATTAAGAAAAGATCAAAATCCATGGTGAAGCAACACCAGCCAATTATAAAATTTCTAATTGGTATAAAATTGATAATTGGTGCAAGAACTCTGATAAAATTATTCAACCATAGAGGTGAAATGGGGAGGGATGAGGTGAGGGACAGTGTAGTTGTTTCATCAATGTCTATTCAAGTTTCTTGGTATGAAAAAGAGTTCTTAGATACGTACAATAGATCTTGGCAAATGAAGAGGTAATCTTAGACTGAGGAAAAAGCCTCAAAAAGTTTTACGGGAAGAAAAAAACAAGCAATTCTTGCTTCCTCAGGTTTGGAAGGACAGGCTTAATTCACAGAACATTCTAAACCAGGAGTGTCCAAACATTTTGCAAGGAAGGAGAGATTTGGTGAGGTGAAAATGAACTATTAACATTACTGTGCAGTGAAGGAAAAAACACCGGCCGGCAGGGATGAGTGACAGCCTGAGCTGGTGGGGAGAAGAGGCTGCGGGCTGCTCAAAATTTGAAAACGGGCTGCAATTGGCCCCCAGGCCGGACTTTGGACATGCCTGTTCTAAACCATAATAGATAGTTTTATACAACACAACACATTTATCTTGGTTACTAAATCTGTCATTTTTTCTCATTCCATTCTACACTGTGCCTTCAAGCTGATCAAGCAGGCTGAATTTGCACAATATAACATGCCACTTAAAACCAGATAAGCCTAACAAGTCTAGCATGTTTTGGCTGATGCAATTGCAAGGTCCTTAATTGACCTGATGTTGAATGAACCCAATTACTGTTACTGGGATCATAAGGTAAAGGTTCCCCTCGCACATACGTGCTAGTCGTTCCTGACTCTAGGGGGCGATGCTCATCTCCATTTCAAAGCCAAAGACCCAGTGCTGTCCAAAGACGTCTGCGTGGTCATGTGGCCAGTATGACTAAATACCAAAGGCGCACGGAGCGCTGTTACCTTCCCACCAAAGTGGTCCCTATTTTTCTACTTGCATTTTTACATGCTTTCGAACTGCTAAGTTGGCAGAAGCTGGGACGAGTAACGGGAGCTCACACTGTTACGCGAAGCTGGGGATTCGAACCGCTGAACTGCTGATCTTTCTGATCGACAAGCTTAGCGCCTTAGTCACCGCGTCCCTCTATCATACAACAAGCTAATCTAAAACCAAATAAATATCTTGTGACAACTCAAAAGAACATCTAGACCGAACCTCCCTTCCTAAAGCCCTTTGATTCTTCACTCCCAGACCTGGCTTCCTGTCCTTGGATTAGTTCTCACTGACACAAACTATTTTCCAGACAGACTTGTTATTTTTCCCCTTAACCTTGGCATATGAGAAATATAGCACTTCTATATCTTGTGTGACTTTGTGACAATTACTAGGTGAAAGGCTTTTTTTTTAAGTATAATTGCTATTACATAATCTCCTGGGCATTTGCCACCCAAGTACCCTTCTATCTTTGGAGATAGACCAATCTCATGGGGTATAGACAAAAATTAAACTTTATTTTTAAAAAAGAAAGAGAAAACTCCAATGAAGTAGTCCTTTCAAACATTAAATATTAACAATTGGGGGGGGGGAGATAACTTATAGAGCTGCCAAATTTCAAGGGAAACAAGACTATTGCTCCCATCAGACTATCTGTGAGAATTGAGCACTTCACTGTTCTGCAGGATCCTGAGTGCTGAGTTTGCTTATTTTCTTGCAGACATTTCATTACCGAACTAGGTAACATCATCAGGCAGTGTTTGGTAATGAAACATCTGCAAGAAAACAATTCTCAGAGAGCCCCAAGGATACCACAGTTCAATTCTGAGCTGCAAATATTCTCTTCTATCCATCTAGCTGCAGATTTACAAGGTGATCATTTAAAGCCTGTAAAGCTAGATTCTTGAACACAATCCAAAATATATGACAACTGTGGGAATTATACATCAATCATTTTATTTAGAGGCATAAACGCAGGTTTACAATAAAGATTTAGCTAGCACACTCATATCAAATCAAAATGCTAATAGCAAATTCTTATCTAAATGCTTACCTATTTCTATAGAAATAAATAAGACTGCTGAAACAAGCATTGCCTCTGCTTCCCTTTTACTTCTTAAAACCCAATTCTTCCTTCCTTGGTCAGCAATTACTCCTTGCCTCTGTTCTCCAAGAGATTTGCTTGCAGTCTCTGAAATCCTTCTTCCCTGTGGCAGAGAAGGATTGGAGGATTTGATTCAATATGTGACAAAGTCCATGTCAGATACTGTTGGAAACCTACTCCAGCTAGCTTGCGTTTAGACTGGTCAGCTATGAAGACAGCTCTAAATGTTGCTTTCCACAACAGACCAATATATGAACTTTGGCCTATTTGCTGCCCAGGCAATTTTAGAGCACAGTCCAAAATTTAACACTAAGTCAAAAATCTTACATTGTATGAGATTTCAGAAATAGTGGTACAGTTAGTTTAAAAAAACATTTCTTAAATCCAAAAGGTAGAGGGCACCAATCTGTATATAGTGCTTTGTATACTGTAGGAGGAAAATAGAGGTTTCAGTAGATTTAATGCACAGCTCCATTACTCAGGAGTAATAAGCCAATAATAGCTTCTTCACGTTTAAAAATAAAAGTGCCAGGAATTGAATCTGGATCTCAACTCAAGAAAATGTGGGTAGTCAACCGTACAGCCAAATTCATCAGTTGCCTAATGAGACATAATTCAAAATGCCAGAAGGAATGTTAGTTATGGTTTTTATATTGTCTTGGGCTTGGTAAATATCTTAGAGAAACTAGGCATATGCTTTAAAAGCTTTTTTAATTTCAAGATGAATCATCAAGCTCAACAAACTAAAAGAGCTTTCAATGTTTGTCTATCCAAACAACTATAATATAATAAAAAATCTACATTCACACATGTAGTGTTTTTAAGTCTGGAGGCACGTTTTAAAATCTTGTGTGCACCAATGGATGTGTTTTCACCAAGCTATGAAGCAAATTGGGCTGAGCCACAGTTATTCTATTGGATTTTATTTTTCCACTCCTTTTTCGCCGTGCTTGATAGATATTATCTACTAAAAGAACCATATATTTAGTCAGGCATTGCTAACTTAGGCTTCCAATTGACTTTTTTTGCTTTGTCTTTACCACTTTATTGCTACTATCTTTCTTTAGATCCTGCAGAACCGAAAACATGCTGAGGTGCCCGCAGTTCTGCAAGCCAATCAACTATATTCGGAATATTAATCAAAACAGCAGTTTCTGCTAGGAGGGATAAGATGGCCATTTCAGATGTTGTTAACTCTTAATTTTCTTGAGTTCCAGCTTGAGTGCGAATGCAAAGGAAAGTGAGGGTCACATTTTGACTTTGCATAATACAGCAATGCACTTTGGAACTATAGCAAGGCAAGTGCCTGGAAATATTTGGAGTAGATTTCTAGAAACTGTGAAGTCCCAAGAGACTCCCAACTATGTGGCCTCAGCACATTCAAGTGTGGTAAAACATTACACACTTGCCTTGCTATTGTTCCAAAATTTGGTGTTCCTAAACTCATTACTTACCTACTGTGCCTATTCAAAAAAAGAAGCCCAAGCAGATCTTTGTCCCTAAATTTAACACAATTAAACTAAACAAGTTAAATGACTAAACAGTGAAAACAATAAAAAGTTTTCTGACATTTGGTAAAATAACAGTGGTTTAGCATAATTTTTCCTGGAGTACAAATTTATATTTGTTAAATATGTATCCATCCATCTCATCAACTTTACTTTACTTTACTTTATTTAGATTTATAAACCGCTCCCTCTCTCCGAAGGGACTCAGGGCGGTGTACAGTCAGAGTTAAAACACCATATACATACATATACATAGAGGAGGCGATATACAAACTGTACAGTAATGATAAAATTAGAAACAACATTAAAATCTACCCCAAAATCTACCCCAAAATTAAAATAACTGCCAGGAGGATTAAAGAATAGGACTATAAATGGGCCAGGCCAGCTAATTGGAACAGGTGGGTCTTGAGTTTCTTGCGGAAGGAGGGGAGATCAATGGTGGTTCTAATATCGGGGGGGGGGGGGGGGGAGGTCATTCAAGAAGCAACTCTATGCGGCTTACAGCCAAGTAAGACAAGATAAAACATTAAGATGTTAAAATAAATATTAACATTAAAATCAGCTACTTTTGAGTCACTTCATTTGAATTTGTGCAGCATTATCCTTGCAAGAGAATACATGCACTGCTGTGTCAGATTCGTTGGAGCAGAGGCAAAAATAGTAAAAGGAGATGATTGGTGAAATTAAATGTAGGAGAGTAGCCAATGACTGCATATAGATAGTAATTATTCATAGAATGTTATGTAATTTAACAGACTTTTGAATCCAAATAATTTATTTGAACACTTTCCTGGACCATCTTCTTGTATATTCAAAAAATGCAAGCCTTTTGATGATCAACCAACCTCAAAAAGCTATTGTTCATGGTGCAATTGTGCTACCAATTTTTTTTTAAAAAAAATCAGAATTAGAATCTCCAGTCTGAGGTAAATCAGAGATTTGATCTCACTATCAGGAAGCATGGCATGTTAAGTAAAGAAAAGACAAATTATGTTGGATTTCTCCGGATTACCTGGGGCGTATCCAAGGAATTTTCTTTGCAATAGTATTGCTATAGCTTGCCATTGTTTCTTTCAAGATGTTCTTTTCAACTTTTCAGTTTGGCCTTCAGGAACGGAATATCTTAACAGTATCCCACCCAAATATTAACCAAGTCTAATTCTCTTTATAAAATGAGTAATCTGGGATAAGCAGAAACACTTCCTTCTTCCCTGCAGTTTCAATTCCGTATCTGTATACTAGCAAGCCTAATTTCTGCCCAGCTCGGCTATTCCTCACTTCGCGCAAGCAGCAAAATCTGTGTCTTTCCCTAAAATGCTTGGCTCAAAATTAGTTGATCAACCGTCACTCCTTAGGACTGCAGCACACTGCGATCGTTAGGGAGGCCAGCAACTAAGGACAAAACCCCTTCTTGACATAAACAAGCTGAACGGCAGAGGAAGCTTCACCGGCTGAACTCCTGCCTGCTTTCAGCTAAAGCGCACAGGCTCTGCTTCCCTGCCGCCTAACCCTGATCACAAAGCATCCCTCGACTTCCAATGAGGGAGGGAGGGGAGGAGAGGAGGACACGATCACGAGCTTTCTCCCCCACGGTCGTTGCTGAGAAGGCGGCTCGCAAACCGCGGGCGCCCTTGCCAGCGCAGCCGACTGTCAGCTGATCGATGGCGGTCATGTGACGTGCCGAGGAGGAAATGCACCTCAGCCACTGCGGGGAATAGACGGGGCCGGCTGCTTACTGAGCGGCAAAGAGCAGCGATGGCCTGGACGAGGTACCAGCTCTGCTTGGCGGCGCTGATGCTGATCACTGGCTCCATCAACACGCTTTCCGCGAAGTAAGTTGGGGGGGGGGGGAAACGTGGGAAGGCAGCCCCGACAGCGTCTCGTCCACTCTGACTCGAGGTGGGAATGGGGCGAGATGGGGCTTGGGAAGAGCAGCTGCCGTTAAAAGAGAGAGCGAGAGAGAGAGAGCAAGCCCGAAGATCGACCGAAAGAAGTGTAAGGAATTGGGGAGGCGCGGGGGGGGGTATATAGTCTGTGATGAGATCACCGAGATCCTCCATTATTCCCAAACATGGAGGGGAAAGGGTCTCTCTACCTGATGAGGTTATACCTATGTAGTTTGGGTAATGAAACGGTATACAACAGTGGTTCTCAACCTTGCCAATGCCGTTTAATACCCTTTAATACAATTCCTCATGTTGTGGTGACCCCCAACCATAAAATTGGTATCTCGGTTCCTAAGACCATCGAAAATATGTGTTTTCCGATGGTCTTAGGCGACCCTGTGAAAGGGTCGTTCGACCCCCAAAGGGGTCCCGACCCACAGGTTGAGAACCACTGGTCTACAAGAAAACAACGAAGCTCACAGAATGCTAATGACCCCTCAATTTAATCCTGAGCTATAAATATTATTTTAAAGGTCTCTTGCCATGGCCTTGTGTGCTTGCTTGAATGCCTTTCGTTTCAGAGTGATTGGGGTCTCTTGGGCAAGTTAGCTAGACAAGAATTGCAGTTTTCAGAGTTGGAGTGAGTTCCGATTTATCCAGATTATCAACCTCTAATTGCTAGGTTCATCTACTACTTGATACACTCCCCAAAATAAATTATGTAGCTAACGTCCCTGTCCTACTGTCCCCATTTATTTGTACCCATTTCCTATGTTATTATTCATGTTTATTCTAATTCCTGTAATCTTGTACATGGGTGACAAACTAAATAAATAAATGTGATGGTTGCCATACTGGTACTCTATCGATTCCCACTGAATTATAGTTACTCAACCCCATTACTTTATAGGCCAATATGTGAACTGAAGCCAGTTTGTTCCCAGTTGCTGTGAAAAGTCAACAGGAGACCTGTTTTGTTGTAAACTGCCCAGCATCATTTAGTTGAGGCAGGCATGTAAAAATCTGATGAATAAATAAATAAAATCAAGCCTCAGTACTTACATCCTGTTTAATAGCTTCTTAGAGATGGTTTTTGCTCATTGTGAAACTGAATGTGAAACAAGAAGGATTTTGATCCTGCACAGTACTCTTGAGGGTCCTGTCACATAGTGAAGTTGTCTGGAGAACCGTTTTACACATTGTGCTAAAGTCAGGTCTCTTTCTCCATGGCTAATGGAATAATCCTCATCAGTTGGGTTGGCACAACATGCTTTGCTGTATACCTTGATTTACAAACCACAATTGCTGGGATTAGGTATCAGGCTAGAAGCAAATAAAGACAATTCAAGGTGATACATAAGCCCTTCTACCTAAACTTACTGTGGTATCTGCTTTAACTGGCCAAAGGATATTTTAACAAATGCAAAAAATAACTATATAAACTAGGGATATCTCTCTCTCTCTCTCTCTCTCTCTCTCTCTCTCTCTCTCTCTCTCTCTCTCTCTCTCTCTCTCTCTCTCTCTCTCTGTGTGTGTGTGTGTGTGTGTGTGTGTGTGTGTGTGTGTGTGTGTAAATAGGAGAAGGGGGAAAATCAGTTTGTGGAGATGCCCATTTTTGTCTTTCTGTTTCCATTTATTGGACATGAAGGAAATATCCTGGAGATAAAAAACTGCTCCACATACAGTATTAAGGTTCTCCAGTTTCCTGAAAGGATTTCTCTTTCAACTTCATCGCCTATTTTTTTCTTTGCTTTGCCTATTCTGTCTGAAACTTCATTTTCGGGTAAACAAGGGGATTGCTGTTGCAGATAAAAAAAGTGGAGAGAGCAGCTCTCTGCTGATGAATGGTCATCAGTGACCATTCTTATCACTTGTTTAAAGTCCTTCAAGTTTGTTATCAGAACTGTAGTAGAAAAAAGGAGAATACACTGAATTAACACTTCTTTGAATGAAGAGGAATGTAGTGAAGCCTGATTTATTCGGAGGATCCACCAATATTGTGGTGCGTTCTGAATAGAAATGAATATATATTTCTGCACCTTGTTATCAAGAAGAGAGAAAGCATGTTAATTGTGCCTGACAAGTGAGGGTAATAATGTTTAGGTGGCCTTCCCCAACCCTTTATCTACAGGCAGTCTTTGAGTTACGACCACAATTGAGTCTAAATTTTGTGTTGCTAAATGATACATTTATTCAGTTGCCCCATTTTTCGACTTTTCTTGCCACAGTTGTTAAGTGAATCATTGCATTTGTTAAGTTAGTAACATGGTTGTTAAGTAAATCTGGATTCCCATTGACTTTGCTTGTCAGAAGGTCGCAAAAGTTGATCACATGACCCCAGGACACAGCAATCATGATAAATATGAACCACTATCAAGCATCTGAATTTTGATCATGTGATCATGGGTATGTTGCAATGGTAGTAAGTGTGAAAAATGGTCATGTCACTTTTTTCAGTGCTGTTGTAACTTTGAATGGTCACTAATTGAATTTTTGTCAAGGACAACCTGTATTCAGTCTCATCCAACTTTCAGACCCTTTAAACTTACGTAGCTCTCTTCATTCTTTCCAATATCTTACTACTTTAGGTTTTTAAGCTTTAAACCATATCTTGCTTGATAATATCAATTCAGCATTTCCTTTACCGGCCTCATGTATCAGAGCCTTCAACTATTCTCAACATAATTGGATTTTCTAAGGGATTTGATCACATGATATGGTCAAAATAAGATGGCCTTAGCTAATTAATCTTAGTTTCCAGTGTTATTTCTGGAATGATGCAATCTAAAATCTCCGTGTTTATTTTTGTTGTCCAAAATATGCGTAGTAGACATCTCCAAACCCATAAATTAAAGGAGTCTACATTTCTCCTACCACTTTTTAATTGTCTAGTTTTCATCATCCTAAGTAGTTATAGAAAAGCAATCATATTTACTATTCTGCACTCCGTATTAAGACTGATGGCCTTGTGGATCTTCCTTCTACTCACTGCAGCATGGCTAAGTGATATTCTACATTTAAACGTCTTCAATCATTTATGGAACCAAATTATCTAATAAAGTCCTGGACTGATTCAATCATTTTTTGTCTTAATGTCACCATTTCCAGCTGTTTTATAACCTTAAGCTTCTTATATTTAGCTGCAATCCAGGTTTTTTCACTTTCTGCCTTGAGTTTTTGAATAATTTGTTCTGCAGCATTTTCTGCCAAAATAGTATCATCTGCATCTCTTAAATTGTTAATATTCCTCCCACTAATCTTTCTTCTGATTTTGATTCATCTTACTTAAAACTGCCTCTATCTATATATCAAAGGCGATAGAATACAGCCCTGCAAGACATCTTTTCTAGTCTTGAACTAGTTTGTGTTCTGACAGCACCTTCTTTGTCGTTGCATAATGCTTTATTGATTTAATCAAGCATCCTGGAACATTCGCATCTTATAATTACTTAGATAAAATTTTCATGTAATTGAAAAGGTTTGGTATTGTCAATGGGGAATAAATATATCTTGAAATCTGCATGCTTGTTCCAACATTCACAATGTGGTCTCAAGTACCTCATCCTCTTCTATGTGTTGGACAGCTCTTTTTTCATGGTTTGACCCAGTTTCAACACATTTTTGCTAATGTATGAAATCAAGGCTTTTGTGTATCAGTTGTGAGTGTTAACCTTTGGAAGGGATTGGGTTGAATGTGGCTTTTTCCAGTCTTTCATCCATTTACTGGCACCCCATATATTTTTATTTAATGTAATTGCTGCTGTTGTTGCTTTTAAGCAGTTTTGATGAAATGTCAGTTCCAGGGTCTCTCTGGACAACTGCTTCAGTGCCCATGCTACCTTGTGTTCCGATAATTTAATTTATTTTTAATAATAAATTTTAATTTTATTTATTTATAAATGTAAATATTTATTCTGTCATTGACTGCATAGCATATGATAGATGTTGTTGCAATACAATGAATTTAAAATGTCCAAGTGTACAATTAGCATTTGGATTGAATAAGTCTTGTATTGGTAATCCAGTTTCTATTAAAAATATCTGCCAACAATTTCTGCTTCTTAATTGTCTCCAATTTTGGTGTTAAAATCTCCTATAAAGTATATTTTATCTCTTTTCAGCTTTTTTATAGCGCTTCTTAAATGTCAGCATAGAGCTGTTTTTCAGATACTTTTGTCATTGGTGCATACATTTCAACAAATGAGACATTCAGAGATTTAGCTTGGATTTGATCAGCCATTATTTTTGCATTTAGTGCTTGGAAACTGCCAACCTATTGGTGATTTTCATTTGTTATCAGTGCTACTGCAGTCCTTCTGATAGTGTCACTTCCAGAACAATACTGCATAAACTCTTCTGCCCAAAAATGATCTCAGTGATGCCAGGAATGCCTATTTGGTCATTGTCATTTCTTTCTTTGTATTTAGCTTTGGATGGTTCATGTTTGAGACTTTCCACATACCAATTCTGTTCACTTTCTTCCAGTGTAAGTGGTTCCTTTTGTCATAGTCTTTCAGTATTCATGCTCCTCAAAGATTTCCCTTTCTGCATTATAATTTCCTAGATTGCTCCTATAGTACATTGTTGTTGTTCTTCTTCTTCTTCCCAAGTAACCTGGAAGTACCGGGCAAAAATGGTTTCTAGTACTGAACCATTTCTGAACTTTTCTTTGACAACTTTTCCATAAACATTAGAGTATATCGTAAGGTTTTCTCCAGATCTCCCTATTGATCTCAGCTTGGCACCAACATACTATATTGCTGGATTCCCCAACCTAGTGTCTTCCAAATGGATTGGGTTTACATTTGTACAAACCAGTCAATCTGGCCAAATCCAGCTGCTTGGAGACATCTGTTCAGGGAAGATTGTTTTGAGTCCGAGTCTTCTGTTCTTCATAAGTCTACCACATAATACCTGGCTGCATTTCTTCTACCTCTAGGTTTTCTCTGATGGTTTTAAACCTTGAAGAATCTGTGTAACTGTTAGAAGTTGTAGCTGCATTCCTGGTGCTTACAAATCTCATCAGCTAAATCCCTGTCACAGGATTTTTTTTATCCTTTTGCAAGTTCTAGTTGCTGAGTAAGTAAACATTTTGAAAGATGACAAGTCATGACATTTTGGGGAAGCTTACGTGTGCTCTGAAATTTTCCTAATTTACTGAAAGAAGCCTGTGGGTGTAGTTGCTTTAAACTTGTTTGCACATGTTGTGTTATAGTACCTCAATCTCATATGATTTTTGAAGGATTACAAAGCCTTGTCGAAGCGTTGTTAAGAGGCTTAGATGGAAGTGGTAGTAGGACAAGCAAGATACTTATGTCTGAATGTAGGTAAATTTGGAAATGTGTGGCATATAAATCTGTAATCGATAATAAACAGTTGGGCAGATTTATATTTGCTTGTACTCCATCAGTGTGCTGGTACATAATGGCAAAATAGAGAGAGCTGATGGCTCAGGGACTTTGCATTTACAAGTTCTTAAATCTTCAGCAGTTCCCAACAGTCATATTGGCCCTTACTCAAAACTTTTTCAGGTCATAATAAAATTCTGAATGTAGCCTTTGCCATCATTCCTTAATTCTCATGTTACTGTCTTTTGTATCTTATTTGCTTGTCTTCTACATATTGAAATGCCCAAGCAAGCCATATTGTGGTTGAGATAGGACTGGGCAAAGTTTTAAGGTTTTAGACAGCTATTAAGTTTATTTCTGGTGACATCATCAGAGTTTTTTGGACTTCTGTGGGAAGGGGGTATTACAATACAATACAATAGCAGAGTTGGAAGGGACCTTGGAGGTCTTCTAGTCCAACCCCCTGCCTAAGCAGGAAACCCTATAATGTTTCAGACAAATGGCTATCCAATATCTTCTCAAAGACTTCCAGTGTTGGGGCAGTCCCAACTTCTGGAGGCAAGCTGTTCCACTGATTAATTGTTCTAACTGTCAGGAAATTTCTCCTCAGTTCTAAGTTGCTTCTCTCCTTGATTAGTTTCCACCCATTGCTTCTTGTTCTACCCTCAGGTGCCTTGGAGAATAGTTTGACTCCCTCTTCTTTGTGGCAGCCCCTGGGATATTGGAACACTGCGATCATGTCTCCCCTAGTCCTTCTTTTCATTAAACTAGACATACCCAGTTCCTGCAACCGTTTTTCATATGTTTTAGTCTCCAGTCCCCTAGACTAATTAGGTTGGGTGAATGAGATTTGATCCCTTCCTCACCCTTAAAGTCCCAATTCAGAAGAGTTTGAATGGTACCACAGAAATCCAGCCATTTTGCTTAATACTATGGCCTAATTCACACAACAAACTAAAAGGGGGGGGGGGGGCAGTGATTCTACAGCACACTGAACCACAAATTTCCCATTGAGTTTTGTGAACTAAGCCAGATTTAAGGCTTTCACTGATTTGTTGGACTGAATGACGCAATTTGAATCACCCTTGTCTTCCAGTAGCTCTGCAGCATTTAATTGACTTAATCAACATGTTTCCTTCCTGCATTTTTATTCCAAGCATATATTATTTTTTTAGCAACATTTTGATAAGTGGGTATCACACCTACATTTTTAAGGGCTTGATGATATATCTTTTTATCCTTTTGTTAGTAATTGTTTTTTTTTTACTTTGAAATTGCAGCTTCCAATTTTCCTGAAGATGATTTCTGATTTCAGTGAAAAATAGAATTGGATCCTCATAATTCATTTAGAGTCTGTGCTGAAATGACTGTGCTCTGCCAGTGGTGAAGAGGAAGGAGAAATATTGGTGTGTCTAGAAGGGTTGGTGGGGGGAAGTACCCTCTGTAAGCCTCCTCTATTACCAACCAAATTGAGGCAGGCCTCTCTGCCAATGAGAGGAATCTTAGGCCCTCCAGATATGATACACGATAAGTCCCATCAACACAGTCAGTCTTGAGGATTTATGGGATGTGCACCTCACAATATACGCCGGGCCCTTTCTCTGTGCCCAGTGTTAGTAGGAAAAACATGATCAATGCATTGTTGCACAAATGTTTCCAGAAATCTTATATTGAATCTAGAACTATCTACCATATTTTTCAGACTATAAGACACACCAGACTATAAGATGCACCTAAATTTTCACCCACTTTTAGGAGAGGGAAAGATGCGTCATACTCTGAAAAATACAGTAAACTGATTTTGTCGATGCTGACTGGCAGAGAGGCTTTTCACATTTCCAGACATAACATTTTCCCTACTCATCCTGGAGCTTCTGAAGATTTATTTTACATGCAAAGTTGCTATGCTACTAAGCTATGCTCCTTCCTCTGATCTAGCTTTCCTGTTGCGAACTAAAGACTCTTGTGGCTACTCCGTCTCATGTGAAGACTCTCTAATCTCAGCATGCCACAAATACTCTCTTCAGATGTGGTTTTGCTTGCAGCTGCACAGATAATAGCTGACCCGTCACCTACTCTGTTGTAGTGTAGCATTCTTTATCCCATCAACTTTGTCTTGGGTTATTATTTAATAACATTGCACCAATCCTGTGGGAAGAGGGCTCTCTTTGCATTATGATCCCTTTGGGGACATCTAAAGCTTAACAAGATCCCGTTGCTATATTTTGCAAGCCACCTAACAGTGGCAGCACTGTTTCTCACCCATTTTTGGCAAAAAAGATTTTAAAATATATCCCTATCAAAAGAGGATAAAATACCCTCCAGTTCAGCCCTTCTTTCTGTCAGCATTGCTGAAAAGGCGCAATGTAAAAAATCCAGCTGTCCACCCCCATCAATATATGTTTAGCAATAGCAACTCTGTACTTACTATATTATGTCATTATTGGGTGTCTTTTTTTCCGCCAAATGTTACTTTTGGCATAGGGAAATAGCAGCCTTGACACCTGAGTTGTGAAAGATCTGTTCTTGTGTTCCTTTGTCTGCCATATCAGAGTTTCCAATTACCGCAGCCGAGGAGAGATTTGGCCTGGTGTCAGCAAGTAAACTCTTCGCAGTTTTTGTTTGCAGATAGATATCTAAGCTAGGGACAGGTCCAGGCAAAGGAATGTGTCACAGAGCAATTTTTTCCCTTAGAATAGTGATGGCAAACCTTTTCGGCACCGAGTGGCCAAGCCGGAACATCTGTGTATGTGCCAAAGCACTGAAAACCCAAATATGAGCTGGCCAGCACGCACATGCCCATTTTTTGGATTGTTTTGGGCATTTTTTGGAACATTTTCAGGGCATTTTTTGAGCTGTTTCCAGGCTGTTTATTTGGGCCAAAAACGCCCCAAAAAACAGCCTGGAAGATTGTCCCAAAATGGCCTGAAAATGGCCCCAAAACAGCGGGAAAATGGCCTGAAAAAGCCCCAGAAAATGGCTTGGGTTTTGGCTTTTTTTCACACTGTTTTCCGGCTCTCCGGTGCCCGCAAAGACCAGCTGGCCAGTATGCATGTGCCAGAAACCCAGAAGAGCAGCTGGTGATGGTGTACGTGCCCACAGAGAGGGCTCTGCATGCCAACTCTGGCACGCGCGCCATAGGTTCGCCATCACGGCCTTAGAAGATGAGCAAAGCCAATAAACTGGCTATACTTAATTTATGGTAATGCTTTCCCCAGTCTTTTTCTTCAGATGTGTTGAGCTGTGGTTGGAGAAGGCTGTTTGCATCACTAACGTGGGTTTAAGGAACAGTTCTTCTCTTGTCTTTCAACTTGGCCTTACTAGCAGAGTACGTATCTTCTTCAGTGTCTGAATGAAAGCGGGCATTAGCAACTGCCACCATCTCATCTATTTAAAAAGCAGCTTTGGCTTGAAGTGAGGGATAAGGGGCGTTCTCAAATTGCTTTTTCAGAAGTTGAGAGCCAGCCAAGCAATATTATGGAAACATTTTGGCTAATATTGGTTTATTAGGTCTCCACTGCCAAGTTGGATTCTTCTAAGACAGTGCTTCTCAACCTTGGCCCACCTGAAGATGCGTGGACTTCAACTCCCAGAATCCCCCAGCCAGCTCTGCTGGCTGGGGGATTCTGGGAGTTGAAGTCCACGCATCTTCAGGTGGGCCAAGGTTGAGAAACACTGTTCTAAGACCTTACATGAGATACTCAGTTGTCGCACAGGTATTGTATGTTTAAACTCTCAGATCCGCAGTGTGGCTTCCACAGGTAGGGTTTATCCTGTAAGAGGTGTGGATGACAAGAACGACAGGTAGAAATCTGATAGATCAGTGATTTCTAGCAGACTGTGTTCTCCACGGGATGAATGGACTAGCCTCCATTACCATTTTGCACCAGCTTTTATAATCACGTTTCACATCCCCAAATGCCAAAATATGATGCAAATCCAAAGCTTTGGGACACGTTTTCTAACTGATGCCTCACTCCTTCATTCCAGGTGGGCTGACAAGCTGAAGGCACCAGGCTGCCATGGGACAGAAACACATAATTTCCAGCATCCCTTTGTACAGGTAACATTGGCAAGATTCTGCGCTACTTCGTTTCGTTGTATCTTAACCACCTCATTATATCTAAACCACCTCACATGATGAATGGGGAACTCTGGGAATTGAATTCCACACAATTTACAATTGCTGGGGTTAAGAAACATCGGGCCAAACTCATTTCTGTGATGCTAAGAGCATAGGCTCTTCAGACTCACAAAATCTCTGTATAGGTAGTCCTCGACTTACAACAGTTCATTTAGTGACCGTTCAAAGTTACAATGGCACTGAAAAAAGTGACCTACTGTCATTTTTCACACTTACAACCATTGCAGAATTTCCATGATCACATAGTACGATCAAAATTCAGATGCTTGGCAACTCATATTTATGATGGTTGCACTATCCTGGGGTCATGTGATCATCTTTTGCGACCATCTGACAAGCAAAGTCAATGGGGAAGCCAGTTTCACTTAACAACCATGTTACTAATTCAACATCTGCAGTGATTCGCTTAACAACCGTGGCCAAACAGGTCGCAAAATGGGGCAAAACTCACTTAACAAATGTCACACTTAACAATGGAAATTTTGGTCATAAATTGGGGACTACCTGCATTGAAAATTCCTCTTTGCTTTGCTTTTCCCTTTTTGTGCCGAATCTGCAAAGTTCTTTATAGTGTTCGCATTTAATGAAACAAGAAAAGCCATTTTCAATCCAACATTCACATATGGTGGTCAAGAGCTTCTTTAATCTGTCACCACTACTTAAGCAGGGACAATGGCAGCAATAGCACTGGTTCAAAATGACCGGCTTGTCTGGCAATTGAAGGTTCCCTTTTTTTTAAGCTGTGCTGTATGCCAGGGATCATTGCTGTGGGGGGTGTTCTGACCTAGGCCTCCCAAGAGCATGAAGCAAACTCCCGGTCCCAACAAAAACCCTTTTTATTAATTTGCTATGAATTCTTCTCATTCATATCCAACAAAGTCTTTCAAGGGAGGATTTACAGTCACAGACCTTATCTGGCTTGGAGAGCTGCCAGGCCAATATCTGCAAAACTTGGCAAGGAGTCCCAGAGTCACGAACCAATTAATCCAACTAATTGTCTCCTGCAAACTCCACTCCCCTTTCGCTTCTCTTTTATTTCCTCTGGGAGGGGCCATTCATTGTCCATTGCCTTACTCCAGGCATGTCCAAAGTCCGGTCCGCGGGCCATTTGCAGCCCGGGGTGGTGGTTTAATACGGCCCTTTAACAGCCCTCCCTGCTCTATGTAAATGCGGCCCGCCCACGGCCCTCCCTTCTGATTGAGGGCGGCAAGCAGAAGACCTTTCAAATTTCTCTCCCACCACCTCTTTTTCTCGCGTGCGCTCACTTCGCCTCAAACAAAAGGAAAGAGCCGCAAAGGAAAGAGCCCGCCTCAAGTCTCTCTGCTGGTTGAGCGGCGAGACCGAGTGCGATGCCCGCCTGTTCTGCGGAGACGGGGCACATGCGCCGCTCCGTCCGCTTGCTTGGCAAGGGACAGCTCCGGAAGTCAACAAAGCTTTCCCAAGGACCGGTTTATTTCCCCGCACCTCCCGCCGCCCTCTTGCTGCGCCGGACCCAAAATGTCCGTGTGGATGCATGCGCGGACCCGCTTTGACGACTTTCGTTTGAGGTGGCTCTGCTCCGGGGTTGCCTGTTCGGTCCCCGCCAGCCTGTGTGCGTGTATTTTCCCCTCTGTGTTTTGTCTCCCATCCACCCACCGCCCCAATTCCTTCAAAGCAAAGAGGGAGGCAAGGCTATCATTGAGGAAGGGAAAAGAGATGCCGGATTGACTAAACTCCTCGTCTGAAGGGAAAAGGATTTACTCCCACCCCCACCCCCCCAAAAAACCCCGGAGCTCTTCTGCCGGAATGAGAGAGGAGCTGCTCTTCCCGGGTGTTTGAATGGGGCGAGTGGGGTAAAGGGGGGAGGGGGAGAGCTTCCTGTAAGTTTCAAAGAATCGTAAATTGTCAAGACTTGCTCAGCTGTCAAGACAGTTTCACCCTTCACATTAGTGCAGGTAAGTTTTTTTAAAATTTATTTAAAATACATTGTGAAAACTCAGCTGTCAGTTGATCTTAATGTTATGAAATGAAAAGTATTCCATTTGCAATTAACTTGGCATAAAATAATTCATTTGCATTTAATTGTAATTGTTCAAAGAATGTTCGGAAAAATGTTCGGCCCTTCAGCATGTTCACTTCATCCAATCTGACCCTCTTTGAAAAAAGTTTGGACACCCCTGCCTTACTCTCACATTGACTCCTGTTCTTTAGCTGTTCCCTTCGTCTGGCAACTCTGCACATGTGCACACTGGGAAAAGGCTCCAAATGTTTGTCTGCCTCACTGTTGTCTGACTCTGAAGGCATCTGATAACTGGCCTACAGCTTTGTCCCCCTTTGCCTCCGACACAGAGCCCTCATCAGAATCTTCCCCAAACTCCAGGACTGGCCCATGTTCCTCCCCAACCTCCTCACTGTATGAATCTGTAACGGGTTGCTGCCCTTAAAATAACACAGCCAGTTATTCCTTACTTGCAATCCTGGGTGATGGTCATGCCAGTATTTCTCAAGCTGAAAGAACATAGGGGTATAAGCAAGTCAGATATAGAGTATTTTGATAGGTACAGTATAGCTCAAGCCCTTAGTGCAGGTTTCCACGTGCATTTCCACAATCATGGGGGGATATTGAGTTGAGTTCATTCTGCTGACTACTTCAGCACATCAGTACAGTTTTCCTGGTAACAGTACAAATGGTGGACCATTGTCTTCTTAGACATTCTTCACTGGAATTTCCTACTGATCTGCCACCCATCTTACAACTAGGTCTAATCCTGTATAGCCTCCAAAGCCAATTGGGATTGAAGAGATGCTGCCATTTACTGTGGGTTTCAGAGAAAACACAGTTGAAACGGTCATGAACGTTCAATGAAAAATCCTAATCCTTGATTCAAACTAACTTGGCAATCTGTCCAGGTTCTGACAGGAGGTTGGTGGCTTTTATTGGGGATTTGCTATCCATGTCAGTCCAAAACTTCGTCAACCTTTTGGTTTGCATTTCAGGCAGTGGGCATGTTTCTGGGAGAATTTTCCTGCCTGGCTGTCTTCTACCTCCTGCTCTGCACTGACCGGAGGAGGCCAGAACCCACCATGACACCACCTCAGTCCTTTAACCGATTGCTTTTCTTGCCTCCAGCACTATGTGATATGACAGGGACCAGCCTCATGTATGTGGGTAAGTGTGCATAAAATAGCCATGGCAAGAGCACTTAGACTTATATACCGCTCAATAGTTTTACAGCACTCTCTGAGCAATTTACAAAACATATTGCCCCCAGCAGCCTGGCTCCTCATTTTACCGACCTTGGAAGGATAGATAACTGAGTGTACCTTGAGCCGATCAGGATCGAACTTCTGGCTGTGGGCAGAGTTAGCCTGCTATACTGGATTCTAACCACTGCGCCAACATAGCTGCAGTAAAAAAATATCCAGTAAAAGAGTGGGGGAGAGGGAGGTTTGCTAAGAATACGGCACTTTGGAGGAGTTTAGCTCTGGCCTTGAAAAAGAGGAGGGAGAGGAAAAACAATTGATCGGCCCTGGGAAAGAAGAAAGTGTGAGAAAGAGGCTCAGGATGACCCTGCCTTGACCTCGTCCTTAAGAGGGGTCAAGAGGCAAGTGTACAGATTTTCAGATTTGTTTATTAGAGCCTACATAAATAAAGTAAAATCTCTAAAGTTTCTGTTCTTTGCTGCTTGCCTTTCTGGAATGGCTGAGAAACATCTTCCTCTCCCTCTGTCCATTTTAAAAATGCAACCATACAGAAACAGCTGTTTTTAATACAATCGGAAAAGCAAGCTGTTCAGAATAAGTAAATAATTTACATCCGACAAAACTGAGTATGTAAAGCGAGCCAATTAACAACTGTTGATATAACCACCTACCAAGTTGGGGGAGACAGAATAAAAAGATTTCCCTTATGGAAGCTCTCTTTATTCTGGAGTATACAATCCTTTATCATCATTTTTCTTCTCCTGCCTCTGGAGGGGGAAAAAAAACCCCATCTTGGGTACTCCATAACATCTGGAAAGAATGAGGGGGGAGGAAACATAAGCTCTTCTATTTTAAGCATCGGTTCCTACCCTCGTAGCCCTATTTCTAATTATTGTTCATCTCTCCTCATCCCAGTATTTTTCTAATCATCGGCCTTCCCTCTTTCCCCACTACCCATTTTTGTGATTCCAGCTCTGAACATGACCAGCGCTTCTAGCTTTCAGATGTTGCGTGGAGCTGTGGTCATCTTTACTGGTCTGCTCTCAGTAGCTTTCCTGGGGAGGAAGCTAGTACTGAGCCAATGGCTGGGCATCCTGGTCACCATTGTAGGGCTGGTGGTGGTTGGCCTGGCAGATTTGCTGAGCAGTCACGATGAAAGCCACAAACTCAGTGAGATCATCACAGGTATGTAAGGAAGGTGTTCTAAAGCCAGTGGCTCTGCAGGGGTCCTGGAGAGTGGTTTCCTTTACAGTTCATGCTCTTTATCTTCAGACAGAGATCACGGGCTGACTTTCCTGTCGGATGTCCTCAATATCCAGATATGCTTTCTGATGCTACGCTGCTCTTCCTGTAGCATTGGGATGCTTAGCTTAAAAACATTTCTCCAATCCTAGACATCTTAGTTCAGGAAGCAGTGCCCCCACTGCTTCCATTTCATCGCTCTGATTCAGTGCAGGAATCCATTCCCCAGAATTTCCAACCTATGGGATAACTAACCAAGAACTACCAATGTTCTTGTCTAGCACATTTGGAGAGCTGTTTGAGGGATATACCGTATATGTTGTAAATAGCATTCCAAAAATAAACCTCTTGCCATTTGAATTTATATAATAGGAAAAGATAAAATAAATACCTTATCCAGTATGTTATTAATCATGAACTACAAATGGTCTGTCTAGAGCAGGGGTGTCAAACTCTATTTCATTGAGGGCCGCATCAAGGTTGTGTTTGACCTCAGAGGGCTGGGGTGAGCGCAGCCTTGGTGGGGGTGGCACGGGACTCGTGCCGGGGGGGGGGGGGCACTTGTGATGGCCAAGTGCTAAACAGGACTTCCCTGAGACCATTCTTTCCCATTCTCCTTCTCTGTCCCTTCTTGCATGCTCAAATGCAAAAGGGGAAACATTTCTCTTTTTGTTTTGTTTTTAGTTTGTTTTGGTAATCCTCTGCCAGCAAAAATGGAGCGGGAAGGGCGGGAGGAGGAGCATGCGGCCTCCCCGAGCTCTGTTTTTGCTGGCAGAGGGTTGCAGGAGGCCATCGCAGGTGAAAACAGGGTTTGGGGGGCGCACACAGCTCCCCCCTCCCCCCAAGCTCCATTTTCGCTGCTGGAGTCACTGTGGACCGGTCCTTTGCTATTTCCAGGCAGGCCCCGTTGGCCAAATCTAAGCAACTTGCCAGTCGGATTCAGCCCATGGGCCTGGTCTAGAGTAAAAGAGCATTCATGAAGTTCCAAAATAGATTTTAATGGGATTTCCAGAGAGTAAGCCATCCTCTCCATTTATGGGCTGCATCCACATAGTTGATTTTAACAAAGGTACAATCTCTAAAGGATCAGTGCTATAGTATGATAGATATTTAAAGCATGGAGCTCTCTGGTGAAATGGACTGGCAAGGAGCTCAGGAACAATTTCTTCCTTCAATTCACAGTTAGAGCATTCTATGTCACACGGCGATTGCAACTGGCTTAGATTATTTATATTAAACAAGTAATGGTATAATGGCTATTTACTATTAAGGTTATAAATAAATGGAATCTTAAGTGTCTAGTTTATTTTATAAGATGCTTTTCTATTACATTAAGTGGCTTTCATAAAACTAATCAACAATGTAATAAAAAAATAAAATTGTTTATGGAGAAAAAGAAGCATAGGGCGTTTATCTCCATACATAATAGAATAAACGGCCATTTCACACATTTTTGTTTTCAAGATTTGACAGAGTAAATAAGTGGTTGAGGGAGTGTATTCCTGATGGAATGCTCAGCTTCTTGCTTCTCCATAGGTGACCTTCTCATCATTATGGCCCAAGTTATTGTGGCCATTCAGATGGTGCTGGAGGAGAAGTTTATCTACAAGCACAATGTTCACCCTCTGCAGGCGGTTGGCACTGAAGGTATGTAAGCAATCTTGAGAATGTTCACAGATGGAGTCTGGGTTCACATGGATCAACAGCTACCATCTCAGACAAAATGGAAATATGATTTATAATATGATTTGCTGCTACAGTTTGGTAGCTTCTGTGTTCTTTGAAGGCCATCATGAACAGCCATGAATTAATGGCTGAAACAACGTCCCGCAAAAGATTATTTCTATTTCCTCGGTGTACAAGGCACGGCATAATTCTACAGTTCCTAAAGTGACCCATTTTCTTCCTTTCATACTTGGGGGAAAAAAATATCCCCTTCTTTCAGCAGTCCCTTTTCTTGAGGTTTTATAACACCTGTGTAGAGGCTACGGGTTCCAGAATAACCAGACAGCAAAGCTTAGTATACTGAGGGTAATAGACTCAACATATCTAGAAACTGGCAGGTTGGAGAAGGCAGCTTTGTAACTTCTGGAAGTATTTTACATTGAATGTCTCCTGGAGATTCAGCAGGTAACAATATCTGACCAATCTTGCCTGGGCTTAGAAGTCAAGTAAGGTACTGGTGGGAGACTAGCAGGAACGTCCAGAGGTATATCCAGATTGGGACATTAGAAAAACATCCTGAAGAAGGCAATGGCAAGCAATGTTTTTACTCTTGCCAAGACTATGTCAATGTGATCACTAGGTCTTGAGCACAACTCAAAGCTGTGTTTACCTTTTTGACAGGACCAGTTGGCGGAGATTATGATCCTCCTGGGTTTCAATCATCTTTATTTCTTTTTCCTTTTTAACAGGTTTCTTTGGATTCGTCATACTCTCCATCATCCTGGTGCCCATGTACTACATACCTGGGGGCAGTTTCAGCGGTAACCCACGGCAGGTACTGGAAGATTCTATAGATGCCTTCTGCCAGATTGGCCATCTTCCACTTATTGCTGTAGCCCTGCTGGGCAATATCAGCAGCATTGCCTTCTTCAACTTTGCTGGCATCAGTGTCACAAAAGAGATCAGCGCCACCACCCGGATGGTACTCGATAGCTTGCGCACCATTGTCATCTGGGTTGTCAGCCTGGCCATTGGCTGGGAGGTCTTTCATGGACTGCAGATCCTGGGTTTCCTCATCCTTCTCGTTGGGGCTGCCCTTTATAATGAACTTCACCAGCCCCTCCTTGCTCGCCTGCCCTGGAGGAGGCCACCAGCAGGGGTTACAGCGAGAGATGCTGATAGAGAAGGTCTGCTGGCCACAGAGGAGCTTTCCATTAACGGAGATAGTTGATGACAATGGAACTCTTACTTCTGCACCATAACTTTGGACCTTTTTATTGAATGAATTGGCCTGTATTGCTGGGAGATCGGGCTAAAAACACTCAACTAGCTTCAAGATCTGCTTTGTAGCTCTGGGGATGCTTTGCTTAACTTTAAATGTCTGGGTGGCTCTCCATTATTTCATTCTTCTGCCTTTTACTGAAAGAAGCAGAGGGGGCTTGTTACCTTTTCTCTAGCAACCACAGAGTAGAGGTGTGCTGCTGCTAAGCAGCCCTCAAGTGGCTATGGGCTCTTCCCTGGGGTTGCTTGGAAGCCATCTAAAGCCTTGCTCTATCTTTCTTCATCTGCATTTTGGGATGGAAACAGTAGACGTCATTGGAAAGATTTCCTAGAAACCTTATAGTTCCTAAGCTGTACCATCTGCCTTGTGGGTACCTGTCATTTCATTGTTTATCTTCTGTTAAAATAACACCACAAAGCAATTGGAGGAGGACCTTTGCTTGTCCCCAATAGTCCAGCCTGCATAAAAGATACTCTCATGCTTTTGCCAAGTAGAATCTTGTCTACTCTATTTTAAAAAGACAAGTGTTAAGTTTCCATGAAACGCAATTTTCACAATTTTTCATTCTCATTACTCTGCAGGATCCAATCTGAGTTAGTCACCAGAAGTTTCATCTTCCAAACTTTTGGACTCGTGCTGGAGTCCATTCTGGAAAGAGAGAAGTTCCCTGAAGAAGGGCTCCAGTATGAGTCTGAAAGCTTGGAAGATTAAACCTCTGACCCCTATGACCAACTCAGATTGGATCCTGCAACATTATCCTGGGACACGAATATTTGCCTCTAGCTCCTTTCTCCAGAGTGGCCTTCCCCAACCAGATGATGGGCAAGAGAGGCAATTCAACACAAGCAAGAGGGAACAGCCAACGAGGAAAGGTTATCCTAATCTGCATGTTTACTGTGTACCTTGCCTTTTATTTGACCTTTTAAGTAAAAGCTGCTCTAGAGAGGTCTAACGAAGTGCTTTCTGTTTTCCTTTCGTCACATGAGAAGTTTATTGCTGACCTGGGTCAAAGCTGGCTGCTGAGTAGTAAGAAAGGAGCCTCACATCAAGGGCGTGGCGTGCAACAGTCTATAGTCTGGAATTACAGTCCAGCATTTTTTGCCCTATGATACCCAGGATCTGGGATTTAGCAAAGCTGTTCTAGCTGCTAAAGAGAATAGATGGTCCTGGATCATGGAGTTAACACGGTTTGGAAGAAGATAGCATAAGAGTTACTTATATGTGCTATTTTTTGCTATTTATACTGAAAAGGCCTAAAGGCCAAGTGCCAAGTATTTCTTTTTTTAATGAAAGGCTGGCAATTGGCACAGTTGATGTACTCCTTTGATGTCTGCTTACCTCTCCACACACGGAGCAATAAGGAAACAGGGATTTTTAGGAAAATATTGACTCATTTCCAGACTATTGCTATTTGCAAAGATGCTACTGGCCTGGTAGAGCAGGCATCCTGATAAGCTGTGGCCTGTTGATGGGCTTTAAGGATGCACAGAAAGTGCCTTTTTTTTGTGAAACACATCCTAAATACTTGAGATCAATTGTCCAGGTATCAGCAACCCCTCTTTGCTTGACAGCTTCCTTAAGTGCTGAGCAGATCTTGCCCATGTGCCCCTTGGTAGCTGATGACACCATTGGGTGATACTCGATTGGGGCCCGGAATGGTTCGGTTTCTCCTGGTTGGGAGATACTAACAAGAATGTAGTTTTGTAATCAATAAAATACTTTCTGATTTGAAGTCCTTGGATGTCTGTTAGGTTGAAATTTAAGGGATGGCTAGGGATGGGTCTCAGAGCGGTACCTAAATGAATAAAACTACAATATGAAAAAAAGATAACTAGGCATCAGACAGCAGTAATCAAATGGCAATACATGAACATGTTCACATGCAAAAGAGTCTGGATGTAAGCCAGCATAAGATGTTGGTACACAGGTTCCTGATGGGTTGTCCCAAAGATGTTTTTTTTCAAGAGGCAACTGGACTTTCTGATTTTTCTTGGAAGACATTTCGCTTCTCATCCAAGAAGCTTCTTCAGCTGAGCTTCTTGGATGAGAAGCGAAATGTCTTCCAAGACAAATCAGAAAGTCCAGTTGCCTCTTGAAGAAAAGGAATCTTTGGGGTTTCTGATGGATTGTTTAGGTTTTTTAAAAAAAAAGATTCAAGTCCTTCATGTTTAAAAAAATAATAATTGATTTTTCATGAGTTAGACTTACTGGTAGTCTTATTTATGTCTTACTTCCTCCTCTTTAAAATTCAAACTGATACAGGAGTGGGTTGCTGCCGGTTTTACTACTGGTTCGCAACCCACATGCGTGCGCTGTTCAATGTAAATTGTTCTTCGTGCATGCGCAGAAAAATTTACAGTGAACTGCACACGCTCAGTCACTAAAAACCAAAATGGCAGCGGCATAGCAGCGGCAAGGAAGCCTCTTTGAGGGCACGACTGGCCTGGGTCACTGCTGGTTCTGCAACCCAGGCCTGAATTTGACTACCGGTTCGGCCAAACCTGGAGCAACCCACCTCTGAAATGATAGATCTGTAGCTTTGCACAGAGCATATTTTCATCATCTGGCCTTTAGGTAAGTCTTTCGCTAAGCATTTAATTCTGAGGGTGTAGAGCTCCTTCTAATGACTGCTATATATCTTAATCCTGGGAAAGTGCAGAACTGTGGTTTGCTTGAATTCCAGGTGATTTAAGAAATATCAAATAGGGGAAGACTGAACTTGTGTATGACAACTACCGTGTTTCCCCGAAAATAAGACAGGGTCTTATTTTCTTTTGCCCCCCCCCCAAATTTTGCTTGGGCCTTATTATCGGGGGGGGGCTTATTGGTTTGGGGTTGCCAGGTGGCTGCTCTGTTGCAAGCGGGCACCCGAAGAACCGGGCACAGCCTCAGGGGCAAACGGCCATGTTGCGCTGTCGCAGCAGAGCAACAAAGCCGCCATGAGGTGACCATGATCATGAGCAGCCGCCCGGCAACTCCCCTTTCTAGCTGGGCAGAGCGCCACTCACCGACCCAGTAATATCCCACGTGGTGCTCTGCCCGGCTGGAAAGAGGTTGTGTGAGCACTTGTTCTGCCTCCAGCTCGCGTGCCTCCCAGCCTCACCATGCCCAGCTCTCCCTGCAGGGCTGGGCCAGGGTGCCACCGCCACCCCGCTGCCACCGCCCTGCTCCAAGCATAATCAGCTTCCAACCTCCGGAGATCTTCTGCCGAGTCTTCTGGCAGCGGCCGCTCGTAGTCCCAGAGTGGCCGCTGCCGGTAGACTCAGCAGCGGATCTCCAGAGTTTGGAAGCTGGTTACGCTCAGAGCATGGCAGCGGCAGCGGCGCCCTGGCCCAGCCCTGCAGGGAGAACTGGGCATGGTGAGGCTGGGAGGCGCACGAGCTGGAGGCAGAACAAGTGCTTGTGCAACCTCTCTTTCCAGCTGGGCAGAGCATCACGCAGCTTAGCGCCTTTGGGATATTACTGAGTCGGTGAGTGGTGCTCTGCCCGGCTGGAGGGGGGGTTGTCCAGGGGGCTTATTATTGGGGGAGGGCGTATATTTTTGCCCACAGGAAAAATATGGCATGGTCTTATTATCAGGACATGTCGTAATTTCGGGGAAACACAGTATCCCCCAAATGAAAATATCAATAGATGGAAAATAATATAACCATAAGTTAGGTGCACAGGTACAATGAACTATTTGGCCCAGCTGCAAAGATGAAGTGGGCCACTCATTTTAGAGGGAAATATTGATGTTGGTACCTGTCTGATATGTTAAAGATACTTACAAAGGAAGATACTATACTGCAAAGCAAAATGCCAATGACAGTATAATTCTAATTTACTATAATTTCTCTATTTTACAAAGAGCATTCTAGAAAAATTGGGTAACTGGGTAACTAGTGCTTTGTTCAAATATGTGCATACTTTCTTATGTGTGGTTCCTGAACCTGTTAACCTGGCAGCCAAGCACTAAAACCTAGAAGAACATTCAAGAAAAAAAAAACACTTAGGGTTGGTCCGTTTGACAAATTTATTTTATTTATTAAATTTGTTTGCCACCCATCTCACTAGCAAGGGACTCTGTTTATGAAGTGCAGTGTCTTTCTTTAAGCAAGCCCAACTGATGGTTATATTACTTTCATAAAACTCATTCAAGGTTTCATTTGGGGGAGGATTGTAAATATACAAGTTCAGCCTTCTCTGATTTGACGCCTCTCAAATGGGATGAATTACGTACATTCTTCATGGCTCTTGGCTATTATCCTCCAGAATATGGTTGGAGAAGGTGGTAACTGTAGCTGAGACGAAGATTGCACTGAATAAACCGGGAAGTTCCCCAATCACCCTGTGGGACATATTCCGAAATCAGCTGCTAGATTAAATGTTATTTGTAAATCACCAAATCTTTGCAAGACTTGTCAGCATGCTGAGATGGCAGAATCATTGGCTGGTTTTTTTCTGCAGGGGCAAATCCCTGATTATAACAGTTTGAAGTTGTAAAGCTTTTCTGTTAACTACCTAATTAATTTTTTTGCAACCTTCTATATTTCTGAGGGTTGCATTGAACCAGATTTCGGGCAATCTTTTACTATAGATGGGGTCTATAATGTGAAATGACCATTGGTTCATGAGTTTTAAGAGGTATACAGGTAGTCCTCGACTTACAACAGTTCAGTTGGTAACTGTTACAATGGCATTTAAAAAATATCTTACGGCCATTTTTCACACCACCTTTGTAGCATCCCCTTGATCATGTGATCAAAATTAATGGTTCATAGTTATGACTGTGTCCCAAGGTCATGTGATCACCTTTTGCACCATTTTAACAAGCAAAATCAATGGGGAAAGCTAGATTCATTTAACAATCATGTTACTAACTTATGAACTGCAATGATTCACTTAACAACTGTGGCAAGAAAGGTTGTAAAATCGGGCAAAACTCACTTAACAAATGTCTTGCTTAACGGAAATTTGGGGATCTTATATCTGAGGCCGATTTTAACCGTCTTATTGTATTGTAGGCACTGATAGGTCAATACGATTGTGTTGTTTAAATTATTAAAAGGGACTAATTGTTTTAGAAATTTGGGGCTCAATTGTCATAAATTGAGGACTACCTGTATTACAGCTTGGAGAAACTTTTCACTTCAAATTGTTAGCAGAGTTCAGTAATCAGAGTCAGATTGTGATGCCAAAGGCAAAAAAAAAAAAAACAGCTTAGAAACCTTAATTGCCTTAGCCACACAGTATCTCTAATTTATTTTAGAAGAAAGAATCATTTCTGACCTTTTACAATGGAGCAGGGAAAACAGGGTAATTTCCAGAAACGTGGGAGAGATTCTTAAAAAGAAGTGGCATTTATGTCTCTATTTCCTGTTATTCTTTCTTTTTATAAATTGGTGGTTTGAGCTTATTTGCCAAAAGCCCTCCTTTCTTTAGCAGTAAACATTGTATTTTAGTAATATTTCTGCAGTGATTGCACAGAATAAGGAAAACATGTTTTTTCTGGACTTTAGAGAGTAGTCACCCAACCATCCATATAGGGCAAAAGATATAGAAGAAAATGTATACTAAGGTTTGTTTGGGAAGATCCTCCACAGAGATTGTGTACTGTTATTTAATCATATTGTCTCAGGGTGTGCTATTACACATTTTTAGGTCATTGCCCAAAGATAACATTCTATTCAAACACAATAAAGCCTAAAGCCAAGTTTCTGCATACATATGAGATGCAGTGCCCAAATAAACTTTATTATGATATAATAAACTGGCCTATAAGATTATTCTTCTCATCTTTTCTACTTTTCTTATTGATACCTTATAGATTACATTACTTTGTTGTTTGTATGTACATTGAGAACTTAAGCACCAGAGACAAATTCCTTGTGTGTCCAATAATACTTGGTCAATAAAGTGTTCTGTTCTGTTCTTTTTCTACTCTACTCTACTCTACTCTACTCTACTCTACTCTACTCTACTCTACTCTACTCTACTCTTTCTATTCCTATTCCATTCTATTCTAAGATGACCTGTTTACCACAGCATGCTAAGTAGGAGTGAAGAAATGGTTCCTGTACAAAACAAGCAATATTCTCGACGCTCTTGCCAATAGTTTTGTTTTGCCCCTGATCAAGTGTAGAGTTCTACCACCCAGGGATAAAGCTCTACACATGCTCATTGGCATCCATTCATAGGTTGCAAGCCAGGATAGGATGTGGGGTGTTGCAACATGGTCTGCAGAGAATGAGGGGGCCGTTGACCTGCAGAGAGCTCTCTGGGAAAGATGGTTTTCCTTTTCCACTGCAATGGAAGGTGTCCCTATAGGCATCTTCAGTACAAGTTGGCATTCTGAGAAAGGATAAATTACTATAGTAATGAGAAAATAGTCAAGGTCAGAAGTAAACCTGGGGCCAGGGGAACTCCACACAGAGAAAAAGAGACAGTACTGATTCAAGTCCCCTATGAACTCCAGACTTAACTGGATTCCAATCAGAAGCACCAGGGAGTAGGATCTAGGAAGGTCCAGTTAGGAAGACAGACTGGAACCAGATTTGTAGACAGATTAAAATCACAGCTATTTCGCAACTCTAGAACAGGTGTCAAACTTAATTTCATTGAGGGCCGCATCAGGGTTGTGCTTTACCTTGGGGGCCAGGGTGGGCGTGGCCAGCTTGATAGCACTCATATCAGGGGCGACTGTGGTGACCCAAGCACTCTGCCAGTGAAAACTGCCTCTCAAGCTCCGTTTTCAGCTGGGACGGCCTCCTGCAACCCTCTGCCAGTGAAAACTGAGCCCTCCCGAGCTCTGTTTTCGGCTAGCATGGCGTCCACGGGCCAGTCCTTTGCTGTTTCCAGGGCAGTCCTGTGCGGCAGATCTAAACACCCCGCAGGCCGGATCTAGCCCGGAGGCCTTGAGTTTGACACCCCTGCTCTAGAAGGACACACTCATTACCTCCATGAATAATTTTCTCCTATGGGATTCATTGAAATCACAAGCAAATAGGAGCTGTGATCAATTACATGCCTGATTGACCCTATGTGAGAGCAGGCTTATCTTGCAGTTTTCCCTATGCCAAAAGGGATGTTTTCCTGATTTCTATAGTGCAATGGAATCGGGGCAAAGTTGCGTTTGGGCTCCAAACCTATGCAGTGCCAGACCTGGTTAATACTTGGATAGGAGACTAACAGAAAATCCCAATGTTATAAACTCCACTGGTAATTCAAAAAGAATCATGCAAGAAGGTACTGAAAAACCACTTCTGTGTTGCAGTTAAGATGACCCAGGAGTTGAGTGCAATTCAAAGGTGATTTGACTTGACTTCTCAGAAATCTCTCTTTAATGTTGCTCCCCATATCCTAGCAATGAAAACAAGACTAGAGCATGTCCTTTGAAGCATACACAAAGATTTGAGTTAAAGAGAGTGCACTAATTTTCCTATTGCTGTTTTCCCATATATGGAAAAAGGATTTTTCTTAAGCAAATTTTTTAAAAAACTTATGATTTTGTGGGAGCTTGAGAATTGGATACAAATGCCCCAGTTCCCACTGAGAGTATTTGGGGAGAGGGGGCTGCTTCAACAAGTAAGATCACTTTCCCTTTTAGGATCTATTGGAGCACAGCTCTAGCTCTCATCTACAGTCAACCTAACGTCTACTTTTGTTAGAGACTTCCTGACATCTTGACAGCTGAAATGCCTTAAGTATGATGGGCTGGGTATTTTTCTTAGCTGACATTTTTGTCCCACTTCTGAGGGCCACCATCTTTCTTCTGCCCCAATGTCAAATACTTGAAAATTAAAAGGGAATCCTGCACCCCAAAATAAGAGGCGTGCATAAGCGCACCAGCGTGCCTAACGTCCCTGTCCTACTGTCCCTATTTATTTGTACCCATTTCCTGTGTTCTTATTTATGTTTATTCTTTTTCCTCTTATCTTGTACATGAGTGACAAGCTAAATAAATAATAATTAATTAATTAATTAATTAATTAATAAATAAATAAATAAATAAATAAATAAATAAATAAATAAATAAATAAATAAATAAATAAATAGTGGCCTTGAAAGACAGGGCCAGTGTTTGGTGAGCCTTTTCTGCACTCTGTAGCATAGTAATTGTCTCTCTCTCTCTCTCTCTCTCCCTCCCTCCTTTTCTTCCTCCCTCCCTCTCCATGTGTGTGTGTATGCGTGTGTGTGTGTGTATCCACCTTCAAGTTAGTGTCTACCTTCACGTCAGTCAGATTCCTGCCAACTGCCTGCATTAGTCTCTGCAGTTTTCTTGGCAGGGACTTATTTTGGAAGTGATTTGTTGTTGCACCCTGACTAGGGCTGAGAGAGAGTGGCTGGCCCAAAGTCACCAATTGCCTTTATGCAAATGAGGGACTAGAACTCATGCTCTCCAGTTTCTAACTAGTGCCTTACCCTTTACATCAAACTGGTTGCCCTTCATAGACTAGAGTACACATAAGGAGTTAACACACATGATGTAGCCTTGGACTAAACCAGAGTATTTGCAGCAAGAGGATGGTATGAATTCAAGCTGCCCCTTGGCCTTAAAAGAGCTCATCACCATCCCTTTCCAGCATCCTCTGTTAGCTATGGATCCTTGCGTAGCTGGTAATATGATAAACATCTTTTTAGGAGTTTATGACCACTTGACTTGCAAATGAGTTTTAATGCAATTAGAGAGAACCTGGAGCAATTCTCTCCAGTACACAATTCTTTAAAGCCATTAGATTTATACTTCAGCAGACTAGATCTTGTTTCATCTATTGGGTGAGATGCTGTGCAGGGCTTCCTTCCTACGTGATTGGAGGGAAGGACGTGGGGGATAATAAATGCAGAAAGTACAGGACAGTAGCATTTAAGTTGTTTGCAATGTCCATGCCTGCTGACAGTAAACATTCTGACACTGGATGAGACAATTACCACTTCGAGTTAGAATAAAAGGGGGAAAAATGACTCATCCAAACCTCATTAATTGTAACTCAGTGTGGTAAATACTTTAAAGTATTTGTTTTTCACAAAAATCCTTATAGTGCAGACCACTCAACATAAACAGCTTTTTCTACAACGTATCTGCAGATCAGTGGTGGGTTGCAGGTGGTATGGCCGGAGCACTGGGTACCGTTCCGTTCCGGTGCTCTGGAGGGAGGGCCCACCCGCCCGAGCTCCTTACCTGTCTTTAAAGCCTTTGGCGCTTCCACGCATGGTGCGTACAGCACCTGCGCGACACTCCGACGAGCAGCTGGAGCGTCGCCGAGGCTTGCGGAAGCGTCGCTGGCAGCTACAACGCATGCGTGTGCCAGCCATTCTTAAGACGAGCACCCATTGGGTGTTCCAAGAACAAATGAAAATGGAGTTCCCCAAAGCTCCCCCAAAATTACTGGAGACATTCTTGCCATCATGTGAGTTTGTCCTAGAAAATTCCTCAAAGACCTTGTAATGCTGCTGAAGTTTGAACTGCATGGACATGATTAAGCTAGTTGGTGTGTTTTGAAGGCTGTGCTAGGATAATTAGCAAGGCGAGAGAAGGAATACAAAGCTCTGCATTGTGTCGCAGTGTTTTTCCCTCAAGTGGCTGTGGACAAGGTGGGGAAGGGGATTAGCAGACAATGGGCTTTTGTCTCGGATATCCTGACCAACCGTTCATAACAGTTCCCGCCTGAAACCCATTGCCCCGGGTGCATGAACCATCTTTGTGCCATCATCCAGCCCTTCTCCCCAACTCCAAATCCCATTTCTTCTCTCACTCAATCCACAGAGCTTTTTTTTTTCCCAAGCATTGGGCCTAGAACTTTTTATTTCATTTTGTGCATCTGTAATGACCCAGCAGCAAAAATAGGGCAGGCAATACAGTGTAAACTACAAAGGCGGATAGGTGGGGCTTGGTGGGCGAAGCTCCCTTGTGGCGTTGTGAGGGCACTGAGCAGAAAGGCAGGGAGGCCAAAAGGGCTATGGCTCCTCTTTCTCTCCCTTGTCATGGCCTGAGATCCAGAATGCAGGCAGGGTTATTCTCTGTTGGATAAAAGGGGGGGGGAAAGAATGTATGATTCCAGAGCCAAAAGGAATTTCCTAATGCTAGGACAGATCATCAAATAACAACCTGAGGCAAAGTATGGAGACTTATAATAAGTGTGTGTGTGTGTGTAACGGCACCCCCACAGTTAGTGATTGGTTCAACACTTACCCTATACAAGTTAGTCCTCAGTTAATGACTGCCCTGTCTAGTGATGGTTCAAACTTTTGATAGCGCTGAAAAAGTAATTTACCATTGGTTCTCAAACTTGCGGCTGCTGTAACATCCCTGCAGATCAATATTTACAAGCTTCACAGCCAATTTCCAACAAGCAAAGTCAATGGAGAAATCACAGCAAGCTGCAAGCTGCAGTCACAGAATGTTGTGCTTAATGATCACAGGTGATTTGTTTAACAACCACAGCAGAATTGACTTTGTAAGTCTAGCAGTCAAGTGATTCACTTAAAAATTGTGTCCCATGAGGTACCCATTCCAATTGTATTTGTTAACTGAGGACTACCTGTACAGCACAGGAGATTAGCTGCCACTTGGATAAATCCAGAGTCTCCCTCCCCAAACAATCACCAATTTGGAGATCTAGAAATGTTGTTTGTCTCACCTCAAATGCACACATATTTAGTCTTCCTAGATAAAAAATAAGTGTATATCTCATTTAACACAAAGTCTACAAGTTGAATATTGAGAAAGAGGAGGTTGGGACTGACCTTCTGCTCTTGTAGACCCTCTGATGTTGTTTTCTTAAAAGCATTCTTATCCAAAAAAGATATTCATGAGCTTCCTATGGATTTCTTTCAAATTAATGGTATTTTAGGATACTATAGATTTTCATGGCCTTACGACCTCAAGATTTATCAGGGTTCCAATTCTCAATTCGCCACTAATGGCAGGTATTTAAATAAAATGTCCCAAAAGTGCTTTTTCCAAGAGGCAACTGGAATTTCTGGTTTTTCTTTGAAGATGTTTTGCTTCTCAAACAAAAAGCTCCTTCAGCTCTGACAGGATAGTGGGGAATGGCTGGGCTGAAGAACTGAAGAAGCTTCTTGAAGAAAAGTCTTCAAAGAAAAACCAGAAAGTCCAGTTGCCTCTTGAAAAAGCACCTTTGGGAAAACCATGACCTGGAAGACTGAGAAATATCTCCATAGATATTTAAATAAAGTACTGTATGGACAAAAGCAACTATGGGATATTTCAATCTTCTTGCTTCTATTTGCCACTCACAGAAAATGTGCCTGGCCTTTGATTACTCCTTAGAGATAAAGATAAGATAAAGCATTAGAACAATGTTTTGGTGGACAACTGGTGGTATTTCTTTTTGTTTATATTTCCAAATATTTCTACTAAGTATCCCAACATGGTTCTCTCAAGTAAATAACCCACTGCGATCTTCTCTTGTAGACTGAAGTGGTACAACCCACTTTATATAAGGACAGCCGTAAAGGAAACTATACAATGATCTTAAATAAATGTGGTTGTTTTCCATACAGCTGAGCTCATGAGACTATCCTAACTCTTACTGAATCTCCCCAGCTTAATACTTACACTTTATTGTCCTTGAAATCACGCAGGGCATCCCTGGCCACTATATCCATGAATGTGTCATCATCCAGAGGAACACTTCCTGGCACAGTCAAGGAGAAGGGCTCAGAATCAAAGACCTGGACGGTCACTTGAGTGTCAGGAGTTTGGGATGTGTCTTCTGGACTGGAAGATTTCACCTTTAAAAGAGGAGGACCAAGCATTAGCAGTGCCTGAACCTATCAAAATTATAGTTATTTTTAGTGAGGCAAAAAGTTTGCCTTCCACCACTCACCCACACCAGTCTATGAACACGAAACACAACAAGTAGAGAGAGAGATAATACAATACAATACAATAGTAGAGTTGGAAGGGACCTTGGAGGTCTTCTAGTCCAACCCCCTGCCTAGGCAGGAAACCCTATACCGTTTCAGACAGATGGCTATCCAACATCTTCTTAAAGACTTCCAGTGTTGGGGCATTCACAACTTCTGGAGGCAAGCTGTTCCACTGATTAATTGTTCTAACAGTCAGGAAGTTTCTCCTCAGTTCTAAGTTGCTTCTCTCCTTGATTAGTTTCCACCCATTGGTATAAATCCAATCCCTCTCTGTTTTTTGTTCAAGCTGAATTCCTAATCTTCTTTGGGTATGTCAGCAGTTCTAAAAACAATTTTGCAATCCCAGATGTCCCTCTCTACAATGAAATAATATATCCAAGCAGGTAGAAGCTGCTCATTTGCTATGTCCATGAGTGTATACTGAGAATACCCCCAAAGGTTAGAAAGGAGGATGCTCAGGAACAAACTTTCTCAGCAGTAGTTCCCATTCTGGAATACCCTATCTTCCATCTCTGACATTAGGATGCCCTCCCCCTCCCTGCTGTGCATTTTGGTACTCTCTTCTGGCAAAACTTCAGAGTAGAAGAAGCTATCATCTAATAGGAGGCAACTTCTCAGAAGGGCAAAGAGTTGGGATGCTGTATGATACTAACTACCTGATATTTTTACAATGCTATTGGAAGCTACCTAGAATTGGCAAACAGGCATCATACTAATGGATGTAAACAAATATGTTTTGTTAAACATGCAGGTGGAAGACTCAGTGGCTACATTCACACATGTTAACGTTAGTTTGTGTGCACCCAGCTATTTGCCTACTTTATAACTTAATGGTCTTTACAAAACCCGTGAAGAGGCTAAGTCAGCAATCAAATTAAGCAAGTGGGGGAAATGCAGTCAATAACCTACCATGATAACCTTCAGAAGCTTGTCATTCCGAGTGCGGTTGGCTAGCTGAGATACCCAGCCAAACTGCCGGTTGAGCTGATCCAGGATTGCTGTGGTGTTGAGCATTTCTTCCTGAAAAGCCTTGAGGATTTCATCGTAATTCCGGGTAAATCGTTCAGCCAATCGCAGGGCATCATCAAAGCGTTCCTTCATTTTTCTCTGATCTGGATCCGTCTGGGAGCAATCTGTATGGATTTGAAGAAGATGGAGAGCAAAAGGAGACCCAGGTATGAAAAAAGTGAAGACCGCCTGATGTGACTGTAAGGACAGGCCATATAAGGGGTTTCAGAAATGGTACAGAAGTGGTTTTGGCCACTGCCTTTTTCCAGGATGTTTTGTTAACTTCTCAGTTCTGGGATCTTCAGGTGATCTATCATTCAAGGACAAAGAAGGACTGACCTGGCTTAGCTTCTTATGGTCAGTCAAGGCTGGTTGGTTATGAATTTCTCCTGCTGTGACGCAAACACTTTACAAAGTCACCATACTTCTATTTTCAACTAAAAACTAGAAATCTACTTCATTCATTCATTCATTCATTCATTCATTCATTCATTCATTCATTCAATTTCTATAACCACCCATCTCAGTCAATGATTTGGTAAGTTGGATGTCAGGCCTGCAGCCATATTCCTTTTGAATCTTTGGCCTGCCACACTTTCTATTATTCTACTATGCTGTTTCTATCGTGGGAAAATGGAAGGGGGATGGTACAGAGTTAAATGCTATGTAGCCAAAATAAAATTCCTTTCTAGAATGCCAAGGTCATCCTTTGTCTCTGCACCTGACCGGAACTGGATGGGTGGAACTGCCAGCATGGCAGTGGAAGATTGGACCTTGTGATGGACTTGTGGGTGTGGGGACAAGAGCATGAACTTTCAACTGGGTGGGGAAAACCGGGAAGCTTTCATATTTGGGTTTTCCCAGATGTGCCAACATGGCTCTCTTAATAAATTGGAACTTCGAGCAATACTTTGCCTCGGACTCTGATTTAATTTTGGATGCTATTTGGAACCCTGACATTGGATACAAGTTAAAAATAGCATCATCATAACCCAAAAGTTATAGTCACATTCTATGTTTAACTAAATCAGTTACAGGTAGCTGCATTCATGCAGCATATTAAATTTTGTCCATTTTAAGTTTTTTATGACATTTAGCACATTATGCGAACCCACCTCCATTAGCTTAGTTTATAATTAATGTAGGGTATGAATTAATTCAGTAACTGGAACAAGGTTGTTACATGAACACAACCAAAAAGTCATGCTGGCAAAAGGAAACAAATTATAAGGACTCTGCATCTAAAAAACAACTTTTCTTTCAGTAGCCCAGAGATGGGCGAATATCTGCAATGGTGTTTTTGTTTTTTGCAACCCAGCCAAAATCATACTGCCAAAGTTTAGTAGCAAGCCTCCAGATATTGGAGATGCTATTTCTTACCAATTGTGAATGAAAAATAAAAGATATATAAGCCGTAAGATGTAGCTGCCATCTAGGTAAGCCGAAAGGGCATTGAAAATGTTCACAAGAAAATCCCAGCCGTTCTTGCTTTGTATAGGTCTGTGATGGCAAACCTATGGCACGCATACCGGAGGTGGCACGCAGAGCCCTTTCTGTGGGCACGCGTGCCATCAATAGCTGTTCTTCCAGGTTCTGTCACATGCATGCAAACCAGTCAGCTGCTCCCTTCCAGGTTCCAGCGCTCCGGTGAGCACATGCTCCAGTTTCAGCACTCGGTGCCGAAAAGGTTAACCATCACTGGTATAGGTAATTCTTGTCTTACAGCTCCAATTGGACCAGCGCCTAATTTTGTTACCTTTTTGCCATGGTTAAGAATATCACTACAGTTGGTAAGTGAATCGTATAGTTGCTTCCTCCATCAGTTTTGCTTGTCAGAATGGTCTGAGAAAGTCCTAACAGTGATCATATGACCCTGGAATGCTGCACCATTGTAAATGCAGGTAGTCCTCGATGTACGACCACAACTGAGCCCAACATTTCTGTTGCTAAGTAAGACATTTGTTAAATGAATTTTGCCCCATTTTACAACCTTTCTTGCCACAGTTCTTAAGTGAATCACTGCTCTTGTTATATTAGTAACACGGTTGTTAAGTGAACCTGGCTTCCCCATTGACTTTGCTTGTCAGAAGGTCGCAAAAGGTTAAGGTTACATGACCCTGGGATACTGCAACCGTCATAAATATGAGTCAGGTGCCAAGTGTTCTGAATTTTGATCACATGACCACGGGGATGCTGTAAGAGTCGTGTGAAAAACAGTCATAAGTCACTTTTTTCGGTGCTCTTGTAACTCTGGTCACCAAATGAACTGCTGTTAAGTCGAGGACTACCTGTATATGCTGGTTGCCAAGCACCCAAGTTTTGATCTTGGGACTGTGGGGATGTTACGAAAGTCATAAGTGTGAGGATCAGCTGTAAATCACTGTTTTCAATGCCCAGCGTTCCTTCAAACGATGGCTAAATGAATGGGTGTATCTTTAGCACTTTAAAACCTAATCTATTTATTATGGTGCGAGTTTTCAAAAGTTTATTAAGATTTAAAAATACTTTACAGTTAACATTAAAAAAAACATTATAATGTATGTAATAGCAATAGCACTTAGACTTACATACCAGTTCACAGTGCTTTTACAGCCCTCTCTAAGCAGTTTACAGGGTCAGCATATTGCCCCCAACAATCTGGGTCCTCATTTTACCCACCTTGGAAGGATGGAAGGCTGAGTCAGCCTTGAGCCTGGTAAGATTTGAACTGTCAAATTGCAGTCAGCTGGCAGTCAGCAGAAGTAGCCTACAGTACTGTTCTCTAACCACTGCACCACCGTGGCTCATATAATATAATGTGCCCATTTATAAATAAAAAAATAACTACCGTGTTTCCCTGAAAATAAGACACGCTTGGAAGGATGGAAGGCCGAGTCAACCTTGAACCGGTCAGGATCAAACTCAGACTGTGGGCAGAGTCAGCCTGCAATACTACATTCCAACTACTGCGCTACTATGGCTCTTTTAATAAATCATTTTTGTCAATAATCCCATCAAACCATGGTTGTCAGCTGCAAAACAAGTTTCTGTCTTCCATTTCACCCTCTTCCACTTACCTACAGCCAGGATTTCCTGACATTTGTCGCATTTTTCCTTCATTTTCAGGCAGCCAGCAGAATTGTGACGGATCTCACGGCACACCATCCGGTTGTCATTGCGACCTGGAGCTGCTAACAGAAAGAATGATAGCAGACATCACAACAGACCCCAGTTTTGCCAGCTATTATTAGGTCACAAGCCGGCATTGTTAATAAGGCCAAGTATTGCTTAAGACCTGAAATCTGCATCACAACATTCACCTTCAAAAATATACCCTTTGGTGGAGGGCGAGGAGAGAGGGAGAAGAAAGTGATGGATAAAGTACAAATATGGTGTATGGAGAGCAGAAGAGCCCATAATTGTTTTGGGGAGTTGATGGTAAGATGAATTAATGTAAACATTTAATAATATAATACGATGTTGGCTGTGTAATAGTATACATGTGATTATATGTTGTGAAAATGAAAAAATAAAAAACTTTATATACAATACGTGTGTGTGTGTGTTGCATTTGTGCTGATAAATAAATAAAGGGAGACTAGCATAGATCTATTTCAAGCTATTTAGCTGTCATCAGCTAGCCATACCCTTACTGGAAATCGAACCTGGGCTGGGTATGGCTAGCTGATGAGAGCTAAATAGCTTGAAATAGATCTATGCTAGTCTCCCTTTATTTATTTATCAGCACAAATACAACACAAATGTAACAAAGGCAACATTAAAAAAATGGCTTTCTGCCTGGATGGCTCCTAGGGTGAGCCGAAAGACAGAAAAGGGAAGCAGTATGCTCCCTCCCATATTTGGACATACCAGGGGTTGTGACACAATACATATATATATATATCACACACAACACACACACACACCCTTTGGACACGATTTGGAGTTGAAAGAATGAAGACCATCAAACTGTTCTTGACAGCCTGAGCAGCAAAGCACAGTGGCAATGGCAGAGGGACCTTACCTTTCCATATTGGAAATTGGGAGGGGGGGAATAGAGGAGGGGAAAGCAGACCCCTCCCTTGCTAAACATTACCATCAAGTTGCCAAATGAGTTTGTCCTATGACAAGTCAAAGACACTAAGTCTGCTGGTGAACAAGGAGCTTACTATGATTATGAACCAAGCAAGTATTTCTTCAAACCTTGGGAATATGCTAGGTACCAAAAACTAGATCTCCCCTTTTTATGCCCAGTAAAACTTGTTTTCCTTTGTATAACTGGCGGGAGTAGGCAGGCAAATATAGGTGTTTGAAAGAGCTCCAGTGGCCAAGCTCACTCAGCAGCCAAGGATCTCACCTTACCTGTTGGGATTTGATCAAAAGAAAACTCAGGGATTCCTCCTAGACCCGGGTGGTCCCACTCCATGGCTCTCTCAGCATCCTCAAAGAAATCCTGGCTCATCTGATAGAAGGGTTGGAAAATCTGGTAGAAACCTTGATGGGGGCGGTAACTGCTGAAGAACTGAGAGAAAGGGCGCGTATTCCTGGCAATCCGGGAACGGGTGAATGGGATGCGGATGCTGCGGAAGCCATCCTGGAAGCCACCGAATGGCCACTGGAAGAAGGGGGAGAGTTTCTCATAGGCCTGAGTGCTCTCTTGGAAGAGATCATCCACGCCCTCTTTCACTAGACCGTAGCGCTCCTCGAGATCATCCAACGTCCGGCCCTGTTCTTCATCTACATCCATCAAGGAGTCGATGCGTTCCCCATTCACCCAAATGGAGAAGGGAGAAGAGCGGTTCAGGAACTCTTCCAGCTGAAGGAAAAAGTATCAAATCTTAAGATCCCTCCAATTGAAAGGATATTGTAATTAGAAAACAAACAATAAATTGCCTAGAAAAGTAGTATGGTAAGAATTCACGGGCTAATCAAGAGAGGCACTATCAGAACTGTCTGTAAAGCTTCCATGGGTCATAACGCCATGCCCTTAAACCCAGAGTCACCCATGATTTCACCCTACCCATTCACTTCCAGAATCAATTTAAGTTTACTTTTAAATTCTCAATCAGCATTCCTTAAGTTGGTAGCCAGATGTACTGGACAAGTTCTATTATCCCAAGTAGTACAGCTAGTGGGAATTGTGATACAGACCTCAAACAGGATCAGGTTGGAAAAAGCTTAAGCCAAATACTTTCAAGAGATCTCTCTTCCTTCCTGTGCATTCAGCTCAACACCCGATGATCTGATCTGTAACCCACTTCCAACAAAGGAGAATGAAGAATAAAGGTTTCCAGCTACATCAGAATGTGATTAAGTTCATTTCGGAGAATTTGAAGAGCCAGGAAATTGAGCTTAGGCCATTATTTGAGAGGGGAAACAATTGCTTTGATGTAGAGGGTTTCACTTTCCTATACAGCTGGCTGTACAATTGCTTGTATGATTGAACAGGTGGTGCCAAAGTTTGGATGACCTGAGATCATTTAAGGCAGGTATTTTATTAAAAATCCTGAATGGCAACTTTTCAAACAGACTTAACCTTTTCCAAATTTGGAATGTGCTCTTGAATGTGGATCCTTCAATCAAGAGAAGGGGCACATATTTCAATGAGGCTTATCCAGATTTTAATTTTGTATCCTGGAACACTCAACCATAAGGCTCAGCTCAGACAATACCTTGAGGGTTGCAAGATTCACCTGAATCTCCAAACTGCAGTTATCCAGAAATCCAAGGCTAAGCAACATCGCATGGCTCACTCACCTGCCTGCCAACCAGGCCAGCACCACTATGGCATGTCCGAGTATAGAATTTCATGCAGGTCTGCTTCAGGCATGGTTTGCATTCTTCCCAGAGAGCCAGCATAGTGTCATTGCACACTTCTTGTTCATTCAGTTGCTTCTCCATATCTTTTGCAATGAGGATAGCTTCCTGCAGAGGAAATAGGATCATTAGGATTTTCCTAAAGGGCCAGCAACAAAACAAGAGGAACTAGAACTGGAATGGAATGGAAGGCAGTGGAAAAGGAAGAAAGACCACCAGAAAAGGAAGATTAAGAGCAGGTGGAAAGAGCAGGTGAGTTCCCTTCAGATTCAACATGTCCCAAAGTTACTTTGAAAAAGGCAGCTGGACTTTCTGGGGTTTTTTTTAAAGACATTTCACTTCTCATCCAAGAAGCTTCTTCAAAGCAGAAACAGAAAGCCAAGTTGCCTCTTGAAAAAGCTCCTTTGGGACAACCATGACCTGGAAGACTGAAAATCTCCACAGACATTCAGTTTCAACAATTAGGTGCAAGCAGTGGTGGGATTCAATTTTTTTTACTAGTGGTTCTGTAGGCCTGACTTGGTGGGTGTGGCTTGGTGGGTGTGGCTTGGTGGGCGTGGCAGAGGAAGGTTACTGTAAAACAGTGGGTCTCAACCTTCCTAATGCCGCAACCTTTTAATACAGTTCCTCATGTTGTGGTTGTTGCATTCTGTTGGTGTCCACAGCCTCAGGGAGATCCCACCTTCGTCGCCAGTGCTAAATGGTGGGCGAAGGACGAGGCTGGACACAGCTGAGGTAAAGTATAACTCTTTATTGCAAACAGACAGAACGCAACAGTACAGGAGAGAAGCAAGCGTTCCCCTGCCTGACAGCTATTTATATGAGAGCTGTCAGGCAGGGAAACCAATCGGAAGGCAGGAACAGCCCGCCTACAGCCAGGCCGCGTCTGATTGGCTAAGACGCGGCTTGGCTGTTGCTAGCTGCCAGCAAGGGAATCCCCGGTCGTAGGTCGAGGAAAACAGGGAATGCAATAGTGGTGCCCCCCAACCATAACATTATGTTTTCCGATGGTCTTAGGCGACCCCTGTGAAAGGGTCGTTCAACCCCAAAGGGGTCCCAACCCACAGGTTGAGAACCACTGCTGTAAAATCTCCATTCCCTCCCCACTCCAGGGGAAAGTTACTGCAAAATCCCCATTTCCTCCCAATCAGCTGGGACTCGGGTGGCAGAGAAAAGTTGGGGGGGGGGGGCGGAGACAGTCAAAAGTGGTATTTACCGGTTCTCCAAACTACTCAAAATTTCCACTACTGGTTCTCCAGAACTGGTCAGAACCTGCTGAATACCACCTCTGGGTGCAAGGCTCAAAGGCCTTAGGGGAAAACAATCCTAATTCCTTGGAGCATTTGCACCCTGCTTTTGGAAACACACGATATAAGAGCCAGTAGGTAGCCGAGAGGGGGATCTCGCATCCAAAGGAGATTAAGATGGTGAAAGTAGAACTGGATGAGCGGCAGACCAAGAGGATCAATGAGCACAGAGCCAGGAAAAGGATTGGGGACCATCTGCAGAGAACTGATGAGATTCCAGGACAAACAACAGGGAGAAGAGGCTGTCTTGAGAGAAGCAAGTCAGCACCACTAAAAGAAAACCATGGAACAAGGTAGTCCTGACATCCATACAGAGCCTGGGTTCACCAGTGTGCATAAAAAGGTTGTTTCAAGGCTTTTCAATTATTTTTAAGGTAACATGCTAAACTTGGTTATCTTTTTAATGGATTAGCATGCCAGGTGAACCTAGCCCATTTTATTAGTTGATATTTCATTGTAATATGCAAACCCAGGAAATGAGTTAATTCAAGTTAAATGTGTCATGACGAGGATAGAACAGTCAATGCAAAATTAAAATTAAATTAAAATTTAAAAACCCTGCTGACATTCATACTTAATGTACAAATAAAGGGGAAGAAACTACTTGATGCACACCATATCAGAGGGTGGAGCTAGCTGCATAGCCTCCCTCCCACTATTTTTCCTTATACACATGAATGCTGCAAGTTACCGTATTTTTCGGAATATATGACAGACCTTTTTCCCTCAAAAAAGAGGGTGAAAATCTGGGTGCATCCTATACACTGAATACAGCATTTTCTGCCTCCCAAACCCCGCCCCCTTCACCAAAATGGCCGTGCATAGCCTTTAGGAGGCTTCCAGAGTGCTCCTGAGGGCTGGGGGGAGGGCAAAAATGAACAAAAAACAGTCTGTGTTTTGCCCCCCCCCCCAGGAGCACTCTATAAGCCTCCTAAAGGATATGCATGCCCTTTTTTGACAAAAACCAGGCCTTTTTGTGAAAAACAGGCCATTTTTTGCTCTTTTTGCCCCTCCCCCCCCCGGCCCCAGGAGCACTGTACAAGCCTCCTAAAGGCTATTCATGCCTTTTTGACAAAAAATGGGCCCTTTTTTTGTGGAAAACAGCCTATTTCTGGGAAGTCTGCAGAGCAGAAAAACTTTTTTTTTAACTTTGCCTCTTCAAGATCTTGATGCATCTTATACTCCAGTGCGTCTTACACTTCCGGTGCGTCTTATACTCCGAAAAAACGGTAGTTGTCGAGTCTTTCCCAGCTTGGTGCCTGCCAGATAATGCCAGCAACGGCAGTTCCAACTTAAATTGCAATCATCTTCGGTAAACATTAACCTGAGAAGGGTGAGCTAGTCATTTCATAGCAATAGTTCTACTCCACACTGAAAATGTAACCAAAGCATGTGAGAGTTACCAGCTAGTAGGTCATGGAGAAGAACTTGAGAATCTAGGTTAGGATGGGGAGAGAACTCCCTTGCCCCTTTTTGAATGGCAAACCAATAAGACTTTTGAACCAGCTGAGGGAAACAATCACAGCATCTCAAAAAGCCTGATGCCAACAGACCTCCTTCTTCTTCTTTGTGTCTTCCAAGTTATTCAAGATTTCCTGATGGCCATTGCTTGTCTGCTCCATCAACAACTTCATCTGCCGGACTCCATTGATAGCGTTTTCCAACTCTCCATCAATGTACCGGCTTCCTTTTTCAGACATTTCTGTGAGAGGGAAAGGGGGGGAAATTGCCACATCAGCACCATTCTGATATGCTATTTCCCAGTGCACAATATTAACAGACATATGAAATGTTTTAGGTACTGTAAAATAAAATAGAAATCGTTTTATATAAAGCAAGAATATAACAAGAAAGCTGGTTACTTTTCAGCACTTAATTCCTGGATGATCTGACTTTAAAACTGATCTGTAAGGTTTAATATATGTTGCCCAACAATTTACATATGCAACCTGTACTTTTGCATGTTACACTGATATGATTCATGTACTATTGGCAGACTCCATATTAAAATGTAATGTACAAAAGTCAGAGCCATCTATATCTATAAAGAGTCAGAGGTAAGTTCTTGGGTATTTCTACTGTAGATACAGATGAGGGAGGCAAACACATTGTTCAGATACACTGTGCTAAAAGCAATCAATAGGGATGTGTCTTATTTTGAGTTTTTGCAAATCAAACATTGCTTTGGGGAACTATATTAAAAATCCATTCCAGAAATACTGTATAGCTGGAGTTAGCTCTCCCCAAAGTGGTGCCCTTCAGATCCACTAGCAAGTCTCAGAATTAGCAGCAAGTATGATCAAGAGCTATTGTTCTTCTTTGCTTCTCTCCTTTCAACTCCACATCGATCAGGCAAACGCGTGCCAAGATCAAGAGAAGTCATTGTTCCTTCCTATTATGCACTGGTCAGGCTGCACTTGGAATACTGAGTCTAGTGCCAGGCAACTCATTTTAGGAGGGACTCTGACAAACTGGAGTGCAGCCAAAGGAAAACAACAACAATCAACTTAATAAACAATCTGGAAAGATTAAATGTATGGAGGTAAGGTTGAAGGTACTGGATTGTTGTCAGTTGCGATGCCATGTCTGACCGATCGCGACCTCATGGACAACAGTCCTCCAGGCCTTCCTGTCCTATACTATCCCACAGAGTCCATTTAAACTCACGCCTACTGCTTCGGTGACTCCATCCAGCCACCTCATTCTCTGTCATCCCCTTCTTTTGCCCTCAATCTTTCCCAGCATTAGGCTCTTCTCCAGTGAGTCCTTCCTTCTCATTAGGTGGCCAAAGTATTTGAGTTTCATCTTCAGGATCTGGCCTTCTAAATAGCAGTCAGGGTTGATCTCTAAGACTGAACGGCTTGATCTCCTTGCAGTCCAAGGGACTCGCAGGAGTCTTCTCCAGCACCATAGTTCAAAGGCCTCAATTCTTTGCCGCTCAGCCTTTTTTATGGTCCAACTTTCACAGTCATACATTGCAACTGGGAAAACCATAGCCTTGACTATAGAGACTTTTGTTGGCAGGATGATGTCTCTGCTTTGTCTAGATTTGCCATAGCTTTCCTCCCCAGGAGCAGAAGCTACTGGATATATTTAAGCAAAGACTTTATGAGTTATGATAGGTTTCTGTAAAATACAGTTTCTGCAGCATTGTTTTTCAACCTTGGTCATTTAAAGATAATAAACAAGCATAGCTTTGTGCAACTTTAACATAAACTTGAACTTCCAGAATTCCTCAGCCAGCTAATCTCAAAGTTGCCAAGGTTGAGAAACAATGATCTGCAACATCTTTTATCACATAGAAGACAAGGAATAATTTTTCAGATATGTTCCAGAAGACGTGGCAAGTACCATGAATTTAAAATATGGAAGCAAACTTTGCATGCACATGAAGAAAAAAGAATCCTAATGGCAGATACCGTACGTTCACCCATGGGAATGACAGCTTTCACTGATCGTTTGAGAACAGATTCCTGCACTGAGCAGGCTTCCCATCACAACAGTGCTTAGGAATTAAATCATGCTACATTATTATTGGAGAATGTATTGCTTCTATTTTTTTAATTGCCCAACAATAAGAAATAAAAGACAAGTGAACACTTTTCTGTCATCCAAGAACACCAAATGAAGCCCACATCTTCCATACGCCATCCTGACAGATGATGCAGCAAGAAAATGAGAAAAACGAGAACATTTCAAATCAAGAGTTTATGGAGAAATGGAAGAGGTTTCGAGGGACCCTTCAGAGTTAATCAGTGGAACAACTTGCCTCCAGAAGTTGTGAATGCTCCAACACTGGAAGTTTTAAGAAGATGTTGGATAATCATTTGTCTGAAGTGGTGTAGGGTTTCCTGCCTAAGCAGGGGGTTGGACTAGAAGACCTCCAACGTCCCTTCCAATTCTGTTACTCTGTTCTGTTCTGTTCTATCCTGTTCTGTTCTATTCTATTCTATTCTAGTTGGACTAGAGAAGCATCCAATTCTTGGACAACCCTGGCTGACCAGGTTACAAGGGGCATGGGGCAGCTTTCTAGCAACAGCATTAAGCAGATCCACAACCAAATGTAACAAGAGGAGAAAGTAGAAGTGTAAGAAAAATAGAAAGGCATGAAATGAATTGCTCATCTGGAAAATGATTAGACTATGTTGATACATGTTTCTTCTTCACTGTTTCTCATTCTTACAGGATATGAGTTACAATAAATACACTTTCTTGAACCCCACTTCAAAGAATTCAGTCGCTGTATCAGTGAGAAGGGTGGCATAGAAATTCATTAAATACTGTAAATAAGAAACAAGCATAACTTTTTACAAACACCAGCATTTTTTCAATTGTTTTATACTGATCAGCTTATAAAGAGAGAGGCCCACAAATGCCAAATAACTAAGCGGGGATTTGTTTATGGGTTTTCTAAAAGGTTGATAATCCGCATCAGCCTTCCTCAACCTGGTACTACTGTACCTTCCAAATACGTCAGACTACAACTTCCATCATCCCAGCAACAGCCATGGAGGATGGATTGTTACATAAGAAATCCATGATATTTTTTTTAAGTTCTAGATTTCTACTTCCCTCAAGATAGCAGTATTTAAAGGCTGAGTGCAATTATTCTCCGCTAGGCCACAAGAATAGATAGCCCTCGACTTACAGCCACAATTGAGCCCAACATTTCTGTTGCTACGTGAGACATTTGTTAAGTGAACCTGGCCCCATTTCATGACCTTTTTCTTGCCACCGTTGTTAAGTGAATCATTGCAGTTTTTAGTAACACGGTTCTTAAGTGCATTTGGCTTCCCAGTTGACTTTGTTCGGCAGAGGGTCGCAAAAAGATTATCACATGACCCTGGGACGCTGCGACCGTCATAAATACGAGTCAGTTGTCAACCATCTGAATTTTGATCATGTGACCAGGGGGATGCTGCAAAGGTCATGTGAGAAACTGTCATAACTCACTTTTCTCAGTGCTGTTGTAACTTTGAACGGTCACTAAATAAACTGTGTTAAGTCGAGGACTACCTGTATATTTAAAGATGTCGAAAAATAGCATTCTGTCCAACATTCATCAAACCCACCCAGTGCCTGGTTTGAAAAATGGCTTTATATTTCATTTAGCACCTCCCGTTCAAAGTGCGGGTATTTGTAACTTTTTCTGCCGACAACAAACAATAAAGATGTGGATGTGAGCCAGAAGCATGCAAGCCATTTCTCTCTCCCCCCCCCTCTCTCCCCCCCCCCCGATTTTTTGCATGGAGCAGAAATGAGAAAATGTGTGTTCCTCCAGGATACACAACTCAGGGCAGGATTCTGACTGTTGTTCCTGTTGCCGCATTGCAAGGTTGGCCCAAGTCAATCCCACAGTAGATCCAAAGGTGGGTTCCAAAGCGGAAATTGTGACTGGGTCACTGAACAGGTAGGGACGGCAGGCTCGCCATGCCCCCAAACCAGTTCTCCGGTCGCCGCAGCATGGGTTTTTTTTTGGCATTTTTAATGTTCTACACATGCGCAGACCTATTTACAGAAAAGCACATGCACACCGAACCAGCAGTAACGCCGGCAGCAAACCACCCCTGAATAGATCATCTTTGATAGATCATCTATGTTTAGCTTAAGAGAAAGAAGGACTAGGGGAGACATGATAGCAGTGTTCCAATATCTCAGGGGTTGCCACAAAGAAGAGGGAGTCACACTATTCTCCAAGGCACCTGAGGGTAGAACAAGAAGCAATGGGTGGAAACTAATCAAGGAGAGAAGCAACTTAGAACTGAGAAGAAATTTCCTGACCGTTAGAACAATTAATCAGTGGAACAGCTTGCCTCCAGAAGTTGTGAATGCCCCAACACTGGAAGTCTTTAAGAAGATGTTGGATAGCTATTTGTCTGAAACGGTATAGGTTTCCTGCCTAGGCAGGGGGTTGGACTAGAAGACCTCCAAGGTCCCTTCCAACTCTACTATTGTATTGTATTGTATCTTCAAATTGGTTTAAGGGACTGGGTAGAGGGGGGGGAGAGTGGTGATACGAAGTGCCTGCAGAAGAGAATATCAGTACATTTAATTAAGTTAGAGAGAGAATAGACTTTTCTACTCAAGTTAAGTGTATGTCTCCTCCCATTATACATATCTCCCTTCAGAGTCGCAAGAACTTGGCCGCATATAAACTTAATAATTAGTATTATTCAACTGTAGGCAGATGTTGAGACTCTAGAAAAAGTGCAGAGAAGAGCAACAAAGATGATTAGGGAACTGGAGACTAAAACATATGAATAAAGGTTACAGGAAGCAGGCATGGCTATTCTAGTGAAGAGAAGGACTAGGGAGGAAAGGATAGCATTGTTCCAATATTTGAGGCGCTGCCATGGGGGGGGGGTGTGAAGCCAATAATGGATGGAAACTGAAGGAAGAGAGATTTAACCTAGAAATGAGAAATTTTCTGATGGTGAGAATAATCAACCAATGAACAGCTTTGCTTTCAGAGGTTGTGGGAGCTTCATCACTAGAAGCTTTCAAGAAGAGATTGGACTGCCATCTGTCAAAAATGATGTAGAGTTTGCTTGAACGGGGGTGGGGTGCTGGACTAGATGTCCTACAAGGTCCAATTCTGTTAATCTACATCTATAAAATTGCTACTACTTTGGCTGCAGCCATATCCAACTTTTGTTTCCCTTATAATTCATGGTAATGCCTATTACTTTAAAAAAAAATAAACCATTGAAGTTCATTAAGTCAAAGCCACCTCCGCTTCTTCCATCTGCTTCTCCTAAACAATCCTTGGACCTTTCCACAAAGGTATTATAAACATTTCCTTGCCGCCCTTTGGGGAAACAGACTTGACTGAAAGTCTCTTGCATAATTTGGCAACACGGTCAAAACAAATGACAAGGCAGCTTTAATTTTGCTCAAACTAGCTACAAACTGCTGTGAGTCACGCTTCTGGGAAGTGACTTCATGACCCAAATGGCTGGTTCTGAAATAGCGTCTTTATAAATGCTGCCAGCAATTTTTCTCTTTTTGCCAGTGTGGGCCTCTTGTGGTTCACAAGACAACGTTTTGGCATCTTTTGCAGTTGCAAAAATCATGCACACTGGACAAGAACCTGGTCCAGCACATCCACTAATTCACCCCCAACTCACCCGGGGTTTCTCCCAAAAGCTCATAACTGGCTGCAGTTCAAATCCACAAATTCTTTGCCAACCAGGGGAAAAAAGCCATCATTTCTAATTAACAGGCATGTACTCACTCTGAAGCTCATTAGGAGGAACAAGACAATGGCTCCCTTGCAAAGAAACCAAGACTCCCAACAATGAGAACAACAGAGTGGGAATCATTTTCTCAATAGAAGGAAATCCAGATTCCTGCAAAAAGAAAAAGAAAGGAAAATAAAATGAGAGAGCCATATTAGTCTACTAAATAACAGAGACCAGACAATACATCTCATTGATTTTTCTTTAAATAGTAGAAACTTGAAATTGAAAAGCCTGTATTTCCTCTGGAGAAATTAAAATTAAAAGCTATATAGCACATGTAATAGATATAGGACGTTTTATTTGCAATGCAGAGACTTTGGAGCTCCTTGCCAACACAGCTTCTTGTTAATCACCATCAGACAAGTGCTGGCAACTTCTCATTCCAATGATTGACTAGAACAACTTGCAGAACCTTAGATCTTCCTAAAATTTCATCCCCGACTATTAGCCACACTGGATGAAGCTATCAAAAACTCAGCAATATATTTTGTACCACAGAATCCATACCACTTTTTGGAGAAGTGTTTTAAATTAAATAGAATCTGCTGGTTTCAGTTTGAAACTCTGCCAGAAAGCATGTTTTGTAGTTCAACTTGCTCTCGGAGAATGACGTCCAATGTATTGACCAGGATTAGCAATTTTTTAAATCAAGAATTTTATTTCTTGCTTTGAATTCTTAGCAAATAATGGAGCAGAAAACAATAAAAGCATGGTGTTCTGATTGACACAATGCTGTTGTTTACTATTTCATAGGTAAGAATGAAGGCCAAAACAGGAAGATTTGCTCCATGCTCAATAACTTCTGGGATTCTTTAGTTTCCAGCATCAAAATTAATTTAACATATTTCTGTTCCCCAGGCTGAGAAGACCGTCCCTAAAATGAACTGACTGGCAGCTCAGGCAAGCCAACTGGCAATACCGTGACCATTTTGGACCAGGATATCTTCAGAGCAACAGGTCAATGTCAGCATAGATATGAACCAGTAAACTGAAGGTTTCTTAGACTGTGGATTGTAATCCCCTGGGAGACTGACAAATACATTTGAGGGAGGCCAAACATTATTGGTCTGCCTGGCAGTAGATAGCCTTTCCTGCTTGGCCAGTCTGTCCACAGGCTCCAAAACCATGCTCCCTTCTAAAGGTCTTTGCCCTCCATGCAATGACTGCCAATTTCTCCCAAGAACCACCCAACTGAACCCAGGCTGGATCAAGGCACTCCTGGAAAGAGTCACATTCCATCTCTTCCAAAGTGCTTCTTGTGGTCCATCATGCTGGGTCCTAGCACAGAGTCTGTGTTCTGCTCCAGGAAGTCCAAACACTGTGATTTCTTCTGTTCTTTGAAGAAGACACCTCACAGTGGGAAACTGGTGCTCTTAGACTGCCTGTTACAAACACATTTGGAGCCGGGGTGATGTGCCTTCGCAAGAAATCCAAAAGAAGTTCACTTTGGAAGAGGAAAAAGCAAAGTGATGCATCTCCAGAGGTGATATTCAGCCAGTTCTGACAGGTTCTGGAGAACCGGTAGCGGACATTTTGAATAGTTCGGAGAACCGGCAAATAGGCTGGCCCCGCCCCGCTGCCTCCCAGCCTCCCAACTTCTTTTGTTGCCCTGAACAGGAGAACAGAGCTGGAAAGCAGGTTAGTGGGGTGGGGAGGAAATGGGAATTTTGCAGTATCCTTCCCCTGCCACGCCCACAAAGCCACGCCTACAAAGCCATACCATGCCCACAAAGCCACGCCCACCAAACCGGCAGTAAAAAAATGTGAATCCCACCACTGTGCATCTCCATCCCATAAGCACTGTCTGCATTACCAAGAATGATTATAAATCACCATTTCTTAGTTTAACGATGTCCTGAAACCTAATGAAATTATACAGTATTCATAATTCCATGACATGGCATGAAGATGCTGCTGAGAAGTGTTTTGGGAAAGCAAATACGGAATTCCTTTGAGCTCTGCTTTGCAACCACCTGGACTCTATAATCCACTGTGGTTTCCTATCCAATGACTGACTTCACAGTCTGCTTAGCCAAGGTATTAAATTAATGCATTTTCTGGGCTTACACTATATGCTGAATCATTACCTAACCACATGGTTTGAGTTGACCTAATATGTTATGCAATGTAGGGGGGAAAACAAAGTTAAATGTAACCAAACTTTGAAGTGATGTGCATTCAGCCACTGCAGTACATCTCTACCTTGTTCAAAAGGGGCATATGACACAGCCATTCAGTTTTTAATGTATATAGGAGGGGGGAAAGATTATTGCCCAAAATATGAATATTCATTTTCTTCCTTTTTTTCTCTTTCCTCTACTCCCCACCTCATCCCGTTACCCATTTACTAAAAAGACAAGCGATTCAATAGTAGTGAAAGCTCAAGATTTCTCTTTTAACAACTGAAACTCAAATCCACCTATGATTACCTCCTTACCTCTGACTTCAATTAACATAAAAAGGAAATAGGTCAGGTTATTAAAAAAAAAAGCAGTGCTCCAATAGTCAGGAAGGAAATTCCACCAAAAAAATGATTATATTTCAATGAGGGTAAACAGCATTTTATACCAAGCAAAAAAGGACAAATTAGAACACAATGTTTTTCAAACTTGGCAATCTTGGATTTCAACTGCCAGAATTCCCCAGTCAACATGGGGAATTTTGGGAGTTGAAGTCTACACGTCTTAAAGTTACAAAATTTGAAAATCACTGAGTTAAAATATGCACCTTTGTTGCCAAAACTTATAACCATATTTTTCCTATGTTCTCATTCAATTGCTCAAGTAGTGCAATCCACAGGGGTAGAATCGGATGGTCTTGCCTTGGTTAGCTAGAGCAGATTAAAAGGTGTATGTATGATTCACTGTGTCATGTCTAATGGTCTACATCTTCTTGGATTTTCCACAGCTACCATTAAAGCTCAAAGAATACATAACAAGAGAATTCCTCCCGCAGAAGAAAGTTTTCAGATTTCAGGCAAACAGAGGTGCTGCAGGGTGATGGGAAAATATGTAAGAGAAAACAGCTGCACCCAGAGGAGCACTCTCTGCCACCCTGAACATGAGGCAGCTCAAAAACACCACTGAGAAAAAAAAATCAAGAGAGATTCTCAAGTACCAGCAGAAGAAATTATCTATACCTCAAGGCTGAACTATGGAGTTTTTGGAACTCTCTGACCTTGGTTGTTTGCTTGAAAACATTTGTTACCCATCCAGGCAAAACATCTGCAAGCAAACAACTAAGATCAGAGAGCACCAAGGCAGAAAAACAAAAACCACATTTGCAGATGAAAAAAAAACCATCAGGAAAATTGTGAAACAGACTACCGTATGGCATTGCCCAAGGCCAATGAGAGAGCCTGCAAAAAGCAACCCAACTACCATCTTGCCAAGATTCACAAAGACACCGAACAATGCAGACTTTGACTCATCCCAATGTTTGTTCTCCCAGATGGACACATGACATAACAAAGGATAGGAAAAGTGGCCAGCCTTCCCAACTTTAATAGCCAGCTAGATTCTCCAGACAAGGGGAGCAAATTGTCCCAATATATCTGCTTTCCAGATAACCTCGTCTATTGTGCCGAACTAAAGAAGAGTTGCATAAGAGCCATCTCACTTGTATTCAAGGCTAGCTAGAGGACAGATGGTTTTCATGGAGAACTACAAAGGGTGGGCTGTGGTAGTGGGAGGTCACAAAAGCAGGCTCTGTGGCCCCAATTTTTCATGGAGGAGTGAAGGAAGAGGAGGCCCCAGTAAAGCACCCACCATTTTATGTTGTTGTCTCCAAACAAAGCAGGCAGACAAACCTCAGCAGTAGAGAAATAACAGAAAGTGGGATTTTCCCCCTCATAACTTCTTTTTAAAATAAACCAAGCCCAATAATGTTAATTGGACACATCTGGTAACAACTCACCGAATATTAGTGATACTTTGCATGGGTTGAAGAGAGGGAGAGGACTGCTTTGTTTCGGGAGACATAGCATACTCTGCTGTTATACAAAATTAAATTAAATACTAGTAGTGGTAAAAGCTTTTCATGAATTTCTCTACCAGAATCAACTTACAGAATGTAGTGGATCTTTTTCAATGAGTACAGGTAGTCCTCGAGTTATGACCACAACTGAGCTCAAAATTTCTGTTGCTAAGCAAAACAGGTGTTAGATGAATTTTGCTTCATTTTACAACCTTTCTTGCCTCAGTTGTTAAGTGAATCTCTTCAACTGTTCAGTTAGTAACATGGTTAAGTTAATATGGCTTCCCCATTGACTTTGCTTGTCAGAAGGTCGCAGAAGGTTATCACATGATGGGATACTGCAACTGTCACAGAGGTGGTATTCAGCAGGTTCTGACCAGTTCTGGAGAACCGGTAGCGGAAATTTTGGGTAGTTCGGAGAACTGGTAAATACCACCTCTGACTGGCCCTGCCCCCATCTATTCTCTGCCTCCTGAGTCCCAGCTGATCGGGAGGAAATGGGGATTTTGCAGTAACCTTCCCCTGGAGTGGGAAGGGAATGGAGATTTTATAGTATCCTTCCCCTGCCACACCCACCAAGCCATATCCACCAAACCGGTAGTAAAAAAAATTTGAATCCCACCACTAAACTGTCATAAATACATGCCAGTTGCAAACATCCAGGGTTGGATCATGTGACCACAGGAATGAAGCAAGGGTTGGAAGTTTGAAAAACAGTCATAAGTCACTGTTTTCATTGCCCTTGTAACTTCAACTTCATTGAATGGTTGTAAGTCAAAAACTACCTGTACTCTTTGTTGTGATCTTAATGGGGGTTACATTTGACCATTAAACTAGGTTTGTCACACAAAGATTAGCTGCAGGCTCAATTTTTAGATAACATCCACCCATGTTCAAGCTAGTAGCACCCTAACAAACCAAAAACCACATGCACCTTCTCCACAAAGCAGGTGATCTCTCTTCGGCAGTTCCAATAAAAGCCCCTTTAAAAAATAATTTATGAATGCCATTATTCCTAACATTTGTTTTTATTTTTGCATCTACATTCCTGCTTTCTCTCTCAGGATAACAGTCTGTAACAGTCTCCTGACAGTAAGCCACACAAAACTTTGAAGACTGTGTTCTGAGTTGATATTACACTGACAAAGTTGGTACGTTAGAAAGCATAAACCTTTACACTGCTCTCCCTCCATCCAATGACAGAGAATGGGAGAGGGAGAGTTTGATCTTGCTAGTGTTCAACTCCCCTTAAAATGATAGGTTACAAGAACGTTTTACAAAACCACCTATTTTTAAGAGTGCAATGGGTTACTTGTGAACAGGGACTTCATAAACGCTATGGAGTCCATTCCAACAGAAGTCTTGGAGGAAGAGCCCTGTAGGGAGTATGAATCAATTTTCCTAGACAAATTTCCTACAGTACTTGTCCCCTTCGAGGCTGCTACTTAAGGGCGAAAAGAGTGTGCTTTAATCCTTTCAATAAATTAATTCCTGTTGTATAAAGGAGAAAGGATCTGACCAAGTCCTTGGCTACGCAGAGCTTAGTGGCGTGGGAAACGAGCAGCAGCAAACAGGACCCTGATCGCACTGCCAAGGGGAACAGCCACCACTCAGTGAAAGACAGCACACTGGCTTTGTCTGCAGAAGGAGACCAAGATCTGTGGTTAACGTCTCTCAAGTAGCAGGGTCAAGGCATCTGTTGTGCATATATAAGGTCCCAAATTCAATTGCTGAATTTAATCTGAAAGGATCAGTTAAGATTTCTCTGCCTGACATTCTAGAGCGCTGTGAACGGTCAGCATAGACAATGCTGGTTGACACGAAGCAAGGAACTGACCTAATTGGTTAGCTTTGCAGACAAGTTTCTCACCACACAATACATCCACCCACATTTGAGAAAAGGTACAAGAGATGGCGGTCATTTCAAAGAATTTTGCATTAGGTGAGCCTTTTCCCATGACTCTACTACTCATTTGCACAAAGAGTCTGAGTGCCATTTAGAGAGATTTGGGGGTTGACTGCAGATAGTTTTAAAAAAACAAAACAATGGTGAATTACTGGAAATTAACAGGATGTGTTAAGAGGGCTGCTGTTGCAGCACTTAGATTTCAAGGTAAAACAGTGCTTCAAAGTGTGTGTACGACAACTCCTTAAAATTTTACTGGCCTCAAGGATGCTCTCTAGGCAGGAGTGGATAAGAGAAAGAGAATAATTTAAAGAAAGGTGCACATGGGAGTGGGTATGCACATACTTAGATAGTACTGAGATACTTTGCAAACAAGAAAAAGAGAAGTAAAACTGGTTGTTACCTTATTTAAATATCACCTTTTATGTAAAAGAGAAATTTTTTCTTTCAGGCCCTGCAAAGGACACGGGCCAAACTCACTAGATCCTGGACAAGATCATTGTTTGACTCCCTTCCCTACAGTTGGCCTTGAGCCTGGGAATCTTTATCAGCAGCACAACAACATAGAAAGATAAATACTAGTTGTATGAGTAAAGCCAGAACCACCATACATCAAAAATGGGATGCCTAACAGGGAAGTTATACAGCTAGATGTTTTTGATCCTTTCTGAAAAATACCTTTCCTGACCAGAGAAATCTTGGTTGCCATCCTTTTCGCTGTCTTTTCTTTCCTCATCACTTAAGCCATCATCTGACTTAACAGAAACTAAAGGCACAGAAAGAAGATTGTGGAAACCAACAAAGCTGGACATTTCACTTCTGCCTAGAAAAGAAAACAAAAGGAAAAGCGGTTCCCCTTGCACATATGTGCTAGTCGTTCCCAACTCTAGGGGGCGGTGCTCATCTCCATTTCAAAGCCGAAGAGCCAGTGCTGCCCGAAGATTGGATTGGATTGGATTGGATTTATTAGATTTATATGCCGCCCTTCTCCCAAGGACTCAGGGTGGCGTACAGCATTAAAAAACACACAGTACAAAAGTTAAAAGGAAATTAGACAGTCCAAAAAACAAATCCAATTTATATAACACTCACATTTTAAAAATTAAATAAAATTAACAGGCCAGGCCGGCTTGCTGGAAAAGCCAACTTTTTAGGGCGCGTCGGAAGGACCGGAGGTCAGGGATTATGCGAAGCTCCAGGGGCAGCTCATTCCAGAGGGAAGGCACTCCAATAGAGAAGGCTCTCCCTGTCTCCGTGGTCATGTGGCCGGCATGACTAAACGCCGAAGGTGCACGGAACACTGTTACCTTCCCACCAAAGGTGGTTCCTATTTTTCTATTTGCATTTTTACGTGCTTTTGAACTGCTAGGTTAGCAGAAGCTGGGACAAGTAACAGGAGCTCACTCCGTTATGCAGTGCTAAGGATTTGAATCGCCAAACTGCCGACTTTTCTGATCGACAAGCTCAGCATCTTAGCCACTGAGCCACCGGGTCCCCTGAGAAATCAAACATGCAGGGAAATTCTGACACAAGACAAGCTTGTCTGGAGATAAGGTGCCAGACAGGGGAGGCTGAAATGGGCCCATGGGTATGAAAACCATCAATAATTCCTGCCTTGAGAAATGCTTACATCCTCCCCCTTCATAGATACTGTATTCTGCAATGTCCATCTTGGCCAAATCACATACTGGAGCCGGTTCTTAATGTGGATTGCTTGACTTGGCATATGAATACAGCCATTGTGAACAGTAAACCATGGCTTATGTGACAGTATTACGTGAATAAAGTTCAAGACAAACAATCCAGCCACATTCACCCACATGATGAAAATTACCTATTTTACATCAGGACACAAATTTATGCAAGAGTGTCATTGATATTATCTTCCCATGGATGTCTATGTACCTGGATTGCCTGACCCCAGTATTTCTCCATTCATCAGGAATTTGACTGGAGAGATCCAAATCAGGTTTTAGTTCTGGATCTCTGTCTTTTAACCAAGACTTATGTGGACCTCCTCTATAATAATAATATATTTTAAAAAAACAGTTCGACCTTGAAAACCTACCCTTTAATCTAGGGGTGTCAAACTCGATATCATTGAGGGGCTGCATCAGAGTTGTGTTTGACCTGGGGGGGAGGCATGGCCAGGGTGGGCGTGGCCAGCTCAATGTCACTCATGTTGGGGTACCCTGTGGTGACCCAAGCGCTCTGCCAGCAAAAACGGGCTTCTGAACTCCATTTTCGGCTGCCAAAGCCTCCTGCAACCTTCTGCCAGTGAAAACGGAGCTCTGTTTTTATGGCAGAAGCACTCGGTGCCAGTCCTTTGCTGTTTCCAGGGCAGTCCTGCAGGCCAGATCTAAGTATACTGCAGGCCTGATCCAGCCCCCGGGCCTTGAGTTTGACACCTCTGCTTTAATCTGAAATCCCTTATAGACAAGCTGAAATGTTTAGCTAAGTTATAATTATTTCAGGATGAAACAAAATGCTTTCTGCATATACTCGGAGGCATTCTTTATATTTTGCAGAGCTAATTTCTAACCCAAGATCAACTTTCTCTACATTTCAAAACTCTGTTCCTATGCATCTTCTGGCTGTGGTGCCAGCTGAGATAGCAAGAAAAGTACAATGACACCGAAGTGTTCCTACAGGCTGTTCTGTTTTTAATAAAAAACATAATTAGGCACCACCAAATCTTAACTCTAGCTCTTAGCTTAGAACTCAGTGGTAACCAGGCATCACAGAAATCTGTCTATGCCCAATAAAACTGAGGGCAATAAGCAAGTAGGCAAGCAGATTTTTTAACGTATAATATGCTTATAAGATGTCAGTATTCTGATCACTTATGATAGAAAGATGACAGACTAGTCTCATGAATAGAAAGGTAACAGTGGATATGACAGTTTCTGCAAACATAAAATAAGTAGCAAACTCAAAGGTGAGACCATTTGTCTCAGGTTCAAAGGCAGCCACCTAGAAGCATCTCTTTCCAAGTGTTCATTTGTATAAGTCAGAAAATACAGCTATCATCTCACATTCTGTCATGTTCCTGGGGATAATGTTCAACATTATTTGCTTCTTGTTTGTTTTTTAATATTCCAGCACACTTATCTGATTTCAACCTATTTCAGAACAAAAACAAAAGTAATTATTAGAGAACGGGCAGTTCCAGTCCCATCATTTACATTTAAGGAACAACTTGCCCCAGTAGCTAAAAACCTGGAAGACTTTTTCCAGCATCTGAAGGATAGACTTCAAAAGCTGCCCATGAATAACTGGGGCAGAAAAGGGGAAGGGGGGAGAGACTGCAAAGCTTATGCGCCTGCCAAATCTAGCAAATCAGGTGATGTTGGGGAGCTGCCAAGTTTTCAAAACTCTGTGCTTTCCAGTCCCCAAGTGACAGAAAAAGTTAGGTCCTATAAGATCTAGGAACTGGTTTTTGGTTAGTGTTAATGCCCATTTTTTTCCAGTCTTAATATTTATTTTTTTAAAAACTGGCAGGCATTTCTATAAGCAAAAAGGGGGTGAGGGTGGGAGAAATAAAGCTCTCAGTTCTATTGACCTGGATGCTGCTTCAGTAGAAAAACTGGCCAAATGGAACATGGGGGAAACAGAAAATGACAACAGTTCAGGAACAGCTCAGCAGAGCAAAAAACAAATAGACAGTGATTCACTCTTTAACCTTGGCTGGGACTGAACATGAGCACACACATTTTATCGTGGCTTCATTTCCCTAACATCCAACGTTAGACTTCAAGCTAGAGACAGAAGCATGGCATTTTGTACTCTGATAAGCACTACACTCACAAGTGGCAATTAAACAATATAATAGGAGAAGGACTACAAAGCTGCTGTTAAGGATTACAGTGGGGCATGGCAGCAGAACTCTCCTTCTTGAATGTCTATGGAGATTATCAGTCATCCAGGTCATGGTTGTCCCAAAGGTGTTTTTTTCAAGAAGCAATTGGACTTTCCAGAAAGTAGAGTGGCCTGTTGAAAAAAAACCTTTGGGTCTCCTTCTTAAAATTGTCTGCAATCTCCAGGAATACAAACCCTCAGTTCTAAAATGCACACCCTGGACACAACACCCCTTTCTTCATCTAGGCTGCGATTCCGAAAGCTGGATTCTTTGCTTGTTTTGCTTGGTTGCTCTTCCTTAATACCATACTTTGAGTCAATGGGACACACCCATTGTGCAAAAGCAACATGAACCAGAAGGTGCTAAGGCCAGACACAGAGCTGGGCTTTCACTATTAGGCAATATTACCCATCCCCTGATCTTGTTGTATGCTGCCTAGAATACCATTGGTTGAGTTGGGTGGCCAGAAAAATATCTGAAATAAAGAAAATAAAAAATGTGCCCCATTCAAATGCCCTACAACTTACCAAGAAACACACAACCCCTCCGTGAACTGAACAAAACTCAGCTGGGTGAGACTCACTAAGCGCTCAAATGGGACATTCACAGGAAATCTCAGGACTGCAAGATGGAAGAATTAAAAAAAAACGGAGATGGAAGCCTTGGCAAAGGATTCAGTATGTGGTTACCAGATGAGCTTGTTGCCAAGTCTTAGTTCTTTTTCACCTTTACGCGGAAATGCTGGACATTCACTGTGTGCAAAGCAGGTACATACTACTAGGAGCCTGGCCCTCCTAAGTTTCTACCAAGCCCTCCCCTCCCCAACCGATGCCCCTCACACAACCTGCCCTCCACCCGTTTTCAGGCACCTGCAAGTACGGACCGGCTACTTCTCCCAGTCATTTTTCTCCCTAGTGGAACCCAGCGTTCGAGCCAGGGTCCCCGGTCTAAGGACATCGTTCATCCCGTAGCTCTCCCCAGCGCGGCCAAGAGATGCCCACTTCTGCCCGCGTTCCTACCATTCCTCAGTTACATTTGCACCCGCCAGGGAGAGGGCGACGCTCTTCTCCATCCTCCGAAAGGAAGGGAGAGAAAGCCGCATCGCCGCAAGTCATCTTTCCATCCAGGCGAAGTCAACTCCGGTCCCCACCTTCGAGACTGTTCCAGCCTGAAGGAGAGAGTCGGAGAGCTGCGTCACCCTCGCTTCCCTCCCGCCGGCCGTCTGGACCTTTCGCTTCTACGCCCCGGGAGCAGTTAGCCTTTAAAAGCTCCCGGTTTCTAACGGACGAGGGATTTACTTTCCCAAACTCGCCCTTCTTGCTTGGCATGGAGATGTTTCCACCAGGCGCCGGGCGGTTTCTCTAAGCGATGGGACAAAAATTCCTACCGGTCCTGCAGCGATGGTACCTACGCAGCCTGGGCAAGCTCCCCTCAACCCTACCACCCCGCCCCACCTCCGACCCCGGCGTTCACATTACGGCCAGCTCCCCACCTTGACTCTGCCGCAGTTCGCCCCGGACAGGCTATGGCGCGGTGGCCGCCGAGGTCTTATATAGGCCACCGGCCCCTCCCACCGGTCCTGAGCTCATCACCGCCAGACACCACCAGCCCACTCCGCGTCCCCTCCCCGCGACCGGACTGACTGGGAAACTCGCCGCAAAAGCTCATCTCGCACAGCCGCCGCCAAGCGACGCCCGCGCTCCACCGCTGCGGAAACAAGAACCGCCGCGTTTTCCGCCGGTTGCATGCAGGGCAGCCCGGGCCCTGAGTAAGGCAGAGCGGGAAGGAAGCGGCCCGCGCTGCAGAAAAGCCGGCAAGCGCTTTTGGCGCGCTGTGTCTTACTGCGAAGAATTTAGCCAGGGGCCGGCGGCTCAGTCCCTGGCAATTCCCCCGGTTGGTAAAGCTGCCTGCTACTACAGGGCTTCCCCTTGCTTTTAACACGAAGGCACGCGGCGGTGATCCGCTGAGGCTCTTGGATCAGAAGGTTGAAGCCGAAATGGTCGACTATGCAACTGTAGTTAATGGTCTTATATTAACCGTGGATAAACACGTCCCAGCACCAGTACCGCAGTCATGCACTCAGTCCTTTCCCCAACCAGAGTCTGGTCTCCCAGGTCTGGTAAGAAAAGGGGGACTGCTGTAGTTGGTGGTTGTGCAGAGGAAAAGCGGTGACTAGGGAGGACAAAGCATCTAACCTCCTTACCAGTTCTGCCTTGGAGACCCGCAAGCACTTATTTGCAATCTTGAGACGGGTTTGCTTGCTAGTAAATCATTTCATCTTTGGCTCTTTAAAAATGAAGCCATTGTATGGCATCGAATTGTGCTGATGTGCTGCAAAAGCTGCATGGCATCCAGTCCATATGAGTGGGCATGTGGGATTGACTCAATCCCAAATTATTATTTCTTTGCAAAATAAACAAAACGTACCAAACCCATCGATTCAGCACTAAAAGCAGCTGAGAAGGAAACTGGAAGTTGAGTCATGGTAACTGTGGACTTTTCTTTTTTCTTTAGTTTGAAACTTTTGCTGCTTATCTAAGTAGCTTTTTCAGTCTGAGAAGGAAATGATATCACTCCATCATGATTGCCAGACTGACACCAAGATTGGCATGCAACATTTTTTAAGGAGGGGGAGGAAATCTCTGTTCAGTTGTGATGTTTTGCCAAATCACCAGGTCTGTTTGCCCTCACTCAGAAGTTATGTGTTGGTGTGTGAGTGCACACAGGTACCTTCAAATCAGTATTGACTTGTGATGATTGTTGGACTAATCAAAACTAGAACTCACAGTCTCACACTTTTCTTGCTGTCGTACAGCGTTTAGGACTTAACGTATCAGGTGGCACCTTTCTAAATAGAAACTAGCTACAAACACATCAGTGGATGCTCTCTGGAGTCACTGGAAATCACAATTTGACATGGGAAATTAGTTAATCCAAAGAAACAGTCTTGTATGTTGAGTGTTCTTATGTAAGGTGTTGAACCATAAAAATGGATGCTCCTAGATTAGAACATAAGATTCCTCCTAGATCTGGTCAAGAGCCTGTCTAATCCAATATTCATTCCCACACCATGGCCAACTGGATGTATGCAGAAGCTCACCAACATGGAGATATAGGCTTTCTGCTCCCTAGCAGCAGGTATTCAAGGGATATATAATGGTCTGTGAGACTGTCCTTGAGAGATAGGAGGAAGAGCAGCAGTCTAGGCATTGGTCATATATCAAGGCATTAATGGGCTAGATTTCTTATCCCTACCTCCATACATTCTGTCTACAGCTGGTTGAGCTGTAACTTAACCCACTTAATCTCCTGGTTTGCAGAGATCCCGTCTTTCCTGATGTGTTAGTCAGATGTAAGTTCCTGACATTAAGTTACAAGATAGAAACAGATAATTTGTAAGATGTAGTAGGATTCAGATTAAAATGAATAATGTTGTTACTCAATATATGTTAAGTAATCTTGTAAGTAATCCAGATGGGAAGTACACTCAGGTGAACTACTGTTACATTAACAGAATCCTGTGAGTCTGGAAGTATATTTCTTCCCCCTCTACACCCAAAGAAATTAGGGAAGGTCCCTTTTAAGATGTTTGCCATGCCCACATTCCTGTTGCAGATCAAGATGCCTCTTATCCCAGAATTCCCCTGGCTGCCATTCTTCCATCTCTCAAGATCATTCCCACATATCATTACAATACATCATCTGAAAAAGAGAGAAAATTGGGAAGGAATATTGAACAATCTGATTGCTATTTATTTATTTATTTATCTATCTATCATATATTTATCATATATTTATTTATCTATATACCATATCTTAAATATATCATTACGCCTTGATCACACAGAATGTAATATTGAGCAGTCTTTCCATTAAGTCAATAAAGAGCCAGTTTACAAGCAGAGAACAAATACGTATCTATTCAGAACCATAAATTTGTGATAGACTATCTTTCCACTGTAAAAGAGTAAACATTTTTTTTTCTGTACCTCTTACTTGATGTGACTAAAATTCTTTATATAATGATTGATTTCAACTATTTGGTATATGATTCGTACTTACATTCACCTATTTAAATCATGCTGCTCCTGAAGCATATTATGCATATGTGAGTATAACTCTTTCATCAATGCACAATTTCAGCATAATAAGGTTGCTAGCAAACTCTTTTTTGTAAATGTTGCTTGTGGTGTCCAATAAAAATGAAGGAAATCTTATATTGAATTCCAAAGGTGCTTTTTTCAAGAGGCAACTGGACTTTCTGGTTTTTCTTTGAAGACATTTCGCATCTCATCCAAGAAGCTTCTTCAGCTCTGCTGCTCTCTAACCAGGAAAAAAAAACACCTTTGAACCACCATGACCTGGATGACTGAGAATCTCCATAGACACTTACATTGAATTATTAATCTCATTTTAAGATAACAAAAAACGCACGTGTTATTCAGTAACACTCTTAGCCATTAATGTGTTAATATGTGTATTCCAACTTATATTCCAAAGTTCTTATAAATAATTAATATTTATTCTAACAATACTCTAATGTATTTCAAAAATACCAATATGTTTAAAAGAATTTCAGGGATGATATAACTCAAAGAGCTTTATGTGCTGTAATGCATCTGAACCAACCTGTGAAATCAAAAGATGTTTTAGTAAAGATTTAGCCATTAATAATATTTTATTAAAATGCAAGTTTCAAACTAGGATTAACCCAAAAATAATATTCATCATACGAATAAGAATCTAAATTTTATTTTGATCCTGATCTTCCAAATACATTTAATTATCTTCCAAATATATTCATCTTCCAAATATATTTAATATTTAATATACAGTGGAATCCTGGCTAAAAAAGGAAATGAGTCTCTGCCATGATATTAAAGGAGTCACATTATAATGATCAATTTTTGTTGCTGTTTTAATCACTTTTATTGAAAATGTATGTCCAATGACAACACTGAAAATCAGGAAACTTACCCCACTATCACCATCATTACATGGTAAGGTTAATTTAAATAAAGAAAATATAGAGGCTTGTCCTTTTTTGCATTTGAAGCTTTGAACCAATTAATCTGTTTGAAATTCTTGAAATTAAAAGAAATTACTCTCAGTATTCCTGAAATAATCAATTTTTATAATTTTTATCTTTCCCATATATTCATTATAACTTTAATGTTTCATTTACTTCAATATTAATCTAATATACTAATCTAAGAGAGAGAGTTTTAAATATATGTAAAAGAATTCAAATATCAAGTGACGTACCAATTTTTACATTTTTCTAGGTATATTTGATCAAGAGTCAGTTTGATATAATGGTTAAGGTATCGGAGGAGAAACTAGGAGACCATGAGTTTTAGTCCTGCCTTAGGTCTGAAGCCAATTTTGTAATCTTGGGCCAGTTAGTAAGAAGGAGGCAATCACAAACCATTTCTGAAAAACTTCCTGAGAAAACTACAGAAACTAGTACAAGCACTAGTCAGCACTAACTTGAACAAACCGTTAACCAAAATTATTCATTTTCATATATCATATGAGAGAGAGGGAGGGAGAGGGTGCACTAATGTGAAGGAACCCTTAACCAAAATTTTTCATTTTCATATATCATATGAGTGTGTGTGTGTGTTTATTTCATATATATTGATTCATTATATATGAAATCATGCATATTAGATGCCAGAAACCCAATAATTTATCAAACTATTATACCAATCAATAATTTTTGATATTTAATGTTAATTATAATAAAAACAATATAATATCAGCCTAACTTTCTATATTACCTGAATCGGAACCCATCTATGGTTTCATCTAGAGAAACTTCTTTGTGTCAGCAGAGGGCAGCAAGCACAAACCATCTATCGCTGGTGTGAAAAGGAGAAGAATGAATGAAAGATGCTCATTTATTTAGCATCATGCTCTATCCGTCAGTCATCCTTTCTATGTTGGGAAATTTAACATAGAAATATCAAGGAGCCACCAATAGTCCAAATGAGGGTTAATGGAACTGCTTTTCGTGGACTATTATTTTTACAGAGCAATGTCTTGTCTGACATTCTACCAAATTAGACAAACAGAAGGTGATTGTGCCTTCTCTTCCTCTTTCCCACTGTACGTTCTCTCAACATACTTGAATTCAACCATATGTCACTATATTTGAGACTAAGGATTTGTTCATTTATCTATTGAGTAACAATAAGACCACTTCAATCCAAGGCTTCTATGCTAGTCCAAAAGAAGCTCTAGGGTTTGGTGTTCCCACAACACAACATTATTGGAGAACAGGTTGATTTACTTCCAACTCAACTGCAGTGTAACTCACTGTAGAGCCAGTTTTCTTATATGAGATCCCCCTTGGCCGTGAAATCTTGTGTCTCTTGCATGGGTTCCGGCAGGCACTACCGCCAGTTCACTAATGGGTGTGCTGGGTGTGCGCGCTTTGTGCGTGCTGTGCAATCAAAATTGTTCTGTGCATGCCAGAAGCTAAAAACAAAATGGCGCCCATGGTGCCGCCCGGAGAACCAGTTCGGGGATGTGGCAGGCCTGGGTCACTGCCGGTTCCAGTGACCCAGGCTGCCAAACCACTACCGGTTCGACCAAACCGGTCTGAACCGGTAGGAACCCACTACTGGTTTCAGATCATGCGAGAAAAATGTCACAAAACTAATGAGCAGGAAGGCTACCTTTCCTTAATTGACTGAAACATTCTCTTCAGTTCAAGGAAGCTACGTGCAAAGTGACAGGCTATTAGGTTTTTGTTTATCTTTCCTATGATTCTGTATAAATTGAAGATAAGGGGATGAACCTGCACCAGCTTTGAAGAGAACAGGAGTTTTTACTCCTTTTTCTCAGCATTTCAAATACACAGAAGTGAAAAATCTCAGAACACTTTCAAATTTGAAGCCAGTTTTCCCTAATTTGACATGCTTCAAATGTTTTGAACACCACAATTGAGCATTAAGAAATATAATTAGTAGAAAATTAATAAAATTTATTTAAAGTGTTGGACTTTATATCCTATCATTTCAAGTCAGCATGGCCTTTGGCTAAAGTTGAATACATCTTGCAAGCATTGGGCCAGAGAAACTTCAACCATCCAGATCAATGTTTCTCAACCTTGGCAGCTTTAAAATAGGTGGATTTTGACTCCCCCAGGCAGCATGTTGGGAGTTGAAATCCACCCATCTTAAACTTGCTATGGTTGAGAAACAGTGGCATAAGGCAATGTATAAGAGATTAACAGAGTTGGAAGGGACCTTATAGGTAATCTAGTCCAACCCATTGCTCAAGCAGGAAACCCTACACTATTTCTGACAAATGGCAGTCCAATCTCTTCGAGATTCTCAAGTGATGAAGATCCCACAACTTACGAAGGCAACTTCTGTTCCATTGATTGTTCTCACTGTCAGAAAGTTCCTTCTTATTTCTAGGTTGAATCTGAGTTTCCATCCATTATTCCTTATCTGGCCTTCAGGTGCTTTGGAAAATAGCTTGACTCCTTCCTCTCTGTGGCAGCCCCTCAAATATTGGAACACTGCTATCATGTCTCCCCTGGTCCTTCTCTTCACTAGACTAGTCATGCCTAGTTCCTGTAACTGTTCTTCATGTTTTAGTCTCCAGTCCCCTAATCATCCTGGTTGCTCTTCTCTGCACTTTTTCTAGCGTCTCAACATCTTTTTTATAGTGTGGTGACTAAAACTGGATGCAGTACTCTACGTGTGGTCTTACTAAGGTTTTATAGAGTGGTATGACATCCTTCTGAGCTATGACATCCTTCTGCGTTTTCCTCTCCCCACACCCCACAAGCAGATTGGCTTTGCTCAGGTTGAGAAATGCTGGCTTTCTATTGTGCAGCCCAGAAAACAGTGTGGAGCCCAGCCCAGAAAATCTATGGAGATTCTCAGTCATCCAGGTCATGGTTGTCCCAAAGATGCTTCTTCAAAAGGCAACTGGACTTTCTTTGTTTTTTTTCCCTTGAAGACCTTTCACTTCCCATCCAGGAAACCCCTTCAGGTGAACTGAAGAAGCTTCTTGGATGAGAAGCGAAACGACCAGGGAAAAACAAAGAAAGTCCAGTTGCTTTTTGAAAAAACACCAGAAAACGGAGGTTAATTCAACAAGCAGATTAAACCATGCCGTGGACAACCTGCTTTGCCTTTTTCTCTACCCCTCTCCCCAATACCCCCCTGGCCCGTTCTTGGCCTTCCTCGCTCACCCGTGTCAGTAAGAGGACATTTGTTAGCAATTAGAGGTGGGTGGGAGGGACAGCGCATATTTCGGCAGGGCTCCAAAGCCTCCTCGCCTCGCACTCCTTCTCCCCGGCCCGCCCACCCTAGATTTGGGGGCAGCGTCTATGGGGGTGAGCGGGGGAGAGAGAGTAAGAGAGCTTGAGGAGGAGGAGGCAGCTGGCACGTAGAGAAGCCTCTCGTCCTGTTAGGACATTGGAAGGAAGTTTGTCTGGGCTCCGGCCCAAGGAGCAGAGCGAGAGAAAGACGGAGCGTGGCGGTCAACATGCTTCCTGCGTGTTAAACGGCGCTCAGGGAAGCAAAGACGACAGGGATGCTCGTGAGGAGACGGCAAGCCGCCGCGGGGCCCTGAAGGTTGGGCATCTCGCCCTGCTCCGCCTTGCCGTCCCGCGTCCCGTCCCCCCCCCCGCCCCGAAAAGCAGCAACTTTTAGCGGCGGGCTCCTTGGACTTCGAGGGCGGCGTAGCGTCCCAGCCATCCAAGGACCGCCGCCCTTGTTTCGGATGAAAGTTCCCCGACCCCGGCTGCGTCCTATCGGCCCCTAGGGCCTAGTCCCATGAGGTCAAAGCGTCAGCCTCTCGCTGCTTGTTTTCCCAGGCTCGGCTCGGACGGAGCGGGACTCCCGACGGGAGGAAAATGAAAGGTGAGTTCCGGGCTTAGCGGGGCGGGAGAGACGAGGCAGCTGCCCCATCAAAGGACTCTCCCTCACCCGCTTCCTCTAGAGAAGGGCTCTCCAACCTTGGCAACTTTAAGCCTAGAGGACTTCAACTCCCAGAATCCCCCAGCCAGCTGGCTAGGGAATTCTGGGAGTTGAAGTCCGCCAGGCTTAAAGTTGCTAAGGTTGGAGACCCCTGCTCTAGACAAGACCCCCAGTTACCCTCTTGGGCTGCTGTAGGTCAGGCAGAGGAGGGAAAGAGGGCTGCTGTCTTGGGAAATGTGGTGGTTACCTTCCCATCTGAATTTTAACCAGACCGAATTTTAAGTTGTGTAGAAACTTTGCAGATGCTTTGGCACAACATATTGAGCATGTTGAAGAATAACCTTGATTAGACGTCTGTGAGTTTCGTTTGGTTAGTGACTGCTTTAATAGACTGTAAATTCAGAAAATGAGTTCATTCTGTGATCAGGTTAAACAGTTGTGTTAATAGCTGAAGACTAAGGAAGCAAGATAGGACCACAATTATCCCAAACTGTGGCCTATAGACAATTGGAGACAATTGGCGATATTTCTTACCGCACAAGGCCACCTACTCATCAGATTCAAGATTGGTTATGTTAAAACATCAAAACATCCTATTACAAAAGATACAATTAAAAATACGATAGTTGTTGTCCTCCAAGTGAAAGTCTTCATCTTGAATGCTTTATGGAAGAGGAGTGTCGCTGTTAATTTCTTGAAGGATAAAAGGATTGGTATTAATCTGCCCTCATGTGGCCAGCTGTTCTGCAGTGTGGGGACTGTCACTGAAAAAGTCACTCGCCAGGTCCCAACCTACTCGAGCTTTTGAGGGACCGAGGATCTGCAAAAGCCTTTCCCAGCTAGACTAGTATAAGATATGCAAATTCTACCTGGTGTACAACAACAGCACCCAGCATCTTGAATTGAGCCCAGATGCCTACTGGCAATTAGTGCAGCTTCAACAGCCACAAATTAGGCTAGCGCTGATCTGCAAGTAGGCAATAGCTGTATTCTGTTTCAGCTGTAGCTTCCAACTTATCTTCGATGGTAGCCCCACCTAAAGAAAATGATGATAATCTGATAAGGACACATGTCTTTGTTTTCTTCTCCTGGTCCAGGAGAGGACACAATGATCAAACCAGTCGAAGCTCATAAAAGGCTCTTCTGGCCATATCCTCACCTGCTTCTTTAGCAGAAACACTTGACCTTTTAGGGAAGTGTGACCTCATCCAAGCAGCAGAGGGGTCATCAGTATATTGACGTCGTCAAACTCCAGAATAGTGGATGACCTCTGCCAAAAGTTTCATGGAGGTGTTAATATGGGCTAGAGCAGGGCTGTATCACACACTGGCCATGCCCACACCGTTTAGTGAAATGGAGGACAGTCGCGATACATCATGTGATGATACTGTGACGACGCAGGTTTGACACCCCTGGGCTAAAGAGTCAAATGCATTGATGTATCCAAAGATGGTGTGTTTCCTTCTCTACCAAAACCAATTGGAATTACTTAAAACGCGCAGAAGCACTTGAAAACAATAGAAAATTTAGGAGAACTTTGTGTTTGTCTGTAATACATGGTGCCCTTGAGATTCACAATTTCATTTATGATCTTCGCATCCTCTGCTATAGGACAGGGAATATTAATATTAAACCAGTGGATGTATTGCCTGGTGATGCGACTTGCCAAATATCTGAAAAGCATGCGGGAGGACGGGAGGACTGGTGAGGGATGGCAATTGAATGTTCTCCTTAACCTCAACTGAAATGAGTGGGAAATATGTACAATCACATAAAGTAGTAATAGCCCTGCCAGATTTGACCACAATCCATGTAACCCAGTATTTTTTTCCCCAACATTGGCAATTCCTATATCCCGCAAAGAACAGTTTTCGTATATCATAGAGGCAACAGCCCTCCCTTGTGGCCAGTACTCAGTCTCTGTTCTTCCAAAACAGACTTTTCGTGTGGAAGATCTGTATAGCTACCATCACAATGGGATTATTTCACCACTTCCCCTTTGTTTTGTATAGGATTACACTCCACATGAAAATCTCTTGACCTCCTTCAGTGTGATACCCTGATGCCTATGCTCCCAACCCTTTCAGATACTTTAAAGCAGGGGTCTCCAACCGTGGCAACTTTAAGACTTGTGAACTTCAACTCCCAGAGTTCCTCAGCCAACTCCTAAAGGAGTTGAAGTCCACAAGTCTTAAAATTGCTAAGGTTGGAGACCCCTGCTTTAAACTGCTGTCAGATCCCTATTCTATTGTCATTTAAAGGTAAAGGTTTCCCTGTCAGTCATGTCTGACTCTACCACACGGTGCTCATCTCCATTTCTTGGCTGAAGGAGCCATCATTGTCCGAAGACTGAATGCTATAAATCCCCCAATTTTCTTTTCTTCTGACCATTCTCCTTACCACTTTCTATCCCTCTTCCAGTTTCTTTGAATCTTTTTAAAATCTGGTGCCAAGGAACAACTGCTATATGGTGAATGGGGAAGATGAAATCTGAGAAAATGTTTAATAAAAGGAAAACCAAGAGAGGGAAAATGAGGGGCTGGCATGCAATGGTGTGGGATTACCAAAAGTCCTAACACATCCTCTTGATAGCATAGCAATTTTTTGCCTCAGGGCCTCAGGATGTTCCCTCCTTCACCCGTTTTCCTGGTCCAACTTCAGAGATCAAAAGTACAGTTCAGATTTCAAACTTCCACAAAAACTGATTAAAGGGTTCCATTCCCTCTCCAGTTGGCTAAATGATTCATTTAATGCCAGCGTTCATAATGATGCGATTGAAATGAGAAAGCTGATGTTTCCAACTCCTCCTTGTTTTGAAAGTCCTGGGCTCTTGCAAGTACAAGTCTTTTCTTGAACTGGTTGAATTCAGAACATGTACTACATCTTGCTTTCCTGCAGCTATCCCTTATCTAAGACCATTTTTCCCAGCCTGGTCATGCTAGCTGGAAATTACGAGAGGTGATGATCCACACATTTGGAAGGTATCATCATCGTTATTGAGGCGGAACTGGAAGGTATTAGATGGTTCCGCCCCAAGCGCCTGATGGAACCAGATAGGTTCCAGACGGAACTTGGGCCACCTCCTGTGGACCTGACCCGCCCCCGGGTGGAGGACCTGGTAGACGCATGGAATAGTGCGACTACCGGGGCCCTAGACCGGGTGGCGCCTTTGCGGCCTCTCCTGCGGCGACGAACCACCCTGGCACCTTGGTTTACCGAGGAGCTAAGGGTGATGAAATGCCACAAGAGACGCCTAGAGAGTCGTTGGAGATCCTCCCATTCCGAATTTGACCGAGCACAGGTACGAGCATATTTGAAGACGTACCTCGTGGCATTAAGAGTGGCCAAACGTCAACATTGTGCCGCTCTTATTGTGTCTGCAGATAACCGCCCTGCCGCCCTGTTTCGGGTGACCCGCTCCCTCTTGTTTGAGAGACCACGGGAAGCCCCACTACAGGGCAGAGCAGAGGAGTTTGGGAAATATCTACAGGATAAAGTCGCTCAGATCCGGACGGGATGGGCCCCTTTCAGTGGTCCAGTAGAGACGCCCGTGGCGAGTCTTGAGGGACCGCTTTGGGAGGAGTTCGACTCGGTTGCCATCGAGGATTTGGACAGGTTGCGAGGACGTCTGCGACCCACCACATGTTTATTGGACCCGTGTCCCTCCTGGCTTGTACTGGCATCCTGGGAGGTTACGCGCGACTGGCTCCTGGGCCTGGTGAACGCCTCGTTGGGTGAGGGGTCCCTACCGGCCGCCTTGAAAGAGGCGGTGGTGAGGCCCCTGCTCAAGAAGCCTTCCCTGGACCCAACGGACCTAGTCAATTATCGTCCAGTCTCCAACCTTCCTTTTTTAGCGAAGGTTGTAGAGAGTGTGGTGGTACAGCAGTTCCCTCGTCACCTGGAGGAAAATGATTATCTAGACCCGCGCCAGTCCGGCTTCCGACCCGGGCACAGCACGGAGACGGCCTTGGTCGCATTGGTGGATGATCTCTGGAGGGCCAGAGATAGGGGTTGTTCCTCTATCCTGGTCCTATTAGATCTCTCGGCGGCGTTCGATACCATCGACCATGGTATCCTGTTGCACCGGCTAGAGGGGCTGGGAGTCAGGGGCACCGTTTTACGGTGGTTTGGCTCCTACCTCTCTGATCGGACGCAACGTGTGTTGGCAGGGGAGCAGAGTTCGACCCGGAGGCCACTCACATGTGGAGTGCCACAGGGGTCGGTGCTCTCGCCTCTCCTGTTCAACACATATATGAAACCGCTGGGCGAGATCATCCGTGGTTTTGGGGTGGGATATCATCTGTATGCTGATGACACTCAGCTATACATTTCCACCCCGAACCACCCCAATGAGGCCGTCGAAATGATGTCCCGGTGTCTGGAGGCCGTACGGGTCTGGATGGATGGCAACCGACTAAAACTCAACCCTTCCAAGACGGAGTGGCTGTGGCTTCCGGCCTCCCGGTTCAACCAGGTGTTTCCATCCCTGGCCATTGGGGGCATCCAACTAGCCCCCATGGAACAGGTGCGCAATTTGGGCGTCCTCCTAGATGCCCGGCTGTCCATGGATGACCATGTAACAGCCGTGGCAAGGGGGGCGTTCCATCAGGTCCGCCTGATGCGCCAATTGCGCCCCTTATTGGACCGGGATGCCCTACGCACAGTCACCCATGCGCTAGTGACGTCTCGCCTGGATTACTGCAATGCTCTCTACATGGGGCTTCCCTTGAGATGCACTCGGAGACTACAGTTGGTCCAGAACGCGGCCGCGCGGGTGATTATGGGGAGGACTAGATACTCCCCTGTAACACCTCTCCTGCGCGAGCTGCACTGGCTTCCTGTGGTCTACCGAGTGCGTTTCAAGGTTTTGATTATGATCTTTAAAGCGCTTCATGGCATAGGGCCTAGTTACATGCAGGATCGCATCCTGCCCCACACATCCCTACGGCCAATTCGCTCACACAGAGTGGGACTTCTCCGGGTGCCGTCCGCCAAACAGTGCCGGGGGGCGACACCCAGGGGCAGAGCCTTCTCTGTGATGGGCCCAGCCCTGTGGAATGACCTCCCCCGTGACATCAGGATTACTTCCGATCTCCGCTCGTTCCGTGTACAGCTGAAGACCCACCTCTTTCAATTATCTGGCCTGGCTCAATCCTAATTTTTTTATTCCTCCTAACTGTTTTTTAAATTGTCTTTTAAACGTTAAATTTTTAATTGCATATTGGGTTCTTACAATTGGGGTATTTTAATGCTGATTTTTAACTGTCTATATGATGTAATTGGTTACCTCCTCCGTGTCCGTGTCCGTGTATGTGTATGTGTGTTTTGTATGTATGTATGTCTATGTGTTTTTTATATATTTTCCATGTTTTATATGCTCCATTGTACGCCGCCCCGAGTCCTACTTGGAAAGGGAGCGGCTAATAAATTCAATTTATTATTATTATTATTTATTGTTAAGGGAAGGTAGATATAAACCAAACTGCAGCCTCTGAGTGCTAGATGCTCTTTTCTCTTTGTCAGGCACAAAAATCCAGAATGACACCATGAGCTGATCAAAATTACTTCTTTATTGCCGCATGCCTATTTATAAGAATCTTGCCAAACTTACTGCATTCTCTTAGGAACAGCCATATAAGAGTTTCTGGGGGAGGTAAGATCTATGTTTCTTCCTGCTCTGCAAGGACTCTAAGCTCACTCCTTCTTCACACTTTCCCCCACTCTAGCTGGAGATCCCACTTTATTAATATATGCAGTCTGGTCTGGAAATGAAAATTCCATCCTTATTCCTTTCTCCTCATCTTCTGATATCTCTCAACATTGGGCTTGGTAGCTTGGTTTGTGTTTTGTGTATAGAACTTTTGGCTGGAGAAAGCCTTCCCCACTTCCATCTCTGATTGACAGATTATACTGAACTTGATTGTCTTAACAGAACGGTTTTGCCTTCTGGATATTTGGCTAAATGACCTAAGCTGATAGCAATAGTGATCAGTATTTAGGGTAGGAAGCATGGGGAGTTTATCATTTATTTATTTATTTATATGGCTGTCCAACTCACACATAGTTGATCCCATACAACTTAACAATATTTAAAAATTACCACATAAAAAACACACCCCACTACCCCTTAACAGTAACAAAACAATCAATTCAATTCAACCATTTGATGGTTCCATCTTCACTTGTGGTCCAGTAACAAAACTACATTTTACGGCCTTTTGCAAAAGCAGCAAGGTAGAGGCCACTCATACCTTACGGGGAATGATGATCCAAGAAGAAAGAGCCATCACTGAGAAGGCTCTTTTTCATGGTCCCACCAGATCTATATCCCTAATCAATGGGATCCAAAACATACTCAACATTGAGTATGAATTTTCAGACCTTCAGCAATCCAGATTACACTTTTCCCCTCAACAAAATGATTCTTCATAAATCAGCCATTATTACAACTTGGCCCACTAGGACAAGAAGGCAGGGTATACAATAATACAATACAATACAATAGTAGAGTTGGAAGGGACCTTGGAGGTCTTCTAGTCCAACCCCCTGCCTAGGCAGGAAACCCTATACCGTTTCAGACAAATAGCTATCCAACATCTTCTTAAAGACTTCCAGTGTTGGGGCATTCACAACTTCTGGAGGCAAGCTGTTCCACTGATTAATTGTTCTCACTGTCAGTGGAACAGCTTGCCTCCAGAAGTTGTGAATGCCCCAACACTGGAAGTCTTTAAGAAGATGTTGGATAGCTATTTGTCTGAAACGGTATAGGGTTTCCTGCCTAGGCAGGGGGTTGGACTAGAAGACCTCCAAGGTCCCTTCCAACTCTACTATTGTATTGTATTGTATTATTGTATACCCTGCCTTCTTGTCCTAGTGGGCCAAGTTGTAATAATGGCTGATTTATGAAGAATCATTTTGTTGAGTGGAAAAGTGTAATCTGGATTGCTGAAGGTCTGAAAATTCTTAAAATAATTTAATTAATGCTAATAATTAAGAAAAGCAGGTTCACATCTCCCATCTATCATGAAGTTACTGGGTGATTTTGGGCCAGTCACTCTCTCTGATTCAATCCCACTTACGTTACAGGAGTTGTGATAAATGTAGAGGAACCGCTCATATATGCTGTTCTGACTTCTTGCTATAAATAATGAATCTGTGAATATTCTGTCCCTCCAGAGTGGGTGCTCTTAGCATTAGCAACCAAAAACTAGTTATCAGTTATGCCCTGTTTTCCTTTTTAAATGGGAGGCGAAAATGAAAGAAGCAATGAGAAAATAGAGAAGACAGTTTTCTGGGTAGTGTGGAAGATAGTATGTATTTGCACAATTCTGTGACTAAGACAAGAAATTGCATGGTAAAAGTCTTGTTCAAAAGCACCGAAGAGAACAGAGAAAGGAAGGATAGGAAAGAGAATGCATGATGGGGGAACTTCTTTGGTCAGGAATGGAGGGGGGATTTCTTTGATGCCAATTCTACAGCTGAACCAGAGTCAAGAATCCCAAAGCTGGAAGCCAGCCAAATGCCATGCTACCACAAGACAGAGCTGGAGCTCTCCCTGTGTTCTACCAACAGACTGCAGAAAAGGAGCCAAGCCCAGCACTTCAAGAGAGAAAGCAGAGCCTCAAAGAAAGAGTAATGTCTCCAAGCTGAAAATGGTGGATAAAATCCTACTCAGATGGTGGTTTTCCAACACCAATGTGGTAGCCATTTTTAAGGGAATAACCAAAGGCAATTTCAGATGTTGCTTCCTAGATTCTCCTCTCTTACATACACCGCTGATGGCACAGTTTTCAAATGCAGTGCAGTTGGGTGTAATCCAAATGTTCTGTCATTTATTTGTTTGTTCATTTACTATATTTATGTAGCACCTCTAAGAACCACAAGAGGATCTTCCTTGATGTTATTTATGAAGCTTATGTCGCAGTAGAGCTAAATGTAAGCAACTGACTTAAGTCATCCTGTGAGTTCTTTGTCCAAGGGGTGACTTCAATCTGGGTCTCCCTAGTCCTCCAACAACATATTTCAGGAACACAGAACTTTCATCAGCCCAGGGATTAGCACAGCATACCAAGCGACAAACTTTAAAAACAGGCGAGGCTCAGACCCATTTGCTTGGCACCTTATTTCCCCTTCCATAATGCAAACATAATTTTCAATCCCACCATTCTGGAGAAACAGTGTACGTGTGCATGTGCAAAAGAGAAATATTCAGGCCATTTTGTTTGAGGCTATGCATAATAATCCCATTCCTTGGCTCTACTGCAACAGGCTTTGCAGTGTGGCTATGTGAAGAAGCAAAGTATTTGGATTTAACTTACCAGACTGAATCTTTGTTAAGGAAACATCAAGATGAGGATATTTTTACCTGGCATCTGAGCCTCAGTGATAATGGCAGCTTTTGAAGCCTGGGAGAAAGCATGAAATGGCTCCTGGAGTGCAACGTATACCACTTTCGCTTGTGCAATTTGCAAAACATTGCAGAGTAGACATTGCATTTAACCCCACTCTCCTTTTATGCCCACGATGCATAATCCATCTTTCTGGGTGATAATAATATTGCAAGAAACCACTCTGTGTTTAAGGTGAGCAGATGTTTTTGAAGTGCCAAAAGAAAGGTGTTGGCTTCTTCTTTAGAATATGGATGATTGCTAGTTTTAGCCTTCAGGATTGATGAATGGGTAGCACAAACTTTTTTTTTTCATTTTTAAAAAACAGGGCTCAAGTGATCACAGAAATCCTGCTAGCAAGTGGAATTTCCCAGGATGCAAGAAAGGGTCAATTTGATACTTGCTAAGATCCTAAGGTGGCTCCTTCTTTGAAGTTCTTTGAAGTTGCTACTGTAGCTTTTCTCAACCTGGCTTCTAAATTTCCCAACTCAGCGGAAGATTATTGGCATTCTGGTCCAAGAGACCTGGGCTGGGATATCAAAATGAGGAAGTCTGCTCTAAATTCTAGCAAAATTAACAGGAATGATTCCATTTCAGCGAAAGACTAGAAGAGCTGAATTCCCTAAAATAAATGATTAAATTTGTAATGATTGTGTATAGCTGACAAGCTCTTCCACTATAGAGAATAATTGCAAAAAAAGTCCTACCTCATTCCCACTCAGTTCAATCGGATCTACATAACAGTGTATCCCATGAGTTACATCCATTGCCTACTCTTAGAAATGTTCATGTAATGCTCTATCAGGAATCTATTCAGCATCATATTTTTTAAAAGTTTTGCACTGCAACCATAGGCTTTTACCAGGATTCAGACTATTTTATGTTATTTGTGTCTGTTCTTCCATTAACATGGAACATGATCCAATAGTACATTTGCCTTTTAAAAACACACAAATGCAATCATAAACAAACCTTTCACCACCAGACTATTTTTATGCAATTCTCGAAGTTGGCATGCTGCCCAGTGACAATTTTCTGTTGACATAAGGGAGTGATTCTCAAAACAGAGAACTGCTTGCATGCATGAGAAAATTAAATAAATATAGGAAGGCCTAGTCCACTTGAGAGTACCCTTCCACTGCTTTTCTCAGGTTGTCTGATTGTGGAGCCAGAGTAAGCCAAAGATTTGATCTTCAAAATAAGGTCACTGCAAAACACAATGCTCCCTACCCAGAAATATCTCCGTCACCCTGAAGATTTTTTGGAGTAGCAGACTGGAATGAAGAATGTATGATAAATCAACAAGGATCAGAAATTTAAATTCATTTTTGAGATTCCTTCTGTTATTATCTATTATTCTGTTAATACTATGGCTAAGAAACCAAGAAACAAAGGGCCAGGTCTGATCTGAATATTGCCTTCATTTCAGCATAAATTTTGCTTTCAGCATTAATTGGTTAGTGTGTGTTGGGAAGTCACTCCCTGCTGGCCCTCCCCCTATGCCCCATGTAAAGCTCAGTTTGAAGAACTATCATTATTAAACTTTCCATGGTTATTAAATACATCCATGGGCAGTATGTTTTCCAAATTGCCCAAGTTTGGGTTTGACATTGCACTTTTTAGTCAAGCTTTCCCCAAGTTCATACCAATGCAGCAGTTCTAAAAATACATTTCTTTTTCTTCTGGGTTCAGCTCTTGAGAGTTGAATAAGCATACACATTTACAAAATCATTCATTTCAAGAAGGAAAAGCCAGTTGTGGAAAGCATTTGTTGACCATTATTATAAGGTCAGCAATATATACCCACCGATTTTGAAATAATTTTAAAAACACTGACATTTAAAAAAACTTTAATTTTGGTAAGAAGACTGAGTTATAATTTTTTTCCAGCTTAATACATTTTAGAAAGTGGAAAGTGTCCCATTAAACATAGTAAAAAGAATGATTTGAGGTCAGGCCAGCATTGGATATCTGCTTTGTATGTAAGATAAGTGGCCCCGGGGGATTCCCACCACCGGCAAAGTGCCAGCTCCATCAAGTCTTACATTTTGTCATTTGTCTTTAACTTTGATGGCCAAAGTGATGCCAAATCTGTGATTTTTCTGTCAACTTGCCTAGCCTGTGGCTGGCAAAGAAATCCCTGGGGCATCCTAGTCTCTTTGGTTAACCACAGTATCCAAATAACATTGATTCCTCATCCAGAAAAAGAAAACAAAAAACAGGAAAACTAAAGGAGAGCCTAAAGAATCTTGTTCATTGGTCTTTTCCAAAACATTTGGCAAGAAACCACAAGGATATTGGGTCTTGGCAAGATACTAAAAGCACAGATTTAAAAGTTTGGACAGATATAAAAGCCCAGAAACCTCTTGGTGACTTGATAGAACTATTTATAAATGGTAGATCAGGCTCATTTGTTGCCCAAAAGCCTTGTAAAATGGCCAAAAACGGGGGTTGAGCCATCTTGAGCTGTATCAAGTAACTAAAAAAAATTAGGGGGCTACAGGAAATCTTCATGGTGCACCCCCACTATGGGCTTGGGCAGACCCCATAAAAGTTTTTCACAGCAATGCAGGCCATGTGTACTCCAATACATCTGATAATATTTAGCTACACAAACTCTCAAGGAGAATTATATACGATTACAGCCAAAGTAACTGTTAACAGTGGAAAAACAAATAAATGAAATCATAGCAACAAAAAGGAAAAGAGAACCAATACAATTGTAGATTTAAACATAGGCTAGAGATTTTTTTTTAAAAATTGGGGCAAAGCAAATTTAATTATGGCTTGAAAAACATCTGCATGCGATCAAAGAGGGGTGAGTTGTATTTAAGGATCGCAGGGGTTGCACTATCAGAAATTGTAAAAAAAAATAAAAATAGCCCACACTCATGTTCAATCATACCAAGCTTGGAAAACCACTCACCATCCCCTGTTGTCCAATTAATCTGCAACCAACTAGATCAGGGGTGTCAAACTCAAGACCACCCTAGAAACAGCAAAGGACCGGCCCACGGTGCCTCTGCCAGTGAAAATGGAGCTTGGGAGGGTCACGGGCAGCCTTCCCAAGCTCCGTTTTCGTGGGCAGAGGGTTGCAGGAGTCCGTCGCAGCCGACAACGGAGCTCAGAAGCCTGTTTTCGCTGGCAAAGCGCTCAAGCCACCACAGGCACCCTGAACATGAGTGACATTGAGCTGGCCACACCCATTTTGGTCACACGCACCCAGCCCTCCCCCCCCACCAGGTCAAACACAATCCCGATGTGGCTCTCAATGAAATTGAGTTGACACCTCTGAACTAGATGGCAGGAGATAGTTTCCTAACACCAGTACACCATCAACAATAAGGAAATAGCCATCCTGATCGGATACCTCAAGGGTGCAAAGATTTAACTTTGCTTTTCAGTGATCCACAGGAAGTGTTATGTACTTAAGAGAAATGTTTAACTTGGTTCTGGGAACCTACCAGACCGGACATGGTCTGCTCTTGTGTATTGCTTAGTCAGCTTCTAGGAACAGTTCCCAACCATGCATTCATTCCACATGTCTAGGATGAACAGTGCCAACACATGACTTCTTATGCACAGAAAGAAATTATAAGGAAGGAGAAAGTCTTCCTTGGAAGGAGAGATGTAAGCCACCGAATTCAAACTATCAGCAAAATTGGGGGGGTTGACTCTTTTTTAAGAGATTCCCAGAAATATACTTTAGTATTTTTTGGAAACCATTCCATCCAAAACGACTTCTTTTTAGCAGCTGCTTTGAATTCTCAAAGACATTCTCTGTTTCAGTGCATAAGTCTTTCTCTGATGATCCTCAGGAGAGAATAAAACAATCTGAAATAGATGTCCATGCTGTTATACAATACATTAAATAGGCAACCAAGCAAAATAGTACAAAGTTATTCAGGCAAGGCTCATACCACAATAGATGTTAACAATCTAAAAGCATACACAGGATGTTTTCCCAACTAATGTTGCTTCATCCAATTAGTTGGTGACCCCAGCTAGGGAACAGAAGATCCGCAGAGCCAGATAAACACAGTGAGAGCAATAAAATGCAGATTCAGCAAGTTAATTCCTCTAAAGATTCTTGGGTTGTTGCCTTTATGCTTTTTTTCTAGGCTGTGATGATCCTGCCTTCCCAATGTTAACTGGTGAAGAGCTCAAGATAAACTGGCACTTCTGATGGCTCAGGATCCTCATATTACATGAGCGTTGTACTAATGTCTCTCTTTGGCCATCTGGAACCTACATCTGGCTTATTCTGATACTGTCCTTACATCCTTGTCTCTAGCCTGATCCTTGCTGTTATATGGATCTAGGGTCCCACCCTGTCTCTATCCATTCATCCATTACCTTGGTGCCTCTGCTGGGCGTTCCAGTAAGCAGCTTACATCATTTTTCCCGTCTGGTTCACCATGTCTCTCAAGACCTTCTTGCTCAATAAACAAATTATATTACAATGGCCTTTATATTTGTATGATGTACTAAAGTCTAAAACAATGTTCAAGTTCTCAATTTTTGATCCAAAATCTCCATCTTTAATCTATTTGTAATGCCAAGCAGTAATTAATACACTCTGCTGAATAGGATTTCTGACAAACATCTTACAACTGTGTAATTTACACATGCATATGACAGACATGTTGGTGTGTCCACCCGGTAAACAGCATCAGGAAATTGTTATTGAGTGAAATGACTTTAGGCAGGGAGAAAGGCTGCACCTCTCCCCACCCACCACCAAACACAGTCAACTGGGAAAGAGGACTGCAGGTAAGTAGACAATATGTATGTATGAATAAATGTCTGATCATGTATTGGTGCAACAATGCACTAATAACCATAATGAAAATTGGTAGGTTGCATAGATATATTAAGGCATAGTTGCATTTTGATAGTTCTGGGTCAAATTGAACTGGCTCTACAACAGAAGCCAATAATTGTGCAATAGGAGCATGGAGAAAGTAATGCTCTCCCAATATTTGGCATATCTGTCTGTATGATTTGGTATTGTATGTCATGGCAGCCAGTTTAATAGCTATGATGAGTTAGTTGTTAATAGCCTTGTATTCTTTTTTTCAGTTGTTTTAAGATTCTGATAAATGAGTCCTGCAATAGAACATTGCATCATAAGATACTTCTACATAGGGGAATAGCCAGCCAGTCACCTATTCCCTTCCACTCAACTTGACCTTCCAGTTTTCTGTTCCTCTCTACATTCAAGGCAGGGTTCATATGATATGCTTAATCCCATATCAGGTTAACAAAGCCAATTGTGTTCACATAACATTGCTCAAACAAGCATGCTACTAATTGACTCAGTATGTTAAGACAAGACTTTCCCATAATGTGCTAAACAACACAGCCCCCTTTTAGCCCAATTTAGGCCTAATCTGATATCATAGAGGTTCTGTGAGAGAGATTTCCCTCTTGTTGTTCTCAGCAAAATATATTGTATTTTCTGCATGGCACAACATACCTTTAAGATGGCAATACCTTCCTCTTGAATGTAGACCTTCTGTTCTGGCGCTCAGAGGACAAAATTGCCATTAAAGATTGCAAGATGTCAAACTAAGTTAAAATAAGAAGCATTGAAGTCAACTTGGTTTCTTTGGATGTGTCAGATTATCAACCTTGAATGGCCAATTGCTTGCCAGAAAATTATGGGCAGCTGTAATCTGGAGATCATCTGATCAGAGAAGGATGGCAGCATTTACATCTCTTTGGAAAGGAACAACTGTGCAGACATGGACCTTAATTGTTATTGTCGAGCCACAGCTAAAGAGCAACCTGTCAGGCCTGCAGCCATCTTTTATTTTGGATCTTTGGTCTGCCACACTTTCTATTATTCTATTATGCATTTTCTATCGTGGGAAAATGGGAGCAGGGATTGTACGGAGTGAGATGCAATGTAGCCATAACAAAATTCTTCTAAAAAGCCAAGGTCATCCTTTGTCTCTGCACCTGACCGGAACTGGATGGGTGGAACTGCCAACATGACAGTGGAAGATTGGACCATGTGATGGACTTGTGGGTGTGGGGACAAGAGCATGAACTTTCAACTGGGTGGGGAAAACCGGGAAGCTTTCAGATTCGGGTTTTCCCAGATGTGCCAACATGGCTCTCTTAATAAATTGGAACTTTGAGCAAATACTTTGCCTTGAACTCTGATTTACTTTTGGATGCTATTTGGAATCCTGACCCCACCTCTGTTTTTGTGGTTATTTGAATTATGCCTATTTTTATCACATATAACCCTCTCATTGTGTCCCAAGGCCTATACGTGCTATCTGTTTCTAATAACGCTATAAGTCTGTGGGAGGCACCGGCATTATTTAATTAAGCCTCTTTACCTAAAGAACTCAAAAGGACATCCAATAAAAGCAAAAATATAACCGGTTTAGACAAAAAGCAGCAATGCTTTTTTGGCAATTGTTGATACTTAAAACATATTTTTTTAAATTTTTACTGTTATATTTCAGAAGAGGACCTTCCTGAAGAAGACGACGAGATGCCTTCCTTCGGATACAGACCAAATGGTAAGAGCAAGTTAAGCCTGGCTGGGTAACATCCTCCCTCATTGCCCTTCTTTTTCCACTTCATTCCTGGGCTGGAAAACATTAGAAAACTCTACTGGGTTCTCCAAAAACACCCTTCCAACCCCTGAGGACTATGTTCTGTTTTCATGCAGTCTCTGCTCTCACAATCCCTTCTCTTTGGGGTATGTTTCAAAAATCTGAGTCATATGAATGAAGTCAGAAGCTGAACTGAGCCCTAGATATACCAGGTTCTCCATATGTACCTTATCCTTCGCAGGCCGGATGAGGACCAACTGCAGCCGGTGTGAGAAAAACCTAACTCTACAGACGTCTGTGAAAGTGTTGTATGTCTTCGTTATCTTGCTGGTAATGGCAGTGGTGGTGCTGGCAGCTTTAGGTGAGTAAGGGACTAGTCATTTTTTGTTTATGTGTTTATTAGGCCACCTAGCTCCATGGTGATGCTGGGCGGCTTACAGTAGTAAAAACAATACAAACTAATATAAACGAAGCAGAAAGAAGGCAAAAGTTGACTGAAGAGACAACCATCCAACTCATTACATAAAATCTAATGAGAGGCTTATTACACATCTTAACTCAAGGCCTAGGGCAGTGATGGCTAACTTTTTTCTAAAGGTGTGCCAAAACTATGCGTGCATGCGCTATCGCGCGCGCATGTCCACCCACCTGTGCATGCACAAGCTACCCCCCCACTGTGCATGCACAAGCAACCCCTCCCACCAGGAAAGCCTGGGGAGGGCAAAAAACAGGCTCAATGGTCCAACCAGAAGTTCAGAAAGCCTCCGGAGTCTGGGGAGAGTGAAAAACGGCCTCCCCTGGCCCTCCAGAAGGCCGAAAATCAGCGAGCGCCGGAGCTGAGCACTGCTGAGGGCTGCTGTGCCAGCAAACATGGCTCCGTGTGCCACCTGTGGCACTCATGCCATAGGTTCGCCATCACAGGCCTAGGGGAAAAACGTATCTTAATGACTGCTTAAATGAAGGCAATCTATTTAATTTCTCATACTAATATTTGGAGAAATCATATTGCAGAGACTAGGTACATTGACAGAGGGGGGCCAGTTCTGGGTCCCCATCAGATTATAATCAGCACCTTGAATTGCACCCAGAAGCTGTTAGGCATGCCCATTACTATCCATACCACTGCATTTGGACCTGATATTGAAACAACTGAGTGGCCTTCAAACAGCCTTATGTAGAGGGCATTGTAATAATCATAATCAGGGCTTGAATGACTGTCTGGAGAGCTTACTAATACAAGGACATTCACAAGTGAGGTACAAGATGAGCTTGTAGGAAGGCCTTCCTAGCCACAGCACTGCCTGAACAGAAGCTAGGAATCCGAGGAGGAGAAAATGATGATGACAATGATGATGATGACAACAACAAGAAGGATGAGGATGATATCCTAGGTCCTTAGGAAGACCTTAATACATTTGAAGGCCAACACCAGCTAAAGAACAGACACCTGCGATTTCCCATTGTTGTGCACATAATGCTTCATTAAACTTGAATATCGTCTGACTCTTAATGACATTGAGTAGCTCACAACAATCACAAAAATTACAATAAAATCCACAAAGCACAAAAAGATAGATGCTGCTACAAAGAAGGAGCCTTTCCGGGATCCTAGAGAAAAGAGAACCACTTTAAAATGATGGCCAATCCAATCCATGGAGCTGGCACAAATGGATTCTGTGCTTGATGGTATCAAAAGCTGCTGAGAAATCAAGAATCACATGGATGGATGCATCATCCCTCAGATCATTGGCAAGCAAGAAAGACTTAAGATTGTCTCAGTAGTAACTCTCAGCCTGAAATGCAACTGAGATGATTTCAGATAATCCATTTTCCCCATAGTTCTCATCAACTGCAGTCTGGCCGTCTTGACACCTTACCCAAAAAGGAAATGTATGAAACTGGTCAGTTGCCAAAAACCATTGGATCCAAGGACTGCCTCTTGAGAAAAAGATACACCATCACCCATTTCAAGGCAAGAGTTACTATCCCCTTCAGATTTCATACTAATCCCAAATTGGAATTGCTACCCCATCCAGGGCAAACATGGAGGATCTCCCAGGATAAATTGATCCAAAACTATTGAATATCATCAGCATGCTGAGAATACCTGACCTAAACAAAGAGATGGTGTCTCCTAACATCCTCATGTAGTCATTACCTAGGTCAGGGGTGTCCAAACTTGGGAACTTTAAGACTTGTGGACTTCAATTCCCAGAATTCCCCAGCCAGCATGGCTGGCTGGGGAATTCTGGGAGTTGAAGTCCACAAGTCTTAAAGTTCCCAAGTTTGGACACCCCTGACCTAGGAGATCAGTGGCTTCAGGATAGATCTTTTCTCCCCTTGCCCATGCTGACTAGAACCACCCAAAGGGAAAGGAGGAGAACCAATGCAGCGTAGTGTAGAGACAGTCCAGAATGATACTGTGCTTGATGATATTGAAATCTGCTGAAAGACCAAGGAAAGCCAGGATGATCGCGTCTTCAAGAATCCAATCTACATACTATGGCCAGTTTGAAATAAAAACTGAAAGAGCCTACATAATCCATTTTCTCCAGAGTCCTCTAGTGCTGCATCCCAACCATTTTCTCAAAATGTCCTTTATTCAGACATTGGACAGTACATTCCTGTCACAATTAGAACTTTTTAACACTAGGCTGGCCTCATAGCTCGCATACAAAAATCTCAAGGGCTGTTGTAATATTCAGGACTGCTTTTTGAGACTCCTTTTAATACTACTCATCAGTGTACCAAACGCCATTGTCCTTTTAGAGACTGGAAAAAGCTCACTGCAAGCAAGGATTAAACTCTCGCTCAGAATGTATGCATTCCATTCCACCTTGGGATTTCTTCCTTAGTTTGTTGATGCTGCATTTAAAAGTTCCAGGTTTAAAATGGAATGTAGGAAAATGAGATTGGCTTCTCTCCAGATCGCCTATTTTTAATGAGACGTACTTCAATGTTTTGTTAATTAAGCAAAACTCTAGGACAGGGGTGTCAAACTCAATTTCATTGAGGGCCACATCAGGGTTGTGTTTGACCTCGGGGGGGAGGCAGAGTAAGTGTGGCCAGAATGGGTGTGGCCAGCTTGATGTCACTCATGTCAGGGGTGCTTGTGGTGGCCTGAACAGTCTGTCAAGGAAAACAGGCTCCCAAGCTCTGTTTTCGGCTGCAACAGCCTCCTGCAAGCGAAAAGGGAGCTTGGGAGGGCCATGTGCGGCCTTCCTGAGTTCCGTTTTCACTGGCAGAGGCACTCTGGGCCAGTCTCGTTGTTTCCAGGGCAACACCCTGGGCCAGATCTAAGCACCCGGGGGCTTGAGTTTGACACCCCTGTTCATAAGGCTTGATTTGTAAAGCTTAATTCATCCTGTTCTCCTGTTTATTTAGGCATTTATTATTAAAACAATTGACATATGGGCCTCATATTTAACTAATATAACTCATCGCATTTATCAGATTGTTTTTGCAAAAAGCATAATTACAGTAAATGTCTTTCTATCCCAGCTCCTGTTAGAAAAATTCCAGAATATACTCTGAGGGGTCTTTTATAATGACTCTGCTCTTGTAGTAAATCAGAAGTGGAGTGAATGAAATATATACATTTGGCATTTGAATTTGTTGGGGTAGACCTTTATCTGTCCTTTATTGGTTTTTTTCAACCAGACTGTTTAAACATACAGTATGTGCAAATTTTGCCTTCTCCAATTTAAGACCCACTACTTTCTGAATGATTTGTTTCTCATGGAATGTCATAAATTGTTAAGTTTGTTGTTGGGCCTTTTGACTATAATAAGCCATTTTCCTACCCACTCACTACATAGGGACATAGATTTACTGTATTTTTCTGAGTATAAGACGCACCTTTTTCCCCAAAAAAAGAGGGTGAAAATCTAGGTGCATCTTATACACTGAATACAATATTTTTAGCTGCTCAAAACTCCGCCCCTTTGCAAAAATGGATGTGCAGAGGGTTTGGGAGGCCTGCAAAGTGCTCCTGGTGGCTGGGGATAGCAAAAACAAGCAAAAAAATGGGCCTGTTTTTTGCTTAATTTGGCGGGGGGAAGCCCTGAGGAGCATTTTGCAGGCATCTCAAGCTCTCTGCATCCCCTGTTTTTCACAAAAAATGAGGCGTGCAGAGGGTTTGGAAGGCCTGCAGAGTGCAAAAACTTTTTTTTTAAATTTACCTCTTCAAAATCTTGGTGAGTCTTATACTCCGGTGCATCTTATACATAATAAATAAGTTGTTGAGTTAGCAGCCCAAAGAATTTTGCCTTCTTCCCCAGGAGTGCCCAGTTCAAACTTATCCTAGCCAACCACATAAGATTTGGCTTCAACATAACTGTCTCACTCAACATCCAATTCCAGGCAAGTCCAAACAACTTTATCCACCAGACAGCTAGAATGTTCTTCACTGCAGCTCTAGGAATGATCCTGTAGCTCAAACATCTTTTCATGTTCCCAGTTTTCTATAGTAGCCAAAGGCCTGCAGAACAAGCAGAAAAAGGCCCTACTGGTCCACATTTCTGTCTAATATTAGGTTGTTAACTGCTGGCAGTGCTATGACTCATAAAGCACAGGCTTAAATGCTGCAGACAGGATTTATCTGTAGGAACTCAGGCATTGTTAATCATCCTCCTTAAATATTTCCAGCACCCTGGAAGGAGGGCAAGAAGTATCCAGCAATTCTTTTTTTCCCCCGGATTCCATTTTGATGACCCTTCTTGGTCCAGCTTTGACTTTTTTCTAGCAATTAGCCTGTACTTGTTCTCTTTTCTCCTCAATTGATGACTCAGTTTTAAGAACTGTCTAGCAAAGGCCAGTCTTGGTGTGTTATTCCTTTGGGGAAAGTGTTCAATTTATCACTGCCTCTCTGCCTGCCTGCCTGCTTGGATTCCATCTGCCTAGCCTGGAACATCTGCAAATAAGTCTCATCTTTTTTTTATGAAGCTTTTTGGCAAAATGTTTTAATATATCTATTTGCAACATGGCCTTAAAACATGACGCTAAACCAATCTCAAATTGATCTGGTTGATAGACCACACTCAAACCTTGGTGTGTTTATCCATGGTTTGTTGAAGAAGTCTTTGTTGGCTGGGTTCAACAATGTGCTAAGTCAAATACAAAACAATTATTGATTCCTCCATATAATAATGATAAACACCATCAAACAACATCTGGCTATCCCAGGTCTTTGGAATGGAGTTGATAGGTGGATAAAAACGCGAAATCCAGTCTGAGCATCTGGTTAATTGTGTGACAAACCATAATAATAACCTTGTTTGCTGCCTGATTCCCAATAACTGGGCTACACACTGAGTTTTAGTTCATTTATGTTCCTTGAATAAAATCCTTTTGGGCAGGACCTATCCTCTTGTAATCTGAAAGTATTCTTTGAGGGATTTTCATCTGTTTTATTCTCTGGACTGGGTTCATTTACAAATACAGTCTTTCTTTTCCTGGCCTCTTCCATCACACAAATTAAGTCCACCTATGTCGATTTTGTTCTATGGATGAATACAAAGTCCTGAGCCCATTTGTATAATTTCCTTCAACATTCTTTTGACTTGGAAAGAATGAAAAGGCATCCCAATCTGGTTTGCATATTCCTCTCACGGTCTGTAATGAGTCTCTGCAACAAAAGTGCTTGTTAAACCTGGAACAAAAGTGGCTGTGTTGAAAGAGCAGTTGGCGACTGTTAGGCCTTGTGTATTTCAGGTTCTACATAATCCGCCAGGTTCTAAGCATGGCCAACACATTCCCAAGATGGAGACAGCAATCATATGCCTTTCAAGGGACAATCTGGTGTTGATAACAAACCAAGAGGAAATGGCACCCTAAAAAAGCAACTGTCTAAGGATAGTTACAGAGGCTCATCTTTCTTTTGTCCTCAGTTTGAACCAATTCCAAGTGGCAATTAGGAATCTTTCCACCTTTTGAGCCAAGGAACGTAGAGGATGGAAAGCAAAAATCCTAAATTTCTGATTGGTGTATCAGATTCTAGGACGTAATAGACAGGGGAAGAATGAACACAATAGAAGAAACGTCAGCATCACTGGTGGAAACATGAGTGTTATCTTAGTTCAGAAACAGCTTGTTTTTTATTAGAAGAGCCCTGACATACTTTTTGTATATAGTCACTCTATACACTTATATTACTATATATAAGATACACAGAAAGCTCTAACTTAGATGTCATAATATGTTTGTCAGGTTTTTAAAATTCAAGAGGTGGTCACCATATGCAACCCCAAAGAGTACCATTCAGGATAACCAGCAGCATCTGTAAGAAACTTCAGTAACACTAAAAGACAACATCCAGGTGATATTGAAGAAGTGGAGTCTGAGAAAGGGATTTATTTAATTATTTGTATCGCACCTTCTTATTTTTACAAATAACTCAAGGCTGCAAACATACCCAACGCACCTACCACCTGTTATTTCCACACAATAACAACCTTGGGAGGTGGGTTGGGCTGAGAGAGTGAGTCGCCCAAAACCACCCAGCTGGCTTTCATGGCTAAGGTAGGACCTGAACTCATAATCTCTGAATTTCTAGCCTGGCGCTTTAACCACTAGACCCGTGATGGCGAACCTATGGCACACGTACCACAGGTGGCACACAGAGCCATATTTGGTGGCAGGCCAGCCATCAGTTCCGGCTGCATGTGTGCGCCAGCCAGTTGGTTTTTTGCCCATCTGGAGGGCCAGGGGCGGCTGTTTTCACCCTCCCCAGGCTTTAGGAAAACCTCCGGAGTTTGGGGCGGGTGAAAAACAACCCCAATTGGCCAACTGGAAGTTTGGAAAGAATCCGTTTCTGGCTTCCAGAAGGCCTCCAGGGGTGGGGCATTTTCACCCTCCCCAGGCTTCAGGAAAGCCTCCGGAGCCTGGGGGGGGTTCATGCACACATGCGCAGGTGGGCGGGGATATTGAACGGGCACGCATGAGTGTGGTATCTCACATGCATACACAATTTTGGCACGCCATAAGAAAAAGGTTCGCCATCACTGCACTAGACCAAACTGGTTCCCAATTTAGCTGAGTGGATTGAGGTGAAAGTTGTAAACTACTCTGAGAACATGATATGAGGAGCCAAATCTCCTGCAAGTATGGAGCCTTTCAGTTACCATACATAAAGCTAAATATGGGCTGATCAGTTTCAAGTCTTTGCCTCTAGATAACTCTACTAATCCATTTAAACAAGAAAAGAATGGCAATGGGATCTACTGTTTTTTCTCTCTTGCAGCCAAAAGTGGTCAGAGGGACATGTAAAGAAACCAGGGATCAGATTGAAGGGTATGGCCCTATAACAAGGAAAATTCAACTGTTGCCAGAAAATTAATTAGGAAATATTCTGGAAATATTTTCACCGATATAAATTGAATTTTTAAACAGTCAAATCCAAGAAATCTCATTTGATTCCATGAATCTTCAGCCCCTTCAAGCTTTGTTCCTCAGTGGTAAAACCTATCCATAGGAAGGAAACCTCAGTGGAGATGTACAGAATGCAAGGATCAGATGAGCAGCTGGCTTGGAAGAACCGCAAAGGATATGGTGAATTGCAAAATAAACATGAGTCAGGAAAATCCTGCAGTGGCCAGCACAAGGGAACGTTTGGGGGAGATGCATGGGCCAGAGAACTTGACATTGTTCCACATTGTTTAATCCTTGGCTTGAGGAAGGAAATCTGCCCTTTAGCAAAAAGGAAATAAAAATAAGTGGGCTGATCTATCTGTATTGGAGGGGGGAATAGTTATACACCAGGGGTGTCCAAACTTGGCAACTTTAAGACTTGTGGCTCTGCTGGCTGGGGAATTCTGGGAGTTGAAGTCCACAAGTCTTAAAGTTGCCGAGTTTGGACACCCCTGTTATACACTGTTGCAGAATAAAAGATTAACCAGGTTCCTTGAGCCACCAATTTCCTATCAGTAGATCAATTTGCTGAAATCTCATGTATATTGATCTCATTTTAATCGGGCATATCAAAAGGTAATCCATGTCTTGAAGCAAGGACAGATAACATTTTGATAGCTAAGGACTTTTGGGGGGTTGGGAATAGATGGCTTTGAGGGTATTTTTTAAAGCTGTATTAGACTTATTTGGGACTGTCAATTTTCGTTATATATCAAGATGGCAGAAAAACACTTTAATCAGTTCTATTCCAAGGGGGCTCTAGAGACCACAAGAAAGGGGATGACAGATAACCAAACCTGTGATTTAAAGGAACATTTACTCATTTTGAACTACTATAACATTCATCTCAATAATGATTAAGTCTGGAGGCAAAGTACATATATGGATTTGGGTTCTTTTAATATTTGCAGAGATTTATTTAAAAAATGACACAACATTCCAGTGGGCAACCAAAACTCAAATGCTCTAACATCTGATATGCGGGACAGTTTTCCCAAACATTTGTTCTTCATATGTGTTATATTACACAAATCCCATAATTTTCCTTCCCAGGAAGATTCTCATTACTGAAGACCATTAATTTGTAACTTTTGTAGCAAAGGAGACACTTGAAAACTCCTAGCCAGGATTGTTCAGTTGACTTTGCACGTTATTTTGGATTGGCCCTTTCCTATTTAAATTTGCATCATTGTTTGGCTTATGGTGCAATGGGAAATGAACAAACATGATTAAAATCTCTTAGATGGCGTTTTCTTTCATCCTGGAATATTTTATGCTGCCCAACCTTGTTATTCACCTTGAGTTGATAATGACTATGACGTTGTAATCTTGAGGCAAAGACAATCACATGCTAATTAGAGGGAGTCAAACTATTCTCCAAGGCACCTGAGGGTAGAACAAGAAGCAATGGGTGGAAACTAATCAAGGAGAGAAGCAACTTAGAGCTGAGGAGAAATTTCCTGACAGTTAGAACAATTAATCAGTGGAACAACTTCCCTCCAGAAGTTGTGAATGCCCCAACACTGGAAGTCTTTAAGAAGATGTTGGATAGCCATTTGTCTGAAACGGTATAGGGTTTCCTGCCTAGGCAGGGGGTTGGACTAGAAGACCTCCAAGGTCCCTTCCAACTCTGCTGTTGTATTGTATTGTATTGTATTATAATTCATTTTTCATGCTTTTCTTGCAGTTTTCAAGAAAGTGGGATCAATAGCTGATAAATTTAACTCAACTCAGACATACTATGAAAAAACGATTGTGTCAGTCCAAAAAAATATTCAGGAACTAGGTAAGAGCAATGTTGCTATTTTGATGTTTTCATCCAAAAAAACCCAGGTATAATTAGTTCCCATTTATTTTAAGTTCCCATACTGATATGGTACGTTTCAGTTCCTACAGTGGTTTGACATCAATATCTCCTGAATGCAAGGCAAGACTCCTTTCGTATTGCAAATAGGAGAACCTCTGGTCCTTCAGATGATACTGAATTAATAACTTCCAGCATCTCCCATAACTGATTTGGCTGGCAGTTATATTTAGATTAGGGACCATTGAGGTTATGGAGAGGATTGATTGATTGATGTAGATTCTTAGCAACCATATAGATCAGTTGTGTAAAACTCAAGGTCCAGGGCCCGGATCTGACCCATAGGGTGCTTAGATCTGACTTGCGGGGCCACCCTGGAAACAGCGAAGGACCAGCCCACGGTGCCTCTGCCAGTAAAAGCAGAGGACAGTGGGCACCCCTCCTGAGCTCTGTTTTCATTGGCAGAGGATTGCAGGAGGCCGTCACAGTTAACAATGGAACTCGGGAGCCCATTTTCACTGACAGAGCACTCAGAGCGCTCAGGCCACCACAGGAGCCCATGACACGAGTGATGTTGGGCTGGCCACACCCACCCCAACCCTCCAAGGTGAAACACAACCCTGCGGCCCTCAATGAAATCGAGTTTGACACCCCTGATATAGATAAATTTTCTTCATCATCATCTGTGCCTAATTGGTCCTTCTGTTCTTCCAATAGTGCCCTCATTGCAACTATGGTTTAGCCCATACACCAGTGGTGGGATTCACATTTTTTTACTATTGGTTCTGTGAGTGTAGCTTGGTGGGCGTGGCAGGGGAAGGATACTGTAAAATCTCCATTCCTTCCCCACTCCAGGGGAAAGTTACTGCAAAATCTGCATTTCCTCCCAATCAGCTGGGACTCGGGAGGCAAGAGAATAGATGGGGGTGGGGCCAGTCAGAGGTGGTATTTACTGGTTCTCCAAACTACTCAAAATTTCTGCTACCGGTTCTCCAGAACTGGTCAGAACCTGCTGAATGCCACCTCTGTCATACACCTTGCTGGTAGGCATCTTCTTCCATCATTAGCGCCTTCTCTTGGGAACTAGGTATTTGCACAATGTGTCCTAACTACGGTAATTTGACCCTCAAGTGAGAATTCTGTGTTGATTTGTTTGATGAGCCATTTGTTTGTTTCCTTGGCTGTCCACGATATTCATCATAGCATCTGAATATCTTTCCCAAGGCATTTGTGTCTGCTCTACCAAGTGCTAGTCTTCAGCTTATTTCTTGACTGTTCCTTTACTGTTGGTGGTTGATCCTAAAACACAGAAGCTACCCACCACTTCAGTATGGATGAGGGAATGAGTTTTCACCTATCTTCTCTTTCAAAGCAATGATTTTCATTGGATGGGGAGTTTCTATTGTGTCTTTCTAGGTTCAGAGGAACTGTCTTTTCATGCCAGTAACTGGGAGTTTAAAACCTAAACACCTTCCCATCTGCTATGACTCCCGGATCAGGTACATTCGGACCAGGGGTGGGTTCCTGCCAGTTCTAACCTCTTCTATAGAAGAGGTTCCACAAATCTACAGTGCCGTTTAGAACCGGTTCCAGCTACTTCCCCCCGCGCATCCGCACACCATCAAGATGAAGAGCGAGAGGAGGAATTCTGGAAGTTGAAGTCCACAAGTCTTAAAGCTGTCAAGTTTGAACACCCCTGGGGCTTTTTTCTAAAGGGTTAGGGGTGCAAGGGTCTTGTAACTTGACAGCTTTAAGACTTGCACACTTCAATGCCAGCGTTCCTGAGCCAACATGACTGGAGGAGGAATTCTAGGAGTTGAAGTCCACAAGTCTTAAAGCTGTCAAGTTTGAACACCCCTGGGGCTTTTTTTTCTAAAGGGTTAGGGGTGCAAGGGTCTTGTAACTTAACAGCTTTAAGACTTTAAGACTATATGGGGTTTTTATAATTGGGGTATCTTAATGCGGGTTTTTTAACTGTCTATATGATGTAAATTGTCTACCTCCTCCGAGTTCGAGTCCGTGTTTGTGTATCTGTATGTATGTTCTGTATGTACGCCTATGTGTTTTTATATATTTTCTGTGTTTTATATGCCCCATTGTACGCCGCCCCGAGTCCTACTTGGAAAGGGAGCGGCTAATAAATTCAAACTTATTATTATTAAGACTTGCGTGCTTCAAATGCCAGAGTTTCTGAGCCAACATTTTGGTTGCTAAGCAAGAGCGTTGTTAAGTGAGTTTCACCACATTTTACAAGTTGGCCACGCCCAATGTCACATGGCTGGCAAGCCACTCCCACCCAGTCACATGGCCGGCAAGCCACTCCCACAAAGCAGACCCACCTACAGAAGAGGTTCTAAAAAAAATTGAAACCCACCACTGGTGCACACACAGGCTAGTCAGGATCATCAGGTTGTTTTCCATTCTTTTATTCCTCTTATGTATACTGATAAGAAAACAGAAGAGCCTGTTAAAACAAAGGAATAAGCAAAAGACACAAAAGATGGCAAATAAAGCTGCTTTTTTAAATCAATCTAAAAATTAGCTGTTGTTGAGACACATTTTCTTTCTTTTTTTTAATTCAATCATAAAAATTATGTAGAATTTCATGGAATTCACTGCCCTGGCTTATACCCACCCCTTGTTATCTCCATCTAGTTTTGTTCCCCTTTTTCTTCCCTGTCCAGTATATTTACATTTTTCTCTCATTTTCTTGCACCCTGTTTCTTCTTTTCTTTTTTGCTGTTTCTGATGGGAAAAAAGGAGTGTGCATGAACTATATTTCTGTGATGATCGTTTCATAGATGTTTTTGAGACTGGATGGGTATATGAGGATTGTGGATCAACTGAAATATCTTATTTACACACAACTGGTTTTAATTAGTAGTTCTTACTCTCTGTTGCTGTTCTGGCCTTTCCATTATGAGGATTATAACTTCTCATAATATATATACTTATCCATACGCAATTATGTCACATGGGCATGAAGGCATCTGGAGGCCTACTCCAATTAGTTTCCAATTGGAGTAGGCATCTTGTATAGGAAAGCTGGGATCAGACCACATTGTTAAGATCTTTTACTCTTCCTTTGGAGGGTTCATCTTGAAATTTGGAATCATATATGATAAGATGCTGGTTAGCTACATAGGGTAGTGAGGGAAGACACACACACACCCCTCTCTTAGAAGAATGAAATATTTTGAGAAATGTTAAAAGGGCAGAATATTATATTTCCTTGAATGAGAAATGGAGAAACAGAAAGCAGCCCCCACCTTCCTTAATAGCCCCAGCAGATTTATTTTTGTCCATTAAGAAACCCTGGGCCATCCTATCCACAAAACAAAACACCTTCAGCTCCAGAATGATGGGACTAAGTCATGACCCTCCAGGACATAATAGGATTAACCCACTAGCACCAGAGCTCACTCCATTGCACAATTTCCTAAGGACATTGGATCAGCCAAGTTTCAAGCTCAGACAAGCTCCTAGGACAGTGATGGCAAACCTTTTTCTTATGGTGTGCCAAAATTGTGCATGCACGCGCTATCACACATGCATGCCCACTCAATCCTCCTCGCCCACCTGTGCATGTGCATGCGACACCACCACCCCTGCACATGCACGCATGACCTCTCCCCAGGCTCTGGAGGCTTTCCTGAAGCCTGGGGAGGGCGAAAAGAGCTTCCGCCAGCCCCCCCCGGAGACCCTCCGGAAGCCAGAAACAGATCGTTTCCGAACTTCCGATTGGGCCATAGGGGCTGTTTTTCGCCCTCCCCAGGCTTCAGGAAAGCCTCCGGAGGCTGGGGAGGGTGAAAAACGGCCCCAACAAGCCAACCTGAAAAATCAGCTGATGGTCGGCGCGCCACCAAATATGGCTCCGCATGCCACCTGTGGCACGTGTGACATAGGTTCGCCATCATGGTCCTCGGATTTGTACATGGCCCTGTGGGAGATTGACAACAGCCAATAGAATACAAGTTTTTGCACAGGAAATCCAAGTGCAAAGCCCAAGAGAAGGTATACCCCCCCACACTTCAACTCCATATGGTTAGCTGCCCAGAACCACCCATGTGCTTCTGCTTGATCAATAAATGGACCATCTTTCCAATCAGCCTCCAGCCTCCATTTTATCTCCAGTGCCTTTCTCCCGGCTTGGAACTGGACCTGGGTATTTCTTCCAACAGTAGTATAGGAAAAATCATCCAGTTAGTAAGCTTCTGGGTATCTTTGGCATTACATTGAATGATTGGATTTATGTGTTATTGAATCATATAGCCTTGGGACAACTTAAAAATATATGTTTTGCCATAAGGAACAATTTAGAAACATGGTGGCTTGTTTTCCATTTATTCAACAACGTTTTGGTAACTGAAGTTCAAATGAGACTTGATGTCGAAGACCTGTGATCCATTTCTCATTTCTTAGGTATTAGCAGATGGGAGGAAAAAAGGGATCCAGATCAAGGACCTTGTAGCAAGAAATTAAGCAGTGCCACCAGTGCCTCCAGCTTTTTGTGTGCTGGGTTCAGCCATCCCCAACTTATTATTTCCAGCTGTGTTTAACAACAGCTTACATCATCCTCAGGCATCAAGGACCAAGCTTCCTGGACTAATGTGAATTGCAGATAATCACATTGGGAAGCTATTCGGTATCACTTTAGCTTAAATTCTGCAACAAGTGAAACTGGATTCTATAACATGTGTTTATTTTTGTGCAGGCACATTATTTTCCTATACGTTCTTCATAATTTAGTCATAGGAAGGAACCAAGTGTAATCACTTATTGCTTAAACTTCAGCATTAAAACAGAATTATCAACTAAACTAATATGCTTCTGCTCCTTCATTCAGATCAGAAATCAATGGACAACTGCTCCTTGTGTCATGACACAGGGCAACCTGGACAGGAAATTAGCAAATTGAAAAAGGAGCTGGAGGAGATTCAGAAGAAGGTCTTGGCCCAGGATGTATTACTTGATCGAGCTGCTCAAGCCCACCAGCAGCTCTCATCCTCCAGCAGCAAGATCACTGATGAAGTAGATAGGTGTTTCTTTGCTGTTCAGCAGGTCAACCAGAGTTTGAGCCTCTTTCAGGCCCAAGTGATGGGCTGGCAGGCTGCCACTTCTCAGCTCGGCAGCTCACTCAAGGATCTAACACAAGAACACTTTGATGTTGAAACTGCTTTGCTGCAGATAAACTTTACCAATAGGCAAACCTCAGACTGGGTCCAGATCATCCAAAGAAAGACCAATGAGGAGACCCTGACACTACAGAAGATTGTGACTGAATGGCAGAACTACACCCGGCTGTTTGGCAGCTTGAAGGCCACCTCTTCCAAAACAGCTGATATGGTCAAGAATATTCAAACCAATTTAGCTATTGCCTCACAAAGGATCAGCCAGAATTCAGAGAGTATGCATGACGTCATACTCCAAGCAACAAATTTACAGTTGCAGCTGGACAACATCTCCTCTTTCTTGGATGACCACGAGGAGAACATGCATGACTTTCAATACCATACCCAATACATACAAAATCGGACAGCTGAGCACTTTCAGACCTTGGAAGGCCGCATGACATCCCATGAGATTGAGATCAGCACAATCTTTACCAACATCAATGCCACTGATAGCCATGTCCACAGCATGCTCAAATACCTAGATGATGTGCGACTCTCTTGCACCCTGGGCTTCCACACACATGCTGAAGAGCTTTACTACCTGAACAAATCGGTCAGCCTCATGATAAGCACCACAGATCTTCTGCGGGAGCGTTTTAGCCTGCTCAATGCCCAGTTGAACTTTAACATTCGCAACCTTTCCATGGTCATGGAAGAGATGAAAGCTGTTGACATCCGACACAGGGAGGTCCTGAAAAACATTACCATCATACAAGGTAAAGAAATGGCAGGATTAGGTTTCCAGGTGAATATCTCCCAAATAAAAGCACCCAAACGTAGAATGATTTCATCCGTTTAATGGAACTGTGAGAATGTGGGAGAGTCTATTAATAATTTCTTAGAAATATATTTTTCTGAATAAAAATCCTCATAAACTAAAAGATAGGGTATCTTTGAGCTTACCCGGGGATGTTTATAGAAAGTCTACAGAAAGCTTTCAATGGAACATTTCTAAATACACATGCATTGAACTGGATACTCCACCATATTAATACAATAGAGAAAGAAAAGCTTTTAGGGAACAAGAGATGTTATTCATGTTATTTGCCACAAAACTGGTATTAAATGTTGAGCGAAATACTCACCACTTCCTTTTAGAAGTGAATATGAGAGAGAGAAAGAGAAAATCACCATCCCATTATCTCCCAGCCTAGTGGTTTTCCTTTACAGAATAGAGGACTTACTTTTAAGGAGTACGTTTAAGTATTTACCATGTTTCCCCGAAATTACGTTATGTCCTGATAATAAGACCATGCCATATTTTTCCTGAGGGCAAAAATATATGCCCTCCCCCAATAATAAGCCCCCTGGACACCACCACTCACCAACCTAGCGATATCCCGAAAGCGCAAAGCCGCAGGAGCCAGGGGGAGGGGGGCAAAGACGTTCACGTTGCTTGACGCCTTTGGGACACCGCTAGGTTGGTGGGTGGCACTGTGCCCAGCTGGAGCGGGGGGTTGCCGGGCAGCTGCTCTCACGAGCAGTCGCCTGGCAATGCTCCTTTCCAGCCGGGCAGAGCACCACTCACTGACCCAGTAATATCCCAAAGGCGCTAAACCGCGTGGCGCTCTGCCTGGCTGGAAAGAGAGGTTGTGCGAGCACTTGTTCTGCCTCCAGCTCGCGTGCCTCCCTGCCTCACCATGCCCAACTCTCCCTGCAGGGCTGGGCCAGGGCGCCACCGCTGCCCCGCTGTCACCACCATGCTCCGAGCATAACCGGCTTCCAAACTCTGGAGATCCGCTGCCGAGTCTTCCGGCAGCAGCCTCTCTGGGACTATGCTCTATGGTTGTGGGCTGGCTGCGAGCTGTGCCCAGCTCTTCGGGCGCCCGCTCATAAGAGAGCAGCCACCCGGCAACCCCAAACCAATAAGCCCCCCCCCCGATAATAAGTCCCAAGCAAAATTTGGGGGGGGGGTGTCAAAAGAAATAAGACCCTGTCTTATTTTCGGGGGAACACAGTACTTATTATTTATTTTTATTTGCTGTGCTTTTTAAATTAATTATTTAGGTTATATCCTAGGACAGGGCTATCCTAGGTTATAACCCAGCTAGCATAGCTGGCTGGGGAATTCTGAGAGTTGAAGTCCTCCAGGCTTAAAGTTGCCAAAGTTGGAGACCTCCCTCCTAGAATATTTAAAGATAAGCTCTTGATACTTTGTAAATTTCTTTAAATCTATGTGAAATTTCTGGTTTTATTACCTACAAAATTACATATACAAGAAAAGGTACAAAACTGTTGTTTTAGAGGGAAACAAATACAAAATATGTGCTTTAAGAAGAAAGTGCACAAAATGCATATGAAATATTGTTATAATTATTACCGGCACTGTTAGAGCGGGTAATAGAAAGGCACACAAAGGCTAATGGTAACAACAGCTCTTTATTAACTCAGTAGCAACTATGTACAATCCAGCGAAGGTTGAGTCTGACAGCAGCCCTTTTATAGGGAGCTATCAGACCCCTCGACCAATGAGATTAAACCTCTGTTTCCGCTGGAACAGAGGACCATTATAGCTGAAGCTAGTATCTAACAGGTATATCTGCAAACTGAGAAAAAAACATGCCAAAACAAACATTATAAAAATGAGAAGGCAAGCAAATCCAAAATGCCTTAGTGCACTTGAGATGCCTTGGGCCTAAGTCAGGCTATTTTGTGTCTCAGGAGGGGTGAAGTAATGGTGCCTCCACAAAAACAAAGCAGTGCAAAACATGTCCTGGAGTTACAGAGGATTATAGGATGGCAGAAGGGTTTATGCGAGCCCACCCAATGCACCACTTCTGTCCATTGCTCATTCCTTAAGCAAGCTCTTAAGCTGCTGTCCCAATGGTGGTTTTGCAAAAGGCAACAGGACTTTCTTTTTCCATGAAGACCTTTCACTTCTCATCCAAGAAACCTCTTCAGTTCTTAAGCTGCTCTTCTAATCAATTCATATCCATTTCATCATGTCAGGAATTATGCCAGGCACAACTCAGCACATCAAGGGCTGCACTCCAAAGTAATTGTCCCCCAAAACTCCAAAAGGTTTGGAGGAGGTTGAGAAAGTTTTAAGGACTGAAAGGGGCACCCCTCAACCAGGTTTAAGCATTTAACTGAAATGATTGTATGATGTGTAATGATTTTATTTTCCATACTGTTTAGGGATGGTTTTAATAATGAACAACGTAAACCTTTTAAAAAAAACTGCTCTCCGTTCTCTTAGTCTTTCCCTGCCTCTTCTGTTTCTTCAGGTGTTCCTGGCCCTCCCGGCCCAAGAGGATTCAGAGGAGACCTTGGCTTTAAAGGGCCACCTGGAATGAGAGGAGCAAAGGGTGACATGGGGAATCTGGGCCCGCCAGGGCCACAAGGGTCCTTGGGCCCTCCTGGACCTTCTGGACCTCAAGGCGAGAGAGGCGCTGCGGGCACAAGAGGCCCCACTGGAATCAAAGGAAGCAAGGGTAGCTTTGGACTAGGGGGTTCCAAGGGGCGGGCGGGCCCCAAAGGGGACCCTGGATCTCCAGGTCCTGAGGGGGCCATTGGTCCACCTGGCCCGCCTGGCCAACAGGGTAAACCGGGCATTCCAGGCAAACCCGGGATCCCTGGTCCTTTAGGGCCAATGGGTCAAAAGGGGGATCCTGGATTACGAGGTCCGCGTGGATTTCCAGGGCCCCCAGGACCTCCAGGAATGTAAATTCTCCCGCCCAAGTTTTAATGTGGACAATTGGGGGGGGGAAGCTCTTCGCTGCAGACACCTGTCTCCCCAGGAAGGCATCAAGATAATGGGGAATGGATTGTGTCATTTATTCTGCACTGTCAAATTCCATTTTCAGCTGCTTAGGGGTAAGCTTGAAAAATTGCTTCAAACGACTGAATTCTCTTAATTTTGGGAACTTCAAAGGCAAAGAATTGCAGCTGCAAAGTAAGTAGGAGGAGCAACCATTGGTAATTAGAATACATGGTTTGCATGTAAAGGGTCCTAAATTCAGTCTCTAACATCCACATAGAGGGCTGAAGCTCTGGAGAGATATTACCACTTAATATAGCCCAGAGTCACTTGATTTAGTGGGTGGCTATAGAAATTGAATAAATAAATAAATAAAAATTACCCATGCCAAATGAATAAATGGGCAAACAGTAACAACTTCCTATCTTCATGTTACACAGTTGCCATGCTTTTTGTATATATGGGTGTACGCATGCGCAAGTGTGTCCCTATGAGATATTGGCTCATCTGCTTGTGCATTCATTCCACAGTACAATTAGATTGTGTCACTGATCTCTTCATCTGTAACTCTCTTACACATGTATGGCATAACCGCTACACATATACATCCAAAACAATAAAAAAAATTAATGTAAAGGTGAGATGAAATTGCTTGTCTTCTTTGTATGTGGTGGAGCAGGGACTTGTAAGGCTTGCCCATTCCAATGTCTATATTTCTTTGGGTGGTATATATTCTTCCTGACAAATCAGTTGGACAACCTTCTATTTTCCTTATGAAAGGAAGTACACCAGAGATCATTTATCACTGAGCATTGGACAGCATACAGGTTTAAACAATTAGTAGTAGAAATAGTAGTTGTAGCAGTAGTAATCTACAGTTCAATTCACAGTCAAACACTGGTAGAAGTTTAATAACTGAAATCCTAACTAAGGAATGAAGAATTATTAGGTAACAACTGAAGATATAGATGTAGGGCAGGGGTGTCCAAACTTGGGAACTTTTAAGACTTGTGGACTTCAGCTCCCAGAATTCCCCAGCCGGCTGGGGAATTCTGGGAGCTGAAGTCCACAAGTCTTAAAAGTTCCCAAGTTTGGACACCCCTGATGTAGGGTATTTTGTTGTTGTTATGGTTGGTTGCATAGTCAGCCAGATGTTTAGACTGGATTTGGTACTTTTATCCACCTATCTTCACAAGATTATCTGATTGAATCTAGACCAGTCTTTCTCAACCTTGACAACTTTAAGATGTGTGGATTTCAGGGCTGGCTGGGAAATTCTGGAAGCTGAAATCTGTACATCTTAAAGGTAAGAAGTAGTACTCTAAATAATTTCACCATTTTGTGGAATTCTATGGATTTTACAGAATATGGCAGCAAAAGTGCTGACAGAAGCCTACTTTTTTTATCATCTCTTCCTGAGTTTATAGCATCTTCAAAAATTCCCACTTTGTTTCTAAGGCCTGTTCAGTATGCTGGCTTTCATCTTTAAAATCCCAGTGGTTTTAGATTGAGCTAGCTAAAGAACCACTGCTTCCCATAACAACCGACTCTCCCCTTAGGATGCTCAACTAAGTTTTGCTCTGAATCTGCATAAGCAAAAGCAAACGCAATCCTATCTTGGCAAGTCATTGGCTTAGATTTCTACATTTTTCTACTGCTGTTATTTCTACCCTACTTCAAGGTTTTTTGTTCTTTCCTTATTTTAAGCTTGTTCTGTTTTCCTTTCTCACTTTGTGCACCTATGTAACACTTACAGTCATTGACTATCTGGACCAAAGAAAGATCCTGTGGAATGGAATGGAATCAGCTACTGTATGAAATCAGGCTATTATAATGACCTATCTACTCCTTTTTCTACTACTCTGTCACACAGTGACCAACCAGTTCAACCGCCTTACAGGCATGTACAGGAGAGCAATATGCCTTCTCCACTATTACTTCCCATTAAGTGAAAGCTTTCTCTGCAGGTGAAAAAACTCTGGATTGAAATACTGATGGGAAGAAAGGAATGAGCTCTTTGTAATTACTTCCTCTCACTTCAGGCTCTCTGTAGTTCATGGGTGATGTTTCGCAATGTTTTCCCATTCACGAAGCTGGGGTGGGCGTGGCCTGTGCGTGACGCATCCCGCCCACAGGCCACCAGTTTGACACCCCTGCGGTGTAGTTGCTTTTCCTCACTTTCAATTATTTAAAATCTTAGCCATTGAATTTTTCCAATCTGTATTTAATCTGTTGTTCTGAGGCAGAAAAGCAAACTCTTTAGCCAAGATAAAATCAAGAAAAACTAGGAGGAAGATTTGTCTGGAAATGCTTTCGCAATGCCACATATTTAAACAATCATATAATCAAGCTGGAGAAATGACAAGTTGGGTGAGTGCCTAGGAACGACCTGATGAAAATTGACTCTCATTTCCCTAAATTCCAGCAATGAGCTTCATGGGAGGGGAGGGGAGAGCAATAATGTCATTCACAATGATGTGAATGATTTTACAATGATGGCATATGGTTTATTTAGCATTTTCTCAAACCTTAAGGGACATGTTAGGTTTTGTGGGCAAAAGCTTGTAATGAGGTTCTGATTGGTCTTTCGGAAAGCAATCTGCTTCTTGAACAAACGGAGAAGGATGTGTGGATAGTAGAGGAATATTTGGTCCTTTCTCCATTCTTGTTTTACTCAAAAGCACATCTCCCAGTAAATTTTACATCCTCCCTTTCATTTACAAAAAAATTATAACTTGTTGAGAACCACATGTAATCTGGTTCTTCTTCTACCTCCAAAGTTAATTAGGGCATTTTTTAAAAAAGCAAATCCTTATTATCCAGGGTTTTGGTCTGGAGGAGTGGGATCAGAGAAGAGTGAGATAGAACCTAATTCTATTAGGTAGCGCAGTGGTTAGAATGCAGTATTGCAGACTACTACTGCTGACTACCAGCTCACTGTAATTTGGCGGTTCGAATCTCACCAGGCTCAAGGCTGACTTGATCTTCTATCCTTCCGAGGTGGGTAAAATGAGGACCCAGATTGTTGGAGGCAATATGCTCATATGTAAACCACTTAGAGAGGACTGTAAAGCGGTATGTAAGTCTAAATGCTATTGCTATACTGTGCTATTAGATCAGTCCTGCAATTGTGACATATCCTCAAATGTTACTGGAGCTTAGGGTGTTTCTAAATATAGCTGAACAAAACAAAAAAAAACCTGTTTTCCTTCTATGGCTAAGTCATACAGGTGAAACTCGAAAAATTAGAATATCGTGCAAAAGTTCATTTATTTCAGTAAGGCAACTTAAAAGGTGAAACTAATATATGAGATAGACTCATTACATGCAAAGCAAGATAGTTCAAGCCGTGATTTGTCATAATTGTGATGATTATGGCTTACAGCTCATGAAAACCCCAAATCCACCATCTTAGAATATTACATGCAATCAATAAAACAAGGATTGCACATAGAACAATATCGGACCTCTGAAAAGTATAAGCATGCATATGTACTCAGTATTTGGTTTGGGCCCCTTTTGCAGCAATTACTGCCTCAATGTGGCGTGGCATGGAAGCTATCAGCCTGTGGCACTGCTGAAGTGTTATGGAAGACCAGGATGCTTCAATAGCGGCCTTCAGCTCTTCTGCATTGTTCGGTCTCATGTCTCTCATCTTTTTCTTGGCAATGCCCCATAGATTCTCTATGGGGTTCAGGTCAGGTGAGTTTGCTGGCCAATCAAGCACAGTAATCCTACGGTCATTGAACCAGTTTTTGATGCTTTTGGCAGTGTGGGCAGGTGCCAGGTCCTGCTGGAAAATGAAGTCAGCATCCCCATAAAGCTCGTCTGCGGAAGGAAGCATGAAGTGCTCCAAAATCTCCTGGTAGACGGCTGCATTGACCCTGGACTTAATGAAGCACAGTGGACCAACACCAGCAGATGACATGGCTCCCCAAATCAATATAGACTGTGGAGACTTCACACTGGACTTCAAGCATCTTGCAGGGTGTGCCTCTCCATTCTTCCTCCATACTCTGGGTCCTTGGTTTCCAAATGAGATGCAAAAGTTGCTCTCATCAGAAAAAAGGACTTTGGACCACTGAGCAACAGCCCAGGTCTGTTTTTCTTTAGCCCAGGTAAGAAGCTTCTGACGTTGTTTGTTGTTCAGGAGCAGCTTGATAAGAGGAATACGATATTTGAAGCCCATGTCCAGGATCCATCTGTGCGTGGTGGCTCTTGATGCACTGACTCCAGCCTCAGTCCACTCCTTGTGAAAGTCCCCAACACTTTTGAATGGCCTTTTCCGGACAATCCTCTCCAGGCTGCAGTCATCCCTGCTGCTTGTGCACCTTTTTCTTCCACACTTTTCCCTTCCACATAACTTTCTATTAATGTGCTTTGATACAGCACTTTGGGAACATCCAACTTCTTTTGCAATTACCTTTTGAGGCTTTCCCTCCTTATGGAGGGTGTCAACGATGGTTTTCTGCACAACTGTCAGGTCAACAGTCTTTCCCATGATTGTGATTCCTACTGAACCAGACTGAGAGACCATTTAAAGGCTTAAGAATCCTTTGCATGTGTTATGGCTTAACTAGCTGATTAGAGTGGGACACACTTTGAGCCTAGAATATTGCACCTTTTCACAATATTCTAATTTTCTGAGATTGTGGATTTGGAGTTTTCATGAGCTGTAAACCATAATCATCACAATTATGACAAATCACAGCTTGAACTATCTTGCTTTGCATGTAAGGCTATCTCATATATATTAATGCAACCTTTTAAGTTGCATTACTGAATGATACATAAATGAACTTTTGCACGATATTCTAATTTTTCAAGTTTCACTGCTGCTAATTCTCATTTGCTGAGTCTTCCTTAAATCCATCAGACATTTGCTGACCCAACAAGCTCAGTTTGCTTGTTAGCACAAGCTATTTAAATCACAAGGGGAAAACATTTATCCTTGTCTAAGCATTAAATGAAGTATTCCATTCTTACTCTCCAAAACGCTGTTTCAAACATTTAACTAGCTCCTCTTTTGTCAAGACTATAGTCATTTCATACATTGCAAATAGCAGACCTCAACAACACAAAGCAAAGTGCAAATGAGGTAAATCTATAGGTCTTTAAAGGAAGAGGAAAACCATAATTGAAACAGCCACCAAAAAAGCCACTCTTAATTTATATTTCCTGAATCTAAGAGGTTCTTTATGTGCTCTAGGTGGGGTGGGGGGAGATAGCAGCTGTAACTGGTTGAATTTCTGCCTTTTTGGTGTGCATCACAGGCCACCTTTGATCACATTCTGGTGGCCTTCATCTCAAGTTTTTTTTACCATCATCACCTCACCTCCTGAATATGCCCAGTCTGACATTGCTGGACTTGATAAGATCAGAAGTGTCTCAAGTTTTAAAACGTAAAAAAAAAAAAGGTTCTAAATTTCTGAGCAACCCTTCTCAACCTGTTGCCCTTCCAAAGTAAGGAGTACGTATGTTAGATCGCATTCCCTCTGACTGATAGTTGCATGATTGGAAGTATTCTGGTTGTAAACGATGGGAGTTGTAGCATGTGCTATGTTATCCTAGTCTAGGATAATTAAACAAAATGATGACCAGTATATCCTGTACTGGGCCAGACAACATATAGCCTGCCCGTCACATTCAATCATCTATCTTTAATCTTCAATCTCCTCTGTTAGATATTAACATATATCGGGGAAAGTCTTCCCTCTGGTCCGCTCCTACAGCGGGAAACAGGTATCCCTTTGATTGGTCGAGGGGCGTACCCAATCCCTATAAAAGGGGAACCCTCCGACTACCGAACAAGCTGGATCACTACTATCACTAATAAAGAGCTATTAAGTCACTTCGTGTCCGCAGTCTGTCTCTCGTTACCCAGATCTAACATTGGCGACGAGGGTGGGATTGAGAGACAGATAGGACGAAGAACGCTACTCCAGAATCTCCGGATTTGATCCAGCCCAGGAATTCGGCAGCAATTCCGACAGCCATCTCAGATCACCGCAGCGCGGCAAATTCAAACTGAGAAGATGGCGATGCATGCTCCCCCCGCTCCTTTCGACCCAGAAAACGACGAATGGGAAGCTTTCATGATTCGTTTCGAGTGTTTCCTCGAAGCAAACGAATACACGGGGATCACCGATGCGAGGAAGAAAAACATCTTCCTCGGCTACTGCGGAAAGGAAGTCTTCAATACGGCCAGAGACCTCACTGCGCCTACTCCAATACAGGCAGTATCGTGGACGACGTTGCAACAAACTCTGCAAACTCATTACGCGCCAAAACCTTCCCGCCATGTCTGCCGCAAGGAATTCAACATGAGGACTCAGAAGGCGGGAGAATCAATCAATCAATATGTTGCAGCCCTACGAAAAGCAGCAGCTCACTGCGAATACAGAGATTTGGAAGAGCACATCTTAGAGCGGCTCATCTGTGGGGTAAGAGACATTTCGTTGCAAAAGAAGATGTTGGCAAACCCGAATTTAACCCTACAGGCAGCGTTAAACGAAGCAAGAGCGTCAGAATCAGCGGAGAAATCAGCGGTGACCATACAACGAGGGGCCAGCGCATACCAGCCAGCACCGAGACAAACCAGAGTTCACTATGAGGACACAAGCCCCGACTACGAGAATCCCGAGTTCGAGGACAGTCACCTAATGCAGAGCAGTCACTTGAGGCCTGGGGGGAGACCCGGATCCCGTTTGCCGCCCTGCGCAAGCTGCGGAGGGAATCACCCCAGGTCTACTTGCAGGTTCAGGAACGTTGTTTGTTCGCACTGCAACAAACTTGGGCACATCGCACGAGTGTGCCGGAGCGGAGTCCCTGCCTCACGGCAGCCACCCATGTACCGCCAACAGAAGCCCAACCCAGGGGCTTGGCGAAACCAAAAAGGGCGCCCAGAGAGAAATCCACAAGTGTTTACCCAGAGAGAAAATTTCCAAAGAGCTGAACGAGCGTATTCCCAGAGAGATTACTCACAAGAAAGTGAGCGAGCGTATCCCCAGAGAGAATACACACAAAGAGCTGAAAGAGCGTTCTATCAAGACGCTCAACGAGAGTATTTTCAGGATGTTGACGGTGAGATAGAGTTGACCCAGAGAGAGGAGTTGCGAACGTATCTCACCACAATACATCAGGTCCGCCCTAAGCGGCCAAAAAGGCTGAGAGTCACAGTCCTCTTGGAGGGCTCACCCTGCGAGCTAGAAGTTGACACAGGATCAACCCTGACGATCATTTCATGGGCATCCATGAAGCAGGCTATCCCTAGCCTCAGAAAGAGCCAACTACACGCCCCAGACGTCCTGCTACGAGACTACCAGGGGAACCAAGTCCCCATCGTGGGCCAAGGCACATTCCACATCCGTTTCAAGGACATCGAAGCCCAGCTGCCCGTGACCATCGCCAGCGCGCCATTGCAGAACCTTCTGGGGCTTGATTGGTTTGAAGCCCTGGGGTTAGAAGTCACCGGGATCAACGCCGTAAGAAACAGCAGCGCTGAACAGATTTTTAAGGAATTCGAGGATGTGTTCAGCCCCGGTCTTGGTAAGTATGTGGGTAAACCAATATCATTCAATTTAGACCCTAAAGTGGCGCCAATCCGACTTAAACCAAGACGAGTGCCTTTTGCACTCCGCCCTAAAATAGACAAAGAGATAGATAAGTTAGTGGAGCAAGGAATCCTTGAGCCGGTAGATCACGCGCGCTGGGAAACGCCCATCGTGACCCCAGTCAAGCCAGACGGATCAGTCCGCATCTGCGCGGACTATAAGTGTACAATTAATGTCGCGCTACAACAGAGCGCATATCCTGTGCCAGTAGTACAGCACTTATTGCACTCGTTGGGACCAGGAAAGGTATTTGCAAAGTTAGACATGGCACAAGCTTACCAGCAACTGCCAGTTGATAGCGCCACAGCGGAGGCCCAAACTATAGTGACGCATAGAGGAGCATTCAAATGCAACCGGCTACAATTTGGCGTAAGCATTGCCCCAGGACTGTTCCAGAGCGTCATGGAACGACTGTTGCAAGGGATACCAGGAGTCGTCCCCTATTTTGACGACATCTTGGTGTCAGCTGCAAACGAGGAGCAATTAAACAAAAGAGTCAGATCTGTTTTGGCCAGAATCAGGGAAAAGGGTCTCCGCCTTAAAAAAGAAAAATGCCAAATTAACGTGCCTAGCGTAGAATTCCTGGGTTATAGAATCGATGGTCAGGGAATACACCCCACTTCAAAGAAAATTAAGGCGATCCAGGACGCCCCCACACCACGAAATCAGACCGAGTTGCAGGCCTTCCTCGGATTACTTAACTTCTACAGCGTTTTTCTGAGGCAGAAAGCGACCGTTGCTGAGCCACTACACCGTCTACTCCAGAGGAACGCACCATGGAAATGGGGACGATCAGAAGCTGCAGCTTTCGCCGGGGTAAAGCGCCTGCTCACCACTGACTCACTGCTTGTTCAATACAGCCAGACCCTACCGCTGGTATTGACCTGCGACGCATCACCTTTCGGAGTTGGAGCAGTCCTCAGCCACAGGATGCCCGACGGAAAAGAAGCACCCATCGCGTTCTACTCCAGGACTCTTTCATCGGCCGAAAGGAATTACAGCCAAATGGACAGGGAAGCGCTGGCTGCCGTCGCGGGAGTAAAGCGTTTCCACGAATACCTCTATGGACGTGATTTTGAACTGATCACAGATCACAAACCGCTGTTGGGACTTTTGGCGGGAAACCGCCCCACTCCGGTCTCCCTTTCTCCTCGCATGACCAGGTGGACTGTTTTCCTGGCTGCGTATTCATACAAATTGATACATCGACCGGGCTCCACTCTTGGACACGCAGACGCACTCAGCCGTTGCCCATTACCTGACATTCTGCCAGACCCCACTCCAGAAGTACCGGTATTGCTCATTGACTGTTTGGATTCAGGACCGGTTTCTTCCTACGATGTTGCAAGATTCTCCTCTAAAGACAATTTAATAAAGCAAGTTCAAACTTGGGTTTGGAGGGGGTGGCCAAGGGGAAATGTGGGCCCGGAATTCAAAATGTTTTGGTCAAAACGGGACGAGCTCTCAGTATTACAAGGATGTTTGTTGTGGGGGGATCGAGTTGTTATTCCGTATGCTTTACGTAAAAATGTACTAGATGCTTTACATATGGGTCATCCGGGGATTGTTAGAATGAAGGCGTTAGCAAGAAGTTACGTGTGGTGGCCAAACATGGACAAAGAAATAGAGGAGTGGGTGGCCACTTGTGACCCATGCCAGGAATCGAGACCAGCACCCCCGGAAGCGCCCGCCACAGAATGGGAGAAACCCAAAGCACCCTGGTCGCGAATACACATCGACTTCGCAGGGCCATTCCAAGGTCAGACTTTCTTTATAGTTGTAGATGCATACTCAAAATGGCTAGATGTAGTCCTAATGACTTCAACCACGGCAGAGGCAGTCGTAAAGGTTCTACGGCGACTCTTCGCCACCCATGGCCTGCCAGATCTCCTCGTATCCGATAACGGGCCCCAATTCACGGCCATGCACTTTGAAACATTTTTAGCAGGGTTGGGAATCCGGCATGCCCTCATCGCGCCATTCCATCCAGCATCAAACGGACAGGCGGAGAGAATGGTGCGATTCGCAAAAGAGGCCCTCGCCAGGATGGGTCCAGGTGATTGGCAAACACGCATTGACCATTACCTCCTCATTCAACACATTACCCCGAGCGCAACGATGGGTAGGAGCCCCGCTGAACTACTCATGGGTCGTCGACTACGGTCTCACCTAGACCGGCTCCACCCGAATTACTCTGCCACGGCTCCCCCAGACTCTACAAGTAAGATCCGGTCTTTCAGAGTAGGGGATTCAGTATACGCTCACAACTACACGGGGGGAACATTGTGGATGCTGGCAAAGGTCATTGGCATCACGGGTCCACGATCGTATTTGCTAGAGCTAGAAGATGGGCGGAATTGGAAAAGGCACATCGATCAACTACGGGGTCGCCTAGCACACTCCAACCTTCGAAATGAAGACGAAAGTTTCCTGTCTACGGAAAGTCAGCCACAAGAAAACCCCATCATAGGAAACAACGACGCCGGCGAGCCAAGCGTAGAACAAGACTACACGCACGTAGCAGAGCAACCCCCAGACAACGCAGCCGAACAAACTCCTGAACGCCCGAGCAACGAAGGCACAAGACCTCCAGAACGGGAAATAGAAAAAGCACCCGATCCTGCAACTACTTCGAACCAACCCACAACCAGTCCTGAAACCACTTCAAGCCAACCCGAACTACGACGTTCCTCCCGAGCAAGACAAACACCCACCTACCTAAAGGATTATGTTACCTACCGCAACGTCCCATCTAGGAGGGGAGGGATGTTAGATATTAACATATATCGGGGAAAGTCTTCCCTCTGGTCCGCTCCTACAGCGGGAAACAGGTATCCCTTTGATTGGTCGAGGGGCGTACCCAATCCCTATAAAAGGGGAACCCTCCGACTACCGAACAAGCTGGATCACTACTATCACTAATAAAGAGCTATTAAGTCACTTCGTGTCCGCAGTCTGTCTCTCGTTACCCAGATCTAACATCCTCCAAGATTACAAAAACAAGTTTTGCTTGTCAAATCTTCCCTCCAAGCCTCCTAAAATAAAAATAAAGATGAACGTTTCATATCCACTTCCTCTAGTGTTGATCGCTGTTAATTACAATATAATCTTACAGTTACCCACCCTTGGTTTCAAGTGAAAACAAAGTTATCAGGGAAGAATTCACTTCCCTTCCTGGAGTTTCCCTTACCTACTTTCTCTCCAATAATAATTTTGAGGGGAAAAATGTCTAATGAAACACACATGGACGCAAACACTTCATTATTAAATAGATGTCTGGAAAGAAAAATATTTGAATAAAAAATTGCTGTAATTGAATCGCTGAGGTAAAATCATGATGTTGGAAAAAGTCATTTAGGTCATCAAGTCTGATCCCCGTTCAGTACAAGGCTCCATATTAAAGCTGTTTAAAAACTACTTGGACACATCTAGTGAAGGAGAGCCAGTCACCTCCTGGCTGATTTTGTTATTGAGCAATTCTTGCAGTGAAGAATGTATTTATTCTAATATTCATTCAGAATCTGATTTCCTGCAGCAAATACCTGTTTCGCGAAAATGTATTTGGCCAGATTTTGAAGCAGGTCAGTTTTTGGATAGGAGCACACAAGCTCTCCATCCTTCACTGCTGGAGGCCTCTGAAATGTAATCTCTGCTTTGCAAAACTATCCCACAATATTTGCCACCCACTCCGGCCTGCTGGGCCAGAGAGACGCCATGAGCGCTGAGGTCTGCTCACAGGGTGGAATTAAAACAAAACATCTCCTCCCCCCTTCTCCAAACACACACAAACATCGCTGCACTTCCAGAAAATAGCTAGGGTGCTGACTGCTTTCAAATCAAATTAAGGGTTGAATAAAACCACAAATCCCCTAGGATCTGGGAAAGACTGATTCAAGCAAGGAGGAGTGGGTGTACTGTTTGCCTTCCACTCTCTGCAATAGATCAACCAGCTTCACATAAAAGGAGGTTCCCTAAGGCAGAATAGCCTTAAGACTTCATAAAGGAACCAGGAACATCAGTGGGCTTCCTAACCACAGTTTTAACTAGGGAAGTGATGGCTAACCTTTTTGTTGTTGCATACCGAAAGCGCATGTGTGCATGCAACAGCATGCACATGCGTGCCTACACCTATAATGCAATGCTTGCACAACACCCCCCGCACTCCCTGTACCCCCTGCACATGCACATGCGACCCCCCATGCCTCATTTTGGGCCTAGCAGGCCTCCCTGAAGCCTCCTGGAACCGAAAACTGGCCGCAGGGGAGCACACTGCACCCCCTCTACTCCTCCTGCCCCCGTGCATGCACACGCATCTCCCGCCTGCGCCCCGCCCCCTGAACATGTGCAGCAGAGACCCAAAAAATCAGCTTGCCGGTGGGAGGCGCGTACACATGCGGGGTGGAGCTGAGCTGGGGCCACGGCTTGCTTGCCCGCAGAGAGGGCTCTACATGCCACTTGTGGCACGCATGTCATAGGTTTGCCATCACAGAACCAGGGGAAACAATCACATTTGGCTATCAGATGACCATAAGGAAAAGTGGAGAAGGAGAAAAGAAAAATTCTTCCTAGCTGTAGAAATATATATTAATTGTAATTTTGGAAATTATTTTACTTATTGAAAGAAAATGTCTATGTCTACCCAACTCATTCCTGGTGACTCTGGACAGCTTACAAGAATAAAACCCTAATATGAAAAGCAATAACAACCACAACCATCATCTCAGCTACAACAATCAGACAAGCCACTTGATGGGCTCCAGATAACTCCGGGGTCCCCAGCCTTCTGGTAGAACCTTGTCTTCAGGGCTTTGCGAAATAGTGTCAAAATGGGAGCCAATCTTATCTCTGCAGGGACGATGCTCCACAGGGAGGGAGCCACCACAGGAAAGGTCTTGTTCTTGGTCCCGTTAGATGGATCTCCTTAGGAATGGGGACCCATAGCATTCCCTGCCTTCCCACTCTGGTGGGTGAGGTAGATGTGACTGGGAAAAGACAGTCCTTCAAATAACCTGGTTCCAACCCATGTACATGTATACATCTGAACTAGACTGTGTTGCTTCTTTGTGTCATATTTGTGGGTAGAGGCATAATTTTTTATTTATTTATTCATGTTTATGTAATGTATATTGGAGGTGGTGACCCCTTGAGAGCTTTATGCAACAAAATTTAATTTTAGTGTATGCCGATTACTGTCTTTAATTGTCATTAAAGTGACAATAAGGTTATTTTAAGTCTCTTCTAAGTCTTCTAAGTAGGTACCTTGAATTGAACCCAGTAGCAAATTTGCAGCCAATGCAGCTCCCGCAGAAGGGGTTAACGCATGTGCAAATCTAAGCTGATACAAAATCTTGTGGGCTACCAACTTTTGAACCAACTGAAGCTTCCAGATACTTTTCAAGGGCAATCCCATGTAGAGAACATTGCAATTAACTGCCCAAATGGCTGGCAACTGCCCAAAATTCAGTTTTCAGTAACAATAACAAAGATTATAGTATTTATTATAAGCCTAGAAATCCAGAAACTCAACTGTTGGGGTAGATTAACCAAGAAAGTTTTGGGGAACAACTCATGCTGGATATAGCTCAGGGATGAAATTTGACTGGTTCTATCCGATTTGGGTGAACCGGTAGCAGCAGGAGGAGGCTCCGCCTACATCAACAAATCCTGGTTTTGATGCTCTGTGCATGCATGGAAGGTCCTGCGCATGTGCGAAGGTGGCACGTGCGAGCGAGCGAGTACACACACGCTAACATTTGCAAACTGGTAGCGAAGGTAAGTTGATTTCACCCCTGATATAGCTCTCTTTGTCAGGCCTGGAAGCCATCTTTTGCATTGGGCCTTCAGGCCTGCCACATTTATTGCTGTGGGAAGTTGAGACGGGGGATTATATGGAGCGGGGTAGATGTAGTCAAAATAACATTCCTTTCTCAGAGAATCAAGGACATCTTGCCCTGCACCTGGAGTGGCGTGACTGGAAGGCATCTCCAGTTGGGATGGTGTTTGCTTGGACATGGAAATGAACATGGAAAACTTTGAGGAAACTCAAGCCTTGGAGGCTTCTTTCGTTGGGGGTGTTACTTGGAATCCTGACATTCTTTCTTTCCCCATGCTTCCCCTCCCCCAGCCTGGGATACCAGGATAAATTAATCTTTCTGCATTAAGTCTGATCAACACATGTCCACACCCTGAAATGTTGAGCCTCTGTTACACAGGCTGTGGTTGACTATTGCTTTACGTAAATAGTAGCTCTGGGGATTTATTTCTCCTTTCCTACATTACTTCCTACACAAGCATAATATAATGAAACTCAACAACTGTTGTTTGCAAAGGAAAGCGGCGAAGGCACTCTGAATACAACACTGCCTGGAGAACTCAAAAAAATAACCATCAAACTGCTGATTGTTATGTCCATTAAAAAGTGATTCTCAATGACAGTTCATTCACTTTGTTGAATGGAAGTCACCTCCCTTAACACCACAACCTGGTTCAGATTATTACATAATTTGGCATACGGAGATTTGAGCAACGGTGTAACATGAAGCCATTACTGTGAAAGATAGAAATCAGTCAGAACAGCCCTTTCAATGTTGTGACTGAGTTGGCATGCATAATGAGGAATCGAGAACATCACATCATCCCCCAACTTGGAGAGAATCGCAGTCATTACAGCTACATTGTGGTGAGCAGGTAATGGAGTTGACTGTTGTGAATGTGGAAAACCATATTTTAAAGCAGGGAACTTTAAGACTTGTGGACTTCAACTCACAGAATCCCCCAGTCCACATTCATGGCTGAGGAATTCTAGAATTGAAGTCCACAAGTCTTAAAGTTGCCAGGATTGGACACCTCTGCTTTAAAACAAAAACTATTCTACCTATTCATTCTCTATTCAAAGGGCTAGAGTAAATGGAAACTTAAAATTATGGGGAAGTACTATAAGATCTGTCATTTGCTTTTGAAAAGTCTGGGCTGCAACTTTGAACATTTTCACCTGCTAGGACTAATCACCCTGTTTGCCAACACCTCCAGTGTCAAATATTGAGGCACGTAAGGATTCCATGACAGTTTGAAAGCAATTTTGTACTGTTCAGTCCTTTCAACCCAGGTGCATCCGACATGACTATGGTAGTAGTAGCAATGCTTCACCTCTCTAATCCTACAACATCAGACGACTGGAAGACAGTAGAGCTTTATTTCTAACTCAATTGTAATTCCTTTGGAACTGTGGAGGAATTAGAATTTTCTTTTGCAATGGTGTGAAATGCAGCAACTCCAAAAGTCTTGTTCAAGGTGTGTTCTCTATTGGAGACAACTGGTGTATCCCATCAAGTTTTTCTCCCCCTCATCAAACAAAAATATAAATGTGGCCTGTCTGGGAACATTGTTTCCCCTCATAATTTAGCCTCCAACCCATGAGTGAGCCTGAAATCCTTCTCTGTGCCAGTGTTAAAGGAATACAGGTAGTCCTCACTTATAACCACAATTGAGCCCCGAAATTTCTGATGTTGAGACATTTGTTAAGTGAGTTTTGCCCCATTTTACGACATGTCTTGTCACAGTTGTTAAGTGAATCACAGGAGTTGTTACGTCGGTAACCCAACTGTTAAGTGAATTTGGCTTCCCCATTGACTTTGCTTGTCAGAAGGTAGCAAAAGATGATCACATGACCCCTGGACACAGCAATGGCCGTAAATATGAACAAGTTGCCAAACATCTGAATTTTGATCATGTGACTAAGGGGGATGCTGCAAAAGTTGTAACTGTGAAAAATGGTCGTAAGCCCCTTTTTTCAGTGCCGTTTTAACTTTGAATGTTCACTAAATGAACTGAGGACTACCTGTACTTTGTCCCTTATTCTGACACTGTCTAAGGGCAATCTCAACTTGGCATGTCAAATTTGTTAGGCTTTAACATCTGTTGCCTTGGAGGGTAGTTGATGGTTTGGAAGAGGGAGAATTAGCAATTGGACCAGCAAATTGTGCCAATGTACTTCTTGGTTGACTCAGAGATCATTAGAGAGCGCTTTGGCTCAACAATGGAAAAAGCCTCCCTTGGGCCAACTGCTGGCTTTGGCAGCTCTAGTAGATCCTTCATAGGAGAAGATAGCTTGAAAGCTCTCCAGATTTTTCTACATATCCCTGCATATAATCTGGAGTAAGAGCAAGGGGGAGTATGTCATCCACAGCAATGTCAGTGAAGAAACGATGGAAATTGCATCATTTTAATTCCTTTACATAATTTGTACAATAATGTCATTATGTAAAAGAGAGAGAGATTTCCTCTGCCTCATCTTATAAACTTGAGTGATGACTTTATTATGCAACCGACAGTCTATGGAGATTCTCAGTCATCCAGGTCGTGGTTGTCCCAAAGGTGCTTTTTCAGGAGGCAACTGGACTTTCTTGTTTTTTTCTTTGAAGACATTTCACTTCTCATCCAAGAAGCTTCTTCAGCTCTTCCTGGAGGGTGGGCAATGGAAGGATTTATATTTATTGGAAATATAAATGACCAGCTGTCTGCACAGAATATAAATCCTTCCATTCCCCACTATTCCAACATTATATTCCTAATCTATCCTCGCAAATTAGAACAGATGTATGAAAGATCACTCCATATATCATTCATTATTTAATAATGGTTAGGTGTACACAGTTTTCTGGGCAAGAACTGTTATAGACCCAATGGTTGCATTTTGCGCAATGTAAAATTATTGGATTTTTCATTCACTTATTTCTTTAATTTGTAGGGCTGCTCATCTCATATACATCTCTGGGTGGCTGACAATTAAAACAGAATACAAACCAGCATTAAAAAACACAAAGAACATAAAACAAGAACACTAACCACACCCCAAGAAGTGAGTTCATTCGCATTATCAGGGCTCCAAGGCATGATTGCCAAACCACAATTTTAATGCTTTACAGAAGGGCAACAGGGGTCGGGCAAGTTTGACCTCAAGAAGTGAATAATGCTCCAAAGTGTAGCCACTATGTCAGAAAAGGCCTGCTTCCTGAGCTCTTCCAGAGGGCATGTTCTCATGAACGGTACCTCATGCTTCTACTGCTAGACCTACCAGGACAGGTAGACATCATCTTCATTTAACAACCCCATAATCCCTTGCAGGGTGGAGTTTGGGCAACTGAATGAAGCTAGCAGAGTGTTGTAATGGCTGGATGCCCTTCCTGTCACCAATGCGGAGTTTTGTTCAGAAGATATATTCTCAGTGTGCCCAGAGAGAGAAACATCTTACCTCTACCTAGGATTGAACTTGCAGCCTTCTGATTGTAAGGCGAGGGCTCCACCTCTAGGCTACCACACAACTCCAGTTAGACATCACTAGGTCTAATCTTGTTCTTTAGTTTGTTTCCGAGTGTGTTTGTGTGTCTGTGTCTGTGTGTGCATGGCTCAGTATGCTGTGTGCACCCAGCCCTGTTGATTAATTTTTTGTTTGTTATGCAAACTCTGAAAATGGATTTATCCAGGGTAATTATGATGAATGCAAACTGCATCCGAAAACTAATTAAAGGAAACTGTTCTAAAAGCTCTCCGATCATGTTTTTTGCTGGACATTCATAATCCAATCCAAATTTACATTTTGAGAAAAGCCAATTCTGCTAGTTTACAGCAGACATTGGCAGATGTGTCTGATGTCATAAATTCTTGTTTTTTCTTTTTTCCTTTTCCAGCCCTTTTAAATGCATTGCCTAACCACAGGAACACTCTGTTTTTTATTGATCAGTCAGTCACTCTGAGTGCCTCTCCAGCTGAAGAGCAAGGTATAAACAAATTAAATAAAATAACTGTTTGAAGATCTAGGGCTAATCAATTTCCAGGAAAACATGTCCTTCTTTTATCTGCTGCCAGATTTTTCTGACTCATATCTAATTATATATTCACCATAACCCACAATAACCTTCTCAGCCAGCTGCTTACCTGACCTTACATTCTAGACCTTATTAACAAATTGAAAGCAAACAAATCTTTGGATGCAGAGGAAGTCAGTCCAAGATTACTGAAAACTCTCGTACGAAATTGCAGATCTTTAAAAAAAATACAGAAAGGACCAGCTCTGCAAAATAAACTTCTGTGTCAGAAAACTGGCAAGTATAATGAAATATAATGTCAACTTTAAAAAAAGAAACTAGGAGAGATTCTTGAAATTGCAATAGGGTAAATTTGTGAAAGCAATGAAAGATAAAAGCAACAAGGTCTGTGCACAACAGAAATAGCGAAAATTTCATAATTTTTCATGGATTAAATAGGTGATATATTTTAAAAGGACAATCTTGGCTGAAGATTCAACATAATTTATTCGGCAAGTGTTTCTTCAGATGTCTATGGAGATTCTCAGCCATCATGGTTGTCCTAAAGGTGTTTTTTTCAGGTGATCCCGAGGAAACAGATAAACTTCCAAATGGCTTCAATGACTCTCAGAAAGAGTGCTAATGACCAGATGACTGCAAGGCATATAAAAATCCTTCCATCCTCCACCATTCAGTCAGAACCGAAGAAGCTTCTTGGATGAGAAGCAAAACATCTTCAAGGAAAAACAAAACCGAGTTGCTTTTGGGGGGAAAAGAACCCCTTTGCTTCTCTAGATATATTTATGTGAATTTATATAAGCTTTTTGCCTTTTCCCATCTCTGTGCCTTTTATTATTATTTTTTCTACACTAATTCCCTCCTGCCCAGGAAAAAATATAATAGAAGGAAAAGATTAGAAGAATGAGAAGAACAGTAAAATGTGGTGAAACAATGGACTTTTTCTGCTAACAGAACTAATGAAAAGGCAGAATAAGTCTTCAGCAAAGCATAAGGCATGTCCCACCACTCTGGACTGACCAGAAGAAAAAAACTATGGATGAATGAAGCTTGTTACAGGATGGCAAGAGGCTCCCTCAATGATCGATTGTGTAACACTGAACAATTAACAGGGTAGATTATGCTGATCTTTCCATTCTCATCCTGCTGTAAGTCTCTTGCCTTCTTAAAGAGGCCCCAAGGTATGTATGCCAATAATCCAGGCTTGGCCCGTGCTCCAGTTTTGAGGAATATTTTGTTCTCTTGTTGCTTCTTGGCCCCACAGGAAAGGCTATGTGCCAGAATGGGCATTCGACCAGCTTCCCAAATACCAGCTACACCTGAACATTTAACAAACCTCGAAATATTTTATGGAAAGGCTTCAAGCAACTACGTGGTTCCTTTTTGGCTCTCGGTGAATCAATTTAATTTTAATGTAATTGGTGCTCTGTGGATCTTTTGATTCAGTAAACAGATTATAGAAGAGGAGAACAGCATTTGGTGTCTAATCCCTGGATTTAGACGTCTGAAAATTGGAGGGTGGATTTATCAGAGTATTATTCTTGTAATATAGCTACTTTGCTCGTGGAATACATGGCACATAACATAAGCAATCCTCCTGATACTATTTTCAGTTCAAACCCCACTTTTCTTTTCACTGAACCATGGTGGTGCAGTAGTTAGAATGCAGTATTGCAGGCAAATTCTCCAAACTGCCAGCAGTTCGATGGAAGGTTAACTCAGCCTTCCATCCTTCTGAGGTTAGTAAAATGAGGAGCCAGATTGTTGGGGGCAATATGCTGACTCTGTAAACCACTTAGAGAAAGCTGTAAAGTACTTTGAAAGTCTAAGTGCTATTAATATTACTATACTTCTGATTGCTGTGATGATAGTTTTCTTGTCCTAACCTGGTTTACTAAGCTGCTGGGTAAAATTTGCTTCAAATCTATATCTTCATTTGTGAAGGCTATGCTGGAAAGAAATGAAATTTGAGACTTAAAATCATATGTGACTTCTGAGTCTTTTTAAGGCCAGATGTTCTCTATGCTTGCTGAAAACTGACAGCACAATTTCCCTCCCTTTGATGTATAAACAGTTCGGAACTGTCCCTTAGAGCAGAGGTCTCCAAACTTGGCAACTGTATGACTTGTAGACTTCAACTCCCAGAATTACTCTGCCAGCATGGTTAGCTGAGGAATTCTGAGAGTTACAATACAATAGCAGAGTTGGAAGGGACCTTGGAGGTCTTCTAGTCCAACCCCCTGCCTAGGCAGGAAACCCTATACCGTTTCAGACAAATGGCTATCCAACATCTTTTTAAAGACTTCCAGTGTTGGGGCATTCACAACTTCTGGAGGCATGCTGTTCCACTGATTAATTGTTCTAATGGTCAGGAAATTTCTTCTCAGTTCTAAGTTGCTTCTCTGCTTAATTAGTTTCCACCCATTGCTTCTTGTTCTGCTCTCAGGTGCTTTGGAGAATAGTTTGACTCCCTCTTCTTTGTGGCAACCCCTGAGATATTGGAACACTGCTTTTTTGTTGAAGTCCACAAGTCTTAAAGTCGTCACGTTTGGAGAGCCCTATCTTGGAGCTTAAAATAGGCCAAAGGTAAATACAATAACCAAACTATCCCAAAATCCAGACCCAAAAAAACAATCATTCACTACCACTTGAAGCAACTGCCTCATTGTGTGGGTTGCGGACAAGGCTCCCTGCTTCACTGACTACTGTACTTAGTGGTGTCATTCTGGGGATCATCCAAAACACTAATTGAGCAGAAGGCTGAGTGTGGCATAGCTACTTCTGGGAGAGATATACGTTAAGAGTAATACCGGTGGAGCACACTGCTACCTCATTACAGTAGGGGGAATGGTGCATTTCTTCTCTACTAATTGGGGGTTCATTCCCCAGTCTCAGATCATCTGGGGTCATTACTGTCATGATAGATAGCTGTTTGTTTATATCCCATTTCATTTTTATAACTAGCTCAGTGATGGCGAACCTATGGCACGCGTGCCACAGGTGGCACGCGGAGCCATTTCTCAGGACACGTGAGGTGCTGCCCTGTCAGCTGACCAGCACGCATGCGTGCACTGGCCAGCTGAGTTCACCTTTTTAAAAGCCATTTTTCGCCCTCCCCAGGCTCCAGAGGCTTTATAGGAGCCTGGGGAGGACGAAAAGAGCCTCCCCCACCCTCCCAGAGGGCCTCCGGAGGCTTCAGGGACTGTCTGGAGGCTTCCCTGAAGCCTTTGGAACGCTTAAAACAACCCTCCAAGCAAACCGGAAGTGACTTCCGGTTTGCTCGGAGGGTGGTTTTAAGCGTTCCGAAGGCTTCAGGGACCGTCCGGAGGCTTCCCTAGCTGATAACCCGGCGTTGCCCAGGTATTTATTTATCCCAGTCCTGTATTAGACAGGAAAAGGAATGGATTATATGCATAGTGTCAAATCAAAGTAATTTTATTTACAGGCGTTTAGAATAATCAAAGCCTTGTTGAAAATATTCAGACCAAGCATAATTTCCAATGTTGGATTTTCCCCCTTATCAGTGGGGGTCCCTTGTGGAGTACTGTGAAGCCATTACCATGGCAACTCCACTGCAGTAGAAGCCATTTGGAGGCACAACAGGCTGTATCTTAACACAACACACACCCCAAGAGGTGTTAGGGGTGTCTTACTCGCACAGTATTTGTTTCCAGAGTTAAGTCATCTGCGTACCAAGTTTAGTAGGACTAGAACTCGCAATCTTCTGGGTTTTAGGCCAGCACTTTAACCAGGACACCAATTCTAACTAGCACCAAGCTCTCCTCCTCCAGGATTGGAGCAGGAAAGGGAGAGGTTTCAGTGATTATTTTGGTTGGGTTTGTGAGTTTTCCGTTAAGTGAGGCTCTGGCATGAAAAAGAGCTTTCCAGTGACTGGGAATGAAGCCCATCCCTTAGAGCACCTGAATGACTCACTAGTATCAGGGCTCAAAATGGATGGGTGGGGTTAAATAAACAAATGTTATTATTTATTTTCTTTAAGAGAACAGATAGAAATAAAAGACAAAAGCAAAAGTTCTAAGTACTATTCAAACTTTTCAACCCAAACTACATTCAACTTAAATAGCAATAGCACTTACCGTATTTTTCGGACAATAAGACGCACCGGTGTATAAGACGCACCAAGATTTTGAAGAGGTAAGTAAGAAAAAAGGTTTTTGTCCTCCCTGCCCCCAGGAGCACTCTGCAGGCTTCAGCAGGGCTGGGGGAAGGGAAAAATGCTCCCATTTTGGTGAAAAATGGCCCGTTTTTCACCAAACTGGGGCATTTCCCCCTTCCCCCAACCCTGCTGAAGCCTGAAGAGTGCGCCTGGGGGCAGGGAAAGGCAAAACCGCCCCCGTTTGTGCAAAAGACGGCCTGTTTTTCTCCCATTTTTCACAAAAACAGGATGCAGGGGTGGGGCTTCGGGAGGCCAAAAATGGCTGTATTCTCTGTATAAGACGCACCAACATTTCCACACTCTTTTAGGGGGAGAACGTGCATCTTATACTCCAAAAAATACAGTATATACCGCTTCACAGTGCTTTATAGCCCTCTCTAAGCAGTTTACAGATTCAGCATATTGCCCCTATCAAAAGGCCTCCCATCTGAGGCTCAATGACATGGAACTTCTCTTGTGTAAAACAGCAGGTGGGGTGGAGGCTTCCTCATTATAAACTGGAAGTGTTTGCTTGTGTTTCTACTTCAGACACTAAATGATCATAGGCTGAGCTTGCCAGCCTACTTCCCTTGCCTTTATACCAGACTTAGCCTGAGCCAAGCCTATTGACCTGGGGCTAACCCAGTTGTCCTCTACATAAGAAGACAGGCAAGAGAAAGGAATTTTTCAGATCTAACTACCAGAATTGTCGCTAACACTTTTACACCATGACACTGACAGATGCTAAGTATATGATAAAACAAGATGACAGAAGGAAGAAATATTTTCCCTACTTATAAGTTTTTATGGTGGGTATATTCATATACATCTGCACAGTGGAACCTAAGCAGCAGGAGTGGGCTTAAAGGTTAACCTTCAGACATCTCCACTTAAGGTAAGTTTGCAATTCTGGAGAGCTGCTGTCAAAGTAGAACAGAGGTGGCAGTGGATGTAATTACTTTTCTAGTCCCCTTTGATTAATGACATCATTTATTCTCATTTTTATGGGAAATGCATGAAGCCTGTACCAACCTTTCTAATAGCCTTAGTAACAAATAAAATTCCACCCAGCCCTCAAATGTTGAGATGACTCCTAACTATCAAAAGGCCATCCACTGGCTGTAAAGAGACATCAGCTAATTTTGTGATTTGCAGTAGTGTAGAGTGCCTCCAGACTCTGTTGTATGCATGCATCTCATTGAATTCTTAAAAGTTATTCCAAACATGCCAAGGTATTCCTAAAATAAATCAGAACATTAACAGAACTTGCACCCACTCACTCCAAACTTTGCCCACAGTTAGATCCATATTTGCATTAATGCACAAGATCTATAAGATCAAGAACAACTAGGTTTAATGATAATTAAGTGGCAGTAGAAGACATTTGAAATAACCTATGAGGAAATGGATGGTATGATCCCCCAGCCTTGTGTTAACCTCACAGTCAGCCAAGGATTTCTTGGCTGCTGCTGACTCAGTAGGAAGAGAAGCCATTGCATAAAAAGAGAGGCCGGGACAGAAACTTTGGGGGTTTCCATTACCGCCATTATCCCTAGCCAAGGTCAACAGTTCTGCAGCTGTTGGGGCTGCTGACAGGCCTGATTCTGACGACTAAGTAATTTTCTAAAAAATCACTTCTGCTACACTCCCAGACCACAAGGAGCCTTTCAGTGTAAATACTAATTGAAGCAAAAGGATAAGGCTGTAGCAGGTGAAATGCATAGTCTGTGCAACTAAGATGCCTGCACAGATTCATTGCAAAGGTTGGAGCTGTATGATACAATATTGAATAAAGATGTTAGAGTGAACTTATTTTGTGACGGGGAAGCCACCATTGGGATGGTAGCAACTGAAACTGTCAGCCAAGCTCTTACAAACTTGGATTGCTACTCTCTTAGTTCCTCTGGACCTCATCTCCCAGGTCTGTTGCCATTCAGTTCTTTCCTACACCTATAGACCAACCGTATCACTAGGCAATACAAAGGGACCCATGGTTGAGTCACCATGTTGCTTTCACTCATCCAAATGCAAAGGGCAGGGCAGATCTGAAGATGATAACCTACGATATGAGCCCACACACTGACTGTAGGAGACAAGGAAGGAATGAAGACATTTAGTTAATTCATTAGGTTCCAAAGGAGACATGGGTAAATAAAGTTATTTGCTCCAAGACAGGCAAGTGTAGTTTCATGATAGAATCCCTTGGGTACATGCTGTACCAATTTGTTTGTGCTTGGTCTTCAAGGACAGCACTGCATAGAACAAATTGTAATATCCTAATTATAAGGGCAACGTTCTAAGTGAACATACATAGTGCTTCCTGATCCAGGAAGAGTCACAATTGGTGCACCAGATGTAAAGCTTCTCACAGCCTCTACATAGTGCTTGAGCAAGAACCATGAATCTAGAAAGAACCCTCAAATTGTGAGGCAGCTCTGCATGGGGGAACACAACTTCATCCAGAACAAAATATGTTATATCACTACAATCAGAGGGCTTTGATACCTACTATTCAGTTTTACTCTGCTCCTCCCCATCCTTACTTTAATATAAGATGGTGGAAATAGAGGTCAGCATCTCTACCTCCTCCACCGTATCACCTATTCAGCCAGAGGCAATTGATTTATGTCATCTACATATTGAGAACTCATCCCATGCTGATCAACATTAAGCCAAACCTGGAAGCTCATGTAACAGAAGGGGATCCAAGCTCTGCAGCACCCCATAAGTGAATAACCACCATTTGGCCTTTTCCCACCCATCGCCAATTGAAACAAAACAAGACCCATACTCCCAACACTTGTAACTGGTCCAACAGGATAGGATCAAATGCCAATGATAAAAGTAAGCAAGACCAAAAAGGTCACATTCCCCCTATCTCAGGAGGGGATAAATTTACAGACCATGGGCCAGATGCGTCACGCATTGGCCACGTCCATGTCACTTTAATGAAGGTGGAAGTCATGTGACGACGCCATGACGACGCCCTGCCCTTTTCTAATCTCACCTGAAGTTATCAAACAGCAACCAATACAGTTTCAATTGGATAGCAAAGCCTGAATGCAAACTCAGATTAAGGCTCCAGATAATCTGGATCCTCCAGAAGTCTACATGCATGGAATAGTTTTGTTATCTATTTCTAATTTCTTTACTTGTGTGAGTAAGCAATTGTTTGTAGTTAGCTTGTGTCAACTAGTAATTAGTTACTGTCAGTTTTCTTCAGCATCTTGTATCAATCTGAAAGGATATGAAAGAAAAAAAGGAAAGAAAATAGGTCAAAGGGAGGGGCTACTTTATGCTCTTTAAAAATTGTAGCAAAACAAAGGTTCATGTTTAACATGGCTGTTCTGGCAAAGCAAGGTTTCTTGGCATAAATCTGGTTGGTTGGATTGACTGTTCTGCAGATTGTTGTAAGTGAAGTGCTCCCACTGCAGGGTGCCCTAGATCAGAATTTCTCAACCTCAGCTACTTTAAGATGTGTGCCCTTCACCTCCCACACCTCCCCAACTGCTATGGAGGAAGAGGCTAAAATCTGAGGGCCACTTTAATTTCTAGCTGATTTATGCATGCGAGTCAAGTGTGGAAAAGTCTCAACTTGCCCCGGTTTCCTTCAGAATAAGCCAATGTAAAACTGCATTAGATAACACCAAGTTGGGATAGTAGGCAAACTTGCAATTTTTTTCCTCTTGACTGTTCTTTAAAGAAGCTAGTTTCCATATAAACTGTCATCCTTCTATCGTGTTTTGACATTCTGCATTTTAAACAGCTCTTTTTTATTTGCCAGAAACACAATAACAACAGTATTCCCAAACCGATCTCTCTAGAAGTATTCCTTCCCTCAGGACTAATGCTGTTTATCAGCAATATATTTCATTTCCACACACAGACTTGCAAAACTTGCAATACTAGAGATGTCCAATTTTCCACTGAGACATTGCCAATCCCACTGAACTGAGTTTGATGTCCAGGTCAAGACAAATCTTGGTCTCGTGCCAAGGGTTCAGGAAGCCCATTGGCCAGCATTCTGCTAGATTTTCATGAAGAGGCCCAACCTGACAGATCCTAGCAGACTTCCAGTAAAAAGATAGACGGTCACCAATCAGGGGAGCAAAGAAGTACCAGCCCAACCGGAAAGCCTCATGATGTTCTGGAAAGGCCTCCAGAACAAGCAAGAGAGAAGAGAGGCCTCCACCCAATAGCCTCATTTGTATGCAGCTGCTGATGGCAACCAACAAACACCAACCAGCCTGGAAAACAAAAATCATTCCAGACTGTTGAGCTCAAGCTTAAAATGTTCCAAAAACAGATGCCCATATCTCCTTCTGGCCAGTCCCGATTATTCTCTCTGGAGATTTAGATGCCACCTTCCTCAACATGATATCCACTTAGTATGTTTAGTGCTGTGGTACTCAAAATTCCCATGGGGGACATGTTAGATGGGGTTTCTGGGAACTGGAAAGCAGCAGGTTGAGTATATGAGAGAATCTGTTTAGAATGAGATGCATTACTGGGACCAGTGAATTGTTTTAATATATTCCAATTTGGAAGTTTAGTGACGAAAATTTATTGCACTAAATACCTTGACTAAATATATACTTGTGTTCCAAATTAAAAAGCAAAGATAGGAAAGATATTATGAATGAATTCAGCCATTAGGCAGTTTCAAGCATAGAAAGATCTGAGGCAGAACAATAGAATAAAAGGGCATTCAGAATATTCATTATAGATGATTATAATGAGTTCTTGGTTGGTTGGCACATCCATGAACTTTGTTTAGCTATGGAAGTGTTTTGCTGTGGCTATCTTCTGGGGTATTGTGGATGGTCCTCCATTCAAATACTAGCCAAGTTTGACACTGTGGAGCTTCCAAGCTTTAAGTAGGCCAGGAGCGGCTATCATTCATTCCTCTCATTTATGAGAGATACTGAAATGTTTCTCAGCATTACAGCTCCCTCTGTCTATAAAAGCAAAACACAACAGCTTTAAAAAAAACGAGGTAGTGGAAAGTGGGAGTTTTATGAGCTTTGGGGATGGGAGGTTTTAAGAGGCAAGGTCTTTATCTATAAACTATATAAAAAGATAACAAAAAACCCAATCTAGTTTATGGGGCTTGGTATTCAAATGAGTAATCAGAGTCAAATCTCTATAAGGATTAAGGTATCTAATTCATCCCTTACGTTCCCCACCTTAAAAAGGGGGCCCAAATATTTTAGCCTTATGCATTTTGAGACAGCGTGGGTTGAACCGCAATTGGGCCACTCTTAAAAGTTCAGATGAAATCTATTTTTGTGCAGGTTTGTGACTTTCAAGATGCAATCCCAGCAGAGAATTGTTCTTTTCTTTCTTCTGAGACAACCCTTGGAAGACTTGAGCAGCTGCAGCTACATTAAATAAGTTTTCACTCTCGTGTTGCAATGTTTCTGATCTGACAAATGACCAACCTCCATCTCACCAAGCCACCTGAATGACCCAGCCTTCAAACAGGTTATGCAGATGTCAGCTACTGATTTTGACTGAAATTTATTTCTTTAAAGGTTTCCCTGTCCAGTCATGTCCAACTCTAGGGGCGGTGCTCACCTTAGTCAAGGGAGCCAGTGTTGTCCGAAGACATTTCTGTAGTCATATGGCCAGCATGACTATGCATAGAGGTACATGGAACGCTGTTATCAGCCCACCAAGTGGTACCTATTTATCTACTTGCATTTGCATGCTTTCATGGGGCAAGTAACTGAAGTTCATGCCGTTTAGTGGCACCCGGGGTCTTAAACCCAGAGTGTCAGCTTTCCTGCTGACAAGCTCGGTGTCTTTAATGCTGAGACATCACACTCTCTTTTATTTATTTAGCTCCAGCCAAATATAAATCATAATAAATCATTCACAATCTAATAATCAACAGGTTTTTTTAAAAAAATGGATTCAAGATTTGCCATGGGATTTTAATCCAATTTCAAAAATTCAAAACTTTAATCTTAAATCTAAAATGTTTCAATGTATCCCTGGAAAGCAATTTCAACCAAACTTGGTACACAGATGACTTACTCTCTGGAAGAAAATACTGTGGGGATAAGATACCCCTAACGTCCCTTGGGATGTGTGTTCTGTTAAGATACAGCCTGTTGTGCCTTAAAATGGCTTCTACCGGACTGCCGTAAAATGGTTTCTACTGTACAGCGCAGTAGAGTTGCCATGGTAATGGCTTCACAGTACTCCACATGGGGGCTCCTTCTGGTAAGGGGGAAAATCCAACACTAAAAATTACATTTTCAACATGACTGATTATTTGTGAGGACTAATGCGAACTGCTTAGTGCAAATATCACAGACAAGAAGCCACTTCTAAATCAAGATCAGAAAAAAAGCATACCAAATGATCATGGATCAGCTAGCAAAACAACAAGGTGGTATCACTTTTCTTGACGCTTCTGGGGGCGCAGGGAAACATTTGTAACTAATTTAATTGTCGCCAAAATCAGGGCTTTTCCTTTCTACTACAGGATTAGGATAAATAAATACCTGAGCAATGCCGGGTTATCAGCTAGTATGTAATAAAAAGATACCTAAAAGTAGAATTTATCCCAATTCACTATCTTGAAATTACCTTCTTCAACACCTTTGAGAAAGGTTGATACTGTTCAGAGAAGGCAAGAAAGTTATGCAATTGACCGGATGATCACTTGATGCAATTTAAGCATCAATTAAGCAATTTCTCATCACTCCTGTCTCTCTCTCTGCACTCCTACATGTGTGGCTGCTTAAACAGATCTTACAATGTCCAACCCAATATCTTATGACTAAAAAGATGGGGAAAGGGGAAAACAGAGAATGCATTATTTAAGGGGAATAATAGCACAAATTTCTGCCAATACATGCAGAGAAACATTGAAGATCATAATTGGTCCACGTGTCTCAGCTATGTAAGAGGAATCCAAATTATCTAAAATTTAAAAAACCCATAGACAATCATAGGTTTAAATAGTTTTATGTGTCAGTTAGAACAAGATTCAGGTGAAGACAGAAGACAGTTATATACAGATGGTTGAATCCTTCAGAACAAAATCACTGAACTTGGGGAAACTGGATGACTTTCAGTGAGAAAATAACAGCAGTCTCAGCAATGAACATTTATGTAAGGGTAACAACAGCTCAACAATTTAGTTGCAGGATATAACCCAAAGCCAACAACATAGTACATTAAAAACAAAAAATACACATGTCCTCTAATTGGTTAAAGATGTTCTATTATTCAGAAGAATCCCTTGAGTCACCTCTTAAAATTATTTTGCAGAGAAGTTGATATTTCCTGAAGTTTAAAGTAATATTTAATAAAAATGAAATATTTATACTGAATGTTTAGAATTTATTTAGAATCATTTCTCCCACTTTGTTCATCCTCTCACTTTCCCAAAGTCAATGAGAACAAGGAAGGAAACCCTTGTTCCAAAGCAAAGAGAAAGGAAAAGATCCCAGATTGCATTGCATTGAAATCCTGATTATGCTAGTCTCCAAAATCAAAGTAGTCATTTTACAAGCAGTAAAAGATTATCACTCTTACAAAGCCCAAATGGTTAGAAACCTAAAGAAGCCACCTTTTAAAAATACTGAACTTCCTGGAGGGAGATAAGTGCTCTTTACACTAGGTCTCATCTTCCAAAAATAGTATTAAACAGCCAGACCATCTGAGACAATACAACTGGGGCATGATGCTGTGTTAGGAACTATTTAGCTTGGCTTTTATATATATATAGACATTTGTCAATTATCTAGGTTAATATTAATCAATATGCTGTTTGCAACTCTTTAAAAATGAATGATTTTATAGGAGAATGAGAACAGCAATGTCGAGCCAAATTTTGTGTAAAGTCTCAGAAGGAAACAAACTATATTTGCAATAGAAGTCTGCCAAGTTTTTACTGAAAATGTAATATTCAGCAATTTCAACCTGCTGAAAATCAGTTACATTCTGTGAAATCAATGATTAGATACATGTATTTGTTTCTTGGTGGGAAAAAATAGTCTTTGTTCTGAGTAATTTGTAGTAAGACAAAGTTGCCAATAAAAGTATTATGTTTAGTGTATGCAGTATTACTCTTCTCATAAATCAGCTTACTTTCTGGGGATTTTTTTTAGTGTAAACACACTGACTAGCATGTATCTTTCTTTAACAAGATGATGAAACCTCATCTGCAGACCCAATACATCTTGGAAGTAAGGTCCAAGATCCAATGCTGCATAACTAGATTTCTGTTAGCACTATTTTCTCTTCCTGCATACTCAAAAATGCTGCTTCAGAGAGTTGGAGAAACCATTGTAGAAGATTTCAGGAAGGCATGGAACCCTACACAAGCATACAGAACCAAATTTCAGTGTAGTTTTGTATGTGGTTTTTTTTAAAAAAATTAATTTTGGAGGTTCCTATTGAGCATCTGTAACTTCTAATGTGACAGAATTTTAATGCTGAACCTTGAACTACTTTGAAGGCATTTTCTAGGATTATTTAAGAACTTTAAGCCTTTGGAAAAGTTAAGGCCAGCCTTTAACTTTTTCTGCATGTTCTGTGATAACACCGCAGAAAACAAGCAAATACAGTAAAATATGGTAACTGAACAAACCTAATTTTTTTCTCCAACATCCTGCCAGAAGCTCTCTAGTTTAGAGATTGTGGACTCTATAGAGATTGTAGCCAATACCATTTTCCCTCATAATTTTTTTTTATACTGAGGCACTTGTTCAGATAAAGAAGTTCTTCCTTGTCTTTTTCCCTATTGAGGCTAAGCAAACAGTTTTCATATCTAAGGATCCTGACTTCATATGCAATAGCTATTACATTTCAGAAGATGCCCTGGTATTGCCACAAGACAGAAAACAGACAAAATCCCCCAAGCAAGAAAAAAGTGGGTAATGCCAAACTAAGATGCTACATTGAGAAAGCAGCTTACCACCTTTTGTTGTTTTTTTAATTTTCGCTTTTTACAGGGGAGCGGTGGGGAGGTTGATGTTCACCGCAAAGAACTATTACACGCTGCTAGTCAGAAAAGAACCTAAGAGGTAGACCTTCTGAATGCCCTCTTGAATGGCAAATCAACAGTGGCAGCTTTCCTTGCTCCTCTACTATTCCAATGCAAACTCTGGGCAGGCAAAACGAAAACAAAAAAAACCCCAACCCACATAAAGTTCTGCATCAGGATCACAAGGAACCCAAACATAACAAAAGCAGCCCAAAAGTGAATTCTTCTTTCCTCAAAGACGGCACCAGGTTTTGCAATGTGCTACAAATGCAGAGCAATGCTGATTGTTGGGTGAAAGATGTTTTGGATTCTAGCCAAGTATAATAACCATGGAAACACAGCTGTTCTGAATTCAGATTTCTAAGGGATGAGAGGTATCAAATTGTAATTGGTGCAACCAGGTACCCAAACAACCAAGGAAACAACAAAAAAAAATCAAACTCCAACACTGTGAGATAAAAATATTTCTGAGCCCAATGACGCATATTTAAAAGATAATGGCAAAACATTCCAGATCTGCTCCCCAGGAAAATTTAAGGCAGAAACTGATTTTCTGGCTCAAAGCCTCTTGAGTGTAGCCTTCTCCTCAAACTATCCTGGAAATATAGACACCCCGAAATCCAGCCTCTCCAGGAAGTAAGACATCCTAATAGCTCTGGAGTCACAACTGATGATTTCAGAACTTTAACTGGAATGATCTGCCCAGGAAAACGAACAGATACTCTCTGCTCACAATAAAACAAGTAAAGAGACTCCCAATTTCATTTGCTTATGTTTGGCACCCTGAGCAAAAGGCTAAGATGTCACAATTCATCTTCATCGTCCACAAGGAGGGTGCCTAGATTTACATGAAGTCATCGGAGTCATTGCCATCCTGTGAAAGGAAAGACAAAAAATGTGTCAGAAGGGATATTTTATGATTTTAACATTTTAGGCCACTCAGCACCACAGATTTAACATCAGAACACTTTTCCCTCTTTTTCTTCCAGTTAACTGTTGTAACTTTCTCAGAGAAAGAAATATTGAAAACACATTCTTCCATTCCTATGATCCCAAAGGTTTGCAAACATTTTCATCTCACAGCACACATCACATGCAGAAATGGCGTCCCAAATGTCAATTTATTGGAGGCATTCTTTGTATGGAAAGGGTGTAATCAGTGGTGGGTTTCCATTTTTATTACTACTGGTTTGCTCGTGCATGCAAAACCTACCGCCACTACTACCGGTTCGCCCAATCTGGGCCGAACCAGGAACAACCCAACTCTGGCTGCAATACCTGAAACGTTTTAGTGCAATACCTGAAACGTTTTAGTGCAGACAAGAAGACACCTAAAAGGTGTCTTCTTGTCTGCAAAGCTGTATAAAATTATAAATGATGTGGAAAAGTGGATAGAAAAAAGTTTATTTCCTTGACTTATAATAAGGGCATTTGTGGATTGTCCAAGGAAGCTAATTAGAGGAAATTCAGGACAAATAAAAGATAATACTTTTTTTAATCAAGTACATTGGTAAGCTGGCATTTGTTTTCAAAAGAGTAATTGATCCTTTAGAAAATTATATGGAGTGTAATGCTATCAATTACTATTAGATATAATGGCTATGCATGACTTAGCCAAGACTTAACTATGGGAAGAGAATGATGGACTGCATCAAAAACACACCTGGTTAGAAGTCATATTCTCTGCTTTCATTAAGGAAGAGTAACTTCTGTAAAAAGAAAACAGATTTTCATTATTAAGGTTAAATAATAAATATAAATGGGAATTTTGCCAGTGACATAAGACTCAATGTGAGTGACAATAACAGAAAAAAGTAAGATTGTAAATTATAAGGTAAAAGTCTAAGTGTAGAATAAAATTGTGACAATTAGAATTCATGACTAGATTTCAAATTTCAGTTTCTACAAATCCGAAAGTGGTTTGGCTTCAATGCTAAGCATAAGACTTATACAATGGAGAGTAAGATGCTGGCATGCTTATTTACTGAACTTTAAAACTTTACTTGTAATATGGCCAATTAGAAACTAATACTGGGAGTTTCCTTTGATTGAACCACATACCAATATCAGCTCTTGCTGAATTTACCTTCAAAATCTCTCAAACAAAACAACCTGAAAAGATTCCTGTAAACTCTAAAGGCACAAAGCTGCAATACAGAAAAACAAACTACAGGTAGTCCTTGCTTGATGACCACAATTGGCACCAGAATCTCAGTTATTGAGCGAAGAAGTCGTTAAGTGAAATCCGCACGTAACCGCTTTGCTCAGCAATCACAATCCCAGCACTCCTGGTTACCCTTGTTAAGTGATCTCCTGGATCATTAAGCAGACAGAATGAAAGAGCTGCCTGCCAAAGGATTTCAGCTCCACACAGAGCTGAAACTCTCCCAGCTGGTACCCGTTTCACTCTTAAACATTCTGTAGTCTGTCAAAGGATTTCAGCTCCCCTCTGGCATGGAAGGGAAGTTCTTTGTGGGGCTGCAGGAATGGAGCTGAAATCTTCAGGATTTTTCTCTTGGGCATAAAAAAGTTAGGCTTCCAATATACTGTTATTATACGATACACAAATAAGCGAGAGTTAGAATCATTGTGTCATATGTTTCCTGACCAGTCCTGCCCTTTGTTGAAGGACTGACAATTTCTCAGATAGGATACATTTTGAGACAACTATTCTGAAATAGCAGAATGTAGTTGACCAGCAAGAAAATATCAAATTGGACCAGTACCATTCTACATACTGCGCAGTTACAGAAACTGGCCACCCTGGTTGTCTGTAAGGAACATCAAAAAAGAAAAAGGGAGGAAGAAGCAAAGGAGAATATTTTGATTAGCAGACTATATGGGTAGGGCAGGCTGCAATCCATTCCCCCCTAGGAAATTAATTACCTAGTTCTTACATTTCTTCCATTAAAACGTACATTTGTAACAAGGTTGCATGTGAGCATTTTGCTGATTGTACAGCACAAACGACCTCCAGAATCATTAGAAAGAAGCTGAAATCTTGGCATTAACTACCATTATTAGAAAGTTTTATTTAAAGTTATTTGGAACTTTAGGGGCACAGGAGAGAAATCAAGTAAGATTTGGGCTGAGATCCAAGCAAGACGTTGAAGAAGCCACATCACCTCCATTCACAATTTAAAACAAAACTCTTCCATGACCTACTGAACATCCAAACTTATGGGTACTGTCTGTGCATCAGATCTTCCATAGCTGCCCATTCTAGGGATAGCAGGAAGGAACCTGTTTCCTCACTCACCTAAGCTCTTCCAGTTCCTTTTTCTTTTTCGTTTCTTCCTTCTCCTTCCGTTTTATCTCTTGGATCTGGGCCTTCTTCTCATTCCTCTCCTCCCTATCACGGGCTTCTTTCTCTGCAGCCAGGTCTGGGAATCGTTCCACTTTGGTCTTTTCCAATCGGTTCAAAACCTCATTTATCTTCTTCTCCACTGTCACTATCTTCACCTTGGGACAGGAAAGAACTGTAATTCTTATAAAAAATGTAGTTGGAATTAATTTTGAATAACACTAAGATTTCTATTCCTTGAGGCAACACTGATGTAGAAGCAACTCAAATGGTCATGTACTTGGAGAGCCAATACTTTTACATGTAATAAGAAAGTGGACATTTAAGAGATATTGAGCCAAGGTGACGCAGTGATTAGAATACAGTACTGCAGGCTACTTCAGCTGATTGCTAGCTGCAGTTCGGCAGTTCAAATCTCACTGGCACAAGATTGACTCAGCTTCCATCCTTCCAAGGTCAGTAAAATGAGGACCCAGATTGTTTGGGGCAATATGCTAACTCTGTTAACCGTTTAGAGAGGGCTGTAAAAGAACTATGAAGCGGTATGTAAATCTAAGTGCTTATTGCTTGCTTAAGTGCTTATACAATTAAGATTACTACAAAAATTACTACAGAAAGGTCACACCTGTCACCATGTTTGTTTTTACTATGACTGTTACGGGCACCAAGTCACCAAAGTAAAGCAATCATTCAGAGAACTTTGATTTGATGATTTAAATAGTTACTTCTAACTCTGCAATTTTTTGATTCTCAGACTATGGATTAAAATTGTATTTGGCACCACAGATATAGGATGGGTGTCAAGGACACTGACATATTTTCTATCCATACTGCAAAATAAAGGAAAAGAAAAGAATCATGAGAATTTGAGATTGGGATAAGGAAACTTAGATCGGGTTTTCAATGCTTCCAGAAGCCACTGTCAGAAACCCTCTGAAAATAGCATCCATAAGATTTGTTTCTGCCTTTCAAAGTAGAGCTTTGGAACACTGGAGAGCAATTGCTAATGTAGGAAATCCAATTAAAGAAGAGAAAATTCTGAAACTTTATGAGCTCCTTTGGTTGCACACTATTAGTTATCGAAGTACAGGCAGGCAGGAAACCACCATTCCTTCCAAATACTGTTACATACTCAAACCCCATAAAGTCAATGCAGAAAGAAAATTTCTGAAGGCTGTTCTACTGTGAGGCCTTAAAAAAGGGAGAGAACCCCTGGTCATATTGACCAGAATATTCTGATTGTCCTGAATTCACTTCTAAATGTTAGTGACAGATGTTCTTTTGGAACAGCGGGACACTATCCTGAGGTTCACCTAGTTCAGTGTTTCTCAAACTTGGCGACTTTAATAGCTGGCTGGGGAATTCTGGGAGTTGAAGTCCACAGGACTTAAAGTTGCCAAGTTTGAGAAACACTGACCTAGTTCACCAAATAAAAACATTAAGGCAGTAACTTTCTGCTTTCACTTGGTTAAAAATACATTTTGAAAAAATGCAGGGGCCTCCCATCTTTCATTCACAGCCCTCTGATGTCACTGGAAAGGACTTATTTTTCCAGGCTCAGGATATTAGATCACTCTGCTGAAAATAATGTAGGAAGCCTTCAAAGTAGCCAACATGCCAAATAGCCAGCATGTATGTTCCCATTTGGAAAAAAGAATACTTGCTGTCCTTAGCCCCCGTGACCCCTTCATTGGAATCTAAATGACCCTGGATTGAAGTCACATGCACATGTTAGGCCCTGTGGAGAGATGCTGGATTGAAGCTTCGTAAACTTTGTTAGTTGTACTCCTATAATTGCTGATAGTTTCAAAATAGGTGGGAAGAAGCAGCAGAATTTCTGTGTGGTTTCAGCCAAATTTCACATATTCATGCAATTGACAACTATTTTAACTCCAGATTTATTCTCAAGGAAATAATAAACATTATACTTCTGTATTATGTTCTTTATAATGTTCTGTAATGGCTGGCTCTCAATGGAATTTTTTTCATTGGATTTCTCAGGTCCTTCTGCCTTTAAAAAAAAAATCAGTGGTAAAACCAAGTCCTTCAGCAATGCTCTTAGCTTTCCTAAAATGAGTTGGCTAAGAGTCTATGGAGATTCTCAGTCAACCAGGCCGTGGTTCTCCCAAAGGTTGGCTAAGAATAATTCAGCGACTGGATTTCTATCAAGAGAAATAAATATGTAGAAATAAAAGCTTCAAAAGGTGATAGATCACATACATTGTAAAGATTTTTTTAAAAAGAGCTTGGAAATTTCAGTTGAAGGAGAAACAGCAAACATAAAGGCATGAGTCTTCCTATTTGAAAGATACTTGCTATTTTTTTCTAATTATTGTATGGCATTTATTTTACTAAGGTTGCTGGAGATATTTCTCCAAATTTCTTTCATGCTTTTATTCTCCATTCTCTCTTAAAATTATATTTCTAAGTCTCTAAAGGCAAAGAAAAACAGTGAAAATACCAATTTAAATCAAATCATTTCACTGGTCCATAAGTCATGCTGGGGGAGTAAAACAGAAGCCTTTCCCAGACCTAATTCTATGGGGTATTTTTTTAAATCTAGGAAGGCAGAAGTTGATGGAAGACCTTGTATCATATGTTTTCCTACCAAAGCACTTCTCCTCTCCCAGGTATACAAAGGTGATCATAACAATCCATTGAGAGCACTGATCCCAGCAGTTGTGGATAACCTTCTGAAACTATATAGATTATAACAGCAAATATAGCTATTAGCCAAAGATGATTGGAATGGAGCTTCATTGGTCAACTCTTGTTGGTACCCTTAACATGGCTGTTTATTCTGTCCTTTCAAGAACATATGCATGATATGTTCTAAACACAGGAACTGCAGATGGGAATATTAGAAGTCAAGTCAATAATCTTGCAATCAAGTTACTAGAAATAAAGGGAAGCCATGTATAACCAGTTGCTACAAAAGGCATCATAGTTTAAACATTGGTAATGTTTCTCACACAGTGTTATTCAATGGGAGTTTACCTGAGCATCATATTAGGGAACTGAATAATTAACAGTGGGGCAATGTTGTTGACCCCTTTGCATTGCAACTTGCAAAGGTTCCAAACAGTATCAGATCTCCATGCAGCCCCAGGCTTTTCATGGGCTAGACCAGCTTTAACTTTACTGGTGAGAGAAGAAGCCAAAGATGCTTCTGCTTTCCCACATACTCTTTCTGCATTTTACATGCGATTAGCAAAGTCTCCCATTAGCTTCTTGGTCTGCTGGATGAAAGTAGCTTGAAACCTTTGGAGAGATCAGGGAAGGAATAAGATACTTACATCCTTTTGTCTATGAAAACCAATCTGGCCCACATCCATGTCTGCTGTTTTCTTTAGGTTGGCCCATGGGGTGTACACTATATTGACATTATTCATTTTGCAGCCTAAAAAAGAGAGTAATTATACAGAAGAAGAGTAATTATGCCCATTTCTGGGCATCTTTCTCAATACCTTAATTAGGATCAAAAACATTTACATAGTACGAATACAGTATCTACAGCTAAGCTATTTTCCAAGAAACATGAAATACCTTCTGTGTTTCCAATTATGTAAAAGAGGCAGAAAGAGTGGGAGATCTCATCAGCTCCCACAATACTACCCAATTATGCTATATCACATCTGCTAAAAATTGAGACTCAGAACAACTGACTCCTAGCTCCAGTTTTCCCCAGAAAGGTACTAGTTAGAGACTCTCAATCGTTCATCTGTCTAACTCCTGCAGGAACAGGGAAGCAATGCCAAGAATTAAAGAGAAGTTCCAAGATTCTCGGGATGAAGTTTTGAAAGACAACAACTGAACAAACCATCTGCTTCCCATGATATAGTCAAGGCACGAAAGGAGTATCTAAATACAAGTCATAATTCAACAGTTATAATCCTCCGCATATAGCCCTACACATTTTGCTATTATTCTTTAGCTTTGAAGCATGGAGTTTGTTTATTCAAAACTGACATAAATTGAAAAGAACTCTGGCTAATGCAACATTTATTGTTCCACACACATCCATTTTTTGAGGACATACTTAAGACTTTGAGTAGCATACCAAAGGCTGCATTTCAAAAATGACTGCAGGACAAAGGCTAGGTTTAATTTAAATTATTGAACATTTTTCTTCTATCCCAGTGGTACTCAACCTTTTTCTTTATCACAGACCCCCTTTAAATACTTTTTGTGGTCATGCAGCGTGGCCTCAGACCACCAAGACTTAAGTCAAGATTTAAAGCACTAGACTGTATCAAATATTCACAGACTCCCTGTGACATCCTGGTCTCTCCAGGGGTCCACAGACCATAGGTTGAGAACCACTGTTCTATCCTATTAAAAATCACTATACAATTTGATGGCAATTTTGGAGCCATCTGGGAGGCTGCATGCAAGCTCTTTGGGGATTTCAGACTGTTTTACTCTGACAGGAATTGGATTAAAAGGCTCCACATTCTTTACTATTTTATAATTTTAGTTTTATCCACATTCCCTCCCAAAAGCTCAACAATAAATTTGTACTTAGCCCTCAAATACCCAAATTATGATTTGGTCCATGAAATTTTTGAATGATGCTTTGAAACTGGGACTCTGAAATTTCAGTTTTGTGTTTGATTCCCTAATATTGTATTGGGCCTTTTTGAACACTTACTCTGTAACCCAGGAGTGTCCAAACTTGGGAACTTTAAGACTTGTAGACTTCAACTCCCAGAATTCCCCAGCCAGCATGGCTGGCTGGGGAATTCTGGGAGTTGAAGTCCACAAGTCTTAAAGTTCCCAAGTTTGGACACCCCTGCTGTAACCCATTTTGTATCTGCCTAGAATGCCCTCTCCAGTTATTGAGATATGGTCCAAGTCAATGGCAGATACAGCAGGATAAAAACGTTAAAATTTATGAGATTACACTGAGGCTTTTTTTTTTATCTTATGCCCATGGTGCCCTAATATTTCCTCAAGAAAAGTTTGTAGAATCTAAGGCACAGATCTGGTTTTCAAGACTAAAAAACATCTCTTAAGAGTTGCTTGGTGGCCTATGGTATAAGAGATCGTACTTTATAAGCATTCGGCTCAATTTGTTATAGGTTTCATGCAGTATCCCCCTTGATATAAAACAGAACAGAGTACAAACCTCAATTTTCCATTGCTCATATCTCCTAGAGGGCAAGCAGGCAAACCCAGCAGTTGTAAAGTTCTAGGTCTGGAATTTTGAGCAAACCAGAAAAATAGAAGCATTCCAGAAACCCAAGAACTTCTGGATTAGGTAGAAGAGAGGGAGCATAAAATAACACAGGGAGGGAGCGAGGGAGGGAGGGAGGGAGATCCCCATGGGCACCTGATGAGATCTGAAGTAGGAGAAGAAGATGGCTTACAGAGGCAACTACTTGAATATTAACTCGAATATTGACCCATGTATAAGAGTGGCTTTTCTCTGTTCAACACACTGGTATATCAGATGGGCAGATGCTAGATCAAAGCAATCTGTTGGGGACAGGGTACACCTGGAATTTAAAGAGCATGTAGTAGGCACGCTTAAGGTAGGCATAGATGTTCACAGAAATGATTGTTATGGGAGACATGACTGATCACAAAACATAAATTTTATCACAATGCAAACTAATCTAGAAATTCTTTACTGTCTCGGGAGGAACTCTGAGGAGCCAACGACATTCTTGTGTGTAAATACAGTATGATGGTTGAGTTTTACCTTGTAGCAAAGTCTTTTAATAAAAACTAAATAGGATAAGGAACTTCGTGAGCACTAAGGAATTATCTGGAAGTTACTTGAACCCACAACTACAACATTCCCTATTTCTGTGCTACACTCTATCCTGTCTTCAGTTACAATTTGACATCTACCTGGCTGAAACTACCATAATTACCATTAAACCTTATGCTTTTGCTAGGACAATCTTTTTCATATTTTGAAATGTCCAAATGATTCCTATTGTTCTAGGCTCTGAAGCTTAGGTATTCTTTGTTAATCCCACATTCAAAAGCCTTCCTCCTTGACTCCCCACTCAAAATCCTTGTAATATTTTTTGACTCACTTTCTCATATAGGCAAAATTTTACCTTGAATGCTGTTGGCCTTCACAAGCTGTGCACAATCTATCAAAACCTCCTTAGGAATATCATCCACTGTTTGCCCCTAAAATAAATCAAGGTGGATATGAGCATCCTAGGTGTGAGAATGCAGAGAACATGCTGTGAAAAATTTCACAGTCCCTTGCACTCAACTTATAGATACATAAGCAAAAATGCCAATGGCTTAAAAGGAGTAACAGTATGATATAAGCTTTCCTGGACTAGAACTCATTTCATGCAAATTATGCACTGGACTGGAAACTTAAAGTACTGCATCATTAAAATTGTGTTGTTCTATATAATGTTACAAGATTATTTGCTGCTATTGTGATGAACAATTTTACTTAGCATTGTTTTTTTTAAGTCTACCTTGATCTTTCTTGCACACAATTAAATCAGTTTATGACAGATTTCACATGTCATACCAAGCCATTCATTTTTAAATCGTGGTTTGTAGACAAAGATACAATTACTCTGGGTTCACTAACTGCCATAAGCCATACAAGCATATCATGCAAGCCATAATTGTTAAGATGATGCATGGTACAAATCAAAAGCAAGAAAACCATATAGCTCACTATCACATCTTGCTTAGATGTTTTGAGAATAAAACTGATCGTATGTTCCATGATTGAAATCCCAGAGTTTTGGCTATCTAAACTGATGAGTCCGGAGCACTATTTGATTAGACTCCTTTGGATGACTTTGTTTTTAAGGCATAAGGATGTAAACAAGTATATTTTTTCAGTTCTTATTCCTCATAGATTACTATGCCTAGTATGAAAATTATGCTCAGCTGAATCCAAAAAGAATTTTAGTTTGATAAATTTCTGGAAGTCTTCCAACACTGAAAGTAGAATTCTAGACATGGTCCATACATTTTTTAAAAAATCAAACCACCGTCGCAAATGTTCAATCGGGCCGTTCTTGAACACCAATGTTTTTGGGAAACTACAAATTTCTGCCGCTAGAAAAGGGAGATTTTGTACATAGTTATTGGTGTACAACTCTGCATAATTTTGTGCATTGTTGTTATGTAGCTATGAAAGCACCATCCCGCAACTTTTCATGGATGCATGAAACAAAACAAGCAAAGCTGGCCAGTTACCTTATGTAGCCGGAGGTAGACATGTGCTGAGGAGAGCTTGTCCACATGAAACCTAGACAAAGTGCAAAGGTTTGATAGGAATTATGATTCAGTATCCTTCCCACAGACATAATACATCTAGATATTGTTATCATGTGGTGTCTGTCACTTAATAGTATGGAGAAGAATTCTGTCTTAACATGTTAAATCTCTGAGTGAGGACTGAGAATCCAAAGAAAAGGAAACCAAAAGAGGAAAATCTATGGTGAAAAATATTGACATAAGGTCAAATACTCCCTCCAGTGATTCAGATGAAAACAGCACTGGAAATTGGCAAATAAAATCCGGTGCTTAACCTTGCCAAGGCCATTTCTCCACCAATGAATAAGGCAAATTCATAAATCATCTCAAATAGATGCTTAGAGTTTTAGTATCTTCCAGAGGCCAGAACTTAATAGATGTGAATAATTGGCTCTGTTATTCAACTATCTATTCTTTAATGGATTTCTTGGGCACCAGTATCAAAGTGAGACAAAATATTTATAAATAAGTATTTGGGGAGGGAAAAAAGTGGAAATGACACCTAAGATACAAACATTCCAGCACTTTAGTTCTCATCATATTCTTGCAAGCCCTTCCAAAAGGCATTAAAAAACATGAAAGGAACACTTATCACATCATGGTTGCCCTTGGCAATCAGTATTTAGGAGACTTACTACCTCTTGTAGCTGAAGCTGGGAGGGTCATTCCACTCTAACAAGGTTTGAATAAAAAGCAATACCTCCACCTTCATAGCTTTAATTTAGATAAAAGTTAATAAATGAAATAAAAATAATAATTCTTAAAATGATGCCTTAATTATCTGCATTTACTTCTCCACATAATTACCACTATTTGCTATAAATTTGGACAATGAACAAATTTATCAAAGCCCATCACAGAATTCCATATTTGAGGGTCTTTCCACCTCTTCTACATTTGTCACTTTAAAACAATAATTAATTAGAATTCAAAAGGACAAGAAGGAACTTTCTCTGTAACATTTCAAATGGCCTCAGACCTCTTGAAGAAGCAATTGCAAAGATGGATTTCCCTAGCTTACTCTCTGTCCACCATATGTAGTCCAGATTTGGTGCCATTTAGTTCTCTCTTTTCCCAACACTGAATTTATTTATTTGTTTGCCTGTACGTACATGGGCCTGTCCGACTCCAAAATATATACCTTGCTGGGCATGCATTTGACTCAAGTGGTGGAAAGGACTGGATGAAGAGACATTATGTGGAGGACTTTGTGATAGATTTATGAAGCTTGGCCATCATTGGAGTAATATGTAGTAAATGGTGATTACACAAAGAAGTAAATAGAGGTAAGAACTCATTTCAAGGGTTATTTTCCTATTTCATTTCTTAAAATATTATTATTTAAACTAATGTTATAGAGGTGGAGAATTTACTTCTCATACAACACTTGTATAATAACACAAAAGCGTCCAGCTGACAAGTCTCCCCTTTAGGATTCACAAACTGCTTTCCACAGCAATTGCAAAACACAGGCTTTAAGAGCTAAGCCCAAAAGATCTATAGCAGTTTCCCATCACTGTCAACTTCCAGATGTGTGGTCTCCAACTCCCAGCATTCTTCAGCCAGCACAGTTGAAGTTGAAAATTCTGGGAGTTCACATCCACACATCTGTTTTTGTCAAGACTGGGGAATTCTGCTCTTCAGGAAATACATACATATGTAGAAGTGCCAAAGTCTTACTATATATTTTTCATTTTTATCATGCTTTTCAACTCGAAGGACCATAAAGCACCAATTTTACTTACTAAAACTAATATCAAATCCTGAAACTGTTTCATTAAAAACAGATGTCTGGAATCAGTAACAGGATGGGTGATGGCCGATAAGCTGAAATTCATTCCAAATCAGTCATATTATTGACTAGCAATGTTAGTGATTTAATGCTGCTGTATTAAATAATAATTGGCTTTAAATAGTGCACCTCATTTCCAGCCTACATAGTTTGCTGTCTTACAAAATCTGTATGAAGAGGCAAAATATAAATATTTTATATATGGAAGTAGAATCTCAAGTAGCAGTTGCATGATATCTCATTTAACGACCATGGTGATTCACTTAATGAACTTGAAGTGATGTTATAAACCTATCACTGTCACAGGATTTTCCACTTATGAATGTGGTACTTAAAAATAGAGTTGGCAGTCGCAATTGTAGTTGCTAAGTAAGAACGCCTCTGAGTCCTTGGGATATAAGAGAGCGTGAAGGGAAAATGCAATATGAGCTTTGAGTGGCTTGTATGAAGCCTGGCAGTTTTTGTGAAACTTTTAAGAAATCTGTTACTATTTGAATATTTTTAATTATCTCTATGGAAGAGAATATTTACATATGCTTATAATATAATTAAATTGTATATAAAATATATAATATTATATATAAAATATATATAACCATAATTACATAGTAACTATAATTAATTACACATACACACACTTAATAAGTCATGAGTTGCTTAGCTATGATTGTTTTGGATAAAACATACTTTCTGTTAGATTATAAACCATACTCTACATACTACAACAATTTGGTTCAGATAACACAGTAAAAAAACAAAGAAATTGCATTACAATTAAGCATGGTCATGTTAATTTTATTTGCATATGAGATGATATAAAATGTCGTCAATTTTGATGCTGAGTTAAAATTATATTTATTTCCCAGTACTCTTGTGATTCTTGCAGTCAAGTCTTTAAACAGGCATGAAAACAACAGGAAAAACATTTTGACAGAATATACTTGTTTGGGAAGACTACAAAAATGGAACTAGGAGGTTGGAAACTTATTACTGGAAACTGGGGGAAAACCCTCCAAAAGCAGAAAAAGATAACAGGAAATGAACTCTTTTTTTAAAAAAAAAAAAAAGCAGCATTTGTTTATGCAGAGAACTAGAAAATTGGCAACTGATATGCCAGAACACTTTTACATTTGAGAGGTAGGGAAAGAATCTCACTTTTTTGGGTATGGCATAATATCAGAAATAGGATTTCATCTCATATTTTAAGTCTGAGTCCAGAAAGGATGCTAACAACTAATTATTAGGGAGGAGAAAGATTGTTTCATATGAAAAAGGATTTCATTATACAAAAGTAGGCTCTTTTAAGTACTTACCAAATATCTTCTAGCCAACCATATTTTATTAGATCTTCATCTAAAAGAAAAGGCAAAGCAAAATTGATTAGAACTCTAATCGTGTTCACATAAATTGTTTTTTCTTTTTCTTTTCAAACAGAAGACAAAGAATATATTATGCCCGTTTCTGAGATAACATATTTTTTAAATTTTTTGTTCTTTAGTAAAAAATAATACTAGGGAACAAGCATAAGTCATTTGCAATCTTCAGGTTATTTTAATGTACAGTAGTTTCAGTGACATAAGTTATAAGATATAAATATCATCAGTACAGTATAAATATCAATAATAGTTGTCTGGTAGTTTCTTGTAAATTACTACTTAGAAAGAGAAAGAGAGAAATGTTACAGAATGTCAGAGAGAAAAAAGTATGACTACTTTACGTTGTGGCTTCACCCAGTGCATATGACAATCATACTCATCATTTAGCTTACAACTCATGAGAAAAAGTAGTTCTTAACAAAAACATTTTGTCCACCAGGGTTACAGAAGCCCAACTGATTTATCACTCAATTAAATATTAATTTGTATATTAGCATCTTCTTTATTACAAATACCAAATTTAGATGAATGGGAATACAGCTTATTTTACATAGCAAGTATTTTAACGCTGCACAAAGCATACGGTGCAATTTCACTTTTCAAAATGAATTTTACAACATCTATTTGATAACTTAATCTATTTTACAACATCTATTTGATCACTTGTGGAGTGCACAGGGGTCGGTCCTCTCGCCTCTCCTGTTCAACACATATGTGAAGCCGCTGGGTGAGATCATCCGTGGTTTTGGGGTTGAGTATCACCTCTACGCTGATGATACTCAGCTGTATATTTCAACCCCAAACCACCCCAACGAGGCTGTCGAAGTGATGTCCCGGTGCTTGGAAGCCGTCGGGGTCTGGATGGGGGACAACAGACTTAGACTCAACCCCTCCAAGACCGAGTGGCTGTGGCTACCGGCACCTCGGTTCAGCCAGCTGATTCCATCGCTGGCCATAGGGGGCGAACAATTGCCCCCTGTGGAACAGACGCGCAATTTGGGCGTCCTCCTTGATGCCCGGCTGTCAATGGATGACCATGTGGCAGCCGTGGCGAGGGGGGCGTTCCACCAGGTTCGCCTGGTGCGCCAATTGCGCCCCCTACTGGACCGGGATGCCCTACGCACGGTCACTCATGCGCTGGTGACGTCCCGCCTGGATTACTGCAACGCCCTCTACATGGGGCTGCCCTTGGGACGCGCCCGGAGACTGCAGTTAGTTCAGAACGCAGCCGCGCGGGCTGTGATGGGGAGTACAAGGTACTCCCACGTAACACCTCTCCTGCGCGAGCTGCACTGGCTACCTGTGGTTTTTCGGGTGCGTTTCAAGGTGCTAATTACCATCTTTAAAGCGCTCCATGGCACGGGACCTAGTTACTTGCGGGATCGCATCCTCCCACATACATCCCTGCGGCCAATTCGCTCACACAGGGAGGGACTTCTCCTGGTGCCGTCCACTAGGCAATGCCAACGGGCGACACCAAGCAGTAGGGCCTTCTCTGTGATGGGCCCAACCCTCTGGAATGACCTCCCCCCCGACATTAGAACCACTTCTGACCTCCGCTCCTTCCGGCAAAAATTGAAGACTCACCTGTTCCGATTAGCAGGCCTGGCATAATTACAACTGTCCCTCCTGGCAAATGTATTATTATCTGGTTATCTTAGGGGTTTTTCAATTTGTTGTGTCTGTTTTAGGGATTTAAAACTTATATTTATATTAGCTTTGTACAGTTCTTTTAATTGCATTTTAACCTCCTCCAAACTGTACATATTTAATTTTTTATTGTACTTTGTGATATTCTCTATGGACTGTACACCGCCCCGAGTCCCTTCTGGGAGAGGGGGCGGTCTAGAAGCACCAAATATAAATAAATATAAATAAATAAATAAAAGCAATCGTGAAAACATTGGTGGGTGAGGAAGATTTCTTGCTCCAACTTATCAATTACATTATCTTTTTAGTTGATTGTCTACAAAAGCGACACAATGTAATTTAAACTGTACACTACACTCACAATTACTACATTTGCCGCGGAACAAAAGAAATGTTCCACCTGTTTAAAGATAAAGGTTGAGAATTGAGAAGGGTGGGGTCAGGGGAGTGTGTCACTGAATTAGGCAAAGGGTATGATATTATTTCATTTTAATTTATTATTAAATTTGTTTCCTGTCCATCTCATTAAGTGGTGACTATATCAAGTACCATATATAGACTATATCAACTGTACATCAAGTACCATATCAAGAATCTTGGTTAACACAATATAACTTAGGAAATGTAATTAACATTGTGTTAAGATTACTCCATATTATGAAAAATCTATTCCGATTCAAGCATCTCCTTCACAAAATTACATGTAATTTCTATGGACAAATAAATCCACGTTTTTCACATGCAACTAATCCATGTATATAATAATCTAAGAATGGTTTCCGGTTTGAGTTGAAACCTGTGTCTGATTTACTTTTAAGATACAAAGCTATTCCAGATGCCAGAGCATATTCTCAAAACTTCTTTAATTTATTTGTTGAAAATATTTATATGGCCACCCAACTCTCTCACCATAATTCTGGGCGACTTACAGAAATAAAACTGCAATGAACCACCCTGCCAACAATATTTTTTTGAATTTGATTTATCCACTCTAGCAAAACTGGAGTAATGTACCAACCACAAAACATCTTATACCAATTTACTCCAAATAAATGTTCAGAGTAAATTTTATGTTCTTCCTTTGAAGTTCCTACTATTAAATCTTTATTATTACATTCAAAATTTGTATCCATTTAATCATGTCTTTGACCTTTCCAGATTCTATTTCACCAGCAATCTATAAATATGGTTTAACAAATATTCCAAATGATAAGATTTTTCCAACTTCTCAATACTGTATTCTCCTTATTTCTGCAATCCTTGAATATGATTCTACCTACTTGAAGATAATAAAACCATTATCTTCTGCAAGCCTCTTCTGCACTCTTGCCAAAAAACCTGCAAGGACTTGTCCAAACAGTTGCCAGGTGCTAACGCTGACTCAAAAGAACCAAATAAATAAATAATCCTACTGATTCAAACCATTCTAGACCAAGATGGCCATATAAATGTCACTAGGAAGTAAAACATAAGCACAGGGGTATTTTCTCTCCCAGCACAGCTCTCATAATGGAGGCAATAAGTTGTCATCATAAGTAGCAGACCTTGCATTTTAATCCTCTAATAATTTGTTTAATCACTCTTTAAAACCATCTACATTGGCAACTATATCTTGGTAACAAATGCCATAGTTAAAAAAAACCCTTCCTTTTATCAGTTCTTAATCTCTTCCATTGGATTCTACAATATTTGAATATTACAAAAGGATCCTGCCTGTATAAGTAAAGGAAAAAATAGCTACTCTCCACTTTTCCATACCATGGATAATTTTATCCACATATTATCGTGCCCTGCTACTTTTTTATAAATTAAAAAAACCCACAGTTTTCCCTCACAGGTGAGTTATTTTACTTGCTTATTTTTGGATCCTCTTTCCTGCATCCTTTAATCTTATTAGAAGCCTGATGATTAGAAGTAATAAGATTCAAAAATGGTTATATTATAAAGATTGGTAGAAAGGCAATGCAATTTTGACAATTATTTTTAATTCAATTTTAATGATTCCCAAAAAGAAATTTACTTTTTGGCGGTTTTATTGAACACACTCATTGTAATACCTGTAAGAAATGTTAATTAATCATTTTCTAGGTTCCCATCAATTCTTAATTCCACATGCAAACGTTCTTTGCAAAAACTGGAGCTATATTGGCTATTTCCAGGTCCTATGATGAAAGGTCAATCTTAAAAACATTTTACATATTTCTGTTAAGTCAGCAGGTTCAGAGTTTCAGAGTGAACTCTTAGGAATGCAGGAATCAATACTGTAGTAATTTGCTGCAATTAATTTGTCCACAGAAACTACAGGTAATCCTTGACTTACAACAGTTCATTTAAGGACTATTCAAAGTTACAACAGTACTGAAAAAAGTGACTTATGGCCGTTTTTCACACTTACAACCATTGCAGCATCCCCATAGTCATGTGATCAAAATTCAGACGCTTGGCAGCTGACTCACGTTTATGACATTTGCAGTGTCCCAGGCTTCATGTGTTCACCTGTTAGGGCCTTCTGACAATTAAAGTCAATGGGGAAGCCAGATTCACTTAACAACTGTGGCAAGAAAGGTTGCAAAATGTGGCAAAATTCACTTAACGACTGCCTCACTTTGCAACATAAATTTTAGGCTCAATTGTGATTGTAAGCGGAGGACTACATGTATTTAGAACTTTACTTTGGTCACTAATTTCTCTCAGTTCTTAAGATTCCTCTTCTAAGAATACAAAATTAGCCAGATATTTGCTCTATACCCAAAACAAAACAAGCAAATATCTGGCTAAACTTTTGTTTTAGAAGAAGAATCTTAACGAGTGTGAGGAATTGTAAAGTAAAGCTCTAAATCAGTGATGGCGAACTTGTGGCACGCATGCCACAGGTGGCACACGGAGCCATTTGTCAGGGCACGCAAGGCGCTGCCCTGTTAGCTGGCCAGCGAGCATGCGCACGCTGGCCAGCTGAGTTCACCCTTTTTTAAAGCCATTTTCCGCCCTCCCCAGGCTCCAGAGGCTTTATAGGAGCCTGGGGAAGGCGAAAAGAGCCTCCCCCGCCCTGCCCTAAGGCCCTCCAGAGGCTTCATGAGCTTCCCTGAAGCCTCCGGAGCACAAAAAAACGGCCCTACGGGCAAACCGGAAGTTCAGGAACGGACTTCCGGTTTGCTCGGAGGGTCGTTTTGACTGCTCCAGAGGCTTCAGGGAAGCATCCTGAAGGTCCCTCAAGCCTTCGGAGAGCTCAAAATGACCCTCCGAGCAAACCGGAGGTCACTTCCGGTTTGCTCGGAGGTTCGTTTTGACTGCTCTGGAGGCTTCAGGGAAGCGTCCTGAAGGTCCCTCAAGCCTCCGGAGGGCTTCCGGGGGGGGGGGGGAGGCTGTTTTTGCCCTCCCCAGGCTCCTATAAAGCCTCTGGAGCCTGGGGAGGGCAAAAAAAGCATGCAAAAAATGGGAGGGTCGCGCCTGTAGTGTGCGCATGTGCACTGGGGGGTCGCACATTGCATTATGGGCGCGGCACGCCCCCACACTACCCCCCTGCGCCCCCCCACTTATGGCACGCAAGCCAAAAAAGGTTTGCCATCGCTGCTCTAAATAGTTTCTACTGACAAACTAATTCAATTGGCTTTTCTGCAACTTTGTCTTCTTTCACTTCTTCACCATCAATCTACCTAATCAGTTTCTTCTTTCTGTCCAAATTTCACTTTTTTAAATCATTTGTCTTCACAACTATAAAATTTATCTCAACTCTTGTATCATCCTGATGGTCTGCTTATATTTTTATCCAACATTTTATCAATATTGATTTGGGTACTCATTTCCTAAAACTAATAACCATCCCGCCATTCTAAAAAATGCTGATATCCAAAAGAAGGGGAGAGTGAATTCCCAAGCAATTGGAAGCTAAAAAAAGAATTGTTATAGAAGATGCATGAATTGTCAATAGATCACATCTCTTTGATGCAAATCAAAGGAATGTTTTACTTACTTTCATACTTGTCTTTTCCCATATAAATTGTATAAACAGAAGGAACAACTGAAGGATAGAAAAGAAAAAAGTATGCACAGATATGCAAGGTTTATCTCTACATAGATAAACAGATACAAAACATTTAGCTATATCAAAACTATTAAGCCTATTCATATCCCAATGTCAGAATCACTATATGTTTTCCTAAGCTGAGAAATAACTAATTGTGTTCTAAAAACATCAGTTGCCCCAGTATTATTTTCAGATAGGCTCTGAAATATATATTATGATACATATAGGGAGAAAATGAAAGTTCTTTAAAAATGTGGAAAAAATGTGGTTAAAGAGAGCAAGGAACGGTTAAGGTTACAAGACGTAAAGAACACTATTTTAGAAATGGGTGAAAAGTGCTAAACAATGAATGAATGGTATTAAAATGAATCTTCATTATATTATGTTTGAAGTGAGGAAATGCTGGAATAATACTTTAGAAATTATAGTACTATGCCAGATAGAATTCCATAAAAGTTAGTGTTTAAGAAAAAGCTAACAGAAGAGAATATATGCTCTGAGAATGCTGGATATGGTAAGACTACAGATATAACCACGACAGTTGAAGAAACGATAACATATGGACGTGGTTTATTTATGAAATGGTAGTGTATAACATATGTATGAGGAAATCCATTAATGTTCCCTTCTTCAAAGAGAAAGATTAATAATAATACAAAAAGGGAACTTGCCTGCTAGTCTTAGAAAGTGTTTGAATTCTGATTGAAAGCATAGTATATGTGAGAATGAGCAAAATGTGGGGAAAGGGGTTTGCACTACAGCAGTTCTCCAAAAAATATACAAAGGTGATACAATGTATTGTACCTTTTCTTATAGAGAGAAAACTCTACATGTATAATGAAAATAGACTTTTGAGTTTATAGAATGTTTTGTACAAATACGGTGCTGAAAATGCATTGTTGAGTAAATAAAATTTTATGATGAAAGTAGAGCATAACTGACATAAAATCAAGATCACTTTTTCATGGACCCACCACACAAATCTGAGCGAAGATGTTTCTAGTTTCATCACCCATTTCCATTTGCCTTCTGTAAAAATCTCCTAATTTTTTTCTGGAGTGGGGAAGTTACCTCCACCTTATTTAGCACGGCTAACTTGCCCCGGCTGGGTTGTTCGGGGATAACAGAACATCTTGCAGAGGCCACTGGATGGGTTGGACCAGGAGTCTCCAAACTTGGCCCCTTTAAGACTTGTGGACTTCAACTCCCAGAATTCCCCAGCTCTTAAAGGGGCCAAGTTTGGGGGACCCCTAGGTTGGACCAATAACTACACAAAAATCCGTCATCCGCCAACCGAAACATTAGTGGCTGGCGATAACCAGAGTCGTAATCCGTAATATCAACTGAGGAAAAGCAGTTCCAGATAGAAGCATCCACTTATATCTGAGAAGAGTTGTGAGCTTTGTGGCCAGGCCACTCTTACCGTTGGACGTGAAATAAAAAACCATGGCAACACACACACACACACACACCACGGGAGCTCCTTCCCACCCGCTCCGAAAGATTCGCAAACGGCCAGCGCCTTCCGGTTCTTGCGAGGCGGCTCTCAGGAAATGACGTCAGTTAATAGTTCCCATAGAGGTAATAATTGATAGAAGCAGAACAGAGAGGTTAATTTGCCAACGGTGTGTTTCACCCCCTCTACAGGCTTAGAGATAGGTACAGGGACCCTCAGCCACGTTTCCTCGTTGCCTGTGGACGCGCTGCTTCCTTAAACGGAACAACTTTCTATTGGGCAGTTTTATATAAATCTTACGCCTTAACGAGAAAAAAATGTTTCTTTACTTTTTAAGGGGACATATAGAAATGGGTGAGCTCAGGCTGGTTTAAGCGCCACTAATTTAGATCAGATCAGATTAAGAGAGTTGGAAGAGACCTTATAGGTCATCTAGTCCAACACCCACCACCACCCCGCTCAAGCAGGAGACCCTACACCATTTCTGACAAATGGCAGTCCAGTCTCTTCTTGAGATGAAGCTCCCACAACTTGATGAAGCTCCCACAACTTCCGAAGAAAAGCTGTTCCATTGCCTGATTGTTCTCACTGTCAGAAAGTTCCTCTTCATTTCTAGGGTGAATCTCTCCTTGATCAGTTTCTATCCATTATTCCTTGTCTGGCCTTCAGGTGCTTTGGAAAATAGCTTGACCCCTTCCTCTCTGTGGCAGCCCCTCAAATATTGGAACAGTGCTATCATGTCTCCCCAGGCCCTTCTCTTCATTAGACTAGCCATGCCCACTGAATCGGGCTGGAGACATCCTTGCCTATGTGATAGTTTTCGCCTTTAGTGATAACCTGCAAATGTGCATTCTTTATTTTAAGCGTTGCAGCAGCCCTCTATGCCAGTAGGGCAGAATTTTCTGCTTCTGGGGAGGCAGAGAGAATTAGCAGCCTTCCAGAGGCTAATGTTCACCCAATGGATCAGGAAAGTTTCTTACGAAATAAACTTACTTTCATGATTTCAAGGAATGGATCCAGGATATGGATCTATTTATCAAAAAGTTACTGTGTTTTAAGAATGAAGATATAAAGCAACATGCTGGATCAGTTAAGGATTTAATGAATGGTATATCACTAATTACTATATGGATCTTTTCTTTCTGTTAATTAGCTTTTGCTTTTTTAGTCGTGCTCATTTAAATAATATTTTCTAGGTTTTTTTAAACTGATCAATAATCACCATTGTTAGATTCGGGCAACGAGAGAACAGACTGCGGACACGTAGTGACTTATCAGCTCTTTATTAGTAGTAGAAGTGATCCAGCTTGCTCTGTGGTCGGAGGGTTCCCCTTTTATAGGAATCAGGTACGCCTCTCGACCAATCAGAGCGATACCTGTTTCCCGCCGTAGCGGCGGACCAGAGAGGAGACTTGCTGCGATATATCCTAATATCTAACACCCCTCCCCTCTTAGACGACGCATTACGGTTGGTTACATAGTCCTTAAGATATGTTGGTGTTTGCCTTACACGGGTAGAACGTCGCAGTTCTGGTTGATCTGGAGTGGTTTCAGGATCGGTTGCTTTCTCTGCTTCGCGTTCGGGGGTCTGCAGACTTTCTTTGCTTTGGCGTTGTTCGGGTTCTCTTTCAACCTCTTGTTCTACCCTGGGCTCGTAGGTGTCGTGGTTCTCTGTGTCGGGGGTCTCGAGTGGCTGACTTTGTGCTGGCAGGTAGTTTCCATCGTCAGCCCGCAGGTCTGAGTGTGCCAGGCGACCCCGTAGTTGATCGATGTGCCTTTTCCAATTCCGTCCATCTTCAAGCTCTAACAGATACGATCGTGGACCCGTGATGCCAATGACCCTTGCCGGCATCCACAATGTTCCCCCTGCATAGTTGTGGGCGTATACTGAATCCCCTATGCTAAAATTCCGAATTTTGCTTGTAGAGTCTGGGGGCGCTGTGGCAGAGTAATTGGGGTGAAGACGGTCCAGGTGAGACCGTAGACGGCGGCCCATGAGTAGTTCAGCGGGGCTCCTACCTGTCGTTGCGCTGGGGGTAATATATTGAATTAGTAGGTAATGGTCAATGCGTGTTTGCCAATCACCTGGACCCATCCTAGCGAGGGCCTCTTTTGCAGATCGCACCATTCTCTCCGCCTGTCCATTTGATGCCGGATGGAATGGCGCGACGAGGGCATGCCGAATTCCCTGACCTGCTAAGTACGTTTCAAATTGCATGGCCGTGAACTGGGGCCCATTATCGGAGACCAGTAGGTCGGGCAGGCCATGAGTGGCGAAAAGTCGCCGTAGAACCTTAATGACTGCCTCTGCCGTGGTTGAAGTCATTAGGACTACTTCTAGCCATTTGGAGTATGCATCCACAACTATAAGGAAAGTCTGACCTTGGACTGGCCCTGCGAAATCGATGTGTATTCGCGACCAGGGTGCTTTAGGCTTCTCCCATTCTGTGGCGGGCGCTTCCGGGGGTGCTGGTCTCGATTCCTGGCATGGATCGCAAGTGGCCACCCATTCCTCTATTTCTTTGTCCATGTTGGGCCACCAAACGTAACTTCTTGCTAACGCCTTCATTCTAACGATCCCCGGATGCCCCACATGTAATGCCTCTAATACATTTCTACGTAACACATACGGAATAACAACTCGATCCCCCCACAATAAACAACTTTGCAATACTGAAAGCTCATCGCGTTTCCCCCAAAACAACTTGAATTCCGGGCCCACGTTTCCCTTCGGCCACCCCCTCCAAACCCAGGTTTGAACTTGCTTTATTATATTGTCCCTAGCAGAGAATCTGGCAACGTCGCAGGAAGAAACCAGTCCTGAATCCAAACAGTCAATTAACAACACCGGTACCTCGGGAGTGGGGTCTGGCAAGAGATCCGGAAGTGGGCAACGGCTGAGCGCGTCTGCATGTCCTAGAGTGGAGCCCGGTCAATGAATTAGCTTGTAAGAGTACGCAGCCAGGAAAACAGTCCACCTGGTCATGCGTGGAGAAAGGGAGACTGGTGTAGGGCGATTTCCCGCCAAAAGTCCCAACAGCGGTTTGTGATCTGTAATTAGTTCAAATTCTCGGCCGTAGAGGTATTCGTGGAAACGTTTCACTCCAGCTACAGCAGCTAACGCTTCCCTGTCCATCTGGCTGTAATTCCTTTTGGCTGATGAAAGAGTCCTGGAGTAGAAAGCGATGGGTGCTTCGTTCCCGTTTGGCATCCTGTGGCTAAGGACTGCGCCGACTCCAAATGGTGATGCGTCGCAGGTCAATACCAGCGGTAGCGTCTGGCTGTATTGTACTAGCAGCGAGTCAGTGGTGAGCAAACGCTTTACTGCGGCAAAAGCTGCTGCTTCGGATCGTCCCCATCTCCATGTTGCGTTCCTCTGGAGTAGTCGATGTAATGGCTCAGCAACGGTCGCCTTTTGTCTCAGAAAAACGCTGTAGAAGTTAAGTAGTCCGAGGAAAGCCTGCAACTCGGTCTGATTTCGTGGTGTGGGGGCGTCCTGGATCGCCTTAATTTTCTTTGAAGTGGGGTGTATTCCCTGACCATCAATTCTATATCCCAGGAATTCTACGCTAGGCACATTAATTTGGCATTTCTCCTTTTTGAGGCGGAGACCCTTTTCTCTGATTCTGGCCAAAACAGATCTGACTCTTTTTAATAGTTGCTCCTCGTTTGCAGCGGACACCAAGATGTCGTCGAAATAGGGGACGACTCCCGGTATCCCTTGCAAAAGCCGTTCCATGACGCTCTGGAACAGACGTGGAGCAATACTTACACCGAATTGTAGCCGGTTGCATTTGAATGCTCCTCTATGCGTCACTATAGTTTGGGCCTCCGCTGTGGCGCTATCCACGGGCAACTGCTGGTAAGCTTGTGCCATGTCTAATTTAGCAAATATCTTTCCTGGCCCCAACGAGTGCAATAAGTGTTGTACTACTGGCACAGGATATGCGCTTTGTTGTAGCGCGACATTAATTGTGCATTTATAGTCCGCGCAGATGCAGACTGACCCGTCTGGCTTGACTGGGGTCACAATGGGAGTTTCCCAGCGCGCGTGATCCACCGGCTCAAGGATTCCTTGCTCAACTAACTTATCTATCTCCTTATCTATTTTTGGGCGGAGTGCAAAAGGCACTCGTCTCGGTTTAAGTCAGATTGGCGCCACTTTGGGGTCTAAATTGAATGAGATTGGTTTACCCACATACTTACCAAGACCGGGGCTGAACACATCCTCGAACTCCTTAAAAATCTGTTCAGCGCTGCTGTTCTCCACGGTGTTGATCCCGGTGACTTCTAACCCCAAGGCTTCAAACCAATCTAGTCCTAGAAGGTTCTGTAACGGAGCGCTGGCGACGGTCACGGGCAGCTGGGCTACGATGTCCTTGAAGCGAATTTGGAACGTGCCTTGGCCTACGATGGGGACTCGATTCCCCTGGTAGTCGTGTAGCAGGATGTCTGGTGCGCTTAGTTGGCTCTTTTTGAGGCTAGGGATAGCCTTTTTCATGGAGGACCATGAAATGATCGTCACGGACGATCCTGTGTCAACTTCCAGCTCGCAAGGGGATCCCTCCAAGAGGACTGTGACTTTCAGCTTTTTAGGCCGCTTGGTGCGGACCTGACTTATTGTGGTGAGATACGTTCGCAATTCCTCTCTCTGGGTCAACTCTATCTCAGCGTCTGTATCCTGAAAATACTCTTGTTGAGCGTCTTGGTAGAACGCTCTCTCAGCTCTTTGTGTATAATCTCTCTGGGAATACGCCCTTTCAGCTCTATGGGAATTGTCTCTCTGGGTAAACACTTGTGGATTTCTCTCTGGGCGCCCTTTATGATTTCGCCAAACCCCTGGGTTGGGCTTCTGTTGGCGGTACGTAGGCGGCTGCCTTGAGGCAGGGACTTCGTTTCCGGCACACTCGTGCAATGTGCCCAAGTTTGTTGCAGTGTGAACAAACAACGTTCCTGAACTGACAGGTAGACCGGGGGTGATTCCCTCCGCAGCTTGCGCAGGGTGGCAAACGGAATCCGGGTCTCCCCCCAGGCCTCATGTGACTGCTCCTCATCAGGTGACTGTCCTCGAACTCGGAATCCTCATAGTCGGGGTTGGTGTCCTCGTAGTGGACTCTGGTGTGTCTGGGTGCTGGCTGGCTTACGTTGAATCCGCGTTGTATGGTTTCCGATGATTTCTCCGCTGATTCGGATGCCCTTGCTTCGTTTAGCGCTATTTGTAGGGTTAAATTTGGGTTTGCCAACAGCCTTTTTTGTAGCGAAATGTCCCTTAACCCACAAATAAATCTTGCCAGGATATGCTCGTCCAGATCCCTGAACTCGCAGTGAGTTGCTGCTTTACGTAGGGCTGCAACATATTGGTTGATTGATTCTCCCGCCTTCTGGTTCCGCGTGTTGAATTCCTGGCGGGAAACGTGGCGGGAAGGTTTTGGCGCGTAATGAGTCTGTAGAGTCTGTTGCAGCGCCGTCCATGATACCGCTTGTATCGGAGTAGGCGCTGAGAGGTCTCTGGCCGTGTTGAAAACTTCTCGCCCACAGTAGCCAAGGAAGATGTTTTTCTTTCGGGCATCAGTTATCCCCGTGTATTCGTTCGCTTCGAGAAAACACTCGAAACGAATCATGAAAGCCTCCCATTCGTCGTTTGTCGGGTCGAATGGAGCGGGGGGAGTGTGCATCGCCATCTTCTCTTCGTTTGAATTTGCCGCGCTGCGGTGCCCTGAGATGGCTGCCGGAATTTCTGCCGAATTCCTGGGCTGGATCGAATCCTGAGATTCTGAAGTAGCTTTCTTCGTCCTATCTGTCTCTCGATCCCACCCTCGTCGCCAATGTTAGATTCGGGCAACGAGAGAACAGACTGCGGACACGTAGTGACTTATCAGCTCTTTATTAGTAGTAGAAGTGATCCAGCTTGCTCTGTGATCGGAGGGTTCCCCTTTTATAGGAATCGGGTACGCCTCTCGACCAATCAGAGCGATACCTGTTTCCCGCCGTAGCGGCGGACCAGAGAGGAGACTTGCTGCGATATATGCTAATATCTAACAACCATTTCTCTATTTTTCTTTCTGTCAGTGCTAGTTGTTTTGTATTTTGCTATTTTTTTAAAAAAAAAATCCCATTATCCGCAATAAATGTGGCCAGGCTGGTTCTACAAAGCTGGAAAAAGCTGATCTACATATTTAATACAATATTTTATTTCCCACCTTTATTATTTTTGTAAATAATTCACGGCAGCAAACATACCTAATACTCATTCTTCCTCCTATTTTCTGGAAAACTAGCTTTCATGCCTGAAGTGGAACTAGAATTCATGATCTCCAGGTTTGTGATCTAATATCTTAACCACTAGACCAAACTAGTTCTGTTGTCTTCTGTTTCTGTATTTCGTAGTAATAATTGCGGAGTGGGGGTAGGGAATCCTTGTAAATCAAAAAGTTTGCATTCTTTCTTGTGAAACTTTATAGGTCTCTAATACAAGTGTCATTTGAAAATGGTTTTTAAACAGTATTGGCTAGACTTGAGTAAATAATTAACACACATCTGTTTTATTCTCAGCTTTGAATTCTTACCTGAATTGGGTTCATGTTTACAGTGAGATGCCTTAGAATTTTATAGCAAAAAAGTGAGGTCAAAATAACGAGTGAATAAACAAGCAAATGACTATAAGCAGCACTAGTGTTTATACCTAATATCTTTGCTGTTTATAAGTTGAGTGGGCTGAATGTAGTTAATTTTGATGTCTGCTGATCAGAGAAAAGGCTTCAGTCAAGCAAAATGGGCTGCAAAAGACATTTGTGATGCAAGCATGACCTCAGATGGGAAGTCCTAAGAAATTGTAGCCTAGAGGCTGACAGAGCAGCTGCTGGGCCCCAGCACCATGCTGACAATCCTGCAGAATGTCATCTCAGACTGCTGCCACCTGCTGCTATTTCTGCTAGTTGCCATTATATTTGTGCCTGCTACTATCTGGGCGTTCAAAAAGGTGAAAAAAATACAGGTAAGATCAAATTCTTCATTGGAAGTTGCTTAAATTTCTGGTCCTGGTTCTGGTTGTGAAGAAGGGCTGTTACTAAATACTAGATATGACAAGCTGTTGTCATATGGCTCTTCAACCTCAGCTATAACTTCCCAGATCATTATCTATCTGACAGAAAGCAAAGGCTTATCTCATGAGACTATGTACCTGTTTTATGGATATAGTGGAGTCTCTTTTATTCATGTTTGATGACTGGATCAATAACATATTAACCAATTATTAAAAATATTTTGTGTAATGTAAAGTTGTGGAATTATTTGGGAAGCGGTGGGGGGGGAAGAGAGAGAGCTTGATTCTATTTTTGTGACTTTAGCTTTTTTTTAAAAAAAGTTGGGAATAATTTGACTACAAAAAAAAAAGTCAAGAAGTGATTGTTAGATATTAGCATATATCGGAGTAAGTCTCCCCTCTGGTCCGCTGCTACAGCGGGAAACAGGTATCGTTCTGATTGGTCGAGGGGCGTACCCGATCCCTATAAAAGGGGAACCCTCCGACCACAGAGCAAGCTGGATCACTGCTATTACTAATAAAGAGCTGTTAAGTCACTTCGTGTCCGCAGTCTGTCTCTCGTTGCCCAGATCTAACATTGGCGACGAAGGTGGGATCGAGAGGCAGATAGGACGAAGAACGCTACCTCCAGAATCTCCGGATTTGATCCAGCCCAGGAATTCGGCAGAAATTCCGGCAGCCATCTCAGATCACCGCAGCGTGGCAAATTCAAACAGAGAAGATGGCGATGCATGCTCCCCCCGCTCCTTTCGACCCAGCAAACGACGAATGGGAAGCCTTCATGATTCGTTTCGAGTGTTTCCTCGAAGCGAACGAATACACGGGGATCACCGACGCGAGGAAGAAAAACATCTTCCTCGGCTACTGCGGAAAGGAAGTCTTCAATACGGCCAGAGACCTCACCGCGCCTACTCCAATACAGGCAGTATCGTGGATGGCGTTGCAACAGGCTCTGCAAACTCATTACGCGCCAAAACCTTCCCGCCATGTCTGCCGCAAGGAATTCAACACGAGGAACCAGAAGGCGGGAGAATCCATAAATCAATATGTTGCAGCTCTACGAAAAGCAGCAACTCACTGCGAGTTCAGGGATCTGGACGAGCACATCTTAGCGCAGCTCATCTGTGGGTTAAGAGACATTTCGCTACAAAAGAAGCTGTTGGCACACCCGAATTTAACCCTACAGATAGCGCTAAACGAAGCAAGAGCGTCAGAGTCAGCGGAGAAATCATCGGTGACCATACAACGAGGGGCCAATGTAAACCAGCCAGCACCAAGACAAACCAGAGTACACTACGAGGACACAAGCCCCGACTACGAGAATCCCGAGTTCGAGGACAGTCACCTGATGCAGAGCAGTCACTTGAGGCCTGGGGGGAGACCCGGATTCTGTTTGCCGCCCTGCGCAAGCTGCGGAGGGAATCACCCCAGGTCTACTTGTAGGTTCAGGAACGTTGTTTGTTCGCATTGCAACAAACTTGGGCACATCGCACGAGTGTGCCGGAGCGGAGTCCCTGCCACACGGCAGCCACCCATGTACCGCCAACAGAAGCCCAACCCAGGGGCTTGGCGAAATCAAAAAGGGCGCCCAGAGAGAAATCCACAAGTGTTTACCCAGAGAGAAAATTTCCAAAGAGCTGAACGAGCGTATCCCCAGAGAGATTACTCACAAGGAGCTGAGCGAGCGTATCCCCAGAGAGAATACACACAAAGAGCTGAAAGAGCGTTCTATCAAGACGCTCAACGAGAGTATTTTCAGGATGTAGACGATGAGATAGAGTTGACCCAGAGAGAAGAGTTGCGAACGTATCTCACCACAATACATCAGGTCCGCCCTAAGCGGCCAAAAAGGCTGAGAGTCACAGTCCTCTTGGAGGGCTCACCCTGCGAGCTAGAAGTTGACACAGGATCGACCCTGACGATTATTTCATGGGCATCCATGAAACAGGCTATCCCTAGCCTCAGAAAGAGCCAACTACGCGCTCCAGACGTCCTGCTACGAGACTACCAGGGGAACCAAGTCCCCATCGTGGGCCAAGGCACATTCCACATCCGTTTCAAGGACATCGAAGCCCAGCTGCCCGTGACCATCGCCAGCGCGCCATTGCAGAACCTTCTGGGGCTTGATTGGTTTGAAGCCCTGGGGTTAGAAGTCACCGGAATCAACGCCGTGAGAAACAGCAGCGCTGAACAGATTTTTAAGGAGTTCGAGGATGTGTTCAGCCCCGGTCTAGGTAAGTATGTGGGTAAACCAATATCATTCAATTTAGACCCCAAGGTGGCACCAATCCGACTTAAACCGAGACGAGTGCCTTTTGCACTCCGCCCAAAAATAGATAAGGAAATAGATAAGTTAGTGGAGCAAGGAATCCTTGAGCCGGTAGATCACGCGCGCTGGGAAACACCCATCGTGACCCCAGTCAAACCAGATGGATCAGTCCGCATCTGTGCGGACTATAAATGCACAATTAATGTCGCGCTACAACAGAGCGCATATCCTGTGCCTGTAGTACAGCACTTATTGCACTCGTTGGGGCCAGGAAAGGTATTTGCTAAGTTAGACATGGCACAAGCTTACCAGCAACTGCCAGTTGATAGCGCCACAGCGGAGGCCCAGACTATAGTGACGCATAGAGGAGCATTCAAATGCAACCGGCTACAATTCGGTGTGAGTATTGCCCCAGGATTGTTCCAGAGCGTCATGGAACGACTTTTGCAAGGGATACCGGGAATCGTCCCCTATTTTGACGACATCTTGGTGTCCGCTGCAAACGAGGAGCAATTAAATAAAAGAGTCAGAACTGTTTTGGCCAGAATCAGAGAAAAGGGTTGTCAGAGGAAAAACACCCTGTTGGAGATCAATGGACCGTGGCTGATTCCCTTCCGCATATCTTTTGAGATATTGAGAAAAATAAAAGTCTTTTAAAATATTCTAATTAATAAACAAACTTTAATAATAAAATAATAAAAGTAAATGAAACAGAAAATAACTAATTGTTACATTTTGATAATGAAAGCTACGTTTGCCAAGTTGGCTGCCGAACAAAGAAGAGAGGAATTTTTGGAATGTGTAACGCGTGCGCAATAAATCACTTTCAGATAACATTTTGTTTTATGACCTGCGCAATAAAGCTTTCTTAGTTTAACTCTTGAATGTCAGTTTAGGCAGTTCAGGCCTAGCAAACTTTTTAACATCGTGACACCCCTTCTTTTGCTAGTCTGGGCTGACATCATCAAATCATCAATTAAGGCACATCTTCTTTCGCAGATACTCGTGTTGATTTGCGGCGAGTGGTTTGTTAAGCATGTCTGCAATCTGATCATGTGTAGAAACATATTGCAATTTAACAAAACCTTGCTTAACTAATTGCTTTGTGTTTTGATAACGAATGTCAATGTGTCTGGACCTAGAACCTGTAAAATGTGACTCAGAAATATAAACAACAGATACATTATCTTCCATCACGGTGATTGGTCGAATCGGACGTGTCCAGATATCTGTGATCAAAGCATCAAACCACGTTAGAGAATTACAAGCATCTGAAACACAAGCATATTCAGCTTCAGTAGATGAACATGAAACAAAACTCTGTTTTCTCACTTGCCAGTAAACAGGACAACCATTTAGGAACATCATGTAACTAGAAGTGCTTTTGCGTGACTTCTTGTCGCTCGCCCAGTCGGAATCAACAAAACAAATCAACTTTGGTTGATCAGTGTGTGTTGGTTCTAGCAATAACTTCATGTGCTTAGTGTGTTTCAGGTATTTCAACAACTTCTTAATGCATGACCAATGAAATTGTGTTGCCTTACCTACGTGTCGTGATAAAAGATTAACACTAAGTGCGATGTCAGGTCTGGTCCAACTACTAATGTATAATAGTGAACCAATGACTGAACGATAGAGTGTTTGATCCTCGAACTCAGGACTTGGTTCATGTGTTAAGTTGTGAAAATCTGTTTGCATGGGTGTCTTTGTTGTGCTAGCATCTTTCATGTTGCAATGATGTGGTCAATTTTCTCCTCTTGTGAAAGACTGAACCCCTTCTGTGTCTTTTCAATTTGAACACCTAAATAAGTGCTAATGTGTCCTAAAGATTTTAGTGTGAAGTATCTCTGCAAACTTTTGGCAAAAATCTCACTCATTTTCTTATTTGGACCAATATAAACAATATCATCAACATAAACAAGAATTATCTCATATGCATTGTTAGATCTTTTTGTGAACACGCATTCATCAGTTTCGGACTTAATAAAGCCCATTGAATTTAGTTTGTCAGTAAGACATAAATACCACATTAAACCTGACTGTTTCAGACCATAAAGACTTTTGTTCAGGAACCAGGTATCCCCTTCTTGCTTTCGGAATCCTGGAGGGCTTCTCACTTAGATCTCTTCATCTAGGTCTGCATGTAGATAAGCTGTGTCCACATCAAATTGAAAAACTTCTAAACCAAGAATAGTTGCAGTGGTTAAAGCAATTTTTACACTTTCAGTTCTGACTGTTGGTGAGTAAGTGTTTGTGTAGTCCTCAGGATAACGTTGAGCGAAACCCTGAGCTACAAGTCTGGCTTTGTATAAAGACTCACCATTCGGTTTCTTCTTGATTCTGTAGACCCATCGGGTGCCAATTACTTTCTTGTTTGCTGGAGGTTTTGCAGGTGTGAATACATTAAGTTTCTTCAAACTGTCCATTTCATCCTGCATTGCATCATACCATTTGTCTTGTTCTGAATCAGGAAGCTGTTTGATTTGTCTGAATGTCTCTGGAGGAAGAGTAACGTTGCAAATCAAAGGTACTGGTGTTTTTGTCAGTTGCCATGAATAACGTTGTGTGGAGGGATTCCTTTTGTGGCCCTCTTGGAGCGTCTAGGAACATCAGTCCAGTCTTCTTCTTCTTCATCATCATCCTCGTCCTCACGTTCGTCGCTAGCATCAGCATCTGCGGCTTGCGAAGACGGAACATCAGGTTGTGAAGAGCTGGTAGAAGGAACATCTGCCTGCAAATTGTCATCAGGCTGCGTGGCATCTGGAACACCATCTCTAGGAAAATAAACTTCAGGATCATTGGAATGAATCCTGGACCAGTCAATGTCTTCCTCAAAATTAGCAGATTGTGAAATGACAATCACATGTTTAGTATCAATGAATTTATACCATTTTGAATTATCATCAATACCCATAAATCTCAGTCTCTTTGCTACTGTACCTCCCTTTCTTCTTTGACTTAAGGGAGTGTTCACCATAGCATATGAACCAAAAATATGGAGGTTCTTGAGATCAGGCTTGTAGCCATACAGCATGTAGAAAGGAGTTTGATTGATTACACTGCTCCAAGTACGGTTGACAATGTAATTTGCATATTTGATTGCTTCACCCCAGTATGTGTTACTGAGATTGGCATCTTCTAGAAGACAACGCATCATGGTTTGTAGAACCCCTTGTCTTCTTTCTACGACTCCGTTATGAGCCGGTGTATATGGAGCAGATGTCTGATGAAGAATTCCATTCTTACGCATCCAGTCCTGGAAACGCTGAGACATGAATTCTGCACCACGGTCACTCTGGATTCTGGCGATGCGAACTTGGTATTGTGTAGAAACAAACGCTGCAAAGTCTTTAAAGATCTGAAAGGTCTCAGATTTCTCTCTCATAGGATATACAAATCCATATCTAGAATGATTATCTACAATTGTTAAAAAATACTTTCTGCCACCAAGTGTTGGTGGGAAAGGACCCACTATGTCAGTGTGTACCAAATCAAAAATGCGTGTTGACCGGCGTGTAGCATGTTTGGGAATTGCAGCCGCCTTGGATTTAGCCTTTTTGCAAACCGCACAATCCAAAAACACCTTACACCCCTTTAGATCCAAACCTTTTGCGAACTCCGGCATCTTTCTAAGAACACGGAAACTGGCATGCCCCAATCTTCTGTGCCACTTGTGAATACACCTGGAATGCAAAGGTTTACCAGTTAGTGAATTCTCAACATTAACAGTTTCATGAGGACCCTCAGGCTTGCTCTGAGCAATCTGTTTCTGTTTTCTCTGTTTGTTGGCTTTAGGAGCCTTTGGCACAGTAACGCTTTCTCTCTCTGGGACAACTCTCTCTGGGTTTGCGTTGTGCCTTTTTGGAGTTTGCATACTTGCCTGTGCTTGCCCTTTAGGCTTTGGCTTTAAGTAATAAACACCACCAATCAGCATGGTTTCAGCAACAATATCACCATCTTTAACTAAGTAACTTGCTTTTTCGAGGTGGTGAACCTGGAACTTTAAATCTCTAGACAAGTGACTTTGACTAAGCAAATTACTGGTTGCTGAAGGTATGTAATAAACATCAGGGATGTGTGTATCGAGTTCTTCAATGTAAACAGTTCCTTTTCCCATGACCTTGCAAGTGTGGTTGGTGAAGGAATACAGTTCTCGATACTCGGGCTCTGGTTCGCCCATCTCTGTGAAAAGTTCCCTTCTGTGGGTAACGTGCACAGCTGCTCCACTATCTAAAGTCCACAAAAGACGTCTGTCGAACTTTGGATCAGGTTGTGGAACGTTGGTTATGGCCAGTGTTGCAAGCGGAGCTTGTGGATCACGCCTTGGACCACGACGACCTTGTCTTCCGCCTCCACCTCTGCCTCTGGAATCTGTTCCTCTGGGCTGGTACGTGACGGGAGCTGGAACTCGTTGGGGACAATCCCGGGTGTCATGTCCCACACGGTTGCAGGTGTAGCATTTTGGCATCCTTGGAGCGTAGCCTCTTCCTCGGAAGGGACGTCTGGCTGGAGCCTTTGGTGCTGGAGGCCGTTGCAGATGTGGGGTAGCTAACCTGATAGTTTCGTCTTCCACTAAAAATCTGCAAACGTGGTTAACTGTGCGTTGAGCAATAGGCACGTAGTTAATCTTTGCAACAGCATCTTTCCATTCATAATTCAATGAGTTAATGATGATGCTAATCATTTGGATATCATCGATTACATGGCCATTTTGTCTCAATTCACTTCTCATTCTTTTCAGTTTGGTCAAATGTCCACCAATTCGTTCACCAGGTTTCAACTTCGAACCATGGAACTCGGACATGAGCAAACATAAAGATTCAATTGAAACGGGCCTGTAGCAATCTTCCAAAATAGCCCATATTTCTTGGGCAGTTGCATCAGGTGGAAAGATACCTTGGATCTCAATTTCCATTGACATGAGTAAAGTCGTGATTGCTCTGTTTTCGAGGTCTCTTATTGCAGGTGTCCAGGGTTGACGGGGAGATTTAAAAACCATGGAATATGTGCCTTCTCTTCGAAGCAAGAGCGCAATTTCATTGACCCAGGCTTTATAATTCTCTCCTGACTCCTTTAATTTGGACTCACCAGTCAAGGGGGTGACTGTGAATACCTGCTGAGGAACAATTTGTTGCTCTGGTTGCAAATCTGGTTGTTGAACCAGGGGATGCTGGGGTTGCATCATTGGCCTTTGCGTGGCAACATCAAATTGGCTTCCTCGAATTCGCCTTTGGCTTTGCCTTTTTCCATCTAGGGAGGATTCAACGCCGCCAGGGGGTGTTGAAGACTTAACCTTTGAGGGCAAAGTTTGGGCTTCTGTAAAACTCATAGCTAGATCTCTAAAAATCTGGTCCAATTGCTTTATCTTTTGTTGTAATAATTTTTCTCCGCCAGCAGATGGCAGTGCAGCTTCACTTTTTGGCTGCCTCTCCTTTCTATACGTATGCGGAAGTTCAGTTGACTCAAAGGGACCACGTGACCTCGGTGATGTGTACATGTCTCTTTGTTCTAATTGACCAATGAACTCTGTGGGGTGTGTCTTAGGCTGTTGTTTTGAAGACAAGATGGCGTCCTCAGACATTTTGGGAGTGGGGGAGCTTCTCCTACTTCGCCTTATCTCTTCAAAACACACTCTCGCCTCCCTAGCATATTTTTCAAACAGCTTTATTTGATCAAGATAGCTTTGCATTTCTTGCTCATCATCTGGGGGGATTTCATAAAATCTGCTTTCTGCGTGGGAGGATTTTTTCTGTGCCGGCAGTTGCCATTCATCAATCGTTTGATAATCTGCGAGGGTCTGGGAATGGAGTGGCTCTGGCAGAGTGGGAAGTTTTGGCTTGGCCCCCAAAAATTCATAATCTCCTGGAGATATTTTAGAAGGAGGAACCACTGACCTCGTTTCGTGGATGTCGCGTCCTGTAGCTCCTTCTCCCATATCTGGCTCGGCACCTGAAGGAATTTGTTGTTCCTGAAGCACGTTTTGATCTTGCTTCTCTGTGTCCGAGGGAGCCTCCTTGTCAGAGAAAGCTCTTTCCATTTTTCTTCTTTTTTCTTTTTTTCCGACATTGCTAATTAGCGTAGTCGGTTATCTTAAGATAGCGCGAAGAGAAAATACAGCCATAAATTGTAGCCATCTCAGCTTGTATCATCAAAAAAACCAAACTCTGCTACCAAGTTGTCAGGGGAAAAACACCCTGTTGGAGATCAATGGACCGTGGCTGATTCCCTTCCGCATATCTTTTGAGATATTGAGAAAAATAAAAGTCTTTTAAAATATTCTAATTAATAAACAAACTTTAATAATAAAATAATAAAAGTAAATGAAACAGAAAATAACTAATTGTTACATTTTGATAATGAAAGCTACGTTTGCCAAGTTGGCTGCCGAACAAAGAAGAGAGGAATTTTTGGAATGTGTAACGCGTGCGCAATAAATCACTTTCAGATAACATTTTGTTTTATGACCTGCGCAATAAAGCTTTCTTAGTTTAACTCTTGAATGTCAGTTTAGGCAGTTCAGGCCTAGCAAACTTTTTAACATCGTGACAAGGGTCTTCGCCTTAAAAAGGAAAAATGCCAAATTAACGTGCCTAGCGTAGAATTCCTGGGTTATAGAATCGATGGTCAGGGAATACACCCCACTTCAAAGAAAATTAAGGCGATCCAGGACGCCCCCCACACCACGAAACCAGACCGAGTTGCAGGCCTTCCTCGGATTACTTAACTTCTACAGCGTTTTTCTGAGGCAGAAGGCGACTGTTGCTGAGCCACTACACCGTCTACTCCAGAGGAACGCACCATGGAAATGGGGATGATCCGAAGCTGCAGCTTTCACCGGGGTAAAGCGCCTGCTCACCACTGACTCACTGCTTGTCCAATACAGCCAGACCCTACCGCTGGTATTGACCTGCGACGCATCACCCTTCGAAGTTGGAGCAGTCCTCAGCCACAGGATGCCCGACGGAAAAGAAGCACCCATCGCTTTCTACTCCAGAACTCTTTCATCGGCCGAAAGGAATTACAGCCAAATGGACAGGGAAGCGCTGGCTGCTGTAGCTGGAGTAAAGCGTTTCCACGAATACCTCTACGGCCGCGATTTTGAACTAATTACAGATCACAAACCGTTGTTGGGACTTTTGGCGGGAAACCGCCCCACCCCGGTCTCCCTTTCTCCACGCATGACCAGGTGGACTGTTTTTCTGGCTGCGTATTCATACAAATTGATTCATCGACCGGGCTCCACTCTTGGACACGCAGATGCACTCAGCCGTTGCCCATTACCTGACATTCTGCCAGACCCCACTCCAGAAGTACCGGTATTGCTCATTGACTGTTTGGACTCTGGACCGGTTTCTTCATACGACGTTGCAAGGTTCTCCTCTAAAGACAATGTAATAAAGCAAGTTCAAACTTGGGTTTGGAGGGGGTGGCCGAAGGGAAACGTGGGCCCGGAATTCAAAATGTTTTGGGCAAAACGGGACGAACTCTCAGTGTTACAAGGTTGTTTATTGTGGGGGGATCGAGTTGTTATTCCGTATGTTTTACGTAGGAATGTATTAGATGCTTTACATATGGGTCATCCGGGGATTGTTAGAATGAAGGCGTTAGCAAGAAGTTACGTTTGGTGGCCAAACATGGACAAAGAAATAGAGGAGTGGGTGGCCACTTGCGACCCATGCCAGGAATCGAGACCAGCACCCCCAGAAGCGCCCGCCACAGAATGGGAGAAACCTAAAGCACCCTGGTCGCGAATACACATCGACTTCGCAGGGCCATTCCAAGGTCAGACTTTCCTTATAGTTGTGGATGCATACTCAAAATGGCTAGATGTAGTCCTAATGACTTCAACCACGGCAGAGGCAGTCATTAAGGTTCTACGGCGACTTTTCGCCACTCATGGCCTGCCCGACCTCCTAGTCTCCGATAACGGGCCCCAATTCACGGCCATGCATTTCGAAACGTTTTTAGCAGGTCAGGGAATTCGGCATGCCCTCGTCGCGCCATTCCATCCGGCATCAAACGGACAGGTGGAGAGAATGGTGCGATTCGCAAAAGAGGCCCTCGCTAGGATGGGTCCAGGTGATTGGCAAACACGCATTGACCATTACCTCCTAATTCAGCATATTACCCCAAGCGCAACGACGGGTAGGAGCTCCGCTGAACTACTCATGGGCCGCCGTCTACGGTCTCACCTGGACCGTCTTCACCCAGATTACTCTGCCACAGCTCCCCCAGACTCCACAAGCAAAATTCGGTCTTTCAGCAAAGGGGATTCAGTATACGCCCACAACTATGCAGGGGGAACATTGTGGATGCCGGCAAAGGTCATTGGCATCACGGGTCCACGATCGTATCTGCTGGAATTAGAAGATGGGCGGAACTGGAAAAGGCACATCGATCAACTTTGGGGTCGTCTAGCACACTCAGACCTTCGAAACGAAGACGAGATTTTCCTGCCTACAGAAAGTCAGCCACGCGAGAGCCCCATCATAGAAAACTACGACACCTGCGATCCAAGCTTGGAACAAGAGAAAACGCACGAAGCAGAGCAAACCCCAGACAACGTAACCGAGAAGACTCCAGAACGCCCTAGCAACGAAGGCACAAAACCTCCCGAACGTGAAACAGGAAAAGCACCCGATCCTGCAACCACTTCTAACCAACCCGAACTACGACGCTCCTCCCGAGCAAGACAAACACCCACCTACCTAAAAGACTATGTTACCTACCGCAACGTTCCATCTAGGAGGGGAGGGGTGTTAGATATTAGCATATATCGGAGTAAGTCTCCCCTCTGGTCCGCTGCTACAGCGGGAAACAGGTATCGTTCTGATTGGTCGAGGGGCGTACCCGATCCCTATAAAAGGGGAACCCTCCGACCACAGAGCAAGCTGGATCACTGCTATTACTAATAAAGAGCTGTTAAGTCACTTCGTGTCCGCAGTCTGTTTCTCGTTGCCCAGATCTAACAGTGATATTTGTAAAAAGTTCTATTTTCACATTTTTTCTTGAAAAAATATTTCTCTGTTCCGAGAAAAACAAATCACAGGGAAAGTTCATTTCACATTTCTTTGTGGAGGAAAGTACACCTGCATCTTTATTCGGATAAGGTCTTTTGTGCCATCCACTCTTTTGCTATTGCCCACATGATTATTGGTTAGGTTTATATCCTGGTTTTGTTTCACCTAGGCTGATGATCAGAGAATGCCACAATGATAGCTGATTAAAACAAACCAACATAATTTCTGTCCATGGTTCTTTTTGCATATGAGCACCAGGCAAATCTGAAAAAGCCATTTTTATGGAGTTTTCCTCATTTTTAAAAGTAGTGCAGGAGACTGATTTTCCCTGCAGTCTTCCGTAATAAGGGATTATGGAAAACATGACTGTTTTTTTTTATCAAAGGTTTTGACAAATTTTACAAATATTACCCCTTCCCCTTCCCACCCTCTGACCCTCCCTCCCCCCCTCACCTCCCAGAGCAAAATACAGGGTATAAACATTTAACAATCATAAGCTAACATAAGCTGATTTTGACATCCTACCTCCTCTTATTATGGAATATAGGAACTGACACAGAATTCCAGGATCAAACAGAAAAGGTTTATTGCGCAGGTTCAGTTCGCAACACAAAAAGCAAAGACTGAACAACGTTTAATTTGTTTTCCAAACTATTATAGATCTTACAAGCCCCCCCCCCATACTCCCCACACCCCCTCCCTTTTCCGTCTCTCAACGCTAAAATGAAATGTGGTTTTTCTGATAAGTCTTCAAAATTGTGGTTAGGCTAGGTGTGATTTAAGCTTCCTCTTGCAAACTAAACTTCCTGTTGCAAATTCTTAATCTTTAAACTAAAGCTTTCCTATTACAGAACTCTTAACATGCTCCATTATAAAGACAGTTACATATATTTAAGATTCCTATTATCCCATATTATACTATCCCATATTACTCTTGTGCTTTAATTCCCCTTTTGTTAAGCTAACTTTAGGTAAATTGTAACATTCTTTGTGCCTTCACTCATAAGCTAACTGAAATTTCCTAGTCCGATATTTATTTTGAATATAGTCAATCCATCTTCTCCATTCCAATTTATATTTCTCATCCGAATGATCCTTCAAATATGCTGTAATTTTGGCCATCTCTGCTAGATTTACTACTTTTATCATCCTTTCTTGAATAGTAGGCAATTCTTCCCTCTTCCAGTACTGCGCCACCAACAATCTTGCTGCCCTCGTTAAGTTCAAAATCAAATTAGTCTCTATAACTGTACAGTTTGTAATTATACCTAACAAAAACATCTGGGGGGTGAACTTTATCCTTTTTTAAAATATATTTTGAATAAGCCACCATATTTTTATCCAAAATGCTTTGACTTTTTTGGGATCTAAATGCCATCTATACAACATCTTATAAAAATTCTCTCTCATATTCTGAGCTTGCGTAAATTTTACATTTCTTACCCAAATCTTTTCCCATGTTTCCATCATTATTGGCATTATCTTTGAAATTTTGTGCCCATTTTATCATACAGTCTTTAACTCTGTTTCAGAATTTATTTCTATCAGTATATTATACAACCTTTTTATATGCATTTGACTCTGGTCCCTAATTTGTTTTACCAAACTATCCTCATTTTGCGTGATACCAATTGTCTGATCTTTTTTCCATCTAGCTTGTAACTGTCCATACTGGAACCAGGTTTGAGTTACCCTTTCATCTCTTAATGCGTTCAAAGGCTTTAACTGTAGTACACTTCTCTCTATATTAAGAATTGTAATTACATCCTGTTTTTGTTCTATACTTATATTCTCTATCGCGTGTCTGGGTACTACCCACATAGGTATCTTATCATTTAACCTATATTGGTATTTTTTCCAGGCACGCAATAGGGCATTCCTTAATATATGGCTTTTAAAAATCTTATCCACCTTCTTATCATATATTAAATAAGTGTGCCAACCATATACCAAATCATATCCCTCAATATTCAATATTCTATCCTCTGTTAGATTAATCCAATCACTAATTGTTGATGAAACTACTGCTTCATAGTACAATTTTAAATTGGGCATTTTCAGACCTCCTCTTTTCCCTATATCTTGCATTATTTTAAGTTTTACTCCTGGTTTCTTCCCCGCCCAGACAAAGTTATTAATACCTTTCTACCATTCTTCCAAATTTACATCTTTTTTAAGTATTGGTATCATTTGAAAGAGAAATAGAAACTTAGGCAAAACATTCATTTTTACTGCTGCTATCCTTCCCAACAAGGACAATTGTAATTTTTTCCATTTATTCTTGAGGATCTGCTTTGATTAATTCAGCCTTTAAATCTTTTTTAAGTATATAACTATACCATTTTTCTTCTCTGGAGCAGATGCCACAAAGTATGGTCCCAATCTTGCGTTCATCGAGTATTTCTGATCCTGTGTTCTAATATGTGTTTCTTGCAAACAAATTACATCATTTTTAAATTGTTTCAGATAGTGAAATATTTTTTTCCTTTTTTGTGGTGAGTTTAAACCATTAACGTTCCAGGTTAGAAATTTAATTGTCATCTTCAGCTCCCTGAAGCTTTCTAAGAGCTGCCTGGAAATCTTGCTGGGATTTCACCTTCGGTCTTGCTCCCCCCACAGCTTCTGTGTTTGTATTTGTAATTTCTTGGATTATTGTCTGGGCTTGCTGCATCTCTAATTCTTGCTCTTTGCATTTAGTGGCCGCTTGAGTTTGTCTTTGTTTCATAATTTCTTCTATCTCCTCAGGTAAGTCCAGAGCTTGAGCAGCTCCCGCTTGTACCTGAATATCTTGTTGTCTGTTCTCGCCTGCTTCTTTTCTTCCTTTAGATACTGGGATGGGGGGCATCCAGCCTTTAATACATTGCTATAAAAATCTCTTGCTTTCCAAACTGTGTTAAGACGATATCTTTGTCCTTGATAATTCCCCACCAATCCGACTGGGGCCTCCCATCTAAATTGAATCTGGCGACTTTTAAGTTCATCCACTAAAAATGCATAATCCTTTCTGGATCTCAACATTTTTGGGGGGATTTCCTTCAATACTACCACGTCTTGTCCTGCCACTTGTAACTTATTTTTGTAAGTTGCTTGCAGTATTTCATTCCTAGTTTTCCTGGTGACAAAATAAATTACAATATCTCTTGGTAGTTGTCTCTGTCTGGCAATCCATGAATTAACACGGTAAATTTTATCGATCTGCCAGGCACACTCCACCTTTGGTTCACCAGTTAATTGGGCAAAAGCTTCGGCAAAAATATCTCTCAGATTTTCCTGGTTCTGTTCTTTCAAACCTCTTATTCTTAAAGCAAATTCCATTGTTCTATATTGTATCATTGTAACTTCTACCTCTGATTTATCAATTTTACTTTGTGCCTCCTCAACTTTATTCTCCAACTTGATGTTAGACTGATTAATTTCTTCCACCTTCTCATCCAGAGATGTTACATAACCAAGTAAACCCTTAAATGCATCTACAATGTCTTCCCTAATCTGTTGATTACGGGTTTGGATTAAATCCTTAATTCCAGACATTTCTTCAGACACGTCTTTAAAAGCATTTGGAATCCTTTCCTGCAAGACAATGGCTTGATCCTTTAATGCCTTTTGGAGATCTTCAAGTGTCAGAGTTTTTGTTTCTACTGGGGGTAATAAAGATTGTAATCTCTGTGTCTGGGCTAGGGAATTTCTAGTGCTCTTAGAAGCGCTTGGTTTTGCTTGCTTTGAAGCCATTTTGAAATATTCAAACAAACTTTTCAGCGGCCAGTTTATTAAGTCCAAAAAGTCCACCTATTCTCCCATGTTTGTTAGCCAATACTGTTTTCTTTGATCTTAAACTCTTGAGTCTTTTAACATAGTTAACAGGCAGTTAACAAATGCTGCCCCTTTTAAGTTTCACTTTCAACACACCCTTTATTATTCAATCGCCATCTTTAAGTCCTTTTGTCTTCACAGAGGGAAGTATATTACTCCGGAATTAAGGTTTGTACTTACAATTATCTTCACTCCTGTTTTGCTCTGCCTGTGTATCTTTCAAATATAATAATAATAATAATAATAATAATAATAATAATAATAATAATAATAATAATAATAATAATAATAATAATAATAATAATAATAATAAACTTAAATTTATTAGCCGCTCCCTTTCCAGACAGGACTCGGGGCGGCGTACAGTGGGGCATATAAAAACATATACAACACATAAACATACATATATACAGGACATACATACACGGAGGAGGTACCAAATTACATCACATTGGACAATTAAAAGTCACCATTAAAAATACCCCAATTGTAAAGCACAATTTAAAATTTAAGATTTTTTAAAATTTAAAAGAACTGTCAGGAGGAGTAAGAGAAGTTTACGGTTGAGCCAGGCCAGATAATTGAAAGAGGTGGGTCTTCAGCTGTACCCGGAAGGAGCGGAGATCGGAAGTAGTCCTGATGTCACGGGGGAGGTCATTCCACAGGGCTGGGCCCATCACAGAGAAGGCTCTGCTCCTGGGTGTCGCCCCCCGGCACTGTTTGGCAGACGGCACCCGAAGAAGTCCCTCTCTGTGTGAGCGGATTGGTCGTAGGGATGTATGGGGCAGGATGCGATCCTGCATGTAACTAGGCCCTGTGCCATGAAGCGCTTTAAAGATCATAATCAAAACCTTGAAACGCACTCGGTAGACTACAGGAAGCCAGTGCAGCTCGCGCAGGAGAGGTGTTACAGGGGAGTATCTAGTCCTCCCCATAATCACCCGCGCGGCCGCGTTCTGGACCAACTGCAGTCTCCGAGTGCATCTCAAGGGAAGCCCCATGTAGAGAGCATTGCAGTAGTCCAGGCGAGACGTCACTAGCGCATGGGTGACTGTGCGTAGGGCATCCCGGTCCAATAAGGGGCGCAATTGGCGCATCAGGCGGACCTGATGGAACGCCCCCCTCGCCACGGCTGTTACATGGTCATCCATGGACAGCCGGGCATCTAGGAGGACGCCCAAATTGCGCACCTGTTCCATGGGGGCTAGTTGCACGCCCCCAATGGCCAGGGATGGAAGCACCTGGTTGAACCGGGGGGCCGGAAGCCACAGCCACTCCGTCTTGGAAGGGTTGAGTTTTAGTCGGTTGCCATCCATCCAGACCCGTACGGCCTCCAAACACCGGGACATCATTTCGGCGGCCTCATTGGGGTGGTTCGGGGTGGAAATGTATAGCTGAGTATCATCAGCATACAGATGATATCCCACCCCAAAACCACGGATGATCTCACCCAGCGGTTTCATATATGTGTTGAACAGGAGAGGCGAGAGCACCGATCCCTGTGGCACTCCACATGTGAGTGACCTCCGGGTCGAACTCTGCTCCCCTGCCAACACACGTTGCGTCCGGTCAGAGAGGTAGGAGCCAAACCACCGTAAAACGGTGCCCCTGACTCCCAGCCCCTCTAGCCGGTGCAACAGGATACCATGGTCGATGGTATCGAACGCCGCCGAGAGGTCTAATAGGACCAGGATAGAGGAACAACCCCTATCTCTGGCCCTCCAGAGATCATCGACCAATGCGACCAAGGCCGTCTCCGTGCTGTGCCCGGGTCGGAAGCCGGACTGGCGCGGGTCTAGATAATCATTTTCCTCCAGGTGGCGTGGGAACTGCTGTGCCACCACACTCTCTACAACCTTCGCTAAAAAAGGAAGGTTGGAGACAGGACGATAATTGACTAGGTCCGTTGGGTCCAGGGAAGGCTTCTTGAGCAGGGGCCTCACCACCGCCTCTTTCAAGGCGGCCGGTAGAGACCCCTCACCCAACGAGGCGTTCACTAGGCCCAGGAGCCAGTCGCGCGTAACCTCCCAGGATGCCAGTACAAGCCAGGAGGGACACGGGTCCAATAAACATGTGGTGGGTCGCAGACGTCCATGCAACCTGTCCAAATCCTCGATGGCAACCGAGTCAAACTCCTCCCAAAGCGGTCCCTCAAGACTCGCCACGGGCGTCTCTGCTGGACCACTGAAAGGGGCCCATCCCATCCGGATTTGAGCGACTTTGTCCTGTAGATATTTCCCAAACTCCTCTGCTCTGCCCTGTAAAGGGGCTTCCCGCGGTCTCTCAAATAAGAGGGAGCGAGTCACCCGAAACAGGGCGGCAGGGCGGTTATCTGCGGACGCAATAAGAGCGGTGCAATATTGACGTTTGGCCGCTCTTAATGCCACAAGGTACGTCCTCAAATAGGCTCGTGCCTGTGCTCGGTCGAATTCGGAACGGGAGGATCTCCAACGACTCTCTAGGCGTCTCTTGTGGCGTTTCATCACCCTTAGCTCCTCGGTGAACCAAGGGGCCAGGGTGGTTCGTCGCCGCAGGAGAGGCCGCAAAGGCGCCACCCGGTCTAGGGCCCCGGCAGTCGCACTATTCCATGCGTCTACCAGGTCCTCTATTCGGGGGCGGGTCAGGTCCACAGGAGGTGGCCCAAGCTCCGTCTGAAACCTATCTGGTTCCATCAGGCGCTTGGGGCGGAACCATCTAATACCTTCCGGCTCCGCCTACTTGCTATTATTATATTTAATCCTACCCTTTGGAACAGAAAAGAACAATTCTTCATAGTTTCCTATAGAACAATTCTTCTTACATGTGTTCCTTTTCTTCTTTTTCTTCTACAGGCTCGCAACAAAAAGCAGAGCAGGTACAAAGTACCATGGATAGGTAAGTGATGCACACAATTTCACTTTCCTCTTTCTTTTTAGTGCCATAGCATTGGGGTGCCTTGGCAAGCCCAGCCAACATGTCTTTTGCTGTGAATTCTGAGGGTTGACGTCTACACATTTACCATGTATCAAGGGTGAGAAACATTGCTGTAGTAATTGGGAGGTTGAGTCTTGGAACAGCAATTTTTCTTCTGTATCTCTCCTACTGCAGCATCCCTGGAAAAAATAAGTATGACAAGCACAGTTCCAGGGAGGACAAAGGGTATAAGCTCAGCCACAGAACAAAAGTAAGTAACCTAACTTGATACCTTCCCTAATAAGGAAGCGTGCGCAAAGCAAACCGCTACCAACCGGTGCAGGAACCCACCCCTGCTAGTACTATCTGTTTACCTAGCATGCTTGCAGCTCCCAGCCATAAAGACTCTAGGCAAACAGCTGGTACTAGCCTTTGATGTGCATTCTCCATTGAATACCTGCTTACTCTCTTGTAATCCCTTCCTTTCCAATCTCTTCACTGTGGGGGGGGGCAGAAAAATTCAGACATAGGACAATGTATACTAACTGACTATAATGTTAAACACCTAACTGAGACAGAAAGGTCATAAACATGAACCTTAATTGCAAAGTTATTTTTTTTTCTGTGCCATCATACTGTATGAGGCAGTGAGTAAGGAAGGTCTACCTATAATTAAGATAAAAAGTCATAAAAGATACAAGGATATGCATGATAGCGTTTCATGTCCAGTTTGGTTAATGGTTTTTCCTTTGGATATGAACAGAGGGTACTATAGCCTTTTCTTTGCTTACTTAACTGACATAGATACTTGCCAGGTACACCTAAGGAAATGTTTTATTTAGGGCTTGGCCAAAACATTGAATCAAAATTGTGGTGCAATATAAGGTATCTTAAAAAGTGAGACTTCAGGGGATCACAGAGGAAAGAGAAAGGCTAAGGTGTCAAGAGGAATTATACTTGAGAGATTTTTTTTTCACACTGAGGAAAGATTATACAATACAATACAATAGCAGAGTTGGAAGGGACCTTGGAGGTCTTCTAGTACAACCCCCTGCCTAGGCAGGAAACCTATACTGTTTCAGACAAATGGCTATCCAACATCTTCTTAAAGACTTCCAGTGTTGGGGCATTCACAACTTCTGGAGGCAAGCTGTTCCACTGATTAATTGTTCTCACTGTCAGGAAATTTCTCCTCAGTTCTAAGTTGCTTCTCTCCTTAATTAGTTTCCACCCATTGCTTCTTGTTCTGCTCTCAGGTGCCTTGGAGAATAGTTTGACTCCCTCTTCTTTGTGGCAACCCCTGAGATATTGGAACATTACTATCATGTCTCCCGTAGTCCTTCTTTTCATTAAACTAGACATACCCAGTTCCTGCAACTGTTCCTGATATGTTTTAGCCTCCAGTCCCCTAATCATCTATGTTGCTCTTCTCTGCACTCTTTCTACAGTCTCCACATCTTTTTTACATCGTGGCGACCAAAACTGAATTCAGTACTCTAGGTGTGCCCTTACCAAGGGATTATAAAGTGGTATTAACACTTCACGTGATCTTGATTCTATCCTTCTGTTTATGCAGCCTAGAATTGTGTTGGTTTTTTTGGCAGCTGCTGCACACTGCTGGCTCATATTTAAATGATTGTCCACTAGGACTCCAAGATCCCTTTCACAGTTACTACTATTGAGCAAGGTACCACCTGTACTGTACCTGTGCATTTTGTTTTTGTTGCCTAAACGTAGAACCATACTTTTTCACCATTGAATTTCATTTTATTAGATAGTGCCCAATGTTCAAGTTTGTCAAGATCCTTCTGTATCTTAAGCCTATCTTCTGGAGTGTTGGCTATTCCTGCCAGCTTGGTGTCATCTGCAAATTTGATGAGTTCCCCATTTATCCCCTCATCCAGATCATTGATGAAGATATTGAAGAGTACTGGGCCTAAAACAGAGCCTTGGGGTACTCCACTGCATACCTCCCTCCATGTAGATGCAGTTCCATTGAGGACTACATGTTGAGTGCAGTTGGTCAGCCAGTTACGAATCCATCTGGTGGTGATGCTGCCTAACCCACATTTTTCTACTTTGTCTAGTAGTAGGTTACGGTCTACTTTATCAAATGCCTTCCTGAAGTCTAAGTAAATTATATCGACAGCATTCCTCTAGTCCACTAATTTTGTCACTTTGTCGAAGAATGCAGTAAGATTAGCCTGGCATGATCTGTTTTTGACAAGCCCATGTTGGCTTTTGGCTAGTACTTTGTTTACTTCTAGGTGTTCGCTAATTCATTGCTTGATTATCTTTTCCAGAATCTTCCCTGGAATTTAGGTCAGGCTGATAGGTCTATAGTTTCCTGGATCTATTTTTTTTCCTTCTTTGAAGATGGGAACCACATCAGCTCTTTTCCAGTCATCTGGCAGTTCCCCAGTGCTCCAGGATCTCTGAAAGATCTTCCATGTTTTATGAATTCTGGGAAGGGAATAGGAATTACAGAATAATGGGGGAGGCAGAGCAAAAAAATAGCTGTAAAATAATTGTAATGAAGGGGAGCCAAATGAACTTTCTGAAAAAGATAAAGGCTATTTATAAAAACAAATTAAAAAATCAAATATCATAAGGATGCCCTATTGCCACCTTAGCTCGCCCTCCTCCCCCTAAAAAAAAAACAGGAAAAGAAGACACTGGTTATAAGCATGTGATAGATTATTCCCAATGTACATATGCCTCTCTCTTCCATTTTTGCCAGGTCCTGCAACAATTTGAACTTCTATCGAACTCTGTGTGCTTTGGACAAGAAAATTGAGTACCTCACCTGGCAAATGCAACGTATCAGTAAACCGTAAGACCCTGATAGAACTTCTTGAAAGCGAAGACCTATGCAGGGATGGCAGTGGTGGGTTCCTACCAGTTCAAACCGGTTTGGCTGAACCGGTAGTGGTTTGGAAGCTTGGGTCGCTGGAACAGGCAGCGACCCAGGCCTGCCACACCCCTGAACCGGTTCTCCTGGTGGTGCCATAGACACCACCATCTTGTTTTTTGGTTCTGCGAATGCACAGAGCAATTTTTATTGCACTGCACATTTGCGCGCAGCATGGGCAAAGCGTGTGCATGGCGCGGCCACGAGAGAACCGGCAGTAGCGACTGCTGGAACCCACCTCTGAGGGAGGGGGTTAGGGCTAGAAGAGACACTTTCTACTAAGCAATGGAGTGTTTTTTTAAAATATAAAAGTAAGCTAAAGCTTCCTAATTGAATAAGCAGATGGTGATGGAAAAAGTCGGAACAAGTAGCTGGATATGTATCTCTTTCTGTTCAAGAAATTCAAAGTTCTGAACTACATAACATTAGTAAAAAATCACCTTGCTTGAGACCCTCTTTTCAGCAGATAATGCTGTAGTCTTCTTAGCAGGCATATTTGCATTCTTTTTTCTTCTGCTTTTGCTTCTTATTAACATTTGGTACTGTGATAAAAAATAAGCAAACAGACACTCCTCTAGCCAACCAGAAAAAAGGCTTTCAGATATGTTAATTTAATGTAAACCTTAATAAAATATAATAAAATAAAATAATAAAATATGTTAAGATAACTCTTCCTTCAAAGAAGCAAAAATCAAATCAAAACAACATGTCCAATAAAAATGTCCTCTAGAGCTACAAACTTCCTTAAAAGATGGTTTACATGGCAAATTTAAACAATATTTAATATTGTTTAATTTTTAATATTTCCTAAAATGTTCCATACGTCTAGGAGAGGTCTGGGTGCTAACTTTCTACAACTCGTGTTCAGTGACTGCCTTACTTCTTTGATGGCATTGAGCCACTGTTGATGGTGTGGGTTTAGGCTTCCTTCCTCCCAATTTTACATATGTATTCCTCCCTCAAAGCATGGGAAAATGTAACAAGGAAAAAGAGACTATAGCTAAACAAATCTCATTTTTGTGACCATTGTACCCTACGTCCACAGCAATATTTCTCTACTTTAAGATCAACTAGCCTTTTGAGTAGGTGAATTCTAGGAATTGAAGTCCATTTATTTAAAATTGCTGAGGTTCCGCACATGGGCACACACCAATCAGCTCTTCCGCACGCACAAAGGCCGGCCGATCATTGTGTGCGCATGCGCGCCAGAAACCCGGTAGAGGAACAGGCGACATTACACATGCCAGGCAATAAGGCTCCACATGCCACTTTGGGCACGTGTGCCCTAGGTTCACCCTCATGGAGTTAGAACATTGAGACTGGAAGGGGAAATCAGAGAACGGGATCTTTTGTTGATTAATAGGTGTAATCTCACGTCCTGGAAGGAATGTTTACCTGAATAGCTGTCACTTTAGGCCAATTTATCCTCTTTGTATTTCCATGTACTGAGGGCTTTTTTATAGTTTTGATTGAGTTGCTGATATTTGCCAATTTTGTGGTGAGAGATGCATTTAGCCAGTTCAGTCCAGGTGTCAATATGGGCAGAAAAGGTTCTGTTTCTTTATTTGTGACCTGGGGTTTACTGAGATCAGGCATCACCAAGGTTAGTGTGTGATTTGCATGGCACAAATAACATAGAATATGTCATGAGCGATATGGAAGTCACTTTCTTCCCACATTAGATATGGGCAGCAAACACAAGGTCTATTTGTAACTGATTTTAGTACCCATCCACAGTATATTCAAGGGCCGGGAATGAAGCAAGCCATAATTTTAATTAGGGAAGTCCAAAAACTGAAGTACAACTGGAAAAATGCTCCCCTGGGTAGCTTTACCCACCTCTCCCCATTTTCCAGTTTTTAAAGCAATACTGTATCGCATAGATTACAGGCCAGGGTTCTGCAGGGAGAGTTTAAATGTCACGATGATGACATGGGATCAAAACTCCACCCAAAGATCCACTTTTCATATACCACTCAAGGCGGCAAGCATGCTGAATGCTCTTTCCTCCTGATAGTTTCTCCACAAAACCCTTATGAGGGGAATTGGGCTGAGAGAGAGTGACTGGCTCAAAGTCACCAGCCACTTTTAATGTGTCAGCTAGAGAACCTCTGGCCTGTAAGTATTTTTATATGCCCGTGATGGCGAACCTAAGGCACACATGCCACATGTGGCACGCGGAGCCATATCTGAGGGCATGCGAGGCATTGCCCTATGTGAGCTCCAGTGCACCAGCCATTTTTTGGCCTTCCGGAGGGAGTGGGGAGGCAGTTTGTGCCCTCCCCAGGCTTCAGGAAAGTCTCCTGAAGCCTGTGGATGGTGAAAAACATCCCCAACAGGCCCACTGGAAGTTTGGAAATGAACTTCCGATAGGGCTGTTGGGCCATTTTTTGTCCTCCCCAGGCTTCAGGAAAGAAGCCTGCCCACCGGAAGTCGGAAAACAGGCTATTTCCTGCCTCCAGAGGGCCTGGGAGGTGGGGGAGGCTGTTTTGCCCTCTTCAGGCTCCGAGAAAGCCATGCATGCATGCGCGGGTGTGTTTGTTGCGCACTCATGCACAGGTGGGCACAACGCGGGGGGGAGCATTTAATTACGGGTGTGCACTTTTGGCACCCAAGGGAAAAAAGGTTCACCCTCACTAGTACTTTTAATTTAGGTTCTCTGGATTTAAGATCACCGTTGAACGCCTAGCTTTTGTGGCCTGAGGCAACTGCTTTCGTCTACATAAGGCAGGGGCTCATCCTGCTTTATGTAGTGCAGTGGGTGTCAACCTTCCTAATGCTGCGACCCTTTAATACAGTTCCTCATGTTGTGGTGACCCCCAACCATAAAATTATTTTATGTTTTCTGTATTTTTTCAAAAACATATGTTTTCCGATGGTCTCAGACGACCCCTGTGAAAAGGTCGTTCGACCCCCAAAGGGGTTGCGACCCACAGGTTGAGAACCATTGATTTAGAGGAAGAGAATAACATTTGGATTGTAAGTAACATTTGATCTGCTCTCCCAATGACCCATCTTCAACATGCCCTGCCAAAAGTAGGGGATCCAGTACATTTTAGCTGGAAGAAATATGGGTCTTTCTTTTCAATGTGGGAATGGTACCTACCAGCTTTACACCCCTCCATCCTTCACATAGCTGGGGGTATTGGAAGCTAAACTGGTTAATTTACTGCTCAACATGTTCAACATTTCAAGTTATTTGTAAAAACAATAAAGGCAGGATACAAATTTTAAAAAGTAAAAAAAATGTAGCAAGGGATGGGATGGGTGCTATATAATTAAGCTTCATGGGAAATGGCTGCTCTGACCATTTTTCTTTGTTTTCCTGCCTCCCATCCCATTTTTAGAATCTCACGCTCTGCATCCAACACCACTTTGAATTCCATCACCTCTCTGTACAGCTGGGCCCATTCATCAACCAGAGATGTCTGCTATAGCCGATCTAGAACACCTCCCTCCTCAGTCCCCATTGCTTCACAAGAAATTCCAGTGTGGCAGGGTCAGGTTACCAGACCCTACAAGACTAGTTTCCGGAAGTCACGCCAAAGATCTTCTTCTTATCCCCCAATGGACTTCCAACTGCACCAGAAGCCAAAGCAGCGGAGAAGAAGTACTCCAACATCTGAATCTTTGACCAAACTGACGCCAAGGATTCCTTCAACAGTCAGAAGCAGCCCTGTCCACATTCAGAGACTTGGAGGCAGGATTTATTTTCTGGATTACAAAGAGCAGGAGCTGCTTGACTGGCACATCCACAAGAAACATGGGCAGAAGGAAGCACCACCATTATATTTGGAGAAAGAAGCTCCGCCATTACATTGGCAGAAAGAAGCTCCACCACTACACTGGCAGAAGGAAGTACCACCATTATATTGGCAGAAGGAAGAACCACCATTGCAATGGCAGAAAGGAGCACCGCCATTACAGTGGCAGAAAGAAGCACCGCCATTATATTGGCAGAAGGAAGAACCACCATTGCAGTGGCAGAAAGAAGCACCACCATTACAGTGGCAGAAAGAAGCAAGGCCATTATATTGGCAGAAGGAAGAACCACCATTGCAGTGGCAGAAAGAAGCACCGCCATTACAGTGGCAGAAAGAAGCAAGGCCATTATATTGGCAGAAGGAAGAACCGCCATTACAGTGGCAGAAGGAAGCACCACTATTACAATGGCAGAAAGAAGGATCACCATTTTGTCAGGTGCCCAGCAGAGAGACCAATGTGCAGGTTGGCATCACCCCACAAAATGAGGTGGTACAATTGGTAAGTCAGCAGGTCTCCATTGGTCAAAGGTCACGTAGCCACACACCTCCTTCAACCAGCCCCAAACATCGTCAAACGCCCCAGAAGCCTCCACCTGTCAGGGTAAGGAGCCCGGGACACTGCACTCAGACTGCTGTACCTTCTTCCAAAGATTTACTGCCTCCCCCATTCATTATCTGTCAGACTACTAGCCACAGCAATCTCAAGGCACCGACCAATGTGCAGATTGGCATCACCCCACAAAATGAGGTGGTCCATTGGGTAAGTCAGCAGCGCCCCACTGGTCAAAGATCAGGTAGCCGCACACCTCCTTCAAGCAGCCCCAAAGGTCGTCAAACTCCACCCAAACCTCCACCTGTCAGGGCAAGAAGTCCCGGACCCCGCACTCAAACTCCTCTACCTTCTTCCAAAGATTTGCTGCCTCCCCCATTCATCATCTGTCAGGCTACTAGCCACAGCAGTCTCAAGGAACCGACAAATGGAAATCTGAGTGGCATGACCCCCGAGGAGGAGTTAACAGAGGTACTTAACCTGCTAGCACAAAACAAGAGCCTTTTGACAAAGCAGCCTGGAAGACCCAGAACTCCCAAGAAAAAGGAGAAAGACGTTCATAGCAAAAAACCAAGTACCTCCAAGGAAGGCGCAGGAAGATCAGGCAGTCCCAAAGGCAAACCAGCAGAGACTCAGATCAGCCTGATGTTTGACCGAAAGACACACCGATTGAGCTGGGCTGATGACATGACAGAAGTCCCTAAAGAGAGTGGAGATCTTCCTAGCTTTGCTCAGACATCATTTTTAGACTCTACTTTCATGTGCCAGAACCAACTGGAATTGCCTTGCATTCACAAAGCACAAATAGAACTGCATCAGGAAAGTTTCAAACTTGCAAAGAGCCCTCTCAAGTCTCAGTGTCTGGCCCATGCCATTGTGGAATCATTGGATACAGAGCAAGCTACACGGGATCTACACATGTGCCTGGCTAAAGGCCTGGAGAATGGGCGTAGCCAGCCAAGTGTAGAATATCCGGTTTGCTTGTTATGTGGCCGCTGCGCTCCTTATTGCCCTCATCCCCATCCACAGCACGGCCCTTGCCTCCTTGTCTATCCACGGCTAAGTGTACAGGACGGGGAGGTTTACATGAACTTGGGCTTCCTCCTTAAGATCAAGAGGCATGAGGCCAGCAGATGGGGTGTGGTGCAAGGAAAGGATGCATCAAAGTTACAACACAGCAAAGAGCATCCTTCCAAGCAAGAGAGGAGTCAAAGCAGGAGCCGGAGCAGGAGCAGAAGCAGGAATGCCCATGAAGCAGCATCCCCATCAAGGGCCGCAGAGAGGCCATCTCGCCTAGCCAGGCAGCGATCTACAGAGGCAATTGACCTGAGAGCCAGACGGCACAGGGCTGGTCCTAGGCCATCCAGAGCAACAACACCCAGATCCTCTCCACGTTCACCTAAAATGGAGTCCCAGCCACGAAAACCAACCCCAGAGGCAATCCAACCCAAGTCCCCACAGAAGCCTCCCAACATCCTGAAAAAGCTCTTGTTATGCATCAAGAAAGTTTGGGCAAAGGTGCGGAGGAGGACAGAACCCCCTTCCACAAAGCGGAGCTCTAGGACATCCCTCCAGAAAGCAGATTCTTCTCCCACTCTGGTGGATCCTCCAGCTACTTCTGGTTTTCAAGCCAAAGGCATTTTGCACCAAAAGCAAGACTCTCTTCGTAAAGATGCAGTGACTACTACACACTCAAAACAAGGACACTCCCATGGTCATAGAAAAATGTCCATGAAAGTCTCAGATCATGAAACATTTCACCCCCACAAGAAGGTTGATAGCTACCGTGCAAAATCAGCTTCTTCTGGAGCACCAAAAAAACATTCCAGACATTCTCCCCCAATGCAATTCCAAAGGAGCCCCCCCAGAGATAACTTGTATTGAGGTCTCAATAAAGATGTGTGTCAGCGTTCCAAATATCATGCAGAATTAAATCATTGTCCAAAGCAAAGTTATCCTTAAAACTCCAATTTAATAAGACAGACATGTTGGCATTATGCTATGAAATTTCAACTCTAATGTACATCCTGTGGGTTCACTCAGTTGAAAGTTCATCATCTATCCCCACACCCCATAATTCATCACATGGTCCAATCTTCATCTTCCACGCTGGCATGTACACCCCTCTGCTTCCGGCCAGATGTCGAGGTGCGGAGACAAAAGGCGACCTTGAGCTTCTAAGAAAATCCATAACAATACATTCCACAATCCTACTCCTTTCTATTCCCCCCTCCCAACTACTACACTATTGAAACAGCATAAGAAATTAATAAAAAGTGTGGCAGGCCAAAGATCCTAAAAGGAACAGAACTACAGGCCTGACAATGTGGCTTGCTGCCAGTCTCTGGGGTTCCTCTCCAACAAGGATCTTCTTGTCACTCCTCTCCAACACTTAATGCTTAACATGGCAGGTCTGTGTTGGTTTTTTCCAGGCTGCAAATAAACTGGCTGGGCTTTTATATATTTCTCTATTTTGAAATACCACCTTTGCTCAATTGATGCAGGTTTCTCTGATAAATTGTAGGGAAACATAAAAAATGCATCTAGCTAATTGTCCATCACCACAGATAGCACTATTAAAGGAAGAAGAAAAAAACATCTGCTAGATTTATGGATTGTAGATTTATGTTGGTTTGGGAATCATGTGCTTAGCACAGCCAGGCAAAGAGGAAATTGGGGTCCAGGGAGCACAGCGCGGAAGCATGTGGGACGAGAACATTGGTGGGGCAGAGGGCAACATGATCAATGTTGCAACCTTGGATCAAATAAAAAAGTGGATGGACCAGTAAATCACATTATTGGAGGAAACCACTTTGGAGTAGTTTGCCTGGGATACTGTATATGCAGAAAAATAAAGGGAGATAAAGAATAAATCCACAAAAAGACAAAAGAGTGCAACTCAATTTTGAGTGCAAAATATTGGAATCAGAAGAAAAAATGGCAGTTATTTGTAAGCATCCTTAGAAATAATTGTATCCCAGTAATACTCTCTCTATGCCATCATCTTTCTCTTATGTCTTCTTCTAGCATTAAACATGATTCACCCATTTTGGCTACGAGGCTTTAGTATCATCTGCTTTGATTCACAACGTTTTGCACCCATTTATGTCTTTACCCAGGGATGAAATGCTACCGGTTCAGGCCAGTCCGCCCAAACCAGTAGTAAAATAATGCTTTTAAAAAGTAAAAAAAAGATTCCAACAAATCGCCCGGCACAGCTGATTGTCATAGCTGATCATCGGAACTTTTAAAAAACTTTAAAGCATTTTTACTACCTGTTAGGTAGTAAAAAAATGGTTTTAAAAAGTTTTTAAAAAGTTCCGACAATCAGCTGTGTGACAATCAGCTGTGCCACGCAATATATATTCGCAAGAAAACAGAAAATCCTGCTTTCTAGCAAATCAAAATGGCACAGCACAGGTGTTCCCCCACCTCACTGTTCTACTTACCTTGGCAGGCTCAGAAAAGGCTGCTTAGGATGCTTGAGAAAAGGCTGCTTAGGATGCTTGAGAACTCCGAGGGAGTTCACTGTTCCTCAGATACCCGGGTGTGAGTCGCTGGGTATGAAATGGGGCCCAGGGAGGCAGTGGGGTCTGCTGATTGTATACTTGGCTCCTCGCTATACGTCAGCGGCCCTGCCCGAGCTCCTCGAGCTGGTCTCGGAGACGGCGGTTGAGATACCCAAACTTCTGGTTATGGGGGATTTCAACCTGCCGTCGACGGGAGCAGCGTCCGAGGTGGCTCGGGAGTTCATGGCTTCCATGACAGCCATGGGCCTGACCCAACTAATTCAGGGCCCCACATACGAAGGCGGCCACACACTGGACCTTGTCTTTGTATCTGAGCAGTGGACGAGTGATCTGGGAATAGGGGATTTAGAGATTACGCCCCTGTCATGGTCAGATCACTCATGTCTCCGGCTGGACTTCCCTGGCGCTACCCTCCACCGCGAGGAGGCGGAGCCAGTTTGTTCAAGCTGGTACCGCCCCAAGCACTTGATGGAACCGGATAGGTTCCAGACGGAGCTTGGGCCTTTACCTGTAGCCCTGACCCGCGCTCGGTCGGAGGACCTAGTCGACGCCTGGAATAGGGCGACGGCGGGGGCCTTGGACCGGGTTGCGCCTCTGCGACCTCTCCTACGGCAGCGACCCACCCGGGCTCCCTGGTACACCGAGGAGCTTAGAGTGATGAAGCGCCATAGAAGACGTCTAGAGAGCAGGTGGAGGTCCTCACGCTCCGAATCTGACGGAACACAGGTAAGAGCCTATTTACGGACCTACCTTGTGGCATTGAGAGCGGCCAAACGTAGACATTGTGCCGCTCTCATTGCGTCTGCGGATAACCGCCCTGCCGCCTGTTTAGGGTGACCCGCTCTCTCCTGTCGCAGGAGACGCGGGGGGCACCCTTGCAGGGAAGAGCAGAGGAGTTTGGGGAATATCTGCAGGACAAAGTCACTCAGATCCGGAGCGGATGGCCCCCCCCCCCAGTGGACCGGACGAGCCGTCATCAGTGAGTCTTGTGAGCCCACTCTGGGAGGAGTTTGACTCTGTTGCCCCCGAGGATTTAGACGGGTTGCGTGGACGGCTGCGACCCACCACATGTTCAATGGACCCGTGCCCCTCCTGGTTGGTACTGGCATCCTGGGAGGTGACGCGAGGCTGGCTTCTGGGCCTGGTGAACGCCTCATTGAGCGAGGGTTCCTTACCGGCTGCCTTGAAAGAGGCGGTGGTGAGGCCCCTGCTCAAGAGGCCTTCACTTGACCCAACGGAGCTAGCTAATTACCGTCCAGTCTCCAACCTCCCCTTTTTAGCGAAGGTTGTTGAGAATGTGGTGGCGCAGCAATTTCCACGTCGCCTCGACGAATCCGTATATCTAGACCCACGCCAGTCCGGCTTCCGACCCGGGCACAGCACCGAGACAGCCTTGGTCGCGTTGGTGGATGATCTCTGGAGGGCCAGAGATAGAGGTTGCTCCTCTATCCTGGTCCTATTAGACCTCTCAGCGGCTTTTGATACCATCGACCATGGTATCCTACTGCGCCGGCTGGAGGGGATGGGAGTCGGAGGCACCGTTTTACGGTGGTTCGGCTCCTACCTCTCCGGCCGGATGCAATGTGTGTTGACTGGGGGGCAGAGGTCGACCCCGAGGCCACTCTCTTGTGGGGTGCCGCAGGGGTCGGTCCTCTCACCCCTTTTGTTCAACGCATATGTGAAGCCGCTGGGTGAGATCATCCGTGGTTTTGGGGTTGAGTACCATCTGTACGCTGATGATACTCAGCTGTACATCTCAACCCCAAGCCACCTCAACGAGGCTGTCGAAGTGATGTCCCGGTGTTTGGAAGCCGTCGGGGTCTGGATGGGGGACAACAGACTCAAACTCAACCCCTCCAAGACTGAGTGGCTGTGGCTACCGGCACCTCGGTTCAGCCAGCTGATTCCATCACTGGCCATAGGGGGCGAACAATTGCCCCCTGTGGAACGGGCGCGCAATTTGGGCGTCCTCCTAGATGCCCGGCTGTCAATGGATGATCATGTGGCAGCCGTGGCAAGGGGGGCGTTCCACCAGGTTCGCCTGGTGCGCCAATTGCGCCCCCTTCTGGACCGAGATGCCCTACGCACAGTCACTCATGCACTGGTGACGTCTCGCCTGGACTACTGTAACGCTCTCTACATGGGGCTTCCCTTGGGACGTGCCCGAAGACTGCAGCTAGTCCAGAACGCAGCCGCGCGGGTAGTCATGGGGAGTACTAGGTACTCCCACGTAACACCTCTCCTGCGTGAGCTGCACTGGCTGCCTGTAGTCTTTCTGGTGCGTTTCAAGGTTCTGATCACCATCTTTAAAGCGCTCCATGGCATAGGGCCTAGTTACCTGCGGGATCGCATCCTCCCACATACATCCCTGCGGCCAATTCGCTCTCACAGGGAGGGCCTCCTCCTGGTGCCGTCCACGAGGCAATGCCAACGGGCGACACCGAGGAGTAGGGCCTTCTCTGTGATGGGCCCAACCCTCTGGAATGACCTCCCCCCCCGACATTAGAACCATTACTGATCTCCGCTCCTTCCGACAGAAACTGAAGACACACCTGTTCCGACTGGCTGGTCTGGCATAATTTATAACGTCTACCTCCTGGCATACACATTCTTACTGGTTTTTAGAGGGATAGTGTTTTAAATTAACCTGATATGACATTGGGATTTTAAATTTTGTATCGATTTATTTATTTAGCCGTACAGTTTGGCATATTTTATCCTCCTCTTATACATGTATTTATGTAGTTATTACTATGTTTTAATTTGTTGTATTTTGTTACGGACTGTACACCGCCCCGAGTCCCTTTCGGGAGAGGGGGCGGTATATAAACGCTAATAAATAAATAAATAAATAAATAAATAAATAAATAAATAAATAAATAAATAAATAAATAAATAAATAAATAAATAAATAAATAAATAAATAAATAAATAAATAAATAAATAAATAAATAAATAAATAAAGCGCGCATGCATGCATGAAGCAAACCAGTAGCAGACTTCAGAGCATTTCACCCGTGCCTTTTCCCTTGCAGCTTATGGCTTTGTTGGTTAATTATTTAATTATCAAATTTATACAGCTGATTCTTAATGTACAATTGATCATGTCCTGGATTCAAAGTTCTGATTTCTCCCCCTTCCAAGTATATTTTGGGTGCTTGGCAACATGCCTACATTTATAGCCATTTTTAGGGCCCTGCAGCAGTGGTGGGTTCCGGATCCCATTCCAACCGGTACAGCAGGTGCTGTACGCACCGTGCGCGGAAGTGCCAAAGACTTAAAAGACCGGTGAGCTCAGGGGGGGAGGAGGCTCTGAAACACCGTATCGGAACGGTATTCAGTGCTCTGGGCAGGCTCCGGTACGCCTGTACCGGGGCGTACTGCCTGCAACCCACCACTGCCCTGCAGTCACAATTGCAATTTACAATGGTTTTGCTGCAAACCAGCTTTTACTTCCAATCTCGGGCAAAACTTCAGCAATAATTTTGCTTAATGACCGTTGCAAAAAAGGTTGTAAAATTTGATTGGTTGTATAGTGACCTGCTTTATGACCATTACAACCTTTGACAGAAAATTTGGCTTAATTATGGTCATGTTGGAAGAAATTTCCCCGGTTCATTTCCAGCTGAGACATACCACAGTTGTTGAGAAGAAATGGATGCCGAAGCCAGCTGTCAGAAAGTGAATTTCTTTTAATGTAGGAAGGTAAGAAGCAAAAAGTAACACAGCTGGAGCATTCCTGGCTTGTAAGCAGCTTGGAAATGTGAATCTGAGCCTTTTATGCTTAATTCCCCTTTGAAACTCCTGCAGCTTGATGGGTTTTGATGGGTTTCTGATTGCCCAGGGTTTTGTTTTCTGTTTTACTGGGTTAATCTTGGTCCCAGGTCTTTTGTTTTTCCTGTTCTTGGGGTTTAAATGCTGTCAAAAGGAAGTTTCGGTTTACCTTGGAGAGCTTATTTTTTGCCTGATTCCCCTTATCTTAATGGCTCTACTTAAGTGGTCAGCCTTTGTTACTTTAGTAAAAGCCTTTAGCAGGCTGCTCAGTTTTCCTTTCAGCTGGTGCTTCTTGGTTTTTTTAAAGGGGGAAGAGCTGGCTTGAGTCTCTGGGCATTATCTGAGGTTTCTGGTGATGTGAGATTTCTCCTTTTGGGGTGTACTTCCCACAGTCACATATTGAGGACTACCTATATATACTGTAGTAGGTGCCCATCACAAAGAATGACTTTGGGCAGCATATAAAAGATTACACACGGATCTTACAGAATAACAGAGTTGGAAGGGAAGGGTTGGAAGGGAAGGGTTGGAAGGGAACTTGTAGGTTATCTAGTCCAGCCCCCTGCTCCGGCAGGAGATCCTTTGCCCCATTTTACAATCTTTCTTGTCCCAGTTGTTAAATGAAGCTGTTAAGTTGGTAACACAGTTAAGTAAACCTAGCTTCCCCATTGATTTCAGAAGGATACAAAGGGTGATCACCTGACCTCAGATCACTACAACCATCATAAATATGAGTCAGTTGCAAAGCATCCGAATTTTGATCATGTGACCACAATATCCTGCAATGGTATCTGAAAAATGGTCCTGTGTCACTTTTTTTTCAGCGCTGATGTAACTTCAGTCATTAAACAAATTGTTGTAAACCAAGGTCTACCTGTTCTTGGAACAAAAATCAAGATCCAGTTCCAAGCTAGGAATAAAATGAAGGCTGATTGGAAAGAAAGATTCTGTTTACTGATGAACTGGGGCAGCTGACCAAATGGAGTTGAGAGAGAGTGGGTTTTTATACCTTGTTGATTCCTATGGGGTCACATAGGAGTCATGGCTGGCTCAAAGGCAAAAGGGGAAATGTAAATCCTAGGTGTTTGTCTAAGTTAATCTTGTCTTGTCTAACCTTTGGCTTGCCTAATTGTGTTGCTTATCTGGAGTCTCCTGTCTGACCTAGTCTTTCTGAATGGACTACCAAACCTGCATTTCTAAAAGCTGGCCACCTCAGTTTCTGCTTGGGGCAGGGAAACGGGGGTTGATTTTTCTGCATTTCTCCTCAAGGGGAAATATTCTATCCTGCCTTTTTAATATTCCCCAAAATATTTCATTCTGTAGGAAGGGTGGGTGGGTGCTGAGTTAAACACGAGATAAATAATGAATATTTGGTGAGTCACTATTTAACCAATACCCACTGGAAATGAACTTGCTAGCTGTAAAAAAGTAGCATTTCTGTTTTCTTAATGTCTGTCAAATCATCTAAGATCGCCGACTGCCGTTAAGTTTAATGAGGTAAACCAATTGGCTGGCTTGATCGTATTTAGTTTGCTGCCATTCAGCATGGCTACCACACTCTGAAGTAGTACACAAGGCTATAGACAACTGATTTCGGAATTACTTAGACAACTGGATTTGAAGACCTAAAGCTAATGTCCAAAATATATTTTATTGTCCTTATTACTATAATTACAGTACGCGCCTCCATTCAGCTTCAACAGGCTGAGGAAGAACAGCCAAAAGCTGAGCTTCTTACCGCCCCTTTGAGCATGCTAGCATAGGCATTGGCTAGCAGTTTAGCCAATTATCTTTAAGGAACTGAGGAAGCGACCAATAGGAAATAGAAGGAGCTAAGGCGCGCGCGGGAGCAAATTCGAACGGCGGCAGTCAGTGTCTGAAGTCGATCGGAGTCTTTTCACGGCGGGATATATTTTTTCTCTCCCCTGGCCGCTCTCTCCTGACTGAGGTAATGTACGGAGGGACGATCAAGAGATCGGCTTTTTAGGTATCGGGGAAAGGGAGACGGGGATCGGAACAAACGAAACGGGCAGGGAAGAGAAATGCTGAGAATGACTTCGGAGTATGTGCTTCCTTGTCGATGTGTTTCCATGCGGCTTGCAAGGCGATCGGGGGCTGCAAAAAATCCGGATGATCGCTGGGTGGGAACAAAGAACCGCTCTGCCATTTTGTGGCCGTCCGGATTTTTTTCGCAGCCCTGAAAAATCTCCTTGGAAAAAGTGAGACGAGATCTCGGGAGTTCTCAAGCCCGGTCAGAAACCAGATCGCGGATTTCGTAAAATTTCCTTGCCTTTTCCCTCGTCGCTTTGATTTTGCTTCCTAGAAAAAGTCAGGAAAGGAAATTTCGGTCAAATTTCTCAGTAAGCCAACCTCTCTGCCTTAAAAAAAATGAGGCTGTGAGGTGGGGGGGAGGAGAGAAATGTAGACTGGACAGAGGCATAGGAAAAGTGGTGAATGATCTCTTAGGAAAGTCCTAAATTAGGCCCTAAGCACCTCTCAACTGCAATCTTATTTTCTATTATTAATTCTGCAGCGTGAGATGAATATACACTCAACTCTGATTTTGTTTACTATATAAGTAGTAGGTATGGTGAGTGGGTAGTACCCTGGAAAAAATTAAGATTTTCCAAGGGTTTTCATGAGAATTTTGATTTCTTGGTCCTTCTCACCCAGCAATAGCTTTAGATGTTTTGGATTCCTGCTGCCCCTCTGTCCTCAGCCACAGCTATGACAGCTGGGAAATATAGAGTATTGTTGTCCAAGGTTCAAAATACTTATGGAGTAGTGCCTTCTTACTGGTTCTCGAAACTTACAGACAGATGTCATATTCAAACCTATCTTGAATGTTTAAAGTCAGTGCTCTGCCAAAAAGCTACAGTTGAACATATATTGAATGTCTATAATGTTTGAAGTTTTTTCTTAGGAATCAGATTATTGGTTTATTTAATGATACTGACGTCTCCCTAGACATTTTTCACCATTTGTAGCAATGCCAGAGATTAAAGCTGAAATCTTATGCTTGCAGAGCAGGTGTTTACCACTGAAATTTGTTTTGGCATGCCTATATTTAACCAAGTATATTGAAACCGCTATTAGAAGTGATGAATACACCAAATTAACTGCTACTCTGTAGGTGAAGGCAGTATAAATTGGCATAAGAAAAAGGCAAGCAAGGACAAATGAGAGAATCAGACTCTTGTGCCAGCTTTGTTAATTTTAAATCTCCTAATGAAAAACTGCACTTTCTAAAACATACATTTGTAATTTACAGGCTCTTTACTCAGATTATGGCAGCTGTTACTCCAAGAAAAAGAAAACGCTGTTATAATAGGTGAGTTTTAAAATCCAGTTATAAGAATGCTGTATTTTTACTTATTTTATTTATATCTACTATAATCAATCCTCATCGATTAACACAATATAAATGAAAATAATTTAAAATATCCACAAGAGGCCTAAAAACTAAATAATAAAACAACTCAAAGATAAAATAATTCAAAAATAGAAGCAGACATAACTGAATCTGTTTGTATGCCTTCTGGAACACTTCGGTTTTTCATCTTCCTGAATGCCCACCTGAACAGGAGAAACTAGAAGTTTCCAGAGAAACCCTTGAACTTCTTGTTACTACTGGAAGTATTTTAAATAAACTTTATATATATGTATGTTGATTTATTTTGGAAAGCTACAAATCAGAATTGTATATGAAGTCATCTTCTGTTAAGTACATAAAGCACATTCAACTGTGATAGATTCTTCCTCATATTTAATATTTTAATGTCCAAATTAAGACAAACATTGAGGTAAATTTACACTTCCTGTTTAAAGGAACAATGCTCATACCCAGTGAAGTTTTTAATTCAAATTCAGTTTTAAAAAAAGATTACATTCAATAGAAGTTTTATTTTAATGTCATAGATTCTAAACTTTTTAAGTAACAAGTATTATTTTTAAGCTATAATACAGTATGGTTGCTGAATTAGTTCTGAGATAGGTAAAGAGTAAATGTTTTATTTTTGTAGTTTACAGCTAGTAAATGAGACTCCAGCGAAAAGGTTGAGGATGGAATTCACTGAAGAAGCATCTCCAACAAAAAAACCTCCTAGTTTGCTCGAAAGGTCAACCAGCTTGGAGAACCTTAGTACTTCACCATTGCAGAGAGCAGATGCACCAAAAGTAAAATCAAATGCCTTCCCACACAGAACATCTCCAGTGTCGGGCACTACATATAATTCCACTGTGCCAATCAATTCCTTTTACAGTAAAGTAAATACATTTCAAAGTATATTGGAAAGAAAACAAGCAAAAGAATGTCATATAAATTCCAGAAATGATTATGCAAATTTACCTATTGCTAACAAGACAGAAGTGATACAGGCCAAGATTCAACCTCTTAAAACTTCCAAACGCTCAGCTGTTTCCAAGCAAGCCAAGACCTCATCAAGAAGTACCAAAAAAGCTAAAATACAAATGGCTGTACCTAAGCCTAAGGGGAAGGAGAATAAAAAGGTAGAAAAGAAAATTGAAGGTCCTTCTAAAGTTCTAACCATGAAGTTCAAACCTATGTTAAAACTCCAGATAGGGGCAGCATTTTTTGCCACTGGAAAGAGGGGGAACGGTGACTCTAAGAAGGTGTTTTCTCCACGAAGGTCCCTCCAATTTATTAACAATACCACAGAAAGCAAGAAGCAGGACAATCTTCTCACAAATACCAACATGCGCTTATCTTCTGAAAGCAAAGCAGCTAAAACTGGCAGGGAAGAAAATCAAGCGGACGTATCCCCAAAAGAAAATATTGATATTGTGGATAAGAAGGCCCTGGCATGTAATAAAAATCATATTAAGGACCCTTTGGGCGACGTGAAATCATTGCCAAATCCTAGACTTCTTCAAATTCCTCACTCTGGTTCTTTGGAGTCCCCAGTTCAGAAAGAAACTGATGTTGGGAAAGAGGTATGCATAATTTATGAATATTAGTAATTTGTCTAGTAAGTTTGATTGAAAACAGATTAAATTCCTTAATTCGGTGACTGATTTATAGACCTGCATGTTCTGTCAAATTAGCATAAAGATAGGGTTTGTCTCTTGAAGACCCTTGAAGGTTATAATGTGGATAAACACTGATTTATTTGGAAAGACCTCATAATTTGTAGTTTTAACAAATATCTCATTTTATTAAGAATTTCAGAGTTTTGAAAGATCCCACAGTCCTGCCCAATCTCAGCCCTATCTTTATGCTAATTTGACAGACCATGCAGGACTACAAATCAAAATATTTCATATCTTTATTTTTAACACTATGTGCTTTTAATTTAAGATGCAGCTAAACTCGGTTAACAAAATCAGGAATAATAAAATACAAAAACTATATTACATCTGACTGAAAAACATTCATTTATCTAAGCTATGGAAAATTAATCAGAATATTAAAGTTGAATAGATATCAGTTAGGTTAAACCTGGTATCATCATATGTAAGGTATAGCAAGTTTAGAAATCCTGTGTTCTCTGTGTACAGAATCTATTTTGAGGACATATAAAATATTTCTAAGGACCTTTAAACTGATAATTCACCCTAAAGATATTTTCAAAAGTAATTATCTCACTAAGCCTCGGTGGTGCAGTGGTTAGGGTGCAGTACTGCAGGCTACTTCTGCTGGCTGCCTGCAATTTGGCAGTTCAAATCTCACCAGGCTCAAGGTTGACTCAGCTTTCCATCCTTCTGAAGTGGGTAAAATGAGGAGCCAAATTGTTGAAGGCAATAGGCTGACTCTGTAAACCGCTTAGAGAGGGCTGTAAAACGGTATATAAATCTAAGTGCTATTGCTTGACCTGGACAAGAGCAATATCTAAAACAATGGCTTCACTCATGTTCCTTTCAGCTCTTACATATTGTATCCATCACTATTAAGAATATTTGAACTTGCCCTCTTGTTAAATGAGTTAATTGTTATTTTTTGTTACTAAACAATATTAGCTGGCTTCTCAGAGAAGCTGGAATAAACAGAAGACTGATTACTCTGTAAAATTAGCAGATAGAGATTTTTATTCAGCAACATCCCATTCATGATCAAGCCATGAATTCTTTTCTATTGGAAGCCATGAATACAATTTTAAAAGATGAACTTTTCAAACACACATGACTTTACTTCCTTTCAGCTACCTGACTTTCATGGCTGATTGTTAGATTTTATCAAGATAATAGGAGATTAGGAAAATACTACTTGCCTTAGGTAGGTTTGTCAAGTCCTTTTAAGCATTAAGTAAGTAAGGAAATAATCTTTCTCTGAACATTCTTTGTTCCTCCCTCATAGGAAAAGCCATTAATCAAGCTGGCCACTTTAATCTATTAATTAGTCATAACCTCTAGGTAACCATAATATGGATGTACTTACTTCATGTTTTTCTTTATTAACAATGGATTTTCATTATTAGGATATAAATTTGCACCTATCTATACTCTTATGTTTCTATGGGACTGCTTTATTCTGTGGGATATTATATCTTGTACAATAATAAAAATTTGTCAGGAAGATCTCACACCTGTTGAACTTGAACCGAGATGCTGCTTTCCAGTTGTGAAAAAAATGCAAGAGATGTCTTTATATTATTAAAACTCAGGCTAAGTATCACCAAAGCATATGTCTGAACATATGCAAGTATTTCCCCAGCTCTTGTAACCTCTCTTTGCATCCTCTGATTGACATTTATAAAAAAAAATACATCACTTTAAAGAAAGAAGTAAGCAAGATGAGATCTTCCTGTTCTCATTACATATATACAGTTTATACTTGTGATATGAAAGAAATAGACTAAATCTTGAGACAATGGGAATAATCTGTTATTCGAGTGCTTGTCCCATTATTGAACCCACTCACCACTTACACTATCAGTGATTACCAATTAATCTCTTCCCTTTCTCTATCCAAGAAAGATTTTTAAAAATCTTATTTTCCTGATATTTTATTCCAGAAGTGATCATTTGGTTTTGAGTTATTTTAATTTGCTAAATTCCCCAATAAGCATATAAAAATGGCCATTAATTGTGCAGCAAAGGAGACAGAACAACAAGTATTCCAAATCAGTTGGGTAATTTTCTCTCTCCCGTTTATTTCAAAAGTTGTAAGATATTTTTCATAAATCCAAGCAGCAAAAGCTGCCCAGCTCTGCCCCATAAGATAATCCCCTCCCCCACCCGCCGTTTCTCTTCATCAACCAGAAATCCTTTACAGTATTCCAAAATTAAGCTGTATCTTATAGTAAGTTTTATTCATTTTATTTTATTGTACACTGTCCAGAGTTCCTCTTTGCAGGAGATGGGCAGTTGATAAGTAGACAAATAAGTAAAAAACAAGTTCAATGCTCATCCTGTTTCTCTTGTACAGATGTGTAAAGGGTATATTTTTAGCCATAATCCTATTTTCCTTTGTTGTGCCAAAACATTGTATTGCTACATTTGTATTATTTTTCTGATTTCCTTGCCAAATTCTATCGATGCTTCATTGATGAATCGGTTCTTGAACTACTTGCTTTTCCACTATTCTTTGTACCTACTTTTTGTTTTTCTCCCATTGAATTGAATGGTGTTATATCTTCAGTAAATTAATTCTTTAAAATTTCTGTGTAGCTGCTAATTATAATTATTGAATAAAACATGATCATTTAATGGCCTTTTTGACATTTGCCTCATTAATAATTTAATACATTGTACTGTTTATTAATTATAGTTTAATTTTATACTTCCAGAACATATATTTTCATAATCTGTCGGGCTCAAGGTCCCAATAGAATTGGCACCAAGGGAAGACTTCAATTTGTATAAAAACATTTTGTTTTTTTACAGGTTTTGGAGGAAAACTCAAAGAAACCATCTGACAGTACAAACAAATATAAGGTTACCTCTTCCAGTAAGTTATTTATAGGTGATTATAATCTCATTGTTTACCAGTTGGCTTCCAGATGAATTTCATGGTGCCATTGCCACCTTTAGGGTCTGAAACATATATGAGAGATCATATTCTCCCAATCTGATCAGACAGAAGAAAGCTCTTTCCAGGTCTTGTATATTATCTGGTGTGACCTTGGGAATGGGTACTTTTAGCCATTGCCTTCAGACCTTGATATCTCTTTGGCATGAAGACCTGGTTTCCATCACTCCTAAATTTCAGGAGGGTAGTTGATATCTACGTGCTCCATCTACTGCAGGAGAAGAGCTTGTTATAAGTGATAGTTGAAATCTAACAGGCTTATGACTTGGTGGTCAAGCTATCTTGATCCTCAAAAATAGCTTAAGTTCTTCCGTTTGAGATCTGGAGCGCAGTGTTATGAATAATGCAAATGGGTGGATATAAATTTTATTTTATAATAAAATAAATTATTTTTTTCCCAAATATCATTTTTGGCAGACAATGTCCATTCTTTGTTCAGAACATTTTCCAGCAACAAAAAAAGGTATGTCAGTTCTGTAATATTCTCAGTAATTATATAATGTAGATGAAGAATTTCCTATGGAGGTAAGTCCTTTCAGCAAATGTTTAAAGTTATGACAACGCTGAACAAGTGGTACTTATGTGGTCTTTGAAATTTTGGCTGTTGCAGCATTCCCACAATCACATGACTGGCCCACACTTAGAATGGTTGCAATGTCTTGCAGTAACATGATCGCCATTTGTGACTTTCCTTGCCAGCTTCCCATAAGCAAAGTCCATGGGAAAGCTGGCAGGAAAGCTTCCAAGCCTTGCTGTTGTTTTCTCCTGAGGATCCAGTTATGGAATATGAGATCCCACTTGCAGCAGGTTGCCCTCCTGCATTCTATAGCGCACACCTGCCTGGTCATACTTATACCACACTACAGTATCTTCCCACATTATGTAGCAGCCCCTGCCCTTTGCAGCCTTGCTTGGGCTACATACAGTAGCAGCCACTTGCCTGCCACCAGCTTGCTTGCAAGCCACTTGGGATATGTAACTTCCTGCTGACTTCCCCATTGACTTTGCTTATGGGAAGCCAGCAGGAAATGATCCTTGTTAAATGACCTTAAATACTCACTTGACAATGGCAATGGGGACTGGCAGGATTGCCATCACCAAGTGATGCCATCATGTGACAAGGCACTTACGAACACATTAACAATGAAAATTACCATTAAGTAAGGACTACTTGTATATGAACTGAAGATATTGCCCTAGTATTCAGGTTCACAGTCATTGAATTGAGCAAGTAATCAATCTGTTATTTTCCTGTTACTTTTCCTGTTACATTTGGATATTGATTCTTATTATCCTAGTCAGCATTGGCCAATATCCAGGGGTGAGAATTGTAGTCTAAAATAGTGCAAGGTCTAGTGGGACTGATTTCTTAAATGTAAATGTCCATGTTGCAACATTCAAAATTAACATGGCTTCTGCTGGGAGAAAATGTGTTTACTTCTTGTCCTTATAGCCCTAATATTAGTCTTAAGAAATGAAACATCTATATATTTATGAATCTATTGGTAAGAAGCAAATACTATATCTTTGTTTCAGCCTACAGACTCTTCCAGATGAACAACATGTAGAATTGAGTCCAGTAAGGCAGAATTCTCCCTCCAAACTAAAAATCAGCAAGAAGACAAAAGTACTGGCCAAAGGCTTGAAGGATCAAATGATCATTGTGAGTAGAGTCCTTGCAGCCACAATGTTCACAGACGTGCCACATTTTGTTTCTGAATGTGCATATGAAAGTGCTCAATGCTCTCTCCTAATGTCCTAGAATGGACAGTATGACATGTTAATCCACTCTGTGCCTTTACAGGATGCTGGTCAAAAACATATTGGTGCCACCATCTGCAAATCATGTGGCATGGTTTATTCAGTTGCCAACCCAGAGGATGAAGCACATCATGTCCAGTATCATCAAAGATTTATGGAGGGAATAAAATACACAGTAAGACAGAATTTAGATATACCCTAGAGTCTGTTCTTTTTTAAAAATTTATTCTTAGCTAAATTTATTCATCTAAATCTGTTTTCCATATTCCTTTTGCCCTTTTTTGGTAGAGCTGGAAGAACGAGAAAATAGTTGCAGAATTCTGGGATGGAAAAATTATCTTGATTCTACAAAATGATCCAAAATATGTCATCAAAAAGGTGCCGTGCTAGAGTTTTTCTAACCTTGTTCCTATTTTTTTTTTTTTTTTTGGTCTCAAAGTGATTTATCAGTTTCAGGCTTGTTCCATAATTCTTACATTTTGAGGGGGAAACATATGCATACAGTACTCCCAAATGTTAAATAACTTTCAGCCCAAGTTATTACAAAAATTACAAAAGGAAATATTCCAATTTTCTAATAATTTCTGGAATTATCTTTTATTACTAAATATGTTGCATGGTCTGAATTTTTGAAAAGTGATAAATAAAAGAGCTTGTATTCAGTTTTTAGGAGCAATGTTCCATCCACCTATTTTTGGTGTTAACAAAATATCCAGTGCTTACTGCTTCCCAAAAATCTTGGTGGGCCAAATAGAATTCCAGCAAAAAATGCACTTTTTCTCCTGTGTGCTGCTTGGAGAGTCCAAGCATGGGTTAATTCTGTCTGACTGCCCTGGACTGAATTGAAGATCTTTAGCCATGCCTCTTGCACCGGCACCTCAGATTTTCAATTCAGTCTAAGCCCATGGACGTGTTTCAACGTGGCTCCTATTAATAACCTTGATTGGACTCTCCAAACTAGTTCTTTCGCACCTTTAATATTTTGATCGGTGAGCTTTAAAAAGAACCTTTTCTCTGTCAGTTGCATCGATATGCGAGCCAACGTGTCCTGGGCTTCGCTCGGGCGCGTGCGGCTGTCAGGTAGCTAAGGACAATGGGGAGGGGGTCAGAGTGCCGACGCCTCCCTCGGTTTTGGTGTCTTTGGGGTGCAGTGGCAGTGGTTTAGGGCCCAGCCGCTCGCGTTCTCACCCATCGCATCGGAACCGTGTTCGGAAGCCCTCTGATGAGTTGTCCTTGTTGCAGCGGCCATTTTCCAGCCAACCTAAAGGCGGTGGCCATTTTAAGTTCAGGTTTCCCACCTTTTCAGCATGGTGGCCATTTTGTGGCCATTAATTGCATCGCGTCGGTCAGAGTCGGATACAAATTGCCACTTATATTGTTGCAGTCCGACTGTCCCTGCTTTAGCAGAGAGTTGCGGGGGTCTCTCCATCCGGCAGTCCGGCGGGTTTCCTTCCCCACTACTAGTGAGGCTTGTTCCTCAGAGCGGCAGCAGCAGTTTTGACCACTCCCGGCCATATTTCTGCTTTGCCATCTGGGAAGCGCTGGGAGCAGTTGAGCTCGCGCCTCGTGAATTTGGCCCAACAGCGCACCCTCTCTCCACGCTCCTTCCTCTAGACTGTTTGCAGCTTGGTCTCCAGGTGGTGAGTGCAACGCATCTGCCTAGTCAAGGATCCTCCACAGCTCCTACCATGGCAGAAAGAATCCCCGACGAGGCAGACCATCCAGTTCCCTCAACAAGTAGGGGGGGTCGTTAGACAGGCCAGCAAGGCAGCCTCTGAGGCCCTTAGCAGATACCATCAGGCTGAGGGAAGGAAACAGGCCAGTGCCCAGGACAAGGTGGCCATTAGGCGCCAAAAGGCGCTTGAAAAGCAGTTTGAAAAGGCTCAACGTACAACCACATCAACTGCTGGGCTTCCTATTGGGGATTCACCCCAGGTGCCACCCCCTATTGCCACTGAACAGTCCATTGCAGACAGTGAGGATGAGGAACAACAATTTTCCTCTGATGTTTCCATAGCATCTGCAGGATCCCCCAGGCCTTCGTTGGCAGATAATGCTGACCTATTCCAGGGTTGGCTTGAGGCAGAGGAAGATCTCCCACCAGTATTGCCCCTGGCTCCTCAGTTGCCCTTACCCCAGACCGCTAAAAGAGCTCGCCCGGTAGAGGATCAAGGCCCGGCTTGTCTGCAGAAATGCAAGAGGTGATAACTAAGGCCATTTCCCAGGGCATTGCAGAAGGGCTCAAGCAAAAGTCCAAGCGGGCCCGCAAGACTACCTCCTCTGCTACTCAGTCCTGGGATACCACCCATAGGGCATCTTCCCCGCACTCTTTGCTGGATAGCGAAGATTCTGCCGTAGACGAGGATGCTCTGCCTGAGCAGGAATTCTCTGGGGATGAGGGGTTGGTTCCTGACAAACCTGCCTTTACTGGTTTATTTCACCAAACTTCCTTCAAGACTATCATTAAGAAGGCCAAGATGGCTATCCGCTTAGGGGCTTCTGTACCTGAGCAAGCCACCTCTGAAACAGTCAAGCACAGGGAGGGTCTCTTTGACGAGCCCGTGGTTACTCAGGAAATAGTTCCAGTCCCCAAATTATTTCTGAATGTTGTACAGGGCCAATGGGCCCAGCCTGGCACCCTGGCCTCGCCTAGCAATAGTGACAGGAAACTATACATGGTAGACGCTGCCTTGGAGGACCTTCTAAAACTACCTCAGGTGGATCCATCGGTGGAAGCTCTCACTTCCTCTTCCATCCTGCCACCCAACCTTCTAGAAGGCCTGAAAGCGGAGGACAAGAGGTCAGAAAAAGCATGTCAGGCAGTGGCTTGGGCCATTAAGACGGCCACCTTGTCTAGGGCGTCCTTTCTGTGGCTCCACCGCCTTGCCGCCAAGCTCCCTGCTAGTGACCCTAAGATGAGGCAAGAACTTAACAAACTTATGGCGGCGGCTGAATACACAGCCGATGACACCCTTAACTCCGCTAAATTTGCATCAAGGGCCTTAGCTTCCATTGTGACTATTATGGTTACGTCACTGGAACGCCGATATGAGGTCCAAATGGAAATTGGCCTCAGCTCCCTTTAAGGGGACAAAACTCTTTGGTGAGGCCTTGGACCCGGTTCTCGTTGAGAATAAAGATAAAAAGGTCATGCCCTCTGTTTCCAAAAAGGCGGAGCACAAAGGCTCCAGATACTTTAGGAAACAGTCCTTTCATTCCTCTGAGGCCTCTACCAGTTCCAGACAGTTCAACTGTCCATATGCGCAGGGTCCCGATCGGTCCCAGGACCGCCAGTCATTTCATGATAGGGGCCGCGGTCCCTAATGGAGCAGGAGATTCGGCACCTTCGGGAGATACAGGCCATAGAATTAGTGCCAGCGGGACACGAAGGGTCAGGTTTCTACTCTATCCTGTTCCTGGTCCCAAAGAACTCAGGAGGGTGGAGGGGGATATTAGATCTAAAGAAGTTAAATTACCATCTGGCGTACAAATGCTTCAAGATGCAATCCCTCCAGTCAATTCTGGGTTGCATCAGGCCGGGAGATCTGCTAGCTTCAATAGATCTCCGGGAGGCATACCTCCACATCCCAATCCGAAAGGCCCATCGCAAGTTCTTGAGGCTTTATTACGCAGGCAAGCACTATCAGTACAGGGCACTGCCGTTCGGTCTGTCATCGGCCCCCGGGACATTTACAAAGATTCTGGCAGCGGTAGTTGCGTCCCTGAGATCTGGGCGACTTCAGGCGTACTTAGACAACATTCTCATTCAATCGTCGTCCTCCCAGCAAGCAGTCTGGGACCTCCGGTTGACAATGAGGGTTCTGCAAGATCACGGCTTCTCCGTCAATCTGGACAAGAGTCACCTCACTCCCACTACCAGGTTGCAACATCTCGGCGCAATAATAGACACTGTCAGTTGCCAGGTCGCCTTGTCCCAGGAGTGAATCTCCAGCATCAGGAAACTGGTACTCCAGCTGCAGACTTCATGGTCAGCGTCCATTGTTCAGTTATTGACACTCGGCAAAATGATTTCTTGCCTGTCAATAGTGCCGTGGGCGAGGTTTCACTCCAGACAACTGCAGTGGTGTCTTCTGCTCCACCAAAGGGCCAAGGAAAGCAACTCCCCCATGCCGATTCCAGTTCCACTCAATGTCCAGCAGTCCCTCCAGTGGTGGCTCTCTCCAGCGCTGACCAAGGGCAGTCTCTTCCGCAAACCGGATTGCCTCATCATCACGACGGATGCCAGCCTATTTGGATGGGGGGCCCATCTCGGCAATCAGATCGCACAAGGCAGGGTGTCCGTCAGCGATCTCAAGCACAGCATAAACTGGCTGGAGCTAAAAGCGGGAAGGCTAGCTCTTCTACATTTCCAGGTGACAGTCCAAGGTCACCATGTAATGTTGCTCATGGACAATGTGGCCACCAAGGCACACATAAACCGCCAAGGGGGCACGTGCTCCAAGTTGTTGATGGCGGAAGCGGAACGTCTGGGGAAGTCAGCAGAGAAACATTTGTCATCCCTCTGAGCGGAACACATCTCCAGGGTAAACAATGTCCAGGCAGATTGGCTGAGCAAAGCCACGATCGACCACTCAGAGTGGCGCCTACATCTGGACCTCTTCCGCAAGATCACACAGAGGTTCGGTCTCCCGTCCGTTGACCTCTTTGTCACTCCGGAGAAGTCCCATCTTCCCCGCTTCTTCTACAGGTTCCGGTCCCCAGGGGCAGAAGGAGTCAACGCCCTTCTTTGCCACTGGCCTCCGGGCCTGCTCTATGCATTCCCGCCACTCCCACTCCTTCCCAGCGTGGTCCGCAAGATTCTGGAGGAACAGGCGGAGGTGATCCTAGTGGTTCCATTCTGGCACAGGCGGACTTGGTTCACCGACCTGGTGAGTCTCTCCATTGCCAAACCAGGGAGGATTCCTCCGGAGGAGGTCTCTCTCAACCAGGGGGCTCTATCACACCCGGAGCCCCAGTGGTTGCCACTAGCCGTCTGGCACTTGAGAGCGACCTCCTAGAAAGAGACAGACTTTCCACTAAGGTCATTCAAACTATTCAAGCCTCTCGGCGACCATTGACTACCAAGATCTACGACGCCACATGGGCTGCTTTCGCCAGGTGGTGTACTACAACGACCATTGATCCCACTTCAGCCACCATCCCGCAGATTTTGGACTTTTTGCAGGAGGAGTTGGACCAAGGCCTAGCGGCGAACACGCTCCGACAACAGGTGGCAGCGCTGTCTACGGTCCTGGTCCACAACAACCACTTCTCGTCACCCGAGGGTTCACAGTTTTCTCAAAGGGGCCACCAATTTACGACCTCCTATTGTCCACTGTTATCCCTCTTGGGAGTTGAACGTAGTCCTGAGGGCACTGATCGGTGCTCTGTTCGAGCCCCTTCGATCCTGTGACCTGAAACACCTGACTTTCAAAACAGTTTTTCTGACCGCCATCACCTCGGCGTGAAGGATCTCGGAACTGGCGGCCCTGTCTGTCAGGGAGGACCTTTGTATCATACATCCCAACAGGGTCTTATTATGCCTAGATCCCTCATTCATCCCTAAGGTCAACACCTGGTTCCATCAGAGCCAAGAAGTCATCCTTCCAGACTTTTGCCCGCATCCAAGACACCCTAGTGAACACAGATGGCGCAAGCTAGATGTGCCAGGACAATCCATAAGTACATCAAGCGCACGCCATCGTTCCGATGGTCTGAATCACTCTTTGTATCATTTCAACCTGCCACTATGGGGTGCAAGGTCACCTCTGCTAACATTGGCCAATGGTTGCGTGCCTGCATCGCCATTGCCTACCAGCTCCAATCGACACAGGTGCCGCGTCACATCACTCCCCATTCTTATAAGGAGCACTGCATCTACAGGAGCCTAGGTGATTCAAGCACCCATTGACGTGATCTGCGGGGCGGCAACGTGGGCATTGCCATCCCAATTTGTGTGGAACTATAAGTTGGATAAGTTCGCGTTGGCGGACGCAGCGTTTGGGAGACAAGTTCTTCAGGACATTCATTCGGCTGGAGAGACCGTTAACACAAGCGATCTCAGCCCTAGTGACGTTTAGCTTGGGTATGTCCCATGCTTGGACTCTCCAAGCAGCGCACAGGAGAAGTAGTGTTGGCTTACCTGAACGGTCTTCTCTGTGCGCTGCGGGAGAGTCCAACCCCGCCCTGAGGTCTCTCCCAGCATTTATTGCCTTTGGCTTTCCTCAGTCGACATCTTTTCCTTACGGTGATGTTTCGTGACTTGTGACTAACCATTGACACGATCTTGTAACATACTTATGGAATCACCTTTGAACAGACTATCTGTCCACGCCTTCATCGAAAATCTGAGGTGCCGGTGCAGGAGGCGTGGCTAAAGATCTTCAATTCAGTACAGGGCAGTCAGACAGAATTAACCCGTGCTTGGACTCTCCCGCAGCACACGGAGAAGACCGTTCAGGTAAGCCAACGCTACTTATAATTCTATAACTAATTGTTGCTAGAAATGTTGCCTGTTGACACCAATCTGATGAGCTAACTAAATTACTATGGGTTTCTTTTTTTATATAGGCTGATGACATACGCAAACTTGTAGATAAGGAACTTGGTTTTAAACATGTGGTACAGACAGATCCATCACAGACTAAAACATACTTGTTTGTATCCAATGAAAAAAAGATAGTTGGCTGCTTAATTGCTGAGCCAGTCAAACAGGTAAGCAATTTTACTGTTGAATGAAAAATCTATGGTTGAAAGAAATACATTTGTTCTGAAACCAGGTGGGCAAGCCCAGAATTGTTCATATAGTGTTGACCAAGTTCAGTGGTTTGAATCAGATCCTTTTAACTTTTTTTTATTTAAAACATAACTTAAACCTCATTTAAAATAAAATTTTACAACATGAAATAATAACAATAAGGTGTTAATTATTTCAAATAAGAAACAGTATGCCTTGAATATTTAAGCTTGATTTGTAAAGTGTTTATAAATACAATACACACACACACACACACACACACAATGGAAAGTTAAGGTGATGTATCTACAGTGGCTTTTATAATGTTATGAACAGTAATGATGTATTAAAACATTTGATACTGTTTTCAAGAAATTGAGTATAAGACGCACCTTTTTTCCTCAAAAAAGAGGCTGAAAATCTGGGTGCCTCTTATACACTGAATACATCATTTTTTCCTCCCAAAGCCCCACCCCCTTCAACAAAATGGCCGTGCATACCCTTATGGAGGCTTTCAGAGAGCTCCTGGGGGTGGGGAGGACACAAATGAGCAAAAAATGGGTGGTTTTTTGCCCCCAGCAGCACTATAAGCCTCCATAAGGCTATGCATGCAGTTTTTTTGACAAAAAACGGGCCATTTTTTGCTGCTCCCCCTCCCCCAAACACTCTGCAAGTCCCTGTCCCCCCCAGGCTATTCATGCCTTTTTCCTTTTTGGGGGGGAAAAAAAACCCCAGGCCCGTTTTTGGGAGGTTTGCAGAGTGCAAACACTTTTTTTTTCCTTTTTGGAAAGCTCTTTCATTGATGAGAATTACATTGATCAAGTGCTATGCCAGCAGAAACAAAGTCTTAGGTGCTGCAGATTGTCAGCTATTTCCTTCTCCAGCACATGAATAAATATACCTGGAAACATCTACCTATCTACCTACTCTTTTTCTCTACCTACCTACCTATGGTATTTCTCTCCCTCCATCTACCTACGTACTTATCTAGTCTCTCTCCCTACCTATCTACTGTATTTCTCTCCCTCTCTATTTCTCTCGCTCTCTATCCCTTTATATCTACCTACCTACACTCTCTCTCCCTACCTACCTACTGTATTTCTCTCTTTCTCTTCCTCTCTATCCCTCTATCTACCTACCTAATTTTTTTAAAAAATTGCCTCCTCCAAATCTTTGTGCGTCTTATGCTCCAGTGCATCTTATACTCCGAAAAATACGGTACCAAACATCTGGTAGAGGATGTCTTATTGGGCAAAGTTTTACTGCTTTTAATTTTCGGAATCTAACAATTAGTTCAGGAAGAAATAAAAGACCAACAGAATAGCAGTTAGAAGGGAACCTGGAGGGCTTCTAGTCCAATCCCCTATTAAAGCAGGAAACTCAGTAACATTTCAGACAAATGGTTGTCCAATCTCTTCTTAAAAACCTCCAGTGTTAGGGCACCCACAACTTCTGGAGGCAAGTTCATCTACTGATTAATTGTTCTGTCAGAAAATTTCTCCTTAGTTCTAGGTTGATTCTCTCCTTGATTAGTTTCCATCTATTGCTACTTGTTCTGCCTTCAGATGCTTTGGAAAATAATCATCTCCTTAAGTCCAAAATAATGTTTCTTCTTTCTTTAAGAGATGGCTGCAGTTTTTACAGCAATGTTGCAGCTACTTCTGGGTTGCCCCCATTTCTCTGGGAAATCAGGAGACCTGGGCACCTGATAGAAGGGAATTTGCTGTGATAAACATCTTTGAGTTTTACCTCCTGAATAATAATGGGCAAATAAATCTTTGCAATTTTAGTCCTTCCTTATCCAAGAGTTCTTTGGTAGAGAGGTAGGATTATCTTTCTAGGACAAATGCTCCTTATAGTAACTATCTTGTTGAAGGGGAGGTACATTATATTGCCAAAAGTATTAGCTCACCCATCCACATAATCAGACTCAGTTGTGAGCGAATACTTTTGGCAATATAGTGTAGCATGTACTGATGTACTCTGTTGACCTTAGTAAGAAAGGATGGCATGTTTTTGCAAGAATACAAGATGTCTTATTTTGGATCCTTGCATTACCCTCTGTTCCATACGTAATAGAAAGAAAAAAGTGGTTGCTTAGTATCAAATCCACACCTTGGCCTGAGATTTGGAGGCAACTTATTCTGGGGTGAGCTGCTGCCTCATTGGCAATCACTTCAGCTTCCCTGCAATTTCTGAAGACTGTTTCCCTCTCCCGTCTTGCAAGGAGCATGAAAATCCTAATCCAAATAGTGAGCCTTTTTTTCAATGGATTACTTCCTTTGTCAAACGTGTCATGTGACATCATGATTTTTATCCTCTTTGCTAAAACGGGGGTGGGCGTGACCAGCACGTGACAAATCCGGTCTGCGGACTACAAGTTTGACACCCCTACTTTTAAAAGTCTGCAAGGCACTGGGACATCTCGATGTGCCAGCAAAATCCTCCGCCTGAGCTTCCTTCTCAGGAGCCTTTCACAAAATGATATGTGGACTCAACGTCAAGCAGTGTGTTGGACACCATTGATGAAACAATCAAGAAGCAGGGAATTATCGAAGTTCATGATAGTTCATTTTTACCTAAAATTGTGGCGTTCAGCAGGGTGTGAAGATGTTGTAAAGATAATTTTTGGAAGCTGTGTGTACTGGTGGGTCAATTCGTAAAGAGTTAGGATACTTGAGTAGATGCAGCCCAACATGCGCTGTATCAAATTTGGGAGGCAAATATTTATTTTAAAGCCTGGTAAACCATCCTTTAATATCTATTAGCAGGGACGTGCGGGCAGGGGAGGCAGAGCCTCACCGCTCTCATCATTAAAAGAAAAAAAAAAGGGAAAAGGCACAAGTGGTCCGATTCTCTGCCTTCCTGAGTCAACATGAAGGGGACCGCGGAGCACGCTCCGCTGGCTCGCACTCCACGGTCCCCTTCATGTTGACTCAGGAAGGTGGGGAATGGGACCACATGTGCACACGTCCCATTCCCCGTTCCCGAGTCAACATGAAGGGGACCGCAGAGCGCGAGCTGCGGGATCACGGAGTGGGCTCCGCGGTCCCCTTCATATTGACATAGGAAGGCGGGGAATGGGACGTGTGCAGGAGCGCGCTCTGCGGTCCCACGGCTCAACATGAAGGGGACCGCGGCTCGCGCTCCCCGGTCCCCTTCATGTTGACTAAGGAAGGCGGGGAATGGTACCACGTGTGCAGGAGGCTGAGGCTGCCTCAGCCTCCTGCACACGTGGTACCATTCCCCGCCTTCCTTATGACGTCACCAGCTTCACCAGCCATAAACCTCACCGCACGTCACTGTCTATTAGGTACTGTTTAAATAGATAACCCTTCTTTTGTGCAGGCTTTCCGAGTGCTTTCAGAGCCTGTAACAGAGGAATCCTCTACTAAAAACAGCCTAGAGCATCAGCGTGCCTGGTGTTGCTCAACAAAGCCAGAGAAGGTCTACTGCGGGATTAGCCGAATCTGGGTGTTCAGCCTGATGCGGAGAAAGCACATTGCCAGCCGTTTGGTGGATGCGATGAGGTAAGGAAGTAGTGCTGGGTCCAGTCTGAAGTTTTTGTAACCCAAAAAATAGATACAGTCCTCGAATTGAGCCCAAAATTTCTGTTGCCAAGTGGGACATTTGTTAGGTGAATTTTGTCCCGTTTTATGACATGTCTTGCCCCACTTGTACAGTGAATCACTGCAGTTGTTAAGTGAATCTGGCTTCCCCATTAATTTTGCTTGTCAGAAGGTTGCAAAAGGTCACTGCAACTGTCATAAATATGAACCAGTTGCCATCCAAATTCTGATCACATGACTAGTCATAAAGTGTGAAAAATGATCATGTCACTTTTTCCAGTGCCGTTGTAACTTTGAAAGGTCAGTAAATGAACTGTTGTAACTCGAAGATAACTTTTATTTCTTTTATGAATGTTGTAATACCATTTCACCGAAAATAAGACATTCCCAGATAATAAGCCCAATTGGGCTTTTGAGCGCATGCACTAAAATAAACCCTCCCCGAAAATATTGTAACACAGCAGCAGCTTTGGGGTGACCACCTTCACCACCTCCTGCACCTCAGAAATAATAAGATAAACCTCCCCGAAAATAAGGCCAAGTGCTTATTTGGGGGGTGAAAAGAAAATAAGACCGTGTCTTATTTTCTTTTGAAACACGGTAATTAATTTAAACTTTTATTAAATAAAAATAGTAAACCTAGATAACTACAAAAGGACAATTATATTCTTAATTTGCTTTGATGCGTTTATTTTTTCTTCCAGGCAAACATTTTTATTTGGCTGTTACCTAAGCATCAATGAAATCGCCTTTTCAGATCCAACACCAGATGGAAAGTTATTTGCAGCAAAATATTGCAAAGTACCCAACTTCCTTGTTTATAATTTCATTAGTTAAGATTAATTTATACAACTACAAAGTAGAGTTAATGAACCCATCTCTTTCAGCAAGAGCTATTATATATAAAATGTGGTCAGTGCTGTTATTGCATTGCTTTCTGCTTTAAGGTGTTAATGTAAATTCGAGTTAGTATTTGATATGTACATTGTTTTTAAAAAGTTAATTCTGAAAATCAAATTCTGAAATTTATTGTAACATTTAGAAGGGATGAAAAAAGAATGACGACTTTAGATCTTTATTGGTACAACCTTCGGTATATTCTAGCAAACATACTCAATTTCTTGCAGACTGATGACTGTTTTAGTAAAAAAAAATATCTGTGCTGAAACTGAATAAGCAGAGGTGGAAAATGTGTGTTAAGCTACATGTTCCCAAGCTAATTTCCAGCACTTTTTACCAATGATTATACCACCTATGGCTGTTTAGCAACATCTGGAAGGTTATAATTTTTATGGAGGAAATAAAAGAGGAGGAGGTAATGTAACGCTGCTATGAACTAATATTTTAAAATTATTTTGCACCTGTTCATGGAAGCACATTGCTGAAACTAGCTTTGAAAGTGTTGGAGGCGACTGCAGGGTAGAACTGCAATTCTTGCACTAAACATTGTTGAACCAAGTTTGTTCAAATAAATATTTTTCTCTATTAATCATTCTTTGGTATCTATCTGCAATAGTGAATGTCTGTTTACAAAATTTATATACTGTCCCAATCAATCATCGCTGGCTAAGCATAAAAAGTGGACCTGCTAGTTCCACTTTTGAGTCCTTTATGATCAAATGTGATCTTCATACACATTTGATCATAAAATAACCTGTCTGCTAGCACACAGAAAAGAAATGAAAGAATCGTGGAATCCAAATTTTAACACAGCCTCTTACTTGTAAAAGTAAAATCCTCCCATAAATAGCTGTCCCTTAGTTTATGGCATAATTTATTTGATCCACATAAGCAGCCTGGTTCTATGGGTACTCACGATAACGTTTTATGAGAAATGTCACACTTCAAACTATCATTTCAAATAATTACACATACAGCCCTTCTTTCAAAGCACTGCTCATTAACCAGAGTTTTTGATCTGACATCATTGCAATTCTTTATTAGGCCTTTTCTAGAAAAACTGGGAAGCAAGTTAAAATGAACTGTTTATTAACTGATGCTGTCTGTGTAGAGACAATGCAATTCCCATTAAACCAAGGAAACCTGAGTTCCGGTATATAGCAAATGTTCTTGCAAAGCTACATTTCAGATATAAACATTTCTGAATCTCTGCTGTTACTGCAAAAGGCAACGCCTTCCACTACTCCAAGAATTTATCTCTACCTTAATTTCTCAGGAATTCCAATAAAGTGGTTTTGCCCTTCACACAGAATTTGGATTTATATAAGGAATGACTCAACAATGTATTACGGTATTGTGTGGTTTGCACATGAAAAGAAATGTGTCCTAGGTGCTTTGGTTCATATATAAGAATGAAATGAAGTTTGGTTCTGAATACAGACCAAAACACTGTTCTAGGCATAGGTGACCTGGTGTGGGACGTAAAAAGAGAAAAAATAAGAGCATTGGCAGCTAGGAAAAATCAGGAAAAAGGGAATGAAAGGCACTAGGAGTATATTGTTAGGAGCAGGATACCAGCACTATCTTACTTGCCCTGTGAAATCACTCCTGATTCTTCTGAATTTTGTTTGAGACCTAGATTAGCCAAAGCATTCCAAGTTTTGTTCTGCTGTGCCAGTGAATCTGATGCAATCCAAATAATTGGATTGCAGCCCCTGAAATGCCATGAGAAATGTAGATTAGGCACTCAACAGACCAAAAATACTGCAAATGTTTGGGATCACTTTAAAAAGTTTTCAGTAACCTTGGACAATAGGCAACATCACTCAAAACGCTTATTGTTGAACATTTGGGGGGGGGGGGGACCATTTGACCTTTACATCATGTGTAGCCATTCCCTGAATGAAATGCAAATTCTCATGTTATGAATACTAGGTCTGAGTAACATTCGGTTGATATAACTTACCTAGAACACAACAGAAGTTGGAGGACTTGGTCACTTCCAACCAAATCATTTATATTAATACTGAAATAGTCATCCACATCTACAAGTTCTCACATCAGCTTATCAACAAGAAAAACTAAAGGTACTGTTTGAAATAATTTATCTGACCTAAACAAACATAATCTGGCAATTTTAAATAGTTTAAAAGGGCCACTTAAATACATTTGAACTAGAAACTAAGCATTGAATATTCACACGTAATAACCCTAACTAAAAATTCTGGAAGAGAACAGAGACGTTGCCATATGGTGCAGGAGTCAATGTGGGTTGGCTAATGTATGAACTCTTCCGACTCCAAAACATCCAAAATTTGTGCTGCTGCAGGACGGTTTCTTGGATCTTCCATAGTACACAAGGAGAAAAGCTCAACAGCTCTTTGATATGAAGAGTCCAGCTCTTCCATATTGAGTGGTGGCCGAGTTCCAAGCACTGCATAGTAGGCATCATCATCAAAGTCAGCTTCATCGAAAGAAGCATCTAGAATTACAGGAGAAATGGGTCAAAAGCCATTTTCAAGAAACCATCACAAATTGCTAAGAAAAAATAATTATATTCAACATTCAAACTGTTGCCCAGAAACAGTACTGACCAGGGTTTGAGTCTTCTCTTGATCAGAGCGCTCACCTAAATTAAATTTATATAGTTTCCCATTTCATTAAAGGCAACTCTGGGCAGCACACAATAGATAAAAAAAAACAGTGAATACAAATATATGAAAATGTAATATTCTACCAATTCCAAATTCAGTCAAAGTGGAGGGAAAATTTAAAAATGGCCCCCTCAACAATGGAGCCATCTTGCCAAGTTTCCAGTTCTGTGGAAGCCCCACACCTAATCACATAACCAAGTCTGGAGGGGCTTACAGAATTTCAAAAGGCTCTCCTAGTTATGATAGCCACCTGCTCTCATTAATCTTACAGGATTATTGTGCAAGTAAAATGAAATTCAGATGGATAATTTTGAGCTTTTATTTTTTTAAAAAAAGGAATAAATGCCAATCTGCTGGTTTTAATAGGAATCTTTCCAGGCATTAAGAACAAGGTCCTCTTAAAGATGCTTTCACTTATTAAAGTAGTTGTCATGGACACGGAATTGGGTATTTTCCCATGTTCCTTCCAATTACATTCAGTTTCTAAGAGAACTTTCCTTTTTAGTCAAGTCCCAAAGGTGCTTTTCAAATGGCAACTGGACTTTCTTAGGGTTTTTGAAAATTTCTCATCCAAGAAGTTTCTTTAGTTCTGACTGAATGATGGGGAATAAAAGAATTTGTATTCTTTGCAGGCGTCTGGTCATTATCACTCTGAAGATGGTAGTTAGCTGGGATTAAGGCCACTTGAGGATTTATCTATACCCTCAGGGTCACCTGAATCAGTGCAAATGAATGTGGAACCATCTTGGGACTGCTGAAAGGACTCTTGTTGTAGACAGGAGATGAGTGGTGTCTGTATTCCCCCTCCCCTCTTGAGAAGGCTGTGTTAATAATCCGTAGATGGCCTGTGGCTGTTCAATTTTAACATAACAGTCGATGGCCTGTTTGACCCCTCTTTTAAGCCAGTAGTCTTCTCTGCCCAGAATGTGGACTTTACTGTCTTCAAAAAAGTAACCTTTGTGCTTTCAAATGCAGATGGAGTGCTGATTCTTGTCCCAATGGGACAAGCCATCCATCTGCATTTGAAAGCCCAAAGATCACTTTTTTGAAGACAGCAAAGTCCACATCCTGGACAGAGAGGACCACTGATTTGAAAAGAGGTAAACTGCTGAATCTTGTCCCAATGGGACAAGCAGGCCATCTGCATTTCAAGAGCGATAACAACCTGATTGCAAAAAATATAAATCCTTCTACTCCCCACCACCAGTCAGAGCTGAAGAAGCTTCTCGGATGAGAAGCGAAATGTCTTAAAATTGCCTCTTGGAAAAGGGACAACCACTTCCTGGATGTCTGAGAATCTCTATAGACATTTACACGTTTATCTTTTTATTTTTTTTTTGCTATTATTCTTGATTGTCAAGTTGACAGAAAGGCAGGCTATAAATTGCAGTAAATGAAACTTAAAATATTTTGGAAGACTACAGTATCATTCCACATTTCCTTATATTTTTTTTAAAAAGTCCAATGCTGGATTAAATTTCTAACATATTTGGCCTAAGTCCAATGCCTGAAATCACCCCAAGATCAGATAAGATTTGGTTCAGCAGCTAACGACAGTAAATTCACTGATTGAGGAATTTGTAAGATGCAGATAGCTCTGCTGTCCCATTTCGTTTGCCCCTGAAAGTCGAATTGACCATGTTTATATGGATGTAAAAAGAAGGTTCTTCAACACATTCTGCATCTCACCCATATCTTATTTTAGCCCACCTATTCCAATGATGTCATCACTATGTTAATGCAGACCCGAGACTAAAATAAAAAATAAAATTAAGTTACCCCACCATCCCACCAGCCAAATCAAAAATATTTAGACGCACCATCGTCATCGTCTCCAAGCAGATTCACGTGTGGTATGGAAAGTGTCATCATCTCCCACAAAGTCAGCCCAAATGAAAATATGTCAACTTTGTCAGTGATAATACCATTTTTTTCTAGAGCTTCTTTGGGTTTCCAGGGCTCAGTGCCAATGTACTCAGCTTCTGGATCACTCACTGGACAAAAACAAATTATAGTTACAAACCAAGCGCCAACTTCAGGGTTTAGTGAAATTCTCTCAAGAAGCAAAGGATAAACAGCTGTATAAAGCCAAGGAAAAGAAAGTCAAGAGCAGTTAGTGTCATAGTAACCATTATGAACAGAATTTGAATCCTTTCATTTCTAAAATTCCTTAAAAGCAAGCAACAAGGGCTGCTTGGTAAAATTTTGTTAGCCACAATTGTGACGAGCAAGAGTTTCAATGTATTTATCTAACTAATTTATAAAACTGCCATTGCACAAGAAAGTGATTGGGGGAAATTCTGTAGCATGTACAACTAATCCCAGTACTGTACAGGTTCTCAGATCCATCCAGAATACTTCCAAAGGAATCTTGTATAGCCACATCCTATTGCATTCCTTTTCCACATGACAAGTAAATTAGAACACTAGAATTTCTCTCCCTGCTTCCTATAAAGATCTATGTGCCCCAGCAGTTGGAAGCAGCCAAGAGAAAAGAGATTTTGGCACTGGGAAACAAGAGAAATATTACAATCCCAGTTCCTCAATTTACATAGAACATTTATCTCACATTCCTGTCCTGACAGAACTACGTTCTTTTGAGTCCATTTTTTGCTTTTCTAGTTTAAGAAGTTGAGAAATCTCAGACAATCAATATTCAAAAATATTTCCATATTTCAAACATAATCTCAAGTATTTTGCTTTCCCTTCAGGTATAAGAAAATATGCATGAAATGGGCATAGCATCTCTGGTTTATTTCCAAATGAGGCTGGCCAAATTGTTTATTGTCCATTGTAAAATAGACTACAAAGGCAGCTCTGACTCTAACAACAGATTCCTTTAAGGATTCAGCAGTGGGGCAGGGTTGACTGATGACCACCAGAACAAATTTCTCAATATAGTATACAGAAATAAGAACTGAAGTTGATTTTCAGTGAAAGAAAATAAAGGGACACTAAATATTCAACATACCGGTCATATTTTCATCTAGAGGCAAGGAGACACCCACATCGCAAATCTTTATTGATTCAAAGTCACCTTTAATGACAACATTAGAAGATTTTATGTCACCATGAAGCAATTTCTTATCATTGTGAAGGTACTGAAAATCAAAAGAGAAGGATTTTACTTACAAAGGGTATTGTGAGCTTTACTGTTTTTGTTTTGGCCAGCCCTTGAAAGTTCACACTGAAGTGTCGTATTCAATTTATTCAGCCTACCTTCAAGCCTCTTGCCATGTGCAATGCAACTTTGAGAATGGTGGCAGCTGGAAAAGGTTTCTTGTGTTTTTCATTTCTTTCTTCAATCAAGTCATTCAAGGACTTCTCCCCACCATATTCCATAGCAAGACACATAGTTCCATCCTTGGCTTCAGCAAACGCACGAAACCCTTCAAAACACATACTTAGCATTTGTCAGTGTCCCCAGGGGCAACCTACCATTTATTATATTATTCCCAGGTTAATTCAAAGTTTAAACTGGGCCAGGACACTTTTTATAATTCTCGAAATATTTTTCACTCTAAGTATTTATTTTTAAATAATGCTGAAAGAGCTTCAAGAAAGCTCCCATGGTACCTAAGAAAGACTAATCAGTAGGGCTAGTTGAAGGATCCAATCTGGATTGAACACCGGGACCACTGATTTAGTCTTCCAAGTTTTTGGACTCATGCTGGAACTTCTCTCTGCTGGAACATGTGTTTTGGGCTATTCTATGAGTAGTATTTATGTGGTGCTTGGTTGGGTGTAGCTTCCGAAATCTGAAAGCTTGGAAGACTAAACCCCTAATCCCGATGACTGGCCCAGATAGATCCTGCAACATTATCCTGGGACATGTGTATTTGCCTTCATTTGTAGTAGGACTTGCCATATACATCAGTACAGTTTGCTTATGTCTACTTGAGGACATGTCTCTATATTTAGCCAGATGGAACCATGGAAACATCAACTAAAAAGGCTGCCAAATATGAATAAGTATCTTCCTCTTTCCCCACTTAATCTTACCCACAATGTTTGGGTGCTGAAGGTTTTGTAGAATACTAGCTTCTTCATTCAGTCTCTTTTGATAAATACTTTGCTGTCTGGAATTACATTTGGTATTTATTTTTTTCACAGCCCAGGGAGAGCAAGAGATCCCTCTGGGAGACCTAGACAAAAAGGATTTCAGTTAAAAATGTGGGTCTAGATAAAGTCTAGATAAATTGCTAAGACTACTATATATGACATACCAATACCATTATTTTTGCATCATTTCTCCATCACTACCAAAGCCAATTCTATTATCTGGTTCAATAACAATCAATAATTAATGTATATCTCTGTGTCATAATATCAAAACTCCTCTTAATGAGCTATTTCAGAATAACACAGCGTGTAACAAATAACTAGCAGAAAGCAGGAATAACTCAGATTATCATATCATTTATTTATTTATTAGCGCTTATAGACCGCCCCCTCTCCCAAAAGAGGTGCAGAGCAGACATAAAACAATCTGACGCTTCAAATAAATAAATCCAGATTTACTGTGCTTGTAACAATCAATTAGTAGGGTCAGAGTTAAATCACTCATTTTTTCCAACTTTACTAAGTGACATGAGGTGGTGTTTTAGAAATCCCAATATGTTGGAATATATCAAGATAACATACCGTTTCATAAGATAAACATTGACACCAGTTCCATATCCCAGTTTTCGCATGAAGGGAGAGGCTGGAATAGATAGTGTAGATGAAGGATTTTGTCCTATATTGTAAAAAAAGAAACATGCTGCTTATGGTATAGAACATACATTTTTGTTGTAATTCCAAGAATGGTTTTTCTAATTCAGTAACCAAGACCAGACTTTATCAAATGTTTCTTGCACAATCTGATGAAAACTCTTTGAAGTTTTTGATATGTTGAGATGTCATAGTGCTTTTCTCTCTCTCTTTAGGGATGTGCTGAAGGATCTGTCTTTGTTTTTTAAAATAAACCTATTTCAATTTCAACCATCTATCAGGCAATTTGGAGTCAGCATTATCTCTTCACATTCACTCTCATGGAAGCAGAGCGATTCATAAAATGGTGGCCATGGAAACATGGTCATATACATTAAAAAGTCCCAAATATGAAAGCATTTATACTAATCTTTTGTCTGCTACATTTGAATAAAAAGCATATAAGCGCATTTAGAGAAAATTTACCCATTTATTCCCTCTCCAAATCCATCACACTCATCTTTTAGAATTCATTGCATTCTCTTCTGCCAACAGCAATATGCGTTACTGGTGGGAACTAAGTTACTGCTTTTTTTGCAGACATTTTGTGCCATTAATTTCCTCCCCAGTACAAATCAATCTGAGCACTTCACTTATGCCAGGGGTGTCCAAACTTGGGAACTTTAAGACTTGTGGACTTCAACTCCCAGAATTCCCCAGCCAGCCAGGCTGGCTGGGGAATTCTGGAAGTTGAAGTCCACAAGTCTTAAAGTTCCCAAGTTTGGACACCCCTGACTTATGCAAAGGGGAATATTGTGTGCCAAGAGCTATGTTTACCTTTAAGTCATGTACTGCCATATATTTTGTGTTTCCATCACAAAAGCCTTGCTCTGAATCTAAAATATTTTCCCCAATGTTTTCCCAAACGTTTGAGCGCTTTTAACTATGAATTGATCAATTTTTTAAAAAAGTTAAATTAAACAATGGCTCTCAAGTTTCCCCCCTATCTTCACTAAGAGCAGCCTCACCGGATTTCCTCCTTGTTCCTTCTAGTTTACTGGGAGTCTTGAAAGCAGCTTCGGCAGCCATGGCTATGGATGTTTCTGCAGGAAAAAGTGGCGACAACTTTGCAAATGCAATTTATTTATTTATATTTATTTATTTATTTATTTATTTATTTATTTATTTATTTATTTATTTATTTATTTATTTATTTATTTATTATTTATTTATTTATTTATTTATTATTTGTGCTTCTAGACCGCCCCCTCTCCCAGAAGGGACTCGGGGCGGTGTACAGTCCGTAACAAAATACAACAAATATTTAAAGAATTGGAAGCCCGCTCAATGCACAAATGCGGATTAAAGCTCTGTCCCTCGCCGGCTGAAGTTTGCTTAGGGAGCCCAGAGGTAAAATTAGTTCTATATTAACAGTAAGAAACAGTATAAAACAGATCAAATAACTTAATAACTAGGGTTCTGCAGATTGGGGAAAACAGCGGTTAGGTAAGATGCTCCCCCTTCTTAGACCGTTAAGAGTCTTCCCGAGAGAGGAAGCATCCAATTTCATGGCAGGGCTGGCAGGGTAAGAGACAGATTTTTTTTTAAAAAAAAATCTCCGCGCCATCGTTAACGAGAAGACACTCACCAACACAACACAGTCTCAACCACTGCGGCAGTTTCCGCCACCGTTTGAATCTCTGCTGGCGCTTGCGTAAACAGAACGTTAAGCGGGGGCGGGGCAAAGCGGAACGGACCAATTGGAGGTTCGGGACACGCAGCGGACGAATTCGAGGAGTGGCTAGATTCGCAGAGGTCTTCTTGCTGGGCCACTTTAAGACTTGTGGACTCCCAGAATTCTCCAATCAGCAGAGCTGGGAGTTTGAAGTCCACAAGTCTTAAAGTGGCCACGTTTGGGGACCCCACTGGGCTAGAGATTCTCATGGGCAGCCGGCGCGTTCTCAGAGAAGGCGAATCAGCAGCTGAACGAGAAGCGGGATTTCAGCAGCAGATGGAGTGGACTGATGGGCCAAAAGATTACTGTCCTAGGTTTTTTATTATTATCCTGGGACAGTTACGGGTTGCTAACGGAGACGGATCAAGAAAGCACCAGGAATAGGAAAACAAACCTCATATGATTTCGGGCTCGTTTGCTCACTACAACCGAGCTAAATTGAGTCGCTTTATCGGTGAGAAGGGCGGCATATAAAATAATAAATGGCAGTGTCAATTCGAAAAGGCTAGGGGAAGAAAGACTGGGGTTAATATTTGCATGAAGTCCTCTCCCAATGCCAAGGTCATTAGCTGGAATGGGAAGTTTAAACAAATACGAAAGAAGGGGGCATCAAACACTTCATAATGTCAAAACCACATCCATGAAATCCTCGTGGTGATGGAGAGTCAATGTCATGTATAGCTGTATTGTATGTCCACTGTTGCGGTGGCTAAGACGCTGAGCTTGTCGATCAGAAGTGGTTTGAATCCCTAGCGCCACGTAACGGAGTGAGCTCCCGTTACTTGTCCCAGCTTCTACCAACCTAGCAGTTCGAAAGCACGTAAAAATGCAAGTAGAAAAATAGGAACCACCTTTGGTGGAAAGGGAACAGTGTTCTGTGCTGGCCACATGACCATGGAGACATCTTCAGACAGCACTGGTTCTTCGGCTTTGAAACGGAGATGAGCACCCCCACTAGAGTCAGGAATGACTAGCACATATGTGCGAAGGGATCCTTTACCTTTTACCTTATGTCTACTGTAATGAATGATTTACATTCTTAGTGGGTGGTTTGAATTAGCAAATCATTCCATAGCTCCGGTTAAAGCTGGCAGTCAAAATGTTGGAAAGCATACTATCATAAGTGCATTAATTCTGACCACCTGAAGTAGTAATAGGTTGAATCTGATGTTGTTGAGGTCAGTCTTGCATTTCAACCCCACTGCTTTCAAAGAAGATCATGTACTAACTTTATAAAAAAGGATATAGAAAATAAAATAACAGGGTTGAAAAGGACATTGGCGGTTTCCAGTTCAAACTCCTGCTCAGGCAGGAGACCTATTATACTATTTTGGTCAAACAGCTACCAGCTTCTTGAAAATCTCTAGTGTTGGAGCACCATAACTGTTGCTGCTTTTTAAAAAATTTTTATCTATGTTGTCTGATGTAGCACCTTGGTCCTGGGGAAACGTGGTTTCGTTTCACTGTGTACTGTACTGTATATTGTTGAAATGACAATAAAACTTGACTTGACTTCTGGAAGCAAGTCATTCTACTGATTAATTGTTCTCATTGCCAGAAAATTTCTTCTTAATTCTAGATTGGATTGCTCTTTAATAATTTTTGACATATTATTTCTTGTCCTCCTCTTATGTGCTTTGGAGAATAGGTGACCCCCTCTTCTCTTTGACAGCCCCTCAAGTATTGGAAAACTGCTATCATGTCACCCCAGATACTTCTCTTTTGTTAAGACTAGACATACCTAGTTCCCACAACTATTCATTGTATGGTTTAGCATCCAGATCCCTTATCATCTTTGTTGCTCTTCATTCTTTTTACAGTTTCAACATCTTTTTTGCACCATGGTGACCAGAACTGGACACAGTATTCCAAGTGTGGTCTTACCAGTGCAGCATAAAGCGTGCTATCACTTCACCGATTTTGACACTATTCCTCTATTGATGCAGCCTAGGACTGCGTTGATTTTTTTGGCAGTTGCAGCACAGCGCTGGCTCATATTTTAGTGATTGTCCTTTAGGACACCTAAATCCCTCTCTGTCACTACCATTGAGGCAGCTACTATCTATTCTATACCTGTGCATTTTACTGGGAATGCCCATTTTAAGTGGGAAGAAAGACTCTGGAAATAATGGAGACTGCTTGGAAAGATGGTTTAATGTCGTGGAGCTCCTGGATGAAAAGGGAGGGGGTGTTGAGAATCCCTGGGTTTTATGCCCTCTGTTGGGCCCCATCTTAAGAGTTTCCTGTTCCTGTGTAAGAAATGTATCCTATTGGCTATCAGACTCCCAGGGGGCAGGGGTCTTAGCTACCTTTGTAGGCTGTGTGCTCAGTTTGGTTGAAACTTGGTGTGTGGCAATGAAATGCCTCTGCCCCTTCAGGGAAGATCTTTGTTATGTAGAATAGACTGGCTAGCTCAGGTCTTAATGGCCCATTGACAAAGGTGGGGGGGAGGGGTGAGTTTCTGCCCATGTTTCTACTTTTAATATTTCCTAAAATATTTCATTTTTCTAGGAGAGGGGTGGGTGCTAACTTCCTTCAAGGTCCAGTGTTCAAATCTGTGAAGATGCTTCTGTATCTTGAGCCTATCTTGTGTTGACTATTCCCGCCAGCTTGGCATTGTCTGCAAATTTGATAAGTTCTTCTATCCTTCCACCCCCTCCCCAAATCATTTATTAAGATGTTGGAAGAGTACTGGATCAGTAGAAGCAGCAGAATTAGATTGTTAGGCATTTTCTCTAGCAACGCAAAGATGTTCATTTCTACCCCCAATATTTAGCCCCACCATCTATGAAATGTTGGTCTCAGGTAACAGGATGTACACTGAGTCAACTGATACAACAGCGCATTTTATGAAGTCAACTTGTGCAGTTAACAGTTCATTATAAAATTGTCTTTTCAATAAAAGTTAACTGTAGTGTACATTTCCGCCTCCTGTTAGGATCACGCACACACAAACTCCCACAAACACCATGCAGATACTATCATTTTAATTATAGGAAGTAAAGGATTCCCATTAAAAAACCCTGAAGTGGGTTGAATTACTGTACTGTAGAGCAAAACGCAAAAATTGAGTCCCATGCTCTTATTAGCCTATCAACAAATCCGCCTACAGTAGTGTTCGGTCGATCAATTAGATGTTGTAGGCTAGGGCTGGACAGAACAGGTGGGAAAGACTGAGGCTATCAGGAACTGAACCAGGAAACGGGGGGGGGGTAGAAAAAGAGTCAGGAATGTATTCAGTTGCAAATGAATTCGAGTAATAAAGACAACACTTTGAAGGGGCCTTCCAAACCTATGATATAAGCCGCCCAATAAATACAATTTTCAGATCCCAGCTGTACACCGAAAGCAAGCGGCTTTTCAAAAAGAAGCGCAGAAGGCTGGAAGGGGAATGAATGACCCCTGCCTGAAACTGAGGCAGCGCCACAACCAATCCCAGCTCCTCGGCTTCATCCAAGATGGCGACGCGCCAGAGGGTGGGGAGAGAGGGGGAGAGTGCGGGGGGGGGAGGGAAGAGTTATTCGGTGACGTCACGGATGGGCTGATCTGGAGCTGACACGCGGGAGGAGGAGCAGCCAAGTACGGAAACCGGCGAGGGGTTGGTAGCGGAGTGGGGAGGGGAGTTCCTCCTCTTCTCCTGTTATTCTCGAAGCCGGGCGGGACGAGCGTACAGTGCGTCTCTATGCAGGCGGCGCTCCTGCTCCCTGTGTAGCCTCGCGTGGGAAAGGTAGGCGAGACGGACGGGGCCCCTTTTCTGCATAGCGGATCCATCTGATGTCGCTGTTAACCATGGCCGATTATGACTACGTGAGCGCCGAGCAGCTCGCCGGCTTCGATAAGTACAAGGTGAGATGATGTGGGCTTCCTGGGGCTTTTCCGAAGGGAGGGAAAGAGCTTGCTGGGGTTGCGGGGAAAGGAGACGCCCTGGGCTGCTGGAAGGCGACGGGAGGCATCCCTCAAGGGAGACAACGCGGTGCTTGGACAGCTCAGCCGCCGCGCAGCAGCTTCTTCTACATGCGGGAAGCAGCCGTGCCCAGTCGGTACTTCTCGTTCCTCGACTCGCCGGATGAATTAGCCTACAATTCCCATCGCCGCTAACCCGAATGGTGGGATGAGTGAGGCTGATGGGAATTATAGTCCACCTTGGACCAAGGGACGCTGTTTGCAATAAAGGAGGCCTCTTTCTGGCCGAAAATTTGGGTGGGTGGGGGTCTGATGGCACAAGACGCTATTTGGGGTGTCTCCACCTTCCCATCTCCGTGGATCATTTCAGAGCCGTGACTCAGAGTTAGTAAAGATGCATCTGTGGCATGCATGTATTTAATTTTTTTTATTCTATGTTTTGCCCATTGCTATGCTTGCCAAGGAGCTGTTTTTGAGGCTTTAAGCTTGTGAATAATCCCTTTGCACACACATGTGTTTCACTACGTGGCTATGTAATATTTTCTCCACTATCTTGGAAATTATAAGAATGGAATATGGGCATGACAAAGAATTCTATAATTTCTATGACTCTATGATATCCCTGAATTATGAAAACTCAGTCATCTTCCTAGGATATAGGGACAAAAGGGAGTTAGGATCCAGTAGCTGCCAAGTAATCTCTGCTTCTTGCAACTTCCCAAGATAAACTATGACAGTGGGAATACCTTAACTCTATTGATGACTTTGCTGATTGCTTTTTAGCCATGGCTTGTAGAGTTCAATCACAAAGCTAAGTCTTTTTAATAGATTGTCTTTGACTACTGCCACACAGAGACACAGCAGAAAAATACCAAGTGATTCATTGAGCCTGCCCTTTGAGTTTGTTTTTGTTTTAATTTATTCATTTCTAATTTTTTTTTGTCAGATGATGGATATGTATTTATCACATTTGAGACTTTTAGTGTTGCCTTGCCCTCACTTCTGACAATTGTTATGCCTCCTTTAAGGCACAGAAAAGGATATATACGCACATGTATATTTTCTTTATACAAACCAATCAGGCTGCATAACAAAGTTGAAGTGTTTCAAACACTGCCAGTTAATACTTAAAGTTGGGCATAAAATGTTGGATTAGGAGTGAGAATATCCAGATTCAATCATGGAAAATCAATTTAGGGATTTGGCCAATTGAAATTCCCATGTGTGAGTAGCCTGAAAAGAGCTATACAAAGCATTATAAGAGTAAGAAAATCATCTCAACATTTATTGCTCTTGATATTAATTTACAGTTAAGAGTAAAATGAATGAAAGCCACAAAGTGACAAGAACATTCTTTCATCTACCTGCTGACTCCTTCATTCTTCCTTAAACATATAGGGTAATTGGTTTTGGCCACTATAATGTGTACAAGAAAATGTATACAGCAATTATCCACGTTGTTTCTTTGCAGAGGAGTCTTTTTTCTTTGGTTGTTCATTTTCTTTACGTCTATGGATGAAGAGCTGCACTTCTTTTTACTTTTGCAGATTTTGAGGTTTCCTCAACATATAAAATCCTTTCTTTTCCTTCTCTATAAAGGAACTTCTGCCTACAAACTTAATTGCCCACCTTCCTCAAATTGTATTGAAGGGAAAGATTTGGGAAATTGCTGCTGTGTGTGTCTTATCATCATTCTGTAACTTGCTGGGTTTTCTACTTGGACTGCTAGCCCTCTTAACTACCAGTTGTTTACAGAATAATAAGAGTTGGAAAGAACCTGTAAGGTCATCTAGTCCAACCCTCTGCTCAAGCAGGAGACCCTATACCATTTTTGACAGCTGTCCAGTCTCTTCTTGAAAGCTTCTAGTGATGAAGCACCCATAACTTCTGAAGGCAAGCTGTTCCATTGGTTGATTGTTCTCACTGTCAGAAAATTTTTCCTTATTTCTAAATTGAAGCTCTCTCCTTGATCAGTTTTCATTCATTGTTCCTTGTCTGGCCAGTGGTTGCTTTGGAAAATAGATGTTTAATAACTATTAAGTTTATAAATTTAATAACCATTGAAGTTATGACAGCACCAGAAAAATTACTTACAAATTAGCTTCAGAGTTACCACTACTGCCCACAAACATCACATAATTGCATTTTGGCAGCTTGACAGCTGGCTTTCATTTATGACTGGTTGTAGCATCCCACAGTCACATGACCACAATTTGTGACTTTTGCAGGTTTCTGGCAAAAAATGGGCCATTCAGGAGAATGGATTTGCTCAATGACAGGTGATTCAGTTAATGAGCACATGATTTGTTTAATGACCATGGTGGCTCATTTTATGACTATTCTAAAATGGTTGTGAAATCAAGTCAAATCACCAGGACTGGATGGATTACACCCCAGGGTTCTGAAGGAACTGGCAGGCGAGATCTCAGAACCACTGAACTCTATCTTTCAAAGATCCTGGAGCACCGGGGAACTGCCAGAGGAGTGGGAAAGAGCTGAGGTAGTTCCCATCTTCAAAAAAGGAAGTCAAGTTACATGGTGACTCATTTAATGATTGCAATGACTTCTGATGGAAATCACAGGCTCAATTGCTGTCATTAAATAAGGACTACTTATACTACTGCTCCCTAAAATTCCTGTGGAATATCAGATTTTTTCATTTTAATCTAAACCTTAATCCTGAAGGAGTATGCGGAACAACCCTTTTGCATTAGAATTCTTCTCTTTGGACCATATTTAACCTTTTCTTTATCTTGAATCAGGCATCCTACTGCATGTAAAGTTTAATTACTTTATATGTACATTGTATTGGAACTTTCATTTGTTTAATGTGAGTTTACTAAATAAGCCTTATTGGCAGGGGCAGCACAGCATGATAATTATAAACTGTAATTTAATGACACTGTCTGGGTTCACATTCAAAATACACTGCTAAAACCAGCTAAATGCATGAATTAGTTTGTAAAGCATCGTAATTGATTATTAGAAAGAGTAGAGCTGTGTGTAAGATTTCAAGAAAAACTCCCTTAAAGATTTAATACTGTGTTTCCGTGAAAACAAGCCCTCCATGATTTTCATGCCTGCCCCTAATATAAGCCCTATCCAAAAGCCCTAGTTAAGCCCTGCCCACTGTGTAGTTCTACGAGGTGCGCAGGTGTAAAAATCAAACTAGGATGGGGGTGGGCGGTTGGAAGTGCCCCATGCGCCTGCTTAACTTAGGACTGCCGCAGCCAGGCCTCCCACGCCTTGATACCTGTTGCGCCACTGCCCAACTTCTGCAGCCACTTGTGATACCGCGAGGCACATTGCACTGGTGTAGCCGCTCACGCGTGCAATGGCACAACACCATGTAGCATCATGCCGTGAGCAGATGTACTAGCACGACAAGCTTCACGGTGTCCTGCCGCAAGCAGCTCCAATGGTGCGGCATGCCTCGCAGTGTCCTTCCGAGAGCGGCTCCACTGGCACGACAAGACCCAAGCTCCAGTGTCCAAGCAGCAGCAGGGCCAAAAGGCAGGGAGGGTGGAGGCTGGAGCCTGACCTTGGCCATTGTGGCTGCAGGGACACTGGAGCTTGGGTCTTGTCATGCTGGTTGGACAGAGGGTGGGGCTGGTGGTAGCAGTGCTTCCACTCCGTCTGCCCCCGCACTCACAGTCTCCTGCAAGTCAAAAAATTGAGATGTCCACAAAAATAAGCCTGAGTGCTTATTTCAGCCCTCCCCACCAAATAAGACCACGTCTTATTTTTAGGGAAACAGTACTTCAAGGAGAAATTCAAAAATTTACCCCAAATTTTTAGGGCAAGGGTCCCCAACAAGTGAGCCATGAGCTGTTTGCAATCAAGCTGTAGGAATGGCTTGTCCCCGCTCATGGTTCCCATGGTAGAGTTGCAGGAACCTAAAACGACTAAGAGATGCCTAGATCACCCCTGGCAAAAGACGAAGAACAAAGAGTATGGAACACAAGCTAGAGACACTATTGGAGTCTACTTTTAGGGCAGTAAGAGAACGAAACATAACTATTTCTACACCCTTATTGCGTCTGTGGGTCTGTGGACAATCACCCAGTAGCCCTATTTCAGAGGACCTGGTCAGAGTTTAGGGTTGCTATGAGGAATATCCTGCACATCCAGCAGACAATCCAGTCCAGCAGGTTGGGCATGCTGCAGGGTCTGTCAACCAAGGAATGTCAGATGGCAGGGACCAGGCCATTTCCTTTATCTCCTCTTTTGAACATCCTTCCTTTAGAGATTAGAGTGGCGCTTTTAAAACCTTTTAAAACCTAGCTATGCCAGGGCATCTGTTTTTATATATATATATAAAATGTGTTTTCGTAGATTTTCACGAGTGTAGGTATGCTGGTTTTGTTGTACACACATATATATGTGTGTACAACATATGTGTGTGTGTGTGTGTGTGTGTGTTGTATTTGTGCTGATAAATAAATAAAGGGAGACTAGTATAGATCTATTTCAAGCTATTTAGCTCTCATCATCTATATAAATATAAAAAGGCAACATTAAAAATAAAAATATGGTTTTCTGCCTGGATGGTCCTCTGTAATGAGCCGAAGGACAGAAAGGGGGAGTACTGAGCTCCCTCCCATATTTGGGCATACCAGGGGTTGTAACACAAATACATATACATACATACATACATACATACATACATACATACATACATACATATATTATTTTAATTGCCTTTAGATAAAACACAAGCATCTCTTCATTCACAGTTTAGCAAGTTGTGTGATTCAAGTGGAACAAGTGGAGGGGGGAGGGGGGAGGAGAAGGTTGTGTCTCAGTTCTTTCATTGAATAAGCCAGAAAGCCTGATTTGCTGAATAAGCATTGGACAATATGCTTAGCTATGAATAAGCATTATTGTAATCTTCCACACAACTATAGTATGGCTTACATGATGGATACCTGCAGTCGAAAAGCCTGCTGAAATACGTTTGAAACTTCTTTAATTTTAAATGTTAAATATAAAGAATTTAATCATACCAACTTAAATTTGTTTTGCTGTCAAGTTGGATTTGTTTCCTTATTTTTATGTTTTGTGAAATAGAAAAAGAAACGAAAGTACATGAGTAATGTGTTACAGTAAATAGAAATGAGAAGACTTAAAATTTGAGTAAAAATAGGTTGCGAACAAAAGAGGCATTCCTTTCCAGTTTTTACTGAATTTGGAAGGAAGCCTTCTAATAATTTAACTACCGGTATGCTTATTTTATAGTCTTGGATCTCAAAACAAATGCCATGTTTTGTTTTAATCATAGGAATAGTAATATGAATGCTTAAATGTACTAATGTACTCTATTGGGCAAAACTTTGATCTACATGATAAAACTGAGTAGATGATATGGAGCCTGATATTCTTGAGTAAATTGTGAAATTGCTAATATATCCAGTGATTCTGAAAAGGGTACCTTTCAAGCCAAATGCTGAAAAAACTATGGTCAAATTTTTGAATTGTCTACAATATGTCATACAAATAAGTGACATACACACTATATACTCACTATTCTCAAGAATCAGCAAGAAGTGTTTTATCTAAATCATTCTCCAGGAGTATGTTTCCAGGAGTGGCAATAACACTGCTTAGCCTTACCGCATTTCCTGCTTATTAAAGAAGATTCTTGAAATCAGCCACAGGTTTGAAAATCTTTGAATGACTTTCTGCCCATTTCCAGGAATAATTGAAACCGCTTGGAAAGATTGGATGAGTTCATTCAGGAGGAAAAAATGGGATATGCCAAAATTGGATCTTTTGGTACATAAAGCTTGCATATTTGTGTACTTTGATACACAAAGCCCAACAACTTTCTTAGTTCACTGTATCTTCCTTACTCTGCATAATTGTTTGTCTGTATACTGACATACATTCAAATTTTAAGTTATGACTTTGTAATTGATTGAACAGTAGTCAAGAAAAGATATATTGTCAACAAATGATTGTAAATTGAGGACTCCCTGTAAAGAAAACTACTTTGAAGTAACTTGGTATATTTTTCTTGGGATACCTCTAAGTCAAACTATTAGGACTTCTGCTTCAGTGATCTTTTGCTAGCAACTTCAAACAGGAGTCTTTTGTAGCCTTATAATGCAAAGGAATGAAGTTGAGCCCTTTCTTTAAGCTGATTTCCTTTACAGCCTGAACCAGACAAATAGCTAAAATCCGCTTTGGAGTTATTTTTTGAAAAATATGTGATGTTTAAAAATAAAAACTGTAAAATAGCAGGAGGATGTTAAGAAAATTAATGTACAGAATCAAAGCGGTTGAAACAACAGAGTCCATCATCCAACCAAACATACAACAGTCAGCTCTGTATCTTTGGTCTAGGAAGTTGGCATGTACCATGCATATTTTAGTTGGATGAAGTGATAGGTTATAGGTAAGGTCTTCCCCTCTCAACTATTGGCCTGACGCAATATACTGTATATATAATCAAAGTCTCTGGACCACTTGTCTTTGTCTTTATTCTTTAACTAGCCTCATCTCTATGCATAATCATGAAAACAAAACAAAATTCAATATCCAATTTCCAGGTGTACATTCATTCAATTCAGTGGGTAAATTGTTGGGAATTTGCCAATCTTGCTTTTAGTAGGAAAAAAATGTGGAAAATGGTTATTGGAGGAGGTTGCTCAATAGTATGTTATCTAGGAAATTCTAAGAATGTGGACTATAGATTAGAGAATATCTCCCAGTTGTTTATATCTTTTAAGTAAGAAGTCCAAAAAATGCCAGCAACAGTATGGGATTTTCTTAGGTGACATGGGGTTTATACATACTGAATTTATTTCTGGCTTCTAAAAAATGCTAAATTATTTAGCCTTCTGATTGTTTTTTGAGGTGGTTAATATTGAAGTTATGTTGTATTTGGGTAGCTCCATCAATGTATATTGCACTCTGCATTAGTATTACAAGCAGTTTGTCATGAGACAATGTTTGCAATATTGCTGTGTTTAAAGTCAATCAGTGTATTTTTTTTAGTTAGATGTGGATGACAGCTACAAATCTCCATTACTTCATGATCAGTTCATTATTAAATTGAGATTAATTTGTTTTGATTTTAAATATTTTCTGATTAAGATTCACCCCAATAGCATCTTAAATAGCATATGAGGAGTACAGAGATTAATGAAAAATGGACGCAGAGTTGACGCCTTCTTAAACTTATTTTAAGAAGGCGTCAACTCTGTCCATTTTTCATTTTTGCCCCATGGCAAACTCATAAATAAATAAATGAATGAATAAAATCACCATTTGCCATTTGCACAGCTTGAGCCATAATTTAGCTACCCAGGAAAATTGAAAGGAGGAGAATATACTGTACTTCTGAGAATATACATCATGTATATCATTTCATGTGTTTTTCACTATCTGTGCACTATTTTGAATATTAGTTATAGGTATTGAGAACAATATAGGCACTGCGAGGGATTGGACATTTGATTTGGTGTTTGAGAAAGTGCATTGAATAGCTTCATTTACTAGGGGAATGCTGGAATGTCTAGAGATTGGACGGAGCATAGTATTTCCAATAAGTGTGAAGTCCCAAGAAAGACTTTTCACCCATGGAATCATGTTTTTTTGGAATCAAAAGAAGTCCCATCTCCTCTAGCATCTATAGATAGTTCCTGGCTTACAATCATTTGTTTAGTTACAATGGCATTGAAAAAAGTGACGTATGACCATTTAACAACTGTTTAAGCTTTTTAAGCACTTAACAACTGTGGTAAGAAAGGTCACAAAATGGGACAAAACTCATTTAACGTCTCACTTAGCAATATAATTTTGGGGTTCAAATGTGGTCATAAATCGAGCACTACCTGTATACATAATACATTTTGGGAATATGTAGCTTGGAACATTCAATCCTCAAATCATGGTTTTAAAAGACAGGTTTATTTTTATACTAATTTTCAGATGATGAATTTATAACATACAGTAATGTATCTTCTATGAAAAATGAAATGTAAATTGATTCAGTAGTAAATCAGAATATCCCAAACAGGAACATTACTCAATATGGTTTCAATACAGTCAGTCACAGTTTCACATCTCTGATTTGGGATTTGCAAAAAAATTAAAATGTTTTTGTCAAGGAGCTACTACTGCTTGGATCTGCACTGATCCTTTTTTTGTAGGAAATCTATATCTCACTGAATTAGATTGTTAGCTTCTCTGCAGAGATTCCTCTGTAAAGATTGCATTTATTCAATGCACAGTTGGCTCTTTGCAGAATGCAGGGAAGTGCAGAGCTGTGAATGGCAGTTTCTGGATTTTGCCATTTGGCAGCAAGCTTTTTTCCCCCCTTGCTGACAGGTTAGTAGGTTAAATTGATATACTGCAGATTAAAGAAAAATGCAGGGCTTTGCTCAGCCTGTTCTACTTGCATGCGCCGCCTCCTCTTTTCTCCTTTGGAAAGAAGTCATAAAATCTGTGCTGGGAGGATCTCTACATTTCTGAGTGCTGCTCTCATAGCTTCTAATCCTAGCTTCAAACCATACTATTTCTTCCGGTATTTATGAATGAATTGAAGTCATATTTGATGACCAGGAGCCAAATGTATTAAAATCAGCCAAATGAAAGGGAAAATGTTGCTATGCTGTTTCATGCCATTCAGAGTTCCTTCCAATGTTACAAGTGTGATGTGAGAACACATTTCTCAGTGATGGTCATAGTTCTTACTTCTGGAATTTTAGTAGGCTTGCTCAGAATTATATAATAGACACAAGAGCTATTGTATTGGCAAAAAGATCAGGTTTGAGAGTTTCAGATCTAGCTCAGGCAACATGAAAAAAGAACAGGAGCTTGCTCAAGGAATGAATCAATGTATCTCCTGCAAATAGGCAGGGGATGTAATAGAATTATTGCTTATGGAGGTGTGGGCTTTTGTTTTTGCCTTGCTTTCATTTTCTGATTAATTAAAATAGATATTAATGGTTTTCCTCTGTTGTTGCTTCAAGAATAGATCATTGATCAAGGTGACATGTATGCTATTGTTTGGAGTGACAGTTGAATACAAAAGCAGATTTATATTTCTGTGTCACTTTAAGAAAGTATTAGTTTTTATATTTTATATTTGTCTACCTGATTGGTCAAACAAATTGATATTGCTTGCAGTAAATTCACTTATTGTTCATAAGGATATGTCTTTCCCCATTCCAGTAAAAAGTCTCAGTGGGATTGATTAGTATTTGTTTGTGTGTATTTACACACACAAACATACAAGCACACACATGTATGTGTGTGTATTTATATTATACAATTAATCAGTGGAACAGCTTGCCTCCAGAAGTTGTGACTGCCCCAATACTGGAAGTCTTTAAGAAGATGTTGGATAGCCATTTGTCTGAACCGGTATAAGGCAGCAATGGCGAACCTTTTTTGGCTCGTGTGCCATAAGTGGGGGGAGCGCAGGGGGGTTGTATGCAGGCGTGCCGCACCCATAATGTAATGCCGACCCCCCCCCAGTGCGCATGCGCGCATTACAGGCACGCCCACCCATTTTTGCATGCTTTTTTCGCCCTCCCCAGGCCCCAGAGGCTTTATAGGAGCATGGGGAGGGCGAAAACAGCCTCCCCCGCCCCCCGGGAAGTCACTTCCGGTTTGCTCGGAGGGTTGCTTTAAGCACCCCAAAGGCTTCAGGGACCGTCAAGAGGCTTCCCTGAAGCCTCCGAAGCAGTCAAAACGAACCTCCGTGCAAACAGGAAGTGCGTCCCCAAACTTCCGGTTTGCCCATAGTGCCGTTTTTTTGCGCTCCGGAGGCTTCAGGGAATGAATGGCCTTTAGGAGGCTTATAGAGTGCTCCTGGGGGCAGGGAGGCAAAAATGAGCAAAAAAGTCCCATTTTTTGTCAAAAGAAAGGGCATGCATAGCCTTTAGGAGGCTTATTGAGTGCTCCTGCGGGCTAGTGGGGGCAAAAACAAGTGAAAAACGGTTCATTTTTCACTTGTTTTTGCCCTCTCCAGCCCCCAGGAGCACTCTGAAAGCCTCCTAAAGGCTATGCACAGTCATTTTTGCAAAGGGGGTGGGGTTTTGGGAGGCAAAAATGCTGTATTCAATGTATAAGACGCATCCAGATTTTCACCCTCTTTTTTGAGGGGAAAAGGTGCGACTTATAAAAAATATGGTATGTTGTTATTAAAATGAACACTTAAATAAGTATTATGCATAACAAAAACATTGATTATTGGGAAATAATACTTGTCTTGATTTAGCATTTCTTGGCTTGTCATACCTATATCTAGATAATTTCTTCCCTATTAAAAGAGGTGACGCTACATTTCAAAGAAGTAGGTTTGTGTCCTGCTCCTCTCTCGACTAGAATTGCAAATGTTGCTGCTGTAGAGATTTAAAGACAGAGCCAGCATTTTGAAATAGGGCAGACACTATTGAAAGCATATATTAAATATTACACTACTAACTTTATTATAAATTACCTCCTGCTAAGTGAATCTTGAAACATGTCAGCTGACTCTCTTCTCCTTTTTCCTTGTTGGAACAGGACTTGCGGGTCATTATGGTTAAGCAGTGTTTGATCAATTTGCCCGATATGTCTCTTGCTACCGTAATATTTTTTTTCTGTGCAATTAATATGTCTGCCATAATGCCCAAGGTATATACTCCCAAGATACACTCCCTATGCTTGCATTTCCATTTATAATATTTACATCCGTGTGATGTAAGCCACTGCCCGTATTACAGAAAGAAGTTGAATTGCCCAAGGGAATTTTAGAAGAGGCAAGCCTGAGTCCAGGGTTTCCTAGCCTATGCATTAGCTAAAGTGCTTAGTAAGCTACTTTTCTTTCTTTTCTTAATTTATTAATTCTACAGAGATAAAGCAGCCTGTTAAACAGGAGTGTAAAGCAAACAACTGTCAATGTATATTATAAAATAAATACTTAAACAAACTAATTTTCAAGATGACTTCATAAATCAAAACAGTGCTACTTTTAAGACTTTGAATTCATCCAACTTTAGTTTGCTTACCTTTGGGGACGGGGGAAACTAGTCAGGTTTTTATCTGCTTACTACTTGAAAGGAAAATCACCAGGGAATCCTAACATTTAAGTTGGACTATACGGTCAAAATAAGGGATGCAGTGGCTCAGTGGCTAAGACACTGAGCTTGTCGATCAGAAAGGTCGACAGTTTGATGGTTCGAATCCCTAGCGCCACATAATGGAGTGAGCTCCTGTTATTTGTCCCAGCTTCTGCCAACCTAGCAGTTCGAAAGCATGTAAAAATGCAAGTAGAAAAATAGGAACCACTTTGGTGGGAAGGTAACAGGATTCTGTGTGCCTTCAGCATTTGGTCATGCTGGCCACATGACCACGGATACATCTTCGGACAGCACTGGCTCTTCAGCTGTGAAACTGAGATGAGCACTACCCACCAAAGTCGGGAACAACTAGCACATATGTGCAAGGGGAATCTTTACCTTTATGCAGTCAAAAAATCCTTGCTCAAGGCACTAACAGATCACTTCTCTCTTGTTACTAAGAAAGCTACATAAAGACCTAGGCATGACGGAGTCTTCATCTTTACACTCCTGAAATATGAAATAAATAAGTTCTTTTTTTACAACATCTTTTTCTGAATTAAGAATATATATGCAGTTAGTTCTCACGACGACAGTTGGTATCAGAATTTCTGTTGCTAATGTAGGAAGCCCCCCTCCAACACTAAGAAGGCTGTTACGTGAGTCGTGGCTAATTTTATTATCCTTTGCCACATTAAGTGAATCATGCAATCATTAAGTGAATCCGGCTTCCTTCATTGACTTTACTTATTTGAAGCCAGCTGGGAAGATTGCAAACCAAATAGCAATAGCACTTAGACGTGATACATCACTTCATAGTGCTTTTGTCAGCGTTCCAAATATCATGCAGAATTAAATCAGAATTCAAGGCACAGCTATCCTTAAAGTTCCAATTTAATAAGACAGACACGTTGGCATTGTGCTATGAAATCCCAAATCTGATTTGCTTCCTGGGATTCCACCCAGTTTAAAGTTCATGATCTATCCCCACACCCATAAATCTATCACATGGTCCAATCTTCTTCTTCCACGCTGGCATCTACACCCCTCTGCTTCCGGTCAGGTGTCAAGGTGCAGAGACAAAAGATAACCTTGGCTTCTAGAAAGGAATGACAACAACACATTCCACAATTCTACTCCTTTCTATTCCCCCTCCCAACTACTACACTAATGAAACAGCATAGGAGAATAATAGAAAGTGTGGCAGGCAAAGATCCTAAAAGGAACATAACTACAGGCCTGACAACTTTACAGCCCTCTGGTTTACAGAGTTAACATATTGCCCCCAACAATCTGGCTCCTCATTTTACTGACCTCGGAAGGCTGGAAGGCTGAGTCAACCTTGAGCCAGTCAGAATCAAACTGCTAGCAGTCAGCAGAATTACCCTGCAATACTGCATTCTAACCACTGGGCCACCACGGCTCTTCATGACTGTGGGATATTGCAACTGTCGTAAATACATGCCAGTTGCCAAGTGCCTGAATTTTAATTATATGACCAAGGAGACGCTGTAAGTGCGAGTGACCCAGCGCCATTGTAACAATCATTAAACAAATGGTTTTAAGTCAAGGACTACCTGTATTCCATAGACTGTACTTATACGTTCAATATATGTAATATACAATTATCTTGAAAAAAAATCATGCTGCTATTAGATATGAGCCAGAGGTTTTTTTTAATGTTGGAGTCATAACAGTGGTAATTTATTAGGTACAACACCTGTGTTGGGTTGTTGTTTTTTTTGGCTTGATGACCTTTGAGATTACTTTAATAATGATGTCAAATTTCCAGGATTTTATGATCATTTTATTTTATTTGAGTATTGAAAATTTGAAAGGGTCACATTAAAAGCTAATGATCTACAGCAGTGTTTCTCAAACTTGGCGACTTTAAGTCCTGTGGACTTCAACTCCCAGAATCCCCCAGCCAGCATAGCTGGCTGGGGAATTCTGGGAGTTGAAGTCCACAGGACTTAAAGTCGCCAAGTTTGAGAAACACTGATCTACAGTATCTTAAAGATATTGCTGTATAAATCTATCTTTTTGTACAATAGGTCCACAGTGTTTGCTTTGTAATTTGCATTCAGATAACCTGAGCCCTCCAGTGACATAGAACCAAAGGTGGGCTTCAAAAATTTTAGCAAGGGTTTCTCTGCCCGGTTGCTGGGTGGGCGTTGCCTAGTCGGCCTCCTGCACCACAATGGGGGGACATTTTTGCCCTTCCTGGGTTCCGGAGGGTGAAAACAGCCTCCCCAGGCTCCGGAGCCCTCTGGAGGCTGGAAATGGTACCAGAACGTCTGGTAGGCCCATTTTTTGCCCCCCCTGAGCCTCCATACGCACCCTGCACTTATCTGTATCCAAAACGGGCTGCGTGGGGACTCCTGGGAGGGGTGGGCGGGGCCAGCCAGAAGTGGGATTTGGGGGTTCTCCGAACTGCACAGAATCTTACTTAGAGGTTCTCCCGAACCCCTGCGAACCCCCAGCAGCCCACCTCTGCACAGAACTGGTTATTGTTCAATAAGCAGGATGAACATAAGCCCCGTCATCTGCTGTCAGCCTTACTAGATAGACCACACAGAAACAAGATCAGATAAGTTCCTTTATGTAAAAATATAGTGGTAACACCTTGGAAGTCTGAAACTAGATTCTCTTGCCCTCTCCTTTACAGCCTAAGAAGCTAGGGAGGGTCCCTTCTGAGCCTCTCCTTCTACTCTCTGTCCAGCTGCAGTCGATAATATGCTGTTTCTTATATGACTGTTTCCTAGGCAGCATCGATTTACCCATCTCACAAGGGCTTTCCTCACATTCCATTACGCTCGCTATATATTTGGGGGAGGGAGAGAATTGTTACACAAGACTATTTTTCAAGTATTCCTCCCATGGGATTAAATTAGCATTCAATCTTCTTTATGGTGTGTAGATTATAGTCCACTGTAAATAGTCTTGAATATCTATATTCTAGGCTCAATTTGATTTTCTTCCTCTCTTTTGGCAGTAGAATTTCCTTGAGTAATTTGATTCCCCCTCATGGTTCAGAACTAACTAAACAATTGACAAAGAGAACAGTGCAGCTTGAATTGGGGCTGCCAGGATACCTCAGGAAAGTAACCCGATCACTTATTTGAATTGGTAACTTTCCATTTAAGTAGTCTTTACTACTCATGGGAGCTGTACAGGTTTTTAAGTGAACCAGAACATTTGCAGTTGTGCATTTGTTAAGACATCAAATATTTTGTGCTATGTATGCTTTTTCTCAAAGCCAAGAGTTCTGTGAGCCATAGACATTTGAAATTAAAATCTTTTTAGTTAGTATTGAATAGTGCTGATCACTGAACTACTACAGGAAGAATCCCTTCCGTCTGGTTGGGTTGGTGGCTGCTAATTTTATTTTCCAGAGCAGATTGCAGTAGTAGTCTAGGTTACATACCTCCTTACCTAGCTTGAATATCTGGATGTGATTACATTTACAGGATTTGATCCGATGTTCACGATCATATATTCAGCATGACAGAATTCTTTCTGCTTAGCTCAAACAATTAGGCTGCACTCTCTTGCATCTAAAGAGAGGAATAATGAGATCTAAATAATCTGTTAAATATTCCACACCATTAACTGGAATCATTGTCCCTGAATGTCTTGGATGTTCTGTTTTGAAAGTAATGCGATTGAACAGGCCAAGTGAATGGAATGGCGATAAGTCTCAAACGTTTCTGGAGATGATGCTAATGGCATAGCAAAAAAAATATCCATTTAAAAGATGTTATTTTTAGATGGCCAAAATTACACTCTGGCTAGCAATATGCATCTCTTGCTTGGCTCTGGATTGCAAAACAACAATGTCCGAAAGGCAAAAAAGTGGAATCCCATTCAAAAGAGAGTAATCATTCGTGGTTTTGGAGAAAATTATATTGATAAACCTTCTTTCCCCAAGTGGTTACCGCAAGTAGTTTCACCAGTAAAACTACTGGGGAGTTGGAGACTACTTAGACAAAATTAGCATCAGATTTGGAGGTTTCTATTGGGCAAAAATGGCGTTAGAACACATAGTGTAGTTCTAATAAAACTGTTGTTAACATTCTAAAAATATAATCTGAAAACTGGAGCTAGTATCTGAACACAGCTTCAGAATGTATTCCGCAAGATTACTATTTTGACAGTAATCAACTTTCTTCCATAGACGTTTTTTTGCATTACTATAGAAATATAGTACAGGTAGTCCTTGACTTGTAGCTGGTGGGTTAACAACGGTTCTGATATATGAAGACCCCCCCCCCCCGCCTCCGGTAGTCTCATGGGTGCTTGATAACTGGCCACATTTGCAGGATCCTGCCGGTCACATGACTGCAGTTTACTTTTGTTGTTGTTATAAGCTGCCATATTTGGTTTTGCTTAACGATGCCATGTTTACTTTATGACTACTGCATTTCCTTAAGGGCTGCTGTAAAAAAACGGGTCAGTCATGTGGCTGCTTCAACTTAAGATCGTCAGGACATATGATGGAAATTCTGAGCTCTACTACGGACATAAATTTAGGATTACTTGTATATATGAAGGATCAGGTTCGGAGAAAATCTCTGGCTGCTTAGAGTTGACACCAACATGATGGCATATAATCAGTCCATCAAGAGAACATGTGACAATTTGCTGTGCTTTTTCTCCTACCTGCCTTTCCTTAGATTACAGAGCCCAGACTCCTTTAGTGCCTTTTAATGTGAAAGAAATCAATCAACAAATCACTGGGACTCCCTTGTCATTGGTGCCTCTGTAGCAAGGGAAGTGTGCAGGTAGTCCTCAATTTACGACCACAATTGAGCCCAAAATTTCTGTTGTTAAGTGAGACATTTGTTAAGTGAGTTTTAGCCCATTTTATGACCTTTCTTTCCACAGTTATTAAGAGAATCACTGCAGCTGATGAGTTACCGTGTTTCCCCGAAAATACGACAGGGTCTTATTTTCTTTTTACTTACAAAATATGGCTTGGGCCTTATTATGGGGGGAGGGTTTATTGTTTTGGAGTTGCCGGGCGGCTGCTCTCTTGCAAGCGGGTTCCCATAGAGCCGGGCACAGCCTCATGGGCGAATGGCTGTGTTGTGCTGTCGCAGCAGCGCAACACAACAGCCATGAAGCAACCACGCTCACGAGCAACTGCCCAGCAAACCCCCTTTGCAGCCGGGCACAGCGCCATTCACTGACCTAGGTGTATCGCCAAGCCGTGTGAGCGCCTGTTCAGTCTCTGGACCAATCAAGCTTTGGCAATATCCCACCAGTGACCCCTCCCTCAATTCTACTTCAAACGAACATTCAGGTAAGGAGCAACGTTCTTTCTCTACTCACAGAATTCAAGTTATATTGAGATGCAGGTTAAATTCTTCAGGTCCTATCATGCCTCTATGGTGAAATAACATAATGTTACCATTTTTGTCTCATTTGCCAGAGAACAACAGTGCAGTTTTCTTCAAAAAGGAGCAGCATATTTTGCCAAGCCATAATTAAATATAATTTATTATGCAGCTGACTTGTCAGGGAAAGTTATGGAGCATTCCATCATCTTACCTCTCTCTATGCCTGATTCTACTATGTTGGACTGACACTGAGAATTTGCCCATTAATAAGGCTGGATTGTTCCAACATTGAAATTGATAACTCTCTATACAAGGTTCAACAGTGAGCAAATGGGGCTTATAGACATCATAAACATTATCAGAATTCTAAAAGATCCCCAGCTTTTCCTCAATAGTACCGTGCTTCTCCAAAAATAAGACAGGGTCTTATTTCCTTTTGACACCCGAAATAAGCCCTTGGCCTTATTTTCGGGGAGGACTTATTATGTTTGAGGTGCAGGAGGAGACGAGCGTGGTCACCTCATGGCTGCTGCTGTGTTGCAATATTTCAGGGGAGGGCTTATTTTCAGGGGAGGGCTTATTTTAGCGCATGCGCTCAAAAGCACGTATTATCCGTGGAGGTCTTATTTTCTGGGAAACAGGTATGTGGTGTGCCATTCATATTCAGGGGCTCATAATTGGCATTACAATATATTGTTCTTTATCTTACCTATCAGGGTGGGGTGGTAAAAGACAGTAATCATTTACTATTGCCTTCCCAACCACAGTTTGCAAATGTGTCTTTACTGTTGTCTCTATTGTGATCATGTGCCATCAGCATCCTCTTATACTGTGGCTGCCTAATTTGAGTGCCCACTTGCTTAGTTGGGTGACTCCAGTAGGAGTATAAAGTCTTGGCATAAACTGCCAGATTGCTTCATTCATCCCTTCCAGGAACATACCACCACCCACTATCACTCTGAAATAACATAGCAGAATTATGTGTGTATGCGTATGTGTGTTAAGCTCCATTGTCTACCATCCAGAAAGTGCTTTATGCAAACTCACAACCCAAATGTATTGAACTCATAGATAGTCCCTTGAACCTAATCCTCCTCATTTGTCTGGAAGTAATCCTCATTCATCAGAGAGACAAGCAAATCAAACCAAACAGAATGGTAATTTGGAAGTTTGATTGACAATTTGGAGTGGTTTTAATGTGGGTTAATTATATGGATGCTTAGCCAGATTTAAAATTTTGCTGTAGGACAAGCAGTTACATTAACATTAGCAGGCAGTCACATCTGTTCCCTTTAATACCACTTTATAATGCCTTGGTAAGGCCCCACTTGGAATACTCCATTCAGTTTTGGGCACCACGATGTAGAAAAGATGTAGAAAAGACTCTAGAAAGAGTGCAGAGAAGAGCAACAAAGATGATTAGGGGACTGGAGACCTATGAAGAATGGTTGCAGGAACTGGGTATGTCTAGTTTAATAGAAAGAAGGACTAGGGGAGACATGATAGCAGTGTTCCAATATGTCAGGGGTTGCCACAAAGAAGAGGGAGTCAAACTATTCTCCAAGGCACCTGAGGGTAGAACAAGAAGCAGTGGGTGGAAACTAATCAAGGAGAGAAGCAACTTAGAACTGAGGAGAAATTTCCTGACAGTTAGAACAATTAATCAGTGGAACAGCTTGCCTCCAGAGGTTGTGAATGCCCCAACACTGGAAGTCTTTAAGAAGTTGGATAGCCATCTGTCTGAAACGGTATAGGGTTTCCTGCCTAGGCAGGGGGTTGGACTAGAAGACCTCCAAGGTCCCTTCCAACTCTGCTATTGTATTGTATTGTAATTGTGAAATAATACAATATTCAATACTGAGAAAGACCAACCTAATTATGATCTATAACATGGCCTTTCTCACTATTAATCAATCGGAATAGATTACTGCTGGTACTCAATCTTCCCTGTCGTTGATCTTGTGGAATTGACACAGCCGACATATTACTAGAGGTGTTCTTTCTCCCTCACTCTGAGGTTGTGAAATTAAAAGGTATTTATAAGTAGTTGTGTTCTGAGCTGTACAATGCCGCTATCAAGTTTTATGAAACCTAGCCCTGAAGTGTAGTTGTCAGGTATAAAGAGCATTACGGAATGCCTCTCCAGAAATGATTGTCAGAGAGAATAATGTAGAGCAGGGGTGTCAAACTCAATTTCATTGAGGGCCACATCAGGGCTATGGTTGACCCTGGAGAGGGGGGAGGGCAGGTGTGGCCAACTGGCTGGGCATGGCCAGCTTGATGCCACTTACTGGGCGTGGCTAAGTGGGTGGGCGTGGGCCACCTTGATGCCACTCCCCAAACTGCTAGCATGTTACCTCTTTGCATTGGGTAGACAGGGCCAAAGCCACGCGGGGCAACCCCTTACATTTTCCAGGACGGCCTTGTGAGCCCGATCCGGCCTTGTGTTTGACACCCCTGATGTAGAGGTTTCTGACTTCCATGGAACAACGTGTTGCTTGATTCTGGAGAATTGTGAGATGATACGAATGCAGATGTCCTACTTGTAAGCTTCCAGGAAGAACTTTCTAAAGCTTTCAGCTGATCCTCTTTATTCTCTTGGCTTCCTTTATAGTACAGTGCTGTGGACAACAACCCTATTTCCCTGTATGTCATGCATCCATTTTGGAACACTGTAGTTAAGGTGAGTAAACCTCTTGTCCGCCCTTTTTGAGTGTGCTTTCTATGCTACACTTGGGCTACGTTTAACTCTCTGCAAGTAGAACAAAAATTATGACCCATTTGACATTGATATGACCCCTTCCCTTTTCTCTGTGGCTAATCCAGGAGATTCCCTTCTTCAGAAAACTTGATCATGTACGTGCAAGTCACCTTATGGACTGAATTTTATTTTCTGCTGCTGTAGAACAATAAGGGGGGAAAATGGGTGTCAAATGGATAGTTATTTTCTTCTTGTTTATTTTCTTCTTGTTTATGTATCCTTGATGAAAATTACTGTGTCCATTAATATGAACTTCTGTCTGTGTTTTTACTTGCTTTCTCCTAGATTTTCCCTAAGTGGCTGGCCCCAAATTTGATAACATTTTGTGGTTTCTTGCTACTTGTTTTCAACTTCTTTCTCATGGCATACTTTGACCCTGATTTTTATGCTTCTGGTAAGATTTTGATGTTTCATTCAATTTTTAAATTGTATGTGCTTTTATAATCACAAGAATGATGAAAAATATATTCTTACTATTGATATCTGTTTGATTTTGGCCTTGCTTGATATTCAGACTCCCTCAGTAATACTTAGCTATGGTCAGGCCACACAGATTTACTCAACAAACCATGTGTAAAATAATCTGGTTTAACTTTATGTATGTACTGAGCCCTTATGTTGTTAGAATAGTGCCCATTTAGTCTCGCTAGGGTGCTCTGTTCAATTGCTTGATTTACTTTTTACAGGCTTCTAAAAATATGTATGTTGTCCTTCAAAACAAGTAAATATCTAGCTGCTTGTGGAACACTAAAATCACAATAGTGTGTAGAGATTTTATTAATCTCGAGAGGTGGAGGAAGCGGAGACTTAGGGGTTTTTTAGTTAACTGTTTTTTAAAAACTTTTAGGGGTAGGGGTTCAGGGATTGGGGGGTGGGTGGGTCAGGTCAGGAGCGATGAGAGAGCCAGGTCTTCAGGTGTGGTCGCGAGCAGAAGGAGCGGAAGGGAGGAGGAGGGGGAGGATATCGTTCCTCTACAGGGCTCACTGATTTCAACGGTCGTAGGGAGGGGCAGATACGAGGACAGATTAAGAACTCATAGTCGGTTGGGAGACCGTGGGTGCTGGTTACACCCGGTCGCTCGTACCAACCCCCGCGTTCTAGGTGGTCAGGAGCTGCAGACCCAGGGCCTGAGGCTGTTGCTATGCAATGCGAGGTCCGTCGTTAATAAGGCCCCCCTCATCTACAATCTAATTTTGGAGGGGGAGCCGGACATCGCAGGAATAACGGAGACCTGGCTGGGCCACGAGGGAAGTTTACCCCTCGTGGAAATGTGCCCACCAGGCTACCTAGCATTTCACCAGCCCCAGGCCCAGGGAAGGGGTGGTGGGGTAGCAGCGATTATCCGGGAGGATTTAGAGCCAAGGGAGTCCACTGTGCCACAGACATCCGGGTGTGAATCCCTTGTTGTGAAATGGGGCCCTGGGGGACAGTTGGGCCTGCTGATAGTATACCTAGCTCCTCGCTATACATCAGCGGCCCTGCCCGAACTCCTCGAGCTGATCGCATCGGTGGCAGTTGAGACCCCCAAACTCTTAGTGATGGGGGATTTTAACCTGCCATCGGTGGGAGAAGCATCCGAGGGGGTTCGGGAGTTCATGGCTTCCATGACAGCCATGGACCTGACTCAATTGATTCAGGGCCCGACACACGAGGGAGGACACACCCTGGACCTTGTTTTTGTCTCTGGCCAGTGGTTGAGTGATCTGGGAGGAGGGGACTTAACCATCACTCCCCTGTCATGGTCAGATCACTCACTCCTCCGACTCGACTTCCCTGGTGCTAGCCCCCGCTGCGGGGAGGCGGAACCTGAAAACACTAGATGGTTCCGCCCCAGGCGCCTGATGGAACCAGATAGGTTCCAGACGGAGCTTGGGCCACCTCCTGCAACCCTGACCCGCCCCCGGGTAGAGGACCTGGTGGTCGCGTGGAATAATGCAACTACCGGGGCCTTGAACCGGGTGGCGCCTTTGCGGCCTCTCTGGCGGCAACGATCCACCCTGGCCCCTTGGTTTACCAAGGAGCTAAGGGTGATGAAACGCCGCAAGAGATGCCTAGAGAGTCGTTGGAGATCCTCCCGTTCCGAATTTGACCGGACACAGGTACGAGCCCATTTAAGGACGTACCTTGTGGCATTGAGAGCGGCCAAACATCAATATTGTGCCGCTCTCATTGCATCCGCAGAGAACCGCCCTGCCGCCCTGTTTCTGGTGTCCCGCTCCCTCTTGTTTCAGAGGCCGCGGGAGGCCCCTTTACAGCGTAGGGCAGAGGAGTTTGGGAAATACCTGCAGGATAAAATCGCTCAAATCCGGAAGGATTGGGTCCCTGTCAGTGGTCCTATGGAGACGTCCGTGGCGAGTCTTGAGACATCGATCTGGGAGGAGTTTGACTTGGTTGCCATCGAGGATTTGGACAGAATGCGTGGACGACTGCGACCCACCACATGTTTATTGGACCCGTGCCCCTCCTGGCTTGTACTGGCATCCTGGGAGGTTACACGTGACTGGCTCCTGGGCCTAGTGAACGCTTCGCTGAGTGAGGGGTCTCTCCCGGCCTCTTTGAAAGAGGCGGTGGTGAGACCCTTTCTCAAGAAGCCTTCCCTGGACCCTATGGAGCTGGCCAATTATCGTCCTGTCTCCAACCTTCCCTTCTTGGCGAAGGTTGTAGAGAGTGTGGTGGCTTATCAGTTTCCACGACATCTGGAGGAAGATGATTATCTAGATCCGCGCCAGTCCGGCTTCCGTCCCGGGCACAGCACGGAGACGGCCTTGGTCGCGTTGGTAGATGATCTCTGGAGGGCCAGAGATAGGGGTTGTTCCTCTATCCTGGTCCTATTAGACCTCTCGGCGGCTTTTGATACCATCGACCATGGTATCCTGTTGCGCCGACTGGAGGGGCTGGGGGTCCGGGGCACCATTTTGCGGTGGTTCGGCTCCTACCTTTCCGGTTGGACGCAACGTGTGTTGGCAGGAGAGCAGAGGTCGACCCTAAGCCCCCTTACGTGTGGGGTGCCACAGGGGTCGGTCCTCTCGCCACTCCTGTTCAATACATATATGAAGCCGTTGGGTGAGATCATCCGTGGTTTTGGGGTGGGATATCATCTGTACGCTGATGATACTCAGCTGTACATTTCCACCCCGAACCACCCCAACGAGGCCGTCGAAGTGATGTCCCGGTGTGTGGAAGCCGTACGGGTCTGGATGGATGACAACCGACTCAAACTCAACCCCTCCAAGACGGAGTGGCTGTGGGTACCGGCTCCCCGGTTCAGCCAATTAATTCCATCCTTGGCCATCGGGGGCGTTCAACTTGCTCCCGTGGAGCGGGCGCGCAATTTGGGCGTCCTCCTGGATGCCCGGCTGTCCATGGATGACCATGTGACAGCCGTGGCAAGGGGGGCGTTCCACCTGGTTCGCCTGGTGCGCCAATTGCGCCCCCTACTGGACCGGGACACCTTACGCACAGTCACTCATGCGCTGGTGACGTCTCGCCTGGACTACTGTAACGCTCTCTACATGGGGCTTCCCTTGAAATGCACCCGGAGGCTACAGTTGGTCCAGAACGCAGCCGCGCGGGTAATTATGGGGAGTACTAGGTACTCCCATGTGACACCTTTCCTGCGCCAGCTGCACTGGCTTACTGTGGTCTATCGGGTGCGTTTCAAGGTTTTGATAACTATCTTTAAAGCGCTCCATGGCTCAGGACCTAGTTACTTGCGGGATCGTATTCTGCCCCATACATCCCTGCGACCAATTCGCTCGCACAGAGAGGGACTCCTCCAGGTGCCGTCCACCAGACAGTGTCGAGGGGCGGCGCTTAGGAGTAGAGCCTTCTCTGTGGTGGGCCCAGCCCTGTGGAATGACCTCCCTCCGGATATTAGGACTACGTCTGACCTCCGCTCCTTCCAAGTTAAGCTCAAGACCCACCTATTCCAAGTAGCTGGCCTGGCTCAACCATGATATCGCTCCTGACGGGTTTTTATTAGTGTGATTTAATTGAACTTATTTATTGGGGTTTTTAAATATTGTGATTTTTTGTTTTTTATCTATCAGCCTACCTCCTCCTTGTATACGTCTTATATACGTCTTTGTTATATGTATGTCCTGTCCAGATATGTATTTTGTATGTTTTATTGTACGCCGCCCCGAGTCCTTCGGGAGAGGGTGCGGCTAAGAAATAAATATTCTATTCTATTCTATTCTAAATGAAAACTGAAATATGATAAATCACAATTAAAATGCATTACAAATATAAAACAGTAAGAGCAAACACATCAATTGATTAAAATACCTGAGAGAATGAAAATATAGGTACAGGTAATACTTGACCTATGAACAGTTGCTTAGCAGCAGTTCAAAATTCTGACATACTTTGGGGGGCTTACAACCCAGATTCTATATTCTGACAGTCTCTCTCCCTCTCCCTCCCTCTCTCTCTCTCTCTCACACACACACACACATCCACACACACCGAGGTCACATGATTGCACTTTGGATGTTTGCCAATTGGGCTGCACATACAGCCATTTGCATTGTCCTGCTGACTATATTTTATAACAGCTTTGACGAATACCAGAATATTATAGGAATTTTCTAATATCCTGTGCAATTTGACTCCTGGTGTTTGCTTGGGAGTCCCTGCAGTTTTCTTAGCAAGGTTTTTTTAGAAGTGGCTTGCCATTGCCTCTTTCCTATGGCTAAGAGGAAGTGACTGGCCCAAAGTCACACAGTTAGCTTTGTGCTTAAGGCAGGACTAAAATTCTCTCTCTCTCTCTTTCTCTCTCTCTCTCTCTTTTTCTCTCTCCTCCCCATTCCCTATCCCCCTCCCTCCCTTTCCCTCTCAAAATATTGCCAGTTTTGGGGAAAACCTCACTGACTACAAATCATTGGTTCACTTAACAACTGTGGATGGTCACTAACCATTATTGCCCTGGGAGAATATCCTCTTTCAAGAGGATCTTAAACGAAGATTGAAAATTACAGGAAGAAATATTCCTTCACATATTATGATGCCAAACCATGAAGGACTTTACAGGTTGTCCTTGGTCCTCACTTAATTACTATAATTTTGTGTTGGTTGTTGAGCGAAGCAGTTAAGCAAGATGTCATGTGACTCCCCCTATGACTACTTTGCTCGGTAATCACAATCCTGGCACTCCTGGTTGTGGTTGTTAAGCGAACAGAGTCCCAAGTAAGGGATGCAGGGTGCCTGTTTGGGAACTTGGGAGCCTCCATTCAGAAGCTGAAAATCCCCTCTGCCAAAATTCAAACAGAATTTACAGCTTCTGAATGAAGAGACACTTGCATGCTGCTGCACAGGGCCTCCCAGGCCCTTCCCTACCTACCTGAGTCATTTAACACACCTTATCTTATCTATCTATCTGCTGAAGAGCTGAAAATCCTGCTTGCATTTTGGCTCCCTCTCATCTCTAGGGACTGGCTGAAAGAGCTGCTTGCTGGCTCGCTTCCATTCACGGAAGAGAACTCCTCCCCCGAGTCGGGAAGCAGAGCTTAAATCATCAGGATATGAGTTTCATTTATCTACCCCGCTGAAGGATTTAAGCTCCCCTTCACATGGGAAAGGGAACGCTTTTGACAGGATGCAGGAATAGCTTCAGAATCTGAACTCCATTCCTTAACTCCACTAAAGGAGCTCAGCTCCCTTTGGCAGGCAGCTCTTTCAAGGAAATCCAGCAGAGAAGGTTGCAAATGATGATCACAGGGTGCTTGGCAGCCAGTTGTAAGTGCAGTCTGGTTGTCAGTCACCCAGATTGCAATCACATGACTGCAAGGGTGTTTTGTAACAGCTGGAAGTCCAAGGCCATCATCACAATAAACATTTGTTAAACAGTTGGTTGATAAGCCAATTACCTGTTTATTATCTGATAATGCAGGTGCTTTAACCTGGGTCCACAAATTATTTTATTTTATTTATAAACTGCCCTTCTCACTGTTTGAGGTGACTCTGGGCAGCTGGGAAATGGTTGAGGTTGCATAAATCTGAAGAGTAATATTAATTTATTTATTGAATCTGGCAGCTAATAACACTTATCATCATACAAACCAAACTTACAGTACAACAAACATTCATAATAAAATAATATGTAGAGCACAATTTACTCATGGCTTGACACTCAGTGAAATGTCCATAAATCACCCAAACTCCTTCCAAAATATGAAGCTATTCTCCATAGTGAGTGGGAGGAGTATCCAGAATGGGTTGACCTTGTCCTCTCATTGATTGGACTGAGTCAGATAAGCTCTTTGGGACACACCCTGGTCACCAGGTACCACCCAGTTATTGACTCAGTCCACTCAATGGGCGGTTGACCATTCTGGATCTCCAGCAACCTGGAAATAAATAGAAAGAAAAGAATTGGGTCCGCGAATTTTGCCTCCCTGTACCGCATTACAGCCGCCTCCTTCCTGGAAGGACTGCCACAAGCCCTCTGGGGCAGCACGCAGCCCAGGCCACTGAAAGACTGGAGTCACTCAGTGAGGATCTTTGCCGGGCAAGCAGGAAAACTAGGGCACAAGCCTCCTGGAGGCAAGCCCTGCCACAGAGGCTCTACAAGCGCAGGAGTGCTCCGCTGTTCCCCTCAGGGGTCAAGCGGCGAACCGCTGCTTATCCAAGCGATGCAGAGCCCACGCGCCGCCTCCACATGGCCAGAAGACTGCGGAGAAGCCGGAAGGGAGTCCCCGGCCACAGTGGCATCGGAAGGAGGCAGGAGGCAAGGAAGCCATCGGTAAGGGCGCGCGGCAGCTCCTTGGAGCACAAGCCGCTTGGAAAAAACTTTTAAAAGTCGCGCCCTTTGTTTCTAGCCGCGCGGCGCCATTTTGAAGCCGGGAGGATCCACGTGATCCAAGATGGCGGTGCCCAGCAGCTCCGAGGAAGGAAGAATCCAGGCAGCTGCAACTACGGCCAGCAGCCCCACCGGAGGGGCAGAGGAGCATCCACCCAGGTCAGTGACCATCCCAGAGACTGCACGCGGGGGGGGGGTGAGGCTAAGGCCAAAAGGAAGCACCTCTCCCCCAGGGCAGAGGCAGAGTGGGGGGGGTGTCACAAGCCTTCCAAGCCCTCTTCTAAGTATGAGAAGCGAAGGCATAAGACCTTGGAGCATCTCTGCAAGAAGGCAAGCAGTCATAACAGTACCCTAGGCCCGGGCACAGAGGGGAAGACTCCAGGGACTCCCCCACCCAGTGGAGCCACAAAGGAGAACCCAGCCATGCAAGCGAGTATCCCTATAGACACCTCAGGCCTTTGTGGCTCTGCTCAGGGGTGGCAATTCCCCCCCTCAGCAGTGGGGGCAGCCCTGCCCACTGGACTACCACACTCGGGCGTTCCCCCTGCGCAGAGGGGCATGGGCTCTAGCCAGCTGCCCCCCACAGGGGTATCCAATTTTCAAGACCTGATGATGTAGGCCTTCCAGCACTGCATGGCAGCGGCATTCCAATAGCCACAGCCACAGGGAGCTCCCCCCTCAGGGCTCCTGAATACCTGGAAGTCCAGAAAGCGGATCTTCCCAGTTCCCCAGCCTCATGCCAAGAGGACAGTGACCTGGAAAGCGAGGAGCGTGAGATTAGAGAGGACAAACTGTCTGAAGACGAAGGCATGCCTCCTCCTAAACCGACATTTACTGGGTTATTCCAGCCCTCCTTGTACAAATCACTGCTCTTCAAGGCCAAGACAGCCGCCAAGCTAGGCAACAGAGCAGCAGAAGTGCCGCCTCAACGCCAGGGTTTCTCAGCAAAGACCATCTTCGACGTGCAGGCCATCGAGGCTGACATGGTGCCTACTCCCAGGGCCTTTCTCGACCTGGTCAAGCGCCAATGGGCATCTCCCACCATGGGACCCACGCCCACATCCACGGACCGGTTTTCTTCAACGTGGATCAGGAGATGGCTCAAGTGCTATCGCAACCATCCATCGATGCCCCAGTCATGGCTCTGCATATGCCTACCAACATGCCTGGGGAGCCAGAGGATGCTCTGAAGCTGAAGGACAGGAAGGCGGACCTCACCTTGCAGAGGAGTCATCAAGCGGCTGCTTGGGCAGTGAAAGCAGCCACCACAGCCTCCTTCTTCAATCGGTCCTCCTTGCTGTGGCTGCAGGAGCTACAGCAACACACCCCCATAACTGATGTCAGATCGCACCAGGACATCAACAAACTGGTGGCAGCCATCCAATTTTCATCGGACACCATCCTAGCCGCAGCCAGGTTTGCTTCCAGGGCGATCGCTTCGTCGGTAGCTTCCCACAGGCTGCTGTGGCTACGACATTGGCAGGCGGACATACACCACAAGTGGTGCCTGGCATCGGCTCCCTTCACAGGGGACTCTCTCTTTGGACCAGCTCTGGAGCCCTACCTGATCGAGAACAAGGACAAGAGGAAGGTCCTGCCCACTGCTCCGAAGAGGAGCAGCTTCAGGACGGCTCCGTACCCCAGAAGCTCCTATTCCCGGGGTCAAGACTCTGGGTCCTCCTTTTGGGGTCAGGATTCCTTCAGGGGGTCAGATGCAAGGTACTCAGGGGCCAGGCAGTACCAGGGAGGATTCTCTGCCAGGCAGAGATACCCAGAGAGGCAGACAGCAGAAGCGGCCCTTTCGAGGGGGCAGAGGAGGAGGCAGAGGGCACTCCTTCTGCAAAAACTAGATCTAGACCCAGCTCACCCCCCCCCCCAATTGGGGGGCGCTTGGCGTACTTTGCCGACCGCTGGGACCTCTCCTCCTCTGATAAGTGGGTTCAGAACACCATCAGGTATGGCCTTTCGCTCAAGTTCCTTTCCAACCCCCCGAGTTTCTTCCGAATCTGCCCGGTCTCAAAGAACCCGACCCGGAGGTTGCTGATGCAGGAGACCATCCAACACCTTTTGGATATCAGGGCGATCCAACCAGTGCCACTAGATCAGCAGGGTCAGGGGCACTACCAGACACGGGGGGCAGAGGGGATGGATGCTCTCCAAAGCCCCTGGCCCAGGGGTCTTCTTTATGCCTTCCCGCCATTACCCCTGATTCCCAGGATCATACAAAAAATCATTCGGGAGGGGGCGGAAGTTGTCCTGTTGGCCCCTCACTGGCCCCGGAGGCCGTGGTTCGCAGATCTCCAGTCACTTTCAGTGGACAGGCCCTGGAGAATCCCCCAGGAGAGGATATCCCTTAGGCAGGGGTCGCTGGTGCACCCAGACCCTCAATGGCTCCAGTTGACCACTTGGCGCTTGAGTGGAGTATCCTGAGGAAAGACATCTTCTCCTCCAAGGTTATACAGACCATCCAGGCCGCCCGCAGACCCTCCACGGAGCACATTTACGGCGCTACATGGCGTGTCTTCTCCACATGGTGCAACTCCCAGGGGCACGATCCAATCCAGGTCACGGTTCCAGAAGTTCTGGACTTTCTCCAGGCGGGCCTGGCCAGGGGGTTAGCTCCCAACACAATTAGGAGACAGGTTTCAGCTATCTCATCAGTTCTCCTCTGCGGCAGGAACCAGAGCTTGACTCACCACCCCATGGTCAGGTGATTCCTCAAGGGGGCTTCCAACCTTAAACCGCCCACGGTACACAGGTACCCTTCCTGGGACTTGCACAAGATATTGGACGCTCTGACAGGCACTCCATTTGAACCTTTACGAACAGTTTCACTTAAGTTTTTGACTCTTAAGGTGGCCTTCCTAGTGGCCATCACCTCCGCCAGGCGGATATCCAAGCTGCAAGCGCTGTCCACCAGGGAGGATCTCTGCGTGTTCCACCAAGACAGAGTGGTGCTACGGTTGGACCCATCCTTCATCCCCAAGGTGTGTTCCTGCTTCCATCGCTCGTAGGAGCTGATCATGCCCAACTTCTGTCCAGATCCTTCTCACCCGTTAGAGAAGAAGTGGCACACTCTGGACGTAAGGAGGGCTCTGAGGATCTACCTCAGAAGAACCAGGCCAAACAGGAAATCCGAAGCCCTGTTTGTCTCCTTCCAGCTGGGGTCTCTGGGAAACAAGGTGACTTCCACCACTATAGGCAGGTGGTTGCGAACCTGTATTGCTACTGCCTACCAATCAAAGGGCCTGCCGACACTGAGCCATATCACAGCTCATTCCATTTAAAGCGTGGCCACTTCTATGGCCTGGGCCACGCAGGCCTCATTGGCTGAAATCTGCAGGGCAGCCACATGGGCTTCCCCCTCACCCTTCGTGAGGAACTATAAGTTGGACTCTTTTGCCTCGGCAGAAGCATCATTCGGCCACAGGGTGTTACAGGCTGTTCACAGGCCGGGGGCCACGCCTCACCAGGCATGAGTTTGGGGGCATGTTTGCCTCAGTGGTCACCCTCCCTAGGGACGTTTAGGCTTTGGTATGTCCCATTCTGGATACTCCTCCCCCTCACTATGGCGAAAGGACGTTGGTACTTACCTGATACGCCTCTTCTCATAGTGGGGGAGGAGTATCCAGTCCCTCCCTGACACGGTTATGTAACTAAGTGTTATGTTTGGTTGTTAAACAGTTGTGTTGAAGGTTAAATCAATAAAGGCTTAAAACTGGTATAAGAGTCTGGAGTGAATGGCGCAACGAGTCAGATAGAGTTCTTCGCCAATAACTGAGTGGTACTTGGTAACCAGGGTGTGTCCCAAAGAGCTGATCTGACTCAGTCCAATCAACGAGAGGACAAGGTCAACCCATTCTGGATACTCCTCCCCCACTATGAGAAGAGGCGTATCAGGTAAGTACCAACGACCTATCTAACAACCTTCCAAAATATGAGGCTAATCTAATCTCCATGGGAAGGCTGTTCCAAAATTTTGGGGCTGTCTTCCCAAGAGCTAGTGCTTCCTATATTTGGCCTCCATCATCTCACCAAAATGAGGGACTACCCACAGCTTCTCTTGAGAGGAATGATTCAGATAGATTGAATAGGATTGGGGAAGGCAGTTATGGCTGAGAGTAGACATGAATTTGGGTTTCCCTCATTCTGGATCAACCTTAACAGCTACACTCTCTTTCATAACAACCTAAAACCCTGATTGCGAACCTATGGCACACATGCCAGAGGTGGCATGCAGAGCCCTCTCTGTGGGCCTGCGCACCATCGCCAGCTGCTCTTCGCAGGCACCAGAGGGCTGGAAAATGACCTGAAAACGGCCCGAAAACCGGCCAAAAACAGACCGTTTTCCTGGCCATTCTTCAGCCGTTTTTGGGCTGGTTTTCAGGCCATTTTACGGGCTGTTTTCTGGCTGCTTCCCAGCCATTTTCCAGCAAAAAACAGTCCTGAAAATGCCCAAAAAACAGGCATGTGTGCGCCGGCCCGCTACTCTTCAAGTTTTTGGTGCTCCGGCGTGCGTGAAGACCAGCTGGCCGGCACGCATGCGCATGCTGAAATATGAAGGCCGGCTGGCAGACGTGCACATGCGTGTCAGCCAGCTGATCTTTGGGTTTGCGGCGCTCCAACGTGCGCACGCATGCACACACATTCCGGTTTGGCCACTCGGTGCTGAAAAGGTTCGCCATAACTGACCTAAACCATATTAAGAAATCTAAGTTTTTTGTTTCATCAATCCACGGATTTAGGGCAATTTACAATAGAACAACAATAAGAGAAAAAAGCATTAAAGAAGTAAAAGTTGAAACCATATTAAGAAAACACCTTTTGTGATTCATGCCATAAAAACCAATAAACTCAAATTGAGATACCAATAGTACAGAATTGTTTAACTTACAGAACACTGGATTTTTACTAGATTATACCAATGAACACCCCCCCTCTTTTTTTTAAACTAATAATGTTAGAAATAATTTCAGATGTTGCACTGAATCAAAAGTCATCAGTGTCAAGAACTGCTCTATAATGAAAATGAAAAAAGGATGGAAATGGATGCAGAAAGTTATGTACAGCGTTGCAAAAGTGCACAAGTCTAATTTTCCTCCATTATCCCAGAAGTCCAAAGAAATGAAATGATTAGAGCAGGGCTTGTGGGCGGCGGGCTGGATGCATCTTGTCCAGGCTCTGCCCCCACCCGGTTTAGTGAAGGGGGGGAAGTCCCAAAAAGTCCCCACGACGATGCACAGGGTTTGACAGCCCTAAGGTAGAGGTTCACCAAATACTCCTTTTTATAAGATGGGGCATTCTTCATCACCAGCTATAGAGATAATACCTACCAATTAGAAGTTTCCAAAGCAGATTAGGGAAATGAAGTTCTAATTAGCTACCAAATAGGATACAGTAGGTGTCTTTTGCTTCCAGCTCTTAAATACCAGTTTCTAGTTAATCCTCAGGTTTATTTGATAGACTGCTCAGAAAGTTGGCTGTCAAGGAGAATGGGATACTGATTTAAATAAACTTCCATTGTGCAATCTTGCTTTGAAGACGTTAGAATAAACCAAAATTATATGATTATAGACTACTCTGTACGCAGAGGGACTGAAAATCAGATTGAAGAGGTTTGACTCATAGAAGAGAGCATGAATGGCTGGTTGGAAACTGATTAGGAGCAGTCCATGTTGCAACTTCTTGCTGGAACTCTTTTTTGTCTTATTTAATTGAAATGCTTAATTGGATTTACTACTTGTAGGCTTAGCCACAATCCATTTACTATCCAAGAGTAACATTTAAGTTTTAATTAGGGTTAATCGGCAACATGCCCTAAGTCTGACTCAGTGGAGTATGTTGTTTGATCTCTTTTCCTCTACAACAGGGCTGTCAAATTTAGAGAGTCAAGGCGGCATCACATAACGTATCGGGACCTTTTTCTTCTTCGCTAAACCAGGCGGGGGTGTGACCAGTGCATCACGCATTTGGCCTGTGGGCCAGGAGTTTGACAGCACTGCTCTATAAGGAGGATTATCCTTAGTGAAGTTCTGCAAAGATGCCTCAGTGGTTCTTGTCATCGTATTTTTCAGTGTGTAAGACACATTTCCTCCCCCTTAAGAGAGGGTGAAAATTTGGGTGCGTCTTATATACTGAATGTAGCCCTCACTCCCCCCCCCCTTCAGCCTCTGCGTGTTGTGTTTTAGACCTGTTCCAGGATGTAAGGATTGCCACAGACCATCATCCCCTCCTGGCTTGCATTTTTGGCCTCTGTACCTCCTGTTTTCAGCATCTGAACGCTCCATTTGAGACCCGTTCAAGGCTGTGGCGATCGCTAGAGCACATCGCCACCGATCACCGCCTCCATGCACTCACAAACAGCGAACCTGTTGCTAAAGTTCACCTCTGGGAATAGCTGATTGGTATTCCAGGAGGCTGATCCACCAGCCAATCAGCTGCTCGTGCTGAATAAGCCTAATGTGCTGAAGCTGACCAGGCTGTTTGCTAAGGATGCTAGCCAGATGAATACCAAGGGATGATAGTAGGCAGAGGCAGAATTTTTTCCCCTTATTTTGCTCCCCAAAACCTAAGGTGCGTCTTATACTCCGGAGCATCTTATACTCCGGAGCATCTTATACTCAGAAAAATACAGTATTTTGAAATTGATAATTTTAGTTTTCCCTCACTGTATGTGGGTGAGACATGAAAATAGACATGTTTTAAGATGTTGCTGAAGTTCACCTCTGGGAACAGCTGATTGGGGGTATTCCAGGGGGCTGGTCCACCAGCCAATCCGCTGCTCGTGCTGAATAAGGCTAATGTGCTGAAGCTGACCAGGCTGTTTGCTAAGGATGCTAGCCAGATGAATACCAAGGGATGCTGGTAGGCAGAGGCAGATTTTTTTTTTCTTATTTTGCTCCCCAAAACCTAAGGTGCGTCTTATACTCCGGAGCATCTTATACTCAGAAAAAATATGGTATTTTGAAATTGATAATTTTGGCTTTCCCTCACTGTATGTGGGTAAGACATGTAAATAGACATGTTTTAAGATGTCCATCTCAACAAATAGTATATAGCAGCTGCCCTCTGTGTGTTCGTTTGCAAAAATGATCCTGAGGGCAGACAATTCTCCTCTTGTTTATTTCTTTCACTGCTGTTTGCTGCCCAGCTAATCACCAATATGATAAAAGTTTTTATAATGGTGCTGCTTCCTGGGTGTATTTTTCCTAACTGGAAGGACAAATTCTGTTTAGATTGAGAGCGGAATGTGTATTTTTCTCTCCCTAAAGACATTTTTTTTCTTAAAAAAAAACATGGCCTCACAGATTTTTGACCCAAATGGAATTTAAAATTTATGCAGAGCTAGTTAATAAAGTTTTAATATTATACATAAGCCTGAATGAAATTTGGCAGAAATACAGGTAATGGAAATCAGCTACTGTATGTGAAAGTACAAAGTAAGGTTTTAAATTCTTGCCAAGAGTACATGAGGCTTCATTAATACAGAAACTCTTTGTTTTATTTTGCATTTCACTGGTCACGTTTCCCTCAAGGTTCTGAGTTGGTTAGCAAATAAATTGATTAAATAAAACAAGTCAAGCTAAATTTCCAATCACTACAATGGACATTTTGATGATGTTTGTTGGCAATAAGAGGGGAAATGATTGGCATTGCTTTCTTTTCCTGTGTTTATATTTTTGAACTTTACTATCTAGGCCATGAACCTGGTAAAAAGAATCACCCTATTAACTTATTCAACATCAGTTGCATGTTTTGCTTCTCACTGATATACAATCTATTACCTCAAATTATGTCAAAGTTGTGTTATAACAGGTAATTATATTAGTTATAGTAGAAGTAGCTGTGGTGGTTAGAATGCAGTATTGCAGGCTAATTCTGCCCACTGCCAAGAGTTCAATCGTGACCAGCTCAAGATTGACTCAGCCTTCCATCTTTACGAGGTCAGTAAAATGAGGACCTAGATTTTGGGGGGCAATATGTTGACATTTGTAAACCGCTTAGAGATATATATAAAGCACTATGGAATGGTATGTGCATATACACATGTACATATACACATACATACATACATACATACATACATACATACATACATAAATGCTATTATCTTTGGTCCTTTGTTTTCAATTTTTTCCCGAGAATCAACACTTTCTGAACAAGTGTGTCTCACTTAACAGTGGATATAATTCGATGGAAATGCAGGCTTTGTATTTGTTAGTACTGAAATTCACACCTGTGAGAAAAAGAAAAATTAGAACCATGATACTTTATAGTAGCTGAAATGCTGTTTCGTTTCTTTTAAGTATTGAGAAGGGTTATAACCTTCAGAGCAATAGTATATAACTTGAGTTCTTTGGATTGAATGCAGCCTCCCTTCCCCAAGGTTTGCATGCAGAAATTCACAGAATGTACCATACACCCAAAGTTTAATAACTACATTTAATTAAATGGAAATGAAAATGAAATCTCATTCTTCTTCTGGCCACACCCACGCCTTTCTGAAAGGAAGCTTTGCCTGTCTTTCACACGACAAGGGTTGCCTTATTTATTAATATAAAATGCAGTATAGGATTTTCCAGATGATTTTGATTCCATTTCCCCCGTAGCCCTGTGCCAAAAGGGTGAGGAATTGTCTGGTTTGCAGGCCAAGCATCAGGAGAGTGTGGGAAGGATACGTTTTCTCAAGAAGTTTTGATTTGGCAGAGGCTGGGGACATAAATCATTAAGCCTCACCCACCAGGAAATTTGTATGTCCCATTCTAATACCCCGTTTCCCCGAAAATAAGACCTCCCCAGATAATAAACCCATAATAAATAAGCTTTTGAGTGCATGCGCTAAAATAACCCCTCCCCTGAAAATATTGCAACACAGCAGCAACCATGAGGTGACCACACTTGCCGCCTCCTGCACCTCAAAAATAATAAGTCCTCCCCGAAAATAATATCAAGCGCTTATTTCAGGGTCAACAGAAAATAAGACCTTGTCTTATTTTCAGGGGAACACGGTACTTATATCTCTCTTCAGATCAACTGATCTTGCTGCTGCTGTTTTATCTGCATATTATTTCAACTTGTAATTGTAGTTTGAATTTATTGTAAGCTGCCCAGAGTCAAAAGTAGTGGGTGGTGTAGAAATGTGCTGAACAAATAAATAAATCACTATTTTACACTATAATTATGGCAATAAAAGTGGCATTTCACAATTGAGTGGTATCTGCTAAGAATTCAATGGATTTTTTAAAAACCTCTGATTCTAATTTACAGCACTAGTATTTCCTGGTAGTTTCTCACCCAAGCTTTTTTGAGGTCAGGCAAGACCAATCAACTGCTAACCAGCTGCTGTGACTTATTATTGTCCCGAAACGTTAGAAGAGTTCCAGGTTGGATGAGCCTGTAATAGGATGAGCCTGACCTTAATTGCTAAAATGTACTCTTGTTTGAAAGATGTTTTCCTGGAGAAAATAATGACTCAGAATTACTGTCTTTCCTGCAGCACCAGACCAAAAGCACGTTCCAAACAAAGTGTGGGTCATAGTGGGTCTCCTCAATTTTGCGGCTTATACGCTAGGTAAGATCTGTTCATTTCCTGCGCACTGTATTTATACAATTAGCAACATATTAAATGAGCATTAATGTTATTGAGACCAAATTCCATGATAAGCTGCCTCTTATTACACTTACAAGTCTAGTGCAAAATACACGTGCAATCAGATTTGTACCTTATGCCCCTTAACACCAATGCTTGTGGCTGAAATAGGAGAGGATGTTTTTCCCAAAGGGACAGAGAAGCTGATCCGTTCTCTGTTGCACATTCATATTTCTGAAATAGCGGTTGCTTCTCCATTTCAGTTGTATCGGGGGCAAGAAAGGAAAGCCTGAAAGATGCAGGCGCAAAGCCACAAGCAATTTGTTTTAGTTTTCTTCTGGAAGCAACATATTCTGATCCGCTTTTACACAAGGAAATTAGGGTATCTACTACTAGTAAATTGCAAGTAGAGCGTGCATAGGAAAAAAATGTAGCAAGAATACTTAAAGATGAATGCAGTGATACAAGGCCTTAGGGGTCCTGCAAAAGAGCAATTATGGATCTGTAGCAATTTTAGGAAAATAGTAGGATTTACAGCAAAGAAAGGGGGATGTTTTAGGGGTTCTATTAACCACAATTGAAACCAAATCTTTTCTTCTGCCTCATAAAACCTCCTGCACTTTTCAGTTGTTTTTAACAACAATGGCAGAAGTAAACGGACCTTGGTTTATGAATTGTCGAAGCCTCACCGAGCTTAGTTCCTGAATATTTTTGCTTTGATTTCTTTCCTTAATGTATTTTTCTTCTCATTTTAATCCCAGCCATTCGAATCAGTTAACCTTCTCTTTCTGTGATATCTCTCTCTTCAGATGGTGTGGATGGGAAACAGGCACGTCGCACCCAATCCAGCTCCCCACTTGGGGAACTCTTTGACCATGGCCTGGACAGCTGGGCTTGCATGTTCTTTGTGGTGACCGTATACTCCACTTTTGGCCGAGGGTCCAATGGTGTCAGCGTTTTTATCCTCTACCTGCTCCTTTGGATGGTTCTGTTCTCATTCATCCTTTCCCATTGGGAGAAGTATAATACAGGGATTCTCTTCTTGCCTTGGGGCTACGATATCAGCCAGGTGGTAAGTCAACCAGCCTTTTGCCACACTCATTTCCAATGGTTGCCTTAAGAGAGGGCAGAGATCTGGCTTATTTTGATTCTCTGGGGTTTAGTTTACTTGATTGTCATTGCACGTGGTACAACAAAATTAAACGCCATCTTCAGTGTACATTATAACTATACAAAAAAAAACTTACAAACACACATCCTTCACATTCTATATCTTTGATGGCGAACCTATGGCACGTGTGCCACAGCTGGCACGCAGAGCCCTCTCTGTGGGCCCGCAGGCTGTCACCAGCTGCTCTTCTGGTTTCCAGCACGCACTTGCACACCAGCTAGCTGGTCTTTGCACTTTCCAGAGCACTGGAAAACGGCCTGAAACAGTCCGAAAATGTTTTAGGCTGTTTTGGGGCCATTTTCAGGCCACTTTCCAGCCAAAAACACCCTGAAAGCAGCTTGAAAACGTCCCACAAAACAGTCTGAAAAAAAGCCCCACAAAACAGCCACGAACAGACATGCATGCACCGGCCAGCTGGTCTTCAGTTTTCGCACATGCACATGCGTTCCGGTTTGTGCGCTCAGTGCTGAAAAGGTTCGCCACCACTGTTCTGTATAATTAAAATTGAAAACCCGATATTGTATTAATATTGTGCTATACCATAGAATTCAGTATGGTTACTGCCCTGGAAGAGAAGCTGTTTTTCAGCCTATTTGTCCCTGTTTTGACATTAACACTCTGCTGTGCTGTCCTATCTGCCACTGTGCAATTGGCAAACCTTACACAGATGCAGTAAATTAAAATACTCTCTATGGTGCAGCGGTAGAAGGTCAACAGAAGTTTTGCATTCAGCTGTTGTTTCCTGAGATGTCTCAGGTAGTATCATCTCTGCTGGGCCCTTTTGACCAGTGCTGCAATATGAGATTTGTTTCCCTGGCATATTATTACCACTTTCAGCTAAAATCCCTGCTTATTTTATGTGAGATTTCTTTAGAAATAAGATTTAACCCTGGAGTTTTCAAACCTTTTGGTGCCGTGACCCTCTGAAACAATGCATGAAATTATGTGACACCACAACCCCCCCTCCCCTAATGATTTCACTCAGATTAGAGTTGGGTGAGAAATAAATGCACCACTTTGCGTAATGAAAATTAATTAATTGTGTTTGTATGTGCATAGAATCAACAACAGAGCCCTACAGCTTTATAAAGTAAAATTATATTGGAAATAATCATATTTAAACATTAGTTTAAATGCAAAGTAGAAGCTTGTCCAGTTTTACATAATTCCTGAAATATGGATTTTTATTTTTGAGACAGTCATTCTAATTGTTTGTTCTATATATTTTGGAATGATATTTATTTCCTGAGAGGGCTATGACCTACAGTTTAAGAGCCCTAACTTAATCTAACTACTTGGAGAAAAAAAAGATGAAGAAAATAACACTTTTAACTAGCTTCTAAATTAAGTCCTTAACAAAGCAAGAAGAAGATGCATTTTAAAAATACTTTTAAGGGACAGATGTTTTGGATGAGGCCTTAGCTTTGTACACAAGAGAAAGTGAGTGGAGAGTATGTCTCCTCTAAAGTGATGCCTCTTGTGACATATAATTCTAAGAATCAAAGCATGTGCTTCTCTTCATCTGCATGTTTCAGAGACAAGCACAGCAACATAGTGAATGAAATTGAGTGCATTCATTGGCAGGAGTGAATGTCATAGACCTTGGCAAAAGTAGCTTTGTTTGTTTGAGAAACAGCTACCATTATAGTTGTTTTGGTTGGTGTTAGTTGTCCACTCCTCTCCGAATGCTGGTGGGCAGGCACTTTCCTTCCGCTCTTCTGGGATGCTCCATTGAACATTTTCTGAACAATCACCACGTTGGAACCTTAAAAGAGCCCTTTGCCCTCTTACGTTTGCTGCCTGGAGGTTTTATTGACTTGGACTTAAATACTTGCATGGCTGAGCAGAGGGGACCTTGATTTTTTTTCTTTCCACACTTTCCTTATTCTCCATATACAGTCTCACTTATAAATTTAGGAAATTACATCTGAAACACATTAACAAAAATCCGTAACCTCATAACTGTAAATGGAGAACAATGGATGAAACGTTTTTGCCTGTCGTCCTTTCCGTATGTGATTTCAGGATTCAGCTAAATTGGTCTATGGTGTATATGTCTTTCATGATATTGAACTTAATACATTCATGCTGTTAGCTTATACCAATATTGGTGAACCTTTTCGGCACCAAGTGCCGAAACGAAAGCTCATGCACGTGGTGGAGCACTGGAAACCGGACGATCAGCTCCCGGTGTGCATATTTCCCTTTTAGCAATGGTAAGAAAAGTTAGCTCTGCTCTTTGCACTAATTACTAATACTTGGACATGCAGTTGCAGCAGGCACAGGGTAGGAAGAAAAGACTGTTTTGGAATATTTACACCAATATGTCAGGGTTCCTACGCATGCCCTATTTAACGCATGAGCCTCGAGCCAAATTTCAAAAGAAATCCAGTTATTTATTAGGCTCAACATGTCAGCACTGCCCCAAGTGATTTACAATTTAACTCTGACCCTGTTTCTCCCCTCCTCCCAGAGTGTATCATGAATCACATTGTCCAACAAGGCACTTTTGCGGGCTGTAAAAACCCTGCCTTTCAGCCTGGCTTGGTAATTTGAGATCTGACCTTGAGGAAGGTATGCGTAGAATGTGCTTCTGAACTGCTCCATAAGTTCTCCCTCCTTCCTGCCCATGGCAACTTGAGAGCAGACCATCATTGCTTTGCCAGTTGGCACAACATTGATGTTACATGATATATTTTTTTAAATCTCTAGACAGTTTTGTCAATTGGAAATGCTGGATGGATGATGATTATAAAGATCTGTAATTCTGCCTTCTTTTCCAGACTATTTCATTAGTATACATCGTGACAGCCATCATAGGAGTGGAGGCCTGGTACAGCCCTTTCCTGTTTCATTTTTTATATAAAGACCTGTTCGTTGTCATGATTATTGGTAAGAAGGTGCTTGTAGAAACCTGTATCTTTACAGCTGCTTTATACCAAAACCTAGCATGCCTTTACCAAGAAAATGTTTGTTGTTTATGCTGAATTTCCTTACGGGATGGGGGATGGGAGGAGGTCACACTGAGAAGTTATTTGTTCCAGAATATTTTCATACCAGATGACATTTCTGTTGAAAGCCTAAAACTGTCACCAGGTTTCAGTCTGTCTGCATTGTAGCAAATGAGTTGTATATAGCAAGATAATCAAGTGCATGTAAAAGTAAAGCATTAGAATTGATCATGAAATATCAAAATGGAAGATAGTTTCTGCCTTTTAGGATCAACTATCCTAAAGGTGAAGGAATGAGCGCTCAAAAAATGTGCTGCAGAATAGCACTTGGTTCAGCAGCCATGAAGGCCTTGCAAAAGATATACCTACAAAAGATAAGAATTGTGTAAAGAGTGGTACTTCCTATGACACTCCATGAAAGTGAAACTCTGAAAAAGTAGGATAAGAAGGTGTTGAGACTTTTGAACAGTGTTGGAGAACAGTGTTGCCGCTTTATAATGCCTTGGTGAGGCCACACTTGGAATACTGCATTCAGTTCTGGTCGCCACGATGTAAAAAAGAAAGAGTGCAGAGAAGAGCAACAAAGATGATTAGGGGACTTGAGACTAAAACATATGAGGAACGGTTGCAGGAACTGGGTATGACACCCAGGAGCAGAGCCTTCTCTGTGATGGGCCCAGCCCTATGGAATGACCTCCCCCGTGACATCAGGATGATTTCCGATCTCCGCTCCTTCCGTGTACAGCTGAAGACCCACCTCTTTCAATTATCCGGCCTGGCTCAATCGCAATCGTAATTTTCCCATTCCTCCAAACTGTTTTTTAAATTGTTCTTAAATATTAATTTTATTGGGTTTTTACAATTGGGGTATTTTAAAGCAGATTTTTAACTGTCTATTGATGTAATTTGCTTCCTCCTCCGTGTATGTATGTGTGTTGTGTGTGTATGTACGTTTGGTGTTGTTATATATGTTTCATGTTATATGCTCCATTGTACGCCGCCCCGAGTCCTACTTGGAAAGGGAGCGGCTAATAAATCTAAATTTATTATTATTATTATTATTATGTCTAGTTTAATAGAAAGAAGGACTAGGGGAGACATGATAGCATTGTTCCAATATCTCAGGGGTTGCCACAAAGAAGAGGGAGTCAAACCATTCTCCAAGGCACCTGAGGGTAGAACAAGAAGCAATGGGTGGAAACTAATCAAGGAAAGAAGCAACTTAGAACTGAGGAGAAATTTCCTGACAGTTAGAACAATTAATCAGTGGAACAGCTTGCCTCCAGAAGTTGTAAATGCCCCAACACTGGAAGTCTTTAAGAAGATGTTAGATAGCCATTTGCCTGAAACGGTATAGGGTTTCCTGCCTAGGCAGGGGGTTGGACTAGAAGGCCTCCAAGGTCCCTTCCAACTCTACTATTGCATTGTATTGTATTGTAAGACTCCTGAAAATATTCTGAGAAAATAAACCAGGGAATCATCGAACGAATCAACCCAGAGTTCTTCACTGAGGGCATAAATGACCAGGCTTAAATTATCTAGCTTCAGACACATAAATGTTCTCTGGAGAAGGTTCTATAGCTGGGAAGGGTGAAAGGAAAGAGAAGTCAGGTAACATTATGGTAGTCAGATACATGTGTTGGTATGGTTTTGTTGCTTTGTTGTAAGCTCATAGTGAAATGGGCAGCAAATAAATAAATAAAATAAGAGGATGATCAGCAACAAGGTGAATATACTCAGTCACAGAGGCTATGAATGCACTTTTGGAAAATCGAATTAGAAAGAGATCATCATGGAGAAAACCTATCCATAGTGGTCACTAGGAATCAACACTGACTTCTTGGAACATAACAAAAAGAATTGTCTAAACGCTGACTTTAGGGGAAGTATTTGGAAAATGAACGTGAATAAACTGGAATAAATATGACATATTCGCCACATTCTTAAGAATATATTCTCTGAACCAACATACATCTAAACTAAGGTATTTCCTATTGACCAACTCAATAATTCCGGAAATTTTGAGGCAAGAGAGGAATACAGTTTTTGTTTCAAGTTTTGGTCTCCGCTATTTTTCCCCCCCCATTTTCTTCTGGGCACCAGAATACATACATTAAAGCTTGCACAAATCTATAACCCAATCTATCATATTCCTTGGAGCCCTCTTCTGGCAGACAGCCAAATCGCACCATAGAGCACAAAGTGCACAGAACTTTAGTTAATTATTCCAGTTGTTTCTGAAGTGGTTACTTTCTAGCTAGGGGCTGCTTGGTCGTTCACCTTTATCCCAAAGGTAGTTGTGCTTTTCTAAAAGCTTTCAAAATACCCGCCTGCCTTGGATTTCAAGTTACAGAATTGCAGTTGAAATGTTGCCCCTCACTTCCATCCCGATTTCCCAGTAGTCCATCATGGTAATTTATCATGTAACCTTTAAGGTGCTTTAATTCCTTTAACATCAGCAAAAATATAGATCTCTTTCAACATATTTCACATACTTCAAAACAATATGATCTACCGTATTTTTCAGACTATAAGATGCACCTTTCCCCCCCAAAAAAGAGGGTGAAAATCTGGGTGCGTCTTATACACTGAATACAGCATTTTTTTGCCTCCCGAAACCCCGCCCCCTTTGCAAAAATGGCAGTGCATAGCCTTTAGGAGGCTTCCAGAGTGCTCCTGGGGGCTGGGGAGGGCAGAAATGAGTAAAAAACGGGCAGAAATGAGCAAAAAATGGGCCATTTTTTGCTTGTTTCCCCCCTCCAAGCCCCCAGGAGCACTCTACAAGCCTCCTAAAGGCTAGGCATGCCCTTTTTGGACAAAAAATGGGCCTATTTTCGCGAAAAACAGGCTGTTTTTGAGGTGGTTTGCAGAGTGCAAAACCTTTTTTAATTTGCCTCTTCAAAATCTTGGTGCGTCTTATATTCCGGTGCGTCTTATACTCAGAAAAATATGGTACATGTCTGTGCAGATACATTACATGTCAGTGTGATCTATGTGCCTAGTTTAATTCTAAAATAAATTAAATGAACAAATATCAAAACTATAGAGATTAATTTTCTTGGCAACAATACAGAAGTGGTTTCTGCTTCCTTGTTCTAGAATCCAAATCTATAGATTTGATACCTTCGTTGTTATTGTTGACAATAACCTGAATAACATCAGATTATTGTCTTAAGGTGAGATAAATAGTCCCAAATGCTGCTGCCTGCTAAGATATGAAAATACATGAAAACATATGCAAAATAGTAAAAATATTAAGCCAGGTGTATGAAAAATTATTTTCTTGATCCTCAATTTACAATTAGATACAGATTTCTCCTTGTGTATTATAAAGGTAGTCCTAAAAGCTACTCCTTCTCTCATCGAGTTTTTATAATTCTTTGCCATGTTACATGAGCTAACATAAGACTATTGGATGTTTATTACATCTATTTTATTGCTGTTCCCATTCAGAATCTAAAAATTATATACCATTGTGGATCAGTATGGATTGAATTTCTTTGATGCAGTTTTGGAGGTCTTGGGAAGGGAAGGGAATGGCTTACAGGCTCCAAGTTGCTAATTCCTTGCCTGCTTTTGAAAACTAGCAAACAATCATGTTAATATGTTTGTAAATATTAGGCCTGAGTCTATTAATTGTTGATGCAAATCTGAATTATGTTCCTTTTTAAAAATTTTCTCAAGAGAAAGCATATACAATTATTTGTGATATCTATTGGTTTTTATTTATCCAGTTCAAACATTACATGGAGCATAGGATTTGCTTGATTATGATTTAACAGTGTAAATGCTGCTTTGATCTATAACAGTATGCACGGTTCCCAAAACAGAGAGACAATAATCAGGATAAGATTTGGTTGGGTCTCCTGCTTTTATCTGAAGGAGAAAGACAGATTTGTTGGAAAAGTAAATTGGTTCTTTCTTTTCCTTTTTAGGCTGTGCGCTTACTGTGACCATTCCCATGAGCTTGAACAATTACTACAAGTAAGTGTTTGCATTGTCACGGATAGCATCTGCACATTGCAGAAATAGTGTTGAAAAAGCAAAGTATATTGGGCAAACATCCGCTCTCCCTTGGCTTTTCAAGTTCAGATGGGGCCATGGAGATACCAGACACTCCCTTTCTGGCTGCAGTGCCAGGCTCCCAACTCCCATTTAAATGTTGACTCTCCCCTCTGCCAAATGACCTTGCTTTGGCCCATTCATTCACCAAGCCCTTGTTTGCTACCTTCTGTCCTTCAGAGCCTATGCCAAAGGCACCCTCAAGCACCACTCCTTCTATGAAGCCATGCTGCCTTTCCTCTCGCCAGTCCTTCTTTTCATTTTGTGCACCATTTGGATCTTCCAGTCACCAACAGATATCCTGGAGACCCAGCCGCGCCTCTTCTATTTCATGGTTGGGACGGCCTTCGCAAATATCTCTGTAAGTTTCATCCTTTCTGCTTCAAAGTCAGGCTTCCAAAAGGCTTAGAGGTCAGGAAGTTGCTTTGATTGTTAGTCTATTTGTCTGCCAAACCAGACATCCTTTCAGTCTCGGTCTTTCCTCCCCCTCTCATACACACACGCACCCCTCCCACAATTTCTACAGTAGCTGACATGACTGCGTACACTGCTGGTGATTACAATCCAACACCACTTAACAAGAGAGGAAGCAGGGGGCTGAATAAGCAATAGCACTTAAACTTATATACCGCTTCACAGTGCTTTACAGTCCTCTCTAAGCGGTTTACAGAGTCAGCATATTGTCCCCAGCAATCTGGGTCCTCATTTTACTGACCTCGGAAGGGTGGAAGGGTGAGTCCACCTTGAGCCTGGTGAGATTCGAAATGCCAAATTGCAGGCAGCCGGCAGTCAGCAGAAGTAGCCTGCAGTACTGCATTCTAACCACTGCGCCACCATAACTCTAGGTAGAAATAACCATAATGGGCGGGCAGTTTCCATTGATCTGAGAGCTGTATGTCGTTTACTGCAAGACATTGAGGTTGTTCTGCAGAATTAGGCAGAGCCAAGACCACGTTTTTGGATAGGGATTGAAATGGGTGCCTTAAAAATTAAAAATATCCAAATAGTTGGTGCTTCCCGGTCTGGAGACTTTTAAAGGAATGCTAAGAAACCACCTATAAACCTTGAGATGTACTTCTTGCACACTGATCTAAAAAGATAATGCCCCAAAGACCACAACAGGTTCTGTATTTTATCAGGATAGAGATTATAAAGATTAATGAATTTACAGTGAAGGAAAGCAGATTCTGGTCAAATACTATTAAAAACTGCTTTTAACAGTTAACTACTCTTATCAGCAAGAGTGATGGAATCCAGTATTTAGAAAGCCAGTGGAAAGTGTTGAAGCACAGTCTAGCTCAGAATCTTTCAAACCGGACAACTTTTAAGGTGTGTGGCCTTCAACTCCCCAATTTCCCCTATATAGCCATCAGTGGAGGCAGGGCATGAGTCTGGATGTGAGAGCCTAAAAATGGCCTCTTCCAGATGCCTGATTCTCTTATGTTCCAGAGCAGCGTTTCTCAACCATAGCAACTTTAAGATATGTGAACTTCAACTCCTAGAATTCCTCCAGCCAGTATGGTGGGAAAGATAAAGGGCATGTAAGGAAGCCAAAACCAAACAGTACAGAACCCAGGGTAATTGGAAGTCTCTTTAGCAAGTTACGGATTTTGTTGTGTGCAAAGAGAGCACATTTCACGTTAGAAGGAATCGGGGTATTTGTAACTCCTTATATTTAGATAGCCGTCAAAATGGTGGACAATGCTAAATGGAATTGGCCAAAATGGTCAATCAAGACCGTGTAAATATTCTCAGCATCCTTTACATTTGCCAAATGATGTACTACTGGAGCAGTGGATTACTCTAAGAGGGACACGGGTCGCCTGAAACAGCCAGCCCCATTGCCTGCCTTTCAGGGGCATTCAGATTGTAATTCTCAACTAGCCTAGATTGGGAGGAAAACCAAAGTCAAATTTCCTTCTTCTCCCCTTAACTCCCTTTTGATGTTTTGCCCTTTCTTCCAGTGTCAATTGATCGTCAGTCAAATGAGCAGCACTCGATGTCAGCCAGTGAACTGGCTGCTTCTTCCACTTGCGCTTGTTATCCTTGTAGTGATGTCAGACTTGGTACCAGAACAGGAAACGAATCTCCTCTATTTAATCACCATTGTCATCACGTTGGCACACATTCATTATGGAGTCAATGTGGTAAGCCATTCCGAAGGGTTTGGGGCTCCCTGCATTGTCCATTCAGTGTTGCTCTACTTTCCATGTATGGCAACAGGTGATAGAGATAACTTTGGAAAACATACCAATTGTTGACTTATCTTTCCCACTGAGGTCCCTTCAGTTGTCTCTTTGGTTGATCTATAGGCAATCCTGTACAGGTAGTCCTCAACTTATGACAACAGTTGAGGCCCAAATTTCTACTGTTAAGCAAGACAGTTGAGTAAATTTTAACCCACTTTTTAATCTTTCTTGCCACCGTTGTTAAGTGAATCACTGCAATTGTTAAGTTAGTAACAGTTGTTAAGTGACTCTGGCTTTCCAATGGACTTTGCTTGTCAGAAGGTCACAGGATGTGATCACATGACCTTGGGACATTGTAACCGTCATAAACACATGCTGGTTGCCAATCATTTGAATGTTGACTGACAAAGCAGATGCTGCAAGTGTCATGTGAAAAATGGCCATAAGTAACTTTTTCCAGTGCTACTGTAACTTCAAACAGTCACTAAACAAATAGTTGTAAATCAAGGATTACCTGTACTTTTCACAATTTGTTTTTTGCTATAGAGCAGCCATGGGGAACCTTTTTTGGCTCGCGTGCCACAAGTGGGGGGAGCGCAGGGGGGTTGTGTGCGGGCGTGCCACACCCATAATGCAATGCACGACCCCTCCAGTGCGCATGCGTGCACTACAGGCGCGACCCCCTATTTTTACATGCTTTTTTCGCCCTCCCCAGGCTCCAGATGCTTTATAGGAGCCTGGGAAGGGCAAAAAGAGCCCCGCCGCCCCCCGGAGGCCCTCCAGTGGCTACAGGGACTATCCGGAGGCTTCCCTGAAGGCTCCGGAATGCTTTAAACGACCCTCCGAGCAAACCGGAAGTGACTTCCGGTTTGCTCGGAGGGTCGTTTTGAGCACTCCGAAGGCTTCAGGGACCGTCCGGAGGCTTCCCTGACACCTTCGGAGCACGCAAAACGACCCTCCGAGCAAACCGGAAGTGACTTCCGGTTTGCTCGGAGGGTCATTTTAAGCCTTCCGAATGGTCCCTGAAGCCTCCGGGGGGGCGGGGAAGGCTCTTTTCGCCCTCCCCAGGCTCCTATAAAGCCTCTGTAGCCTGGGGAGGGCAAAAAATGGCTTTAAAAAGGGTGAACTCAGCTGGCCAGTGCGCGCATGCGCGCTGGCCAGCTAACAGGGTACCGCCTCGCGTGCCCTGACAAATGGCTCCGCGTGCCACCTGTGGCATGCGTGCTATAGGTTCGCCACCACTGCTATAGAGAATGGGGTTGGTGTAAGCCAGTATTGGTAACAGGCTAAATGTATTAAAGTTGCCTCAAATGTAAGATCAAAATCTGTTTTTAAAGTAACAGATTTGTGACCAGAGCTTGAATAGGAGTTCCCATTGAGTAATACAAGTTGAATAAATACAAGATTTTCATTCATTCCTGAAAGGAAAAGCCACACTTTCAACTATTTTCTATGCAGTAGTGATGAACGTCCAGGCTAATAGGCTACAGCTTAACTGATCGGCCAGAAGTTCATTACCTTTGGATTGATGCTGGCTGTGAAAACCTGCATGGATATATTTTCTATAGCATATCTCTTGTTGTAATACAATAGTAGAACCAAAGCAATCTCAAACTATTGGGTGATTCTGAGACTTTTGAATGAGTACTGAAGGACTTAAGTCTTGGGAACTAGCCATGTGGGTCCACACGCTAAGGTTTGTGCCCTTTCTTAGACACCAAAGGGGATTTAAGCTGTGGTGCTTCAGGGATTGGCAGGGAATCCGAAACTTTCAATTAGTAGTTAAAAAAGAACCTCAATAGGAGCTTGATATGTTGTCCTTGCTTAGAGATCAATGCTCTAGCCACGTTGAACATCCCACTGCAGCATATCCTTTAGACCTGTTAAAAGTAAGATCACCTGTTTACCTCAAATACTCTTCCCAGTTCTGGTTTGCCTTGAAATAATGCCAATAGGAAATGGATTACCTGGAGGATTGCTACCGTGTTTCCCCGAAAAATAAGACATGGTCTTATTTTCTTTTGACCCCCTAAATAAGCGCTTGGCCTTATGTTCAGGGAGGTCTTATTATTTTTGAGGTGCAGGAGGCCCCTTAACTTTGGCCCGTGGATCAGCTGATCCAGAGAGGGCCGGAAGTTCTGTCTCTGTTTCTGGCATACTCTTACCAGCTCTAGTGTCGCTGGCCCTGCCGCTCTTTTTGCGGCCTCCACTAAGAAGAGGGGTGGGGTAGCTAGGGTTTGTGGGAGCAGCCTCTGCGAGGCCATTCCACATGGATGGCAGGTGCATATGGGGCACATGGGGCATGTTCCCCCATTCCTCTCCCCAGGAAATGGCGGGGACTGGCTGCACATGCATTTAAATATTTTCGGGGAGGGCTTATTTTCAGGGGAGGGCTTATTTTAGCGTATGTACTCAAAAGCCCGATTGGGCTTATTATCTGGGGAGGTCTTATTTTCGGGGAAACAGGGTAGACTGACATAAAGCCATGTACATGTATACATTCCAACTAGACTGTGTTCTTTCTCTATGTCATGTGTAGGTGTGCTGGTCTTGTTGTATTCGGGTCTTTTCCCGTGTAAGATTGAGATTGTCTTGGCAACGTTTCAGTGAGGTTTCACTCACCATCTTCAGGCTGGGTTTTGGGCTTAAAGTGTGATTGGAGCTGCCATCTTTCTATAAATCTTGGTGGGGGTGTGTGGAGTGCTGGCTTTGTTTCAGTAAGTGGAATGATTGGCTGAGGGGTTGTATCATGATTGGTAGATTGGTGCTGATTGGTGCTGATTGGTGCTGGCTGTGTGTACATTGTTGTTTCGTGTTGCAACGGCCTGGGTGGTGGGTGGGGCTCGTTTGTTGATGGGCTGGTTTCCAGATGTTTGGTAGGCGGGAGGTATCGTCACATTTATTCGTGTTGTGGGGGTGTTTCTCTGTTTCGATAGCTTCCATGATTATTCTCTTGTTGAAATGTTCTGTTTTGGAGATTAACCTGGTTCCTTCAAAATTAATTTCATGTCCTGTAGCTTTAAGGTGCTGGAAAAGGGTGGAAGTTTTTTCTTTTTTTCTTAATGCGTTCTTGTGTTCTGTGATGCATGCATTTATTCTCCCATTCTTTTGTCCTATGTATGTTGCAGGGCAGATTTTGCATGTTATTTCGTAGACTCCTTGGTTTTCTAGCTGGATTTTGTTTTTGGGGTTTCTTAAGATGTTGGTTATTTTTTGGTCAGTGTTGAAGGCTGTCTTGATATTGTGTTTGTGGAGAATTTTGCTGATGTTATCTGTGGTGCCTTTGATGTAAGGGAGGAGGGCGATGCCATTGTCTTGTTCTGTGTCTTGGTTTTTGGGGGGAGTCTCCCTTTGGATTAGGTTGGTAATTGTTTTTCTTTGGAATCCGTTGGAGATTAATACGTTTGTGAGAGTGTGTAATTCAGTTTTCAGGTGGTCTTTGTCGGCTAGGCGTTTGGTTTTGGAGATGAGAGTCTTGGCTACAGAGTTGATCTGTGCAGGGTGGTGATGGGATTGTCCGTTTAAGTAGCGCTACTTAAAAGGCCATCATTTGTTTTTGTAGATTTTCACGGGTGTAGGTATGCTGGTCTTGTTGTATTCGGGTCTTTTCCCTTGTAAGATTGAGATTGTCTTGGCAACGAAATTGTCTTGGCAACGAAATGTCATGTCCTTGGCAAGGACATGAAATTAATTTTGAAGGAACCAGGTTAATCTCCAAAACAGAACACTTCAACAAGAGAATAATTATGGAAGCTATCGAAATAGAGAAACACCCCCACAACATGAATAAACGTGACGATATCTCCCGCCTACCAAACATCTGGAAACCAGCCATAGTCAACAAACGAGCCCCACCCACCACCCAGGCCGTTACAACACGAAACAACAATGTACAGACAGCCAGCACCAATCAACACCAATCTACCAATCATGATACAACCACACAACCAATCACTCCACTTACTGAAACAAAACCAGCACTCCATACCCCTCCATCAAGATTTATAGAAAGACGGCAGCTCCGATCACACTTTAAGCCCAAAACCCAGCCTGAAGATGGCGAGTGAGACCACACACACACACACACACACACACACAGACACACGCATATGGGCATATGCATAATTTATTTATTTTTATTTTTTTGTTATGTTTATGTAGTGTATATTGGAGGTGATGACCCCTTGACAGCTGTATGCAACAAAATTTCATTTTAATGTATGCTCATTGGTGTACTTTCAAAGTGACAATAAAGTTATTCTAAGTTCTGCTCCAGACAAAAAATGTGAATGCATAGAAAGGGGTTGGGGAGTTTCTGCATGCCCAGCCTTGTTTTCAGGTTTAACTTCATTTGCTCTCTTCTCTTTCCATTTAGGTGAGGCAGCTTAGTAAACACTTCAACATCCGAACCTTTTCTTTACAAAAGCCCAGCTCTGATTGACTAGGCATGGTAAAGGTATCATCAGAGGAAAACGTCAACCTGCGGTCTTCAGAGGCACTGTAAATTTGGTAGCCTGTGTAAATATACTTCAACCATCACCATGGAACTAGATTTAACCTGCTTTGGATGCTTTGGGGGCAAAGAACATGTAGGATCCAGAAACCAGAGAGGGCTGTTGTTCACGTCTCTTCCCCTGCTGCTTCATGCCACCTTCCAGAAATGTGCAGACAGTAAAACTACATGATCAGGAGAGGACCTCATGGAATCTTCAAAGAAAGATCATCAGGCACAAAGGCATGGACGGTGGCTTCAGAACTCTAAGATTGCCACAGAACTGTCATCATGGCTATGCTGAGAACGAGGGGCCCAGAAATCGACCCTTGGGAACTAAATTACATTTTTGCAAACTCTCCCACATCCTAAAATCAGAGATCCAGTTATACGAGAGGGGCTTAAAAAAGAAAGAAAGAAAGAATTGATTCTTCTAAAGAGCTCGGAGGTCACAACTTCATTAAGCCATGAGTAGTCAGTTACATTTTCCCAAATGCCTTTTTTCATCCTCTCCCTCCAAATTGCGGCTCATGCCTTGCGAAGAGAGAGTGGGGCCACAGCAAATGCTGTTACTTCAAGCATTGGGGAAGACTGAGTAACAGACATTCTCCCTTCTTGTTTATCATAGGAGAAAGTAGAGATTGTGATAAACAACATTACCATCTTATGGGTTAAGGTAGGCTTGCATCAGAATTGTTTATTAGGTGTGGAACATACTCTTTCCGAGTGATACTGCTTTTCTTGGGTGCAATTAATTGAAAAGAAGAAGTGCGAGTGATTTTGATCCCCATGTTCGGTTTTAGAAATGGTTTGTTTCTGTTTATTATCTGGTTGGGAATCTGTTGAACAATTGAGTGATGGTGAAGACCCAGCACTGATTTTTCTCTTCTGTTTGTACTTTATTTGAAGAAGATTTTGTTGTTGTTGTTTATGGATGTGTGCTTAAATGAAGAGTGCAGCCTAAACCCTTTTTTTTTTTTAAGGAAAGGTTGCACCCGGAAGAAAGTGAGCACAGAATTTTGTTTCCCTATGTAATTAATGGCAGAGGCAACTTTATGAATGGTTTGATAAGGAGGTCCACTTGTTTCATTTTCTTTTTGTGGATGGCACATTCCATTCTGTAGAAAACACTGAGTTGTGAAATTATTATTTATCTTTTCTTTTGTAAACATGAAGCATTATGTCAAAAAAAACAAAATGTACGCAGTGTAAAATCCTAGAACTAATTCTTGCCTTCATTCCTACCCCTTCTTTTCTGTAAATAGTTTTATTTTTCTGATTCTCAAGTCTTACCCCAAATGCTATGTCTGGTATGGCAATGAACGAGGAAAGCCCCTAGCAGGAAAAAGAAATTTCTAGGCATGGAGGGCAAACAATTCTGACTTTTGTTTTGTTTCCTTATATTCCATTGCTATGAAGCAAAACTGGAAATGGGGGTAGGGAGGCTTTTTATTCGTATCAAAGCATTGCACATGGAGTAAAACTTGGGTGTAAAGAAGAATTGAACTTGCTTGAATATTTGATGTTGCAATAGTTAGAATAAAATAAATCAGTTGTGAATCATAAGCGACAGTAAGAAACAGGACATGTAGTTATAATCTCTTGGAACCATTTTCTGTTTTTAAGAAGGTGGTCAGTTCATAGAAGGATCTGCCTTTACAGTTAAGTAATGAATCATTGTAGGAACATTTGGTCTTCGGTCTCTCTCTTTGGGATAATAGTGTTTGTCTTGGAAATAAAGGGGTTGTCAGATCAATGGTATAGTTTTGCACAGGCTACTGTGGCATAAGAATCCTTTAGACAGAAAGTGAGGCTATCCACAGGAGCCAATATTCTTGGGAAGCAGGGTTCCTTACATGTATGCAGGCTTAATGTAAGCTAGCAAATGATCCCATTAGATTCTGCCTAGAAGCATGCATATTATATAGGAACATCTACACTTGTGATGATCAAGAATAGTGCCACTGCAGCTTCCAGCTAACATTTGCTTTTGCATGAGCTTGCTGGCATGTTATATGAGGCCGATTTGCCTGTCTGTCTTCACTGGAAAAAAATGTGATTCTTCTTTCCTACCTATCAGGGCTTCTCAATAAGGAATTTGGTGCCTTAAATGACTCTCCTCAAGTTGAGGGAAAAGTCAGCTGTCTTTAAAAAAAACATTCTTTAAGTGTTGTCCAAGTTAAAGGAGTAGCACCTTTAAACAGGAAAATAGGTTTGTGGGTTTTTCTTTATTTTATTATTGATTTAAAACTGTTTGCAAGTTCGGTGAAAGTCAAATGCACCATTGGTGGGGTTTTAAACACCCTGTTTGGGTTCATCTCTACTGTTCTGAAAATAAAGGTACTGAGTATTGAAGTGGCGGACATTTTGTCACTTCAAGAGGTGGGTGTAACCACTGGCTTCAAATTCTCCTTGAACCTAACCTCATCTTGCTTTCTAGATTACCTCAGTGAATGGAAGATGGCATAGAATGGGATGGGGGGCAGCTGTAACCAGTTCTTCAATAGCGTGCCACTCCCTTACATCCTTTTTTTTTTGCCATTTTAAATAATTATTCCATTTTATGTTCCAAAAACAGATGTTTGTTCTGCCTTGGTTGACTGATGTCTAGGTATCTGTGCTTTGGCCCTTGAAGCAAACCTTCATACAGAGGATGATTCCTGGGCAAAGCAACTCTAAGGACCTGATGCCACGTAGCTCTTTTCCAGACCCTCCACAGTCCAGCAAGATTCAGCTTCCTCTAGCAAAGCTGAATCCAAAACGTGGGTTGCATAGAGAAGCAGATATTGTAAGGACTGGGCCCAGAAACCGTTTGTATAGCCCTCATATATTAGAATACAGCAGTTCAGAACTAGGCATGAACAACAAGAAAACCTGTGGAATGCTAACTAGCTAGAACCCTGATGATTTGTGGTTGGTGTAAGTCCAATAAAAATTATGCATTGGGGCTATGTTCATTTTGACTAGCAGTAGTAAATCATTCAGGGATTTAAATCTTATATAGATTGTTGACTGTTCTCCTCCATGATTTTCAGGAAAGAGTATGTTGGCTAAAAATATTTCATAAAGACTAGCATCTACACACAGATTCAATGAAGAATGAGGCCAGAGTGTCCCCCATCCCACCCCTCCCTGTGCCATTGTTGCTTGAAATGTAATCCTAAAATGTACAGCTTAATAGCGATGGTATTCCAGATCTCCCCAATCAATACCCTTTGAACTTGTTTCTCAGTTCAAAAGAGAGCCAGAATAGGTAGGAATCCATTCTCCACATTTAAGTTGACTCTGGAATACAGGCAAGGTAAGTGCCCTTTTCAGAGTAGGTTCTGTCTGGAAGCAAGAATCAACATAAATATTGGACCAATTGGTTTTTGATTAACTCTGTGATTAACCTTTGGTGTTTTTAGAAAGCCACTGGCTGTCAAGTAAAAATATGAAATCTTTCTTTGTAAGATACCATACCTGGGGAAGAAGAGCAGAACGTGGAAGAGAGAGCTTTACTTTCTCCCGCTTTTTTTCTCCAGAAGGGGAAAATGATAACTGGGTCTCTTTTGGGGAAGAGGGTGTGTGCCTTGGTCTTCATAGGTGCTGACTGCCAGGAACCGTTTCCTACCCTTCTTGGGCAAGGCAACTTCTGGCTTGTATTCTTTGAAGCATTCGGTCCAGCAGATTCTGGGCAGCACAAGTTGTGTCAAAGCAAAACTGACTGTACAGATTACTATTGTTGTTAGTGGGGGAAAAAAATACTTTCGATAAGAAACTATATAATGTCATTGTGGGTTGCTCTGCAGTCTGTCACCCTTCATCAAGATTCATGTCTGTCTTAATGTATTGTGGGAGATTGACAGCCTGGCAATGGATTTGAATTCTGATCCATTAAATGCTATTATTACTGATAAATATTTATTGTATTTAAAAAAAACTTCAAAAAGCCTATTATGACATAAAACTTCAATAAATTTTTCCAAGCTTTTTAATATCTCATCTTCATGGGTGCTTGTTTCATTCCGGAAATGAAAGTATTGGAGGGCTGTCATGTATCAAATCTTGAGTTGTGTCTGTTAAAAACAAGTACTAAACACAAGAGTGTCATAACAGAGTCTTCCTGGGCCAGGGCGGACGTAACATACAGATCTAAGAAGTACGATTGCTCTCTCTTTTGTGTTGGCATTAAATGTGCATGATTTTATTTACAAAATATTGGTCTTAAAAACAAAAATCTATCTGCCAATCAATATTTGTATTCAGAGTATCCTAGAAATAAAAGAACACATATCAATGTAACAAATAGCTGTTGTGGCCCGCCAGATTCGGACAGTGAGGAGGTTGGAGAGGAACGTGGGTCAGTCCTGGAATCTGGAGAAGGCTCTGATGAGGGCTCTGTGTTGGAGTCAGAGGGGGGGGGGCAGGGCTGTCTGACAGTTATCAGCTGCCTTCGGAGTCAGAGATCAGTGAAGCAGACAAACAGCTGGAGCCTGTTCCCAGTGTGTGCATGTGTAGAGTTGCCAGGCAAAGGGAACAGCTAAGGAACAAGAGTCAAATTGGGAGTAAGGCCATGGTGGATGGTGAATAACCCCCCCCCCCCAGGGAATAAAAGAGGAGTGAAAGAGGAGTGGAGTTTGCAGGAGACAATTAGTTCGCTTACCATATTTTTCGGAATATAAGATGCACCGGAGTATAAGACACACCAAAGTTTTGAAGACACAAATTTTAAAATAAAGTAGGTAGGTAGGTAGAGGGATAGAGAGGGAGAGAAAGAGAGAGAAATACAGTAGATAGGTAGGGAGAGAAAGAGAGTAGGTAGGTTGGTAGGTAGAGGGATAGAGAGAAATAAGAGGGAGAGAGCGTGTGTCGGTAGGTAGGTAGGGAGAGGGATAGAGAGAAATAGAGATAGAGAGAAATACAGTAGATAGGTAGGGGGAGAGAGAGTAGGTAGGTTGGTAGGTAGAGGGATAGAGAGAAAAATACAGTAGATGAGAGAGAGAGAGAGTGGGTAGGTAGATAAAGGGAGAGAGAAATACAGTAGGTAGGTAGGGAGAGTGTGTAGGTAGGTAGAGGGATAGAGAGAGAAATAGAGTGATAGAGAAATACAGTAGGTAGGTAGGGAGAGAGAGTGTGTGTAGGTAGGTAGGTTGGTAGAGGGATAGAGAAATAGAGAGAGAAATACAGTAGATAGGTAGGTAGGTGTTTCTGCTGGCACAACACTTGATCAATGTAATTCTCATCAATCAGTTAAAAAGCTTTCCAAAAAGAAGGGGGGGGAGTTATTGAACTCTGCAAACCTCACGAAAATGGGCCCATTTTTTCCCCAAAAAAGGCATGAATAGCCTGGGGGGGGGGGGGGCTTGCAGAGTGCTTCCGGGGAGGTGGGAAGGCTAAAAAAGAGCAAAAAAGGCCAGTTTTTCACGAAAACGGGCCCGTTTTTGTCAAATAAATTGCATGCATAGCCTTATGGAGGCTTATATAGAGTGCTGCTGGTGGCTGGGGGGCAAAAAAAGGCCTGTTTTTTACTCATTTCTGTCCTCCCCAGCCCCCAGGAACTCTCCGAAAGCCTCTATAAGGATATGCACGGCCATTTTGGTGAAGTGGGCAGGGCTTTGGGAGACAAAAAATGCTGTATTCTGTGTATAAGATGCACCCAGATTTTCAGCCTCTTTTTTGAGGAAAAAAGGTGCGTCTTACCACTCCGAAAGATACGGTAATCAGTTTGGGACTCTCCAAGTCTCCTTGTTAAGTTTTGAAGCAGCTCTCCTTGCCAAGTTTTGAAGCAGCTCTCCAAGACAGATAAGGTCCATGACTGTAAGTTCACCCTTGAAAGACTTTGCTGGATGTGAATAAGAGGAATTCACAGTAACATAATAAAAAGGGGTTTTTTATCGGGACAAGGAGTCTGATTCGTTGTTTGGGGAACCCTAGGTCAGAAAAGCGAGAGTATTAAAATGTGTGGAAGTTAAAAATAAATGCTGATGCAATACTTTTTCTCCTAATTGGGAAACTCCAGGTTCTTTCCAAAGGTTGTCAGGTGGAAGAGAGGGATTTGGCTTTCGGGAGGCAAGAAACAGAAAGGAATTTCACAGAATCATAGAATCATGTGACTGAAAAGACCTTGGAGATCTTCTAGTCCAGTGATGGCGAACCTATGGCATGTGTGTCACAGGTGGCACGAACCATTTGTCAGGGCACGCGAGGCACTGCCCTGTCAGCATGTGCGTGCTGGCCAGCTGAGTTCACCCTTTTTTAAAGCCATTTTTCGCCCTCCCCAGGCTCCAGAGCCTTTATAGGAGCTTGGGGAGGGCGAAAAGAGCCTCCCCCGCCCCCCCGGAGGTCTTCCGAAGGCTTCATGAGCTTCCCTGACGCCTTCAGAGCGCAAAAAACCAGGCCTACGGGCAAACCAGAAGTTCGGGAATGGACTTCCGGTTTGTTCAGAGGGTCGTTTTAACTGCTCCAGAGGCTTTGGGGAAGCGTCCTGAAGGTCCCTGAAGCCTCCAGAGGGCTTCCGGGGGGGTGGGGGAGGCTGTTTTCACCCTCCCCAGGCTCCTATAAAGCCTCTGGAGCCTGGGGAGGGCAAAAAAAGCATGCAAAAAATGGGGGGGGGGAGCGAGAATCTAGTCCAACCCTCTATTCAAGGCAGGGGTTCTTATATCATCCCAAACAAATGGTTGTCCAATTTATTTGGAGCAGAGAATTTGAACTTGGAGCAGGGAAAAACAATGCCTATCCTGGCAACGATATAAATATTAGTCTGAAAAGAGACAAGGATTAAATATGACGCAAAATACAAATGCTATGGTTGCCTGAATCCAGAGCATTACCATCGTTTGATAAATAGGAAGCCTGGTTCTCTGCAGATGTTTTGGACTTCAGTTTCCATCAGGCCTAGACATGGAACAATCAAGGCATTGGGGAGTTGCCCAAAATATCTAGCAGGCACCAGGTTGTCTGTCTCTGATATTAGATGATGTGAATAGGTTTGTTCTTAAGATGACTGGAAGGGTCATGCTCCAAGGATTTAATTCCCCAATTCATTGATGTAGAATAGCCCAGTGTGGAAGTGCATTTTCAACAGCTCTCAGCAGGTCTTTCCATTTGGGGAAATAATAACAGAAAGGCCTCCTTTTCCAAGTCCATACTTTTCCACAAAAGAACTTGCACTGGACATGAAGAATTGAGTTCCAGTCCCAAATGGCTGGCTTTCATTCTCCAATTCAATGACCCAAAAATGCAACTGGAGGCGCAGCTGACACCAATAACCAATTCTAGAGGATGCTTCAAGATGGCTGCTTTCCAGACAGTTGTGGTTTTAACCTGCTAGATTTCCTGGGTTATTCTGTGTGAGAGAAGGAGAGGTAGAAATGAACAATTAAAGGAGACCAATGCCAGACAGTGGCAACAACTGAAAACAATCTCATAACTGTTTATCTCTGTGTCAAATTCAAGGCCCCCGGACCAGATCCAGCCCACGGGATGCATAGTTTTGGCCAGTGGGGCTGCCCTGGGAACAGCAAAAGACCGGCCTGTGGTGCCTCTGCCAGAGAAAATGGAGATTGGAAGGACCCCACGCAGCTCTCCCAAGCTCACTGGCAAAGCATTGCAAGAGGCCATTACAGCTGAAAATGGAACTCGGGGGCCCATTTTCACTGACAGAGCGCTTGAGCCACACCAGGCATCCCCAACATGAGTGACAAAGAGCTGGCCACACCCATCCTGGCCACGCTGGCCCCCCGAGGTCAAACACAAGCCTGATGCGGCCCTCAAATCGAGTTTGACACCTCTGGTATATCTGAACACATGCTGTTTGCATATGATGATGTAATAAAGCAGCCAAGTTGCTGAAATGGGAATTGGGTTATCCTTGGTTTGACTCTTAACATAGACTCATGCAATGCAATTAAATCTAAGTTTTAGTTAACAAAATGCCTCTGTTTGCCTCCAAATCATGTGATGGCCTGGCTCATAAAACATATCAACACAATAGAGCATTTGTGCAGTAGTTGAATTAAGAATGCAAGTTTTGCTTTGTCAGCTGATGAAAAAGTTGCTGATCCAGCAGCATGAAAAAAAAAAATGAGTTCCCAACCTTGATTACATGGGCCTCATCCTCACTGCAAAACACATTTCTCCAGTTCCATTGCTCCTCTTGGTTGATTATTTAGTGTTTTCAAGATGAAGAAAGCTGTAATTCCGTTGTCGAAACTCTGTTTTGCATGAAGAAAGTCCACGGTTTTATCTTCAATCTTTCCAGGTAGAGGGAAAGACTAGTTGGGAACCTGCTACCAGTTAATATAGACAATACAGATAGTCCTCGGCTTACGGCCACAATTGAGCCCAAAATTTCTGGCGTTAGGTGAGGATTTGTTGAGTTTTGCCCCATTTTATGACATTTCTTGCCAGGGTTAAGTGAACCACTATAGTTGATAAGTTAGTAATCTGGTTGTTAAATGAATTGGCTTCCCCATTGACTTTGCTTACCAGAAGGTTGCAAAAGTTAAGCACATGACCCAAGGATGCTACAACAGCCATAAGTATGAACCAGTTGCCAAGCATCTGAATTTTGATCACATGATCATGGGGATGCTGCAACGGTCATAACTGTGAAAAACAGTCATAAGTCCCTCTTTTCAGTGCTGTGGTAACTTTGAACAGTCACTAAATGAACTGCTGTAAGTCTACAACTACCTGTATGGTGTTAGGTGGCAAGATGAGCAACTTTGCAGAACAGTTGAGACCGCCAAAAATGTTAATGTATTCTTGGAGTTGTTGATTGTATTCCTGACACACACATTTAGGAATGAAGCACCCATGCAAGAAGAATGGGCGAGTGTGTTGTGCATGCTCTATAGCACGGGTGTCAAACTCAAGACCTGCGGCCTGGATGCGGCCTGCGGGGTGCTTAGATCTGGCCCACGGGGCCACCCTAGAAACAGTGAAGGATCATGCCTCTGCCAGCAAAAACGGAGGGCTGCGCACAGCCCTCCTGGGCTCCATTTTCACAGCCCTCTGCAGGATGTTGAGCTGACAATGCCCACCCTGGCCATGCCCATTCAGCCCCCTGAGGGCCCTGATGCGGCCCTCAATGAAATCGAGTTTGACACGCCTGTGTCTATAGAGCAATTACAAATCCTGCCTCTCACCTTCTTTTCTCCCCAAATTCTGATTCTACCCAGGGCCACTACAGCATTTTCTGTAGATAGCTTTAAGCAGATACCATCACTCACCATCTGAAATGTCCAGCAAATCTTCCATTTCTTGCTGGATGCGCAGGAGGAGAATTTCCTGCAATAGCTCCTCCCGCAGGCTCTTTGGCGCGATGCCCATGCGCTCCAGGGTTTCCTCGGAGAGGCGCAAGAGAGCCTTGCCAGAGATGGCATGGCTATTGGCTGCCTCCAGCAGTGGGCTGCCTGGAGTTCCCAAGGTTTTTCCTCTTAGCCAGGCACACACTTCGGCTGCCGTCCACTGTGCCACCGGCCGCCTTGCTTCCTCCTCCTTTGAACCCTGTAAGGAGCCAAGCTGCTATTTTCATTGATTTATTTTACCTTTTGCGCATCACATCAACTCTCAACAGTATACACTGAATGCTCAACTTACAACCAGTGGTGGGTTCCTGCCGAACCGGTAGTGGTTTGGTGGCCTGGGTCACTGGAACTGACAGTGACCCAGGCCTGCCATGCCCCTGAACTGGTTCTCCCTTGTTTTTTGCTTCTGCGCATGCGCAGAGCAATTTTTATTGCACTGCGCATGTACGCAGCGTGCATTAAGCGTGCATGCACGTGTAGCGCTCATCAAGTGTGCATACAGCTCACATCAAGCGTGCATGCGCATGGTGCAGCCATGAGCAAACCGGCAGTAGCGATTGCCAGAACCCACCCATGCATTATTGATAATGATATAAATAATCTGTTACCAGAACATAGTAACTTTGACTAGGTTACTTCTGCCCCCAAACCTTTGGCTAACACCACCCAGAATCACTGAGAAAATATGAGAAAGAAAGAAAGAAATAACTGAATGATGTCATTAAGATGTCTGAAAATGTTGTTTCAGCAAACATTCTCAAGCTGAATACTCTCCTTTGGGGAGTATCACAAGTCAGAACTGGTTGAACAATCATATCTTGATCCAAGTAATTGGAGCACTAAGTGTATTGGAGCACTCAACCACTCAGAGCAGAGGTCTTCAAAGCTGGCTGGCGAATTCTGGGAGTTGAAGTCCACAAGTCTTAAAGTTGCCAAGCTTGGGGACCCCTGGCTTAGTGGTAATATAGAGAGAGGGAGCAGGGAGAAGATGGCATCCAAGCTCACATTTCCCATCCCTACTGTTACTTTCTAAAATGCATTCTTCAGGTCAAGAGAGGAAAACCTTATTGCTCTGGACTCCAATCTCCTAAACTAGTTTGGCTAGTTGCCAAGGTTGATAGCATCAAAGCTGCTCCTGGGAGATCAAAGGAATTCCCACTATCTTTAAACCAAAGTCCTCTATCAGGTTGTTCTCATGTCATAACCGGTTGCAAAGCAAAGCTTGCAATCAATCTAAACTTATTTAATACGGCCTAAGTGTTCAACCACTATCGCCTTCCACCAGTTTTGCTCAAAAAAGGACAAATTTGTGACCAAAGCCATTGTTAAGAAATCTTCTAGATTCAGCAGATTTCACAGTAGTGTGAAATCCTGGACGATAAAGAATACAATCAATATAATGTAAAGTCTAAACCAGTGATGGCAAAACTTTTTCTTATTGCATGCCAAAATTGTGTGTGCACACGCTATCATGCATATGCGCACATGTGCATGCGTGCCCACACCAATTGAATCCTCCCCACCCATATGCGTATGCGCGCATGGCCCCTCCCCAGGCTCCGGAGGCTTTCCTGAAGGCTGGGGAGGGCAAAAACGGCCACAACAAGCCAACTGGGAGTTCGGGAACGAACTTCCAGTTGGCATGTTGAACTTGTTTTTTGCCCTCCCTAGCCTCCGGAGGCTTTATTGAAACCTGGGGAAGGCGAAAATGGCCTCGTCCGGCCCTCCGGAAGGCTGAAAATCAACTGCCGGCCCGCACATGTGCACCGGAACTGTCTTCTGGCATGCCAGCAAATATGGATCCGCGCACCACCTGTGGCACATGTGCCATAGGTTCACCATCACGGGTCTAAACTAACAGAAGTCTCTGGCCAACAGCAGCATATGCCATTCAGTTGTAATATTTCCACAGGTTTTCTTTCTGCCCCTCAAGGGAGAATGGAGTTACAAAAATTATTATTCATTATGAACTAGTAGAAATTATGGAAGAGCTTAGAAGGATTCCATGGTTTAGTAACACAGCATCTGTTCTGTGTATAGAGTGGACCAGATTCAATATGTGTCATTTTCCGACAGAGATATTCAATTGATAAAGAGGGTGGTGAAGATCCTTTTCCATCTGAGTCAATGCAATACAATGCCAGGTGGTTTAGTTTTGCCTGACATGAAGCAGCCTCTTTTCCATAATTGATCTGCGGGCACCTCCATTACTGCTTATTCTGATTAAGGACTTTTGCAGCGCTTTGGATTCATTTTCCGAATGGTGCCTCAGAACATCCAGCAGCAGTTGGTTTGTTGCAAGCAGTGCTATGTTCACACATTCCTGCATTCTTAAAAGCATGTTTTAGAGATTGACTGCAAAGCACTCTACAGCGCCGTACTATGCACAATTTAAGATGGTCTTAGAACTGGATTAATGGATAAGCGCATTTTGGCAAGAATAAATACAATGTAAATGGTTTGCCATTTTTTTGCTCTAGAACAGGGGTGTCAAACACGATTTCATTGAGGGCCGCATCAGGGTTGTGTTTGACTGTGGAGGGGGTGGTGGCTAGGGGGCATCGCCAGCTCAATGTCACTCATGTAGAGGGGCGCCTGTGGCGACCCAAGCGCTCTGCCAGCGAAAACAGACTCCCTAGCTCCATTTTCGGCCACAACGGCCTCCTGCAGCCCTCTGCCAGCAAAAACGGAGGAATCTGGGAGGGACGTGAGCTCCGTTTTTGTCAGCAGAGGCACCGTAGGATGGTTCACTGTTTCCATGGCGACCCCACGGGCCAGATCTAAGCACCCTGTTGGGCGGATCCAGCTTGCAGGCTTTGAGTTCGACACCCCTGCTCAAGAACATAAAAGTGCCAGAATCTGCACTCCGCATAAGGATGAAACATTTATGGCAGATTGCTGGAGCCAGAGGAAGGAAAGGAGCCAAAGTCCAAAGTGCTTAGTTAATATCCAGGAAGGGGGACTGGCTCACCTTCTCTAAGCTTGCAGGCTCTGCTTGTGATTCCTCCATGCCGTTCAAGTCTCCCAATCCCTTCTTAGCATTGCTCTCCATCGGGATCATGAGCTGAAGGAAGCGAGTACACAAGGCCCTAAAGCAGGTGGGCAATATACTGTTGACAAAGCAGAAAAATAATTTTAAGGAAAGGATCCTGGAGTCCTCTGATACACATTACAAGTAGTTTTGGGTTTGGCTCATTGTGCAAAAGGCTGCCAGCCGGTGAGTTAATATAAAGGTTTGTCATCAACAGAGCTCAAAAGTCACTCTTCTTTCCAAAAACCGGAATCCCATAACCAACCCTCCCTTCTGTAAAACAAGATCAACAATCCAACGTAACATATTGACATTAAAATGGGAGAGGTTTAGGACCAGGTTCTGCAGGGTTAAAGCCTCCTCCTGTCTTACACCTTATTCAGCAAGGGCTACGTTCCTCCCTGCCCTTTTGCGTGTTTTACCTCATGTCATGTCAGGTAACATAAGGCCCTGGGGGACCTTTGCACAGGTTCGTTTTGTGCACTATTCGCACCCTTTCCTCAATAAGGAGACCCTTCAGACAATCACTCATGCCCTGGTCACCTCATACCTGGATGATTGCAATGTGTTGTACATGAAGGTGTCCTTGAAGACTATCTAGAAGCTACACCTGGCTTGGAATGCAACAGGTGCAGGCAGTAACAGGCACCTCTCGGTGTGCATATGTATTACCACTATTGTGTAAGCTAAACTGGCTGTCAGTCGGTTTCTGAGAGCCAGTTAAGGTGCTGATTATTGCCTATAAAGCTTGTTATGGCATAAGGCCTGGATATCTGGGAGGCTGCTTATTTCCAATAGTTTCTGCCCAAGCAGTATCTTCCAATAGAGTGGAAGTTTTCCTCTTGTTGTTGTTAGTTGCGAAGTTGTGTCTGACCCATCGTGACCAGAGGAGGGTTCCTACCGGTTCGGACCAGTTTGGCTGAGTAGGTAGTAACTCGGCCTGCCATGCCCCCAAACCGTTTCTATCGGTGGTGCCATAGGCGCCGCCATCTTGTTTTTTGCTTCTGCGCATGTGCAGAAGCTATTTTTTCATATGGTGTAAGCACATAGCGTGCATCAAATGCGCATAGCTGCATCAAATATGTAGTGTGTGCATCAAATGTGCATAGTGTGCATCAAGCGCACGAGCATCAAGTGCACGAGCATCATGTTTCTGAACAACCCGGCAGTAGCAGCAGCTGGAACCCACCTCTGATCGCGACCCCATGGACAACGTTCCTCCAGGCCTTCCTGTCCTCTACCATCCTCTGGAGTCCATTTAATCTCAGACCTACTGCTTCAGTGACTCCATCCAGCCACCTCATTCTCTGTCGTCCCCTTCTTCTTTTGCCCTCAATCTTTCCCAGCATTAGGCTCTTCTCCAGTGAGTCCAGTGAGTTTCCCTCTATTAAACATTATCTTCTCATGGGACCAAGGAAGCACACCTTCTCTGTTGTGGCCTCCAATCTGTGGGACAGCATCCCCTCCAGAGATAAAAATGGTACGTCGCTCCTAGGATTCTGAAAAGCTTTGAAAACCTGGCTTTGATCTCAGGCCTACGACTGATGTTTACGATTTGTTTAAGATGCCATTTTTTGTTTGTCTTTGCTGTTCATAGATAGTTTAGTTTGGGCTGTCTCTGAAATTCAACATTTTTAGTTGTCTTTATGTTTCCCCTAGTTTTGTACACTGCCCAGAGTTCACTGGAATTGGGTGGATAATAAATTGAAATAAATAAACAACATAATTCACACTTGATTTCTGTCTGGTACTTGGAGAAATCTTAGCCATTTTGATAAACATGTACTTCTGAGATTTGTTTGACTAGGAAGGCATTGCGTAGCCTAGCTACACAATGAAAAATATACACAAACTACACAATGAAAAATATACACAAAGCTACACAATGAAAAATATGCCCACTGGACTAGGAAGGCATTGCGTAGCCTAGCTACACAATGAAAAATATACACAAACTACACAATGAAAAATATACACAAAGCTACACAATGAAAAATATGCCCACTGGACTCACACGAAACCAAATCCTCACCTTCCAAAAGGGCACCTTTTTATATAACGTTCACCTTTCTTCAACATCTTGCCTAATTGCTTTGGCAACATCTTACAAAAACTTCCCAGAGAAACTCCTTCAACCAGCCTACCCTATAAGAAAGATGCACCGAAGGCAGAAAGACTGATATAATCATGAGAATCTGTGGTTACTTGCTTGCACACAGCTGGACTGACTGGCTGCTAAATTTCTTTCAAAGTGTGAGATTTAGAGAAATGGAAGCAAAATGACTCAACAGAAAACTTTAGGAATCTCACCATCTGTCAGATGTTCCTTACAAAGTCCTACACACCCACACCCACACAAGCACACCCACACAAAAATATGGGGTAGCCTATTCCCCCAATCTAGTCCTTTCTGATAAATGGGCCACAAACTCCAACATCCCCAACTAGCTTAGTGAATAACCAAGAGCAGCGATGGCGAACCTTTTTTGGCTCGCGTGCCATAAGTGGGGGGAGCTCAGGGGGGGTCGTGTGCAGGCGTGCCACACCCATAATGCAATGCGCGACTCCCCCAGTGCGCATGCGCGCACTACAGGCGTGAACCCCCCCATTTTTGCATGCTTTTTTTCGCTCTCCCCCGGCTCAAGAGGCTTTATAGGAGCATGGGGAGGGCGAAAACAGCCTCCCCCGCCCGCCCGGAAGCCTTCTGGAGGCTTCAGGGACCTTCAGGAGGCTTCCCTGAAGCCTCCGAAGCAGTCAATACGACCCTCCGAGCAAACAGGAAGTCCGGTTTGCTCGGAGGATCGTTTTAAGCACTTCATAGGCTTCAGGTACCTTCAGGAGGCTTCCCTGAAGCCTCCGGAGCAGTCAAAACAACCCTCCGAATGAACAGGAAGTCCATTTCCGAACTTCCGGTTTGCCCATAGGGCAGGTTTTTTGCGCTCCGGAGCCTTCAGGGAAGCTCATGAAGCCTCCGGAGGACCTCCGGGGGACGGGGGAGGCTCTTTTCGCCCTCCCCAGGCTCCTATAAAGCCTCTGGAGCTTGGGGAGGGTGAAAAATGTCTTTAAAAAAGGGTGAACTCAGCGCCTTGCGTGCCCTGACAAATGGCTCCGTGTGCCACCTGTGGCACGTGTGCCATAGGTTCGCCATCACTGACCTAGAGCAATGTTTTTGAAACTTGGCCACTTTAAGATGCGTGGATTTCAACTCCCAGAATTCTTCCTCCTTTCAAGTCCAACTTGTATATTTGTAACAAACACATGATTAAGCCCTGCAAGCCTTTGATGACCTTCTTCCAAAGGAAATAACAAAGTGAAGTCCAGAGAAAGAAGTAAACTCTAGCTAAATATTGCACTTCTGAAATGTCACAGCTAGTTTTGTTTTAGTTTTGTTCTCTTTTGCTTTGATAGCCGGCCAGGATTATTTACCCTTTAGCAATCAAGGTATTGCCTTGTGATATCTTCTACTGCTAAAACATCCCACTTACAGAATGTCAACCCTCGTGAGATGAAACAATCATGCCCAAAGTGATCGTGGACAATTTGGGATAAATATTCATGAGAATCTGTCTGCACCGGAAGTACCTGCCACTCCAGATTGATGCAAGGCCCTCCACGCATCAACACCCAATATACAGCAAATTGCACTCCTGACCCTATTTCCAAAAATTCGGTTTTGCGGCAAAAAGCAAACCCCTTAAACATGACAGTTACAAATTCACTTCCAGGCTGTGGACAGATGGAGAGAACACCATTTCAAGCCCTCCCTGTAGTTCAGAGTTGATAAGGAGCATAAACGCCTGCACGTTCAAGGAGAGAGATGCACTTACCAAAGTTGTGGAAGTGGAATTAAATATTCCTAGGCTCACCGATGTCGTGGGCCCATGCCAGGAATTGAATCTTGTCCACTGGGAAGATCTAGAATGGCCTTGACGACACTCACAGTTTTTGTCCCTCAGCTTCAGCCTGGCTCTGTGGTAGAGTAGTTCCTCGCCTTTGTGCTAATCTCCAAACATACCTGGAGATTTTTCTCAGCTCCTTCCCCTCCCCTTCCCCAGTCTCCTCCTTTTCTGATTTCAAATCCAGGCAGGAGAGCCCTTGTATTTCCTGACTTGCAGCCACACAACCAAACAGGCACGTTCATGTCCAGGTGTCTGCAGGAGCCATCTGGAAAAAAAATTCCCTCCTCTTTGCCTTAGGAATCTAATCTGAAGCACTCTCTTTTCACTCATGTGCAACCTGACATGCATATATACACCCATCCATGTTTGCTTTAACTTCAAGGCAATTTACAATTTGATTGATCCTGCTTCCTGTTTCACGCCAAGAATGGTTCCTATCTATGTGGATCCTGTTTGCAAAACATACTAAACCAGAAGTAGTTATGCCTTGGAGACACCCACGTTCGGGACCATAGATTAAGTTTGTATATCGGGGTAGACCACACATCCAAACCATAACGCTGTGTGATGTCTCAACCTGCCCTAGGGTGAATCAATGGTTCACCTTCTGCTTTGGGATTTGTGTATCTGTCATTGTAAAACGAGATCTGAAGGGAAAAATGAATCTCAATCTTCTTCCCTTCCCCCTCCATCCCCTGGGGGAATGGGGAAGGAGAGTGCAGCTGAACCTCTTCTACGCAACATAAGCATATTAACACCATCTGTCCTACTCAGCAGATTTGCAGGGGAAGAAAGAGACTAAGCAAACCTCATTAAGCCTTATTTATCCCCTTTTGCAGGAGGGCTCGCTTCTCAGATTTACTCCCATGACTGGGCTTTGGAGGTGGCTTGGTACAAAAACAGCCAATTCCATTGGCACAAACATTCTAGAGCCATGATGGCGAACCTATGGCATTTGTGGCACAGGTGGCACGCAGAACCCTCTCCGTGGGCACGCACGCCATCGCCAGCTGGTCTTCGGGCTTGTGGCTTGCACATGCGGGCCGGCCAGCTGATCTTTACAAGCGCTGGAGCACCAGAAAATGGGCAAGAACCAGGCTGTTTTTCAGGCTGTTTTGTGGGCCATTTTTTGGGCTGGGCTGCTTTCAAGAGATTTTCAGGCTGTTTTTCGGGCCAAAAAACAGCCTGAAAAACAGGCAAAAAACAGACATCTGTGTGCCGGTCAGCTGTTCGGGTTTCCGGTGCTGAAGCACACGCATATACATGTGTGTTCCGATTTGGGCATTTGGTGCCAAAAGGTTTGCCATCACTGTCCTAGAGGAAATCAAATTTGGCTGAACAGCAGTTTATGATGTGAACTACAAGTGGTCCTCGACTTACAATGATTTATTTAGTGACTGTTCAAAGTTACAATGGCCCTGAGAAAAAGGGACTTATGACCGGTTTTCTTACACTTATGCCTGTGGTCAAAATCCAAACACTTGGCAACTGGCATGTATTTATGACAGTTGCACTGTCCCAGGGCTGTGTGACCATCTGCAACCTTTCCAACCAGCTTCTGACAAGCAAAGTCAATGGGGGAAGCCAGATTTGCTTCATAAACCAACAATTCGCTTAACAACTGCAGCAAGAAAGGTCCTTAAATGGGGCAAAACTTACCTAACAACTGTCTTGCTTAGCAATGGAAATTTTGGGCTCAATTGTGGTCATAAGTCTACGACTACCTTTATCTTATAGTGGAACAATCTATTTTGAAGGATGGTAGGGTTTTATCCCTGAAAGTATTCACCAAATTTCCTCACTACTAATTTATATTCTTTTATACCAGCTGAACTCCAGGTTTCTTTCTCACCCTTAGGTAAAGGTAAAGGTTCCCCTTGCAAATATGTGCTAGTCATTCCCGACTCTAGGGGGCGGTGCTCATCTCAGTTTCAAAGCCGAAGAGCCAGTGCTATCTGAAGACATCTCTGTGGTCATATGGTCGGCATGACTAAATGCCAAAGGCGCACAGAACACTGTTCCCTTCCCACCAAAGTGGTCCCTATTTTTCTACTTGCATTTTTACGTGCTTTCGAACTGCTAGATTGGCAGAAGCTGGGACAAGTAACGGGAGCTCACTCCGTTACAGGGCACTAAGGATTTGAACCGCCGAACTGCCGACCTTTCTGATCGACAAGCTCAGTGTCTTAGCCACTGAGCCACCACGTCCCATATTCTCACCCTTACATTTTGCAATTCTTTGATAAGAGCCAGGCACCAAATCCTTGGTAAAGGATATAAAATAAATAGAGTTGCTAAGGCTTTTTATGCTTTTCTCAGGGAGGGTATAGAAGTCTTGCTGCCATGCCAGATTGCCTACTCCCTAATTTTTTAATTTTGGGGGTTAATGTTAATCCCTGGATATTTTAATTAATCCTACTTATTGAGCAGACGTACTTATGCAATGGCTGTGGCTGAGTGAGCTTCAAAAGTGGAGTTTTTGAAATACGTTATAAAGTAATAAAGGCAGGATAAAAATCTAATAATTTTTTTTTAAAAAATTGCTGGCTGGGAAGAATCAAATGCAAATACTTCTACACTATGGACACCAGGAGTCGCTGCAGATGCCTTTTAGATGAGGGAACTCTACAGAAACATTTATGCAGTTTATCTATATCTGGAAGGGTACAGATCAGGCAATTAAAAGCCTCTTCGTATCATGTTGCTAAAACAACTCTACAGGCCCTATGCCCGTTATGGCGAACCTATGGCATGAATGCCGGAAGTGGCACGCAGAGCCATCTTTCTGGGCATGCCAGCCGTTGCCCATTGCTCTTTTAGGTTACAGTGCCCACATGCACGCTGGCAGCTGGTCTTCCCAAAGACCATGTGATCACGCGTGCCAGGGAACTGTTCTTCCAGCGCTCTCATGTGCACATCTCCACTTTCAGCACTCGGTGCTGAAAAGTTTCGACAACACTGCACTATGCCAGCTATTCAAACCTAGCTGAGCTAAATCGTCCACTTGGAAGATATCTCAGCGCTTCCCTGTTCTTATAAATTTTCCATCCCATGTAATCAGCATGTATAAACCCATAGTTTGAATCTCCTAAGCCAGTGTTCCCAACCTTAGCAACTTCATATGAAGATATGTGGACTTCAACTCCCAGAATTCTCCAATCAGCTATATTGGGAGATGAAGTCCACTAGCTTACCCCTTGTTTTCTTTGCCATTTCAGGGAAGGCTACCGTATTTTTCAAAGTATAAGATGCACCTTTTCCCCATCTAAAAGAGCATGGAAATGTTGGTGCATCTTATACATCCATTTTTGGCCTCCTAAATCCCTACCCCCACATCCCATTTTTGCAAAAAACGGGCTGTTTTTCACAAAAACTGAGACTTTTTTGCCTTCCCTCAGCCCCAACAGCATTTTGCAGGCTTCAGCAGGGCTGGGGGAAGGCAAAAACGCTGTTTTTGCCTTGCCTCAGCCCTGCTGAAGCATACCGAGTGCTGCTAGGGGCTGAGGGAAGGCAAAATCTTTTTTTTCTTACTTACCTCTTCGAAATCTTGGTGCGTCTTATACACTGGTGCGTCTTATAGTCCGAAAAATACGGTATAGGCTTCTTTTTCTCATAACTGCTGGTGCAGAGTGAAAGGAAGTTTCTGATGTTCACTGAGTCCCATGTGGAAAGCAAACTTTGGAACTTAGTAGGGAATTTCCTTTCCATTTCTCGTTCCTGACTCTATAGGCTTCTGAACAGGTGAGAAACCAGTCCTTCCTCTTCTTGTTATCCTTGCATCTCAGTTTTGTGTTCACAGAGCAAGCATGATACTTCGGATTTGGGGCACAGCAATCGAGATCGGCAGTCTGCACAGATTAGCAAGCCCTGATACTAGTATGGGCACTTCTAGTTTGGTTAGCTGGGATTCCAAATAATCACCGGCAAAAGCATTGGGAAAGCCAGTTGACAACTGAGATGCCACAACTTTCATCAGAGGTGGGTTGCTCCTGGTTCAGGAGAACCAATAGTGGTAATTGTATGTGGGTCGCTGAACCGGTAGTGACAGCTGGCTGGCCACGCCCCTGAACCGGCTCGCTCCTATGTTTGCCCTGCCTGGCCTTCGCCATGTACATCCACAAAACTGCCTCCTCCTGCCTACACACAGGTAAGCATTTTTGCTAACCTAGCCCCCCATCCCCACCAGCCAGCATTTCCTGAAGCCACCGGCACTGCAACCCCTCTTCCCTTGGAGCTCCAAGCGGTGGGCGGGGCGGTAAGGTCTCAACAATTTTTCCCCTGGCGGTAAAAAATGCTGAGAGGGATTTCTTGCGGGTGTGTAGGGACTTTGACTTATGACATGTTGGGCCCTTCTCTCAAGCTCAGCCTGGTCATCTCCTACAATAATTTCTTTTTTTAGGACTATTGGAACAAGACATTCAAGACTAGGAGTGAGATGTGTGTGTGTGTGTGGAAGAGCATATTTAATCCTTCCTAAATCTGTGTAACACTGCTTTAATCAGACATTCTGACATGCAACAGTACTTTCATACATCATGCTAAGCCACTGACCTCATTTTCATCCAGCATGGTATAATTCCATCTAATACTTAACTCTGGATATTGGGTTGAAGCTGACCACAGTACTGGTTTTACAGGGACAGGTTACATATATGATAAAATGCAGGTCAGTTTGATTTTCCAGCACCACAGCTACTAACATTTTCCACGCACACACCCCATACTTCCCTGAATGAAGTCTGATAGCTTTTGAAATTGGGAATGGAGGCTGGGTGGGAAGAATTGGTATTAAAATGAAACCTCTTCAAACATTTGAATTGAACAAGATGGTTAAGCAGGCTTGAGCTGTCATTAAAGCAGCAGAAGGGAAAAGCACCAGAAAGCAGATAGCTGAGAAAGTCCAGCTTTTCTGTATCCTAAAACTGGGACAATCTGATAAAAAACAACAACAGTGACACATGTGTTCCAGTCTTCTTTCTCATTTATTAAGGCTGATGTCAGATAAATACTGTTTAGAACATTTAGATTATTTTCCCTTAACAAGAGGTTTTCCTTTTAAAGAAACCTCAAAGCCTTGTTGTCCACTTGAAAACTTAAGAACGATGCTCTTTGCATAGCAAATTTTGCTTTATCGCTCATTACCAGACAACTTTACAGAACGCAGCGTGCCAACTTACAATATTATTCTCATGGTAGGAAAAAGTAGTTAGCTATTGATAAGTGGCAGGAAACCTACATCAACGTAAATATCCAGATAAAACATATGTGGCTTTCTCCATTTACTGTGAAATAATTTTTTTGAAGGCACTAGAAAATATTAACAAAAGCCACCGAGAGTCCTTTGTAGGAAAGTCCAGAGATATATTTTGGAGCATTATTACTACATTCGTTGTCTTGCAGATAACAGGCAAATCCCCTCGTGCCAATTTTCATCTCCTTACTGCGGATAATTCTCAATAACCATTGCATGGCCCTGCAGCAAGAGAAGAAGTGAAATTACTCAACAAGAGAGAAACAAAATTCCCATCCCAAGAAAGAAGAAAGAAAAATGAACATTGGAAAAATAGGATTGCAAAAGGAAACCTTGTCAAGCACAGGGCAACTATGGCTATGCGACATTGAGTGTAGAACCAATTTGTTCTGATGGTTAAAGGACTAGGTTAGAAACCAGGAGACAGTGAATTCTAGTCTTGCCTTAGGCATAAAACCCAGCTGGGTGACTCTCTCTCAGCCCAATACACTGAGTTATTTGTTGTGGGCAAAATAGGAGAAAGGAGTATAGGTAGTCCCCGACTTACAATGATTCATTTAGGGACCGTTCAGCACTGAAAGAAAAAGTGACTTATGTCCAGTTTTCATACTTACGGCCATTGAAGCCATCCCATGGTCATGTGATCAAAATTCGGACATTTGGCAACTGGCATTTCTTAATGACAGTTGCACTGTTCCAGGTCATATGATCACCATTTGTAACTTTTCCAACTGGTTTCTGACAAGCAAAGTCACTTGGGAGGGGGTGGTGGAAGAGCCAGATTCGTTTCACGACCGCATGATTCATTTAACAACTGCAGTGATTCACTTAACAATTGGTAAAAAAAGGTTGTAAAATGGAGCAAAACTCAGGTAACAATTGACTTGCTCAGCAACAGAAGTTTAGGGCTCAATCATGATTGTAAGTTCAGGACAGACCTGTATTAGGTATATTTGCCGCCTTGAGTTATTTATAAAAACAGTAAAGGTGGAATATAAATAAATAAGTAAAAATATAAACAAACAAACAAACATGGGTTGCTCATCGTAGGGTTCCTACCTGTCCTCCGGCAGCACATGCTGCCACTAAGGCATATTGTCCCCCTTCCTTCTTCAACCTGTGGGCAGCTGTGATTACTAAACGGCAGCCGGTAGCACCAAAAGGATGTCCTAAGGACAGGGATCCACCCCAGTTATTAAATTTGTCCAGAGGAGGAGATCCAACCTGTAAGTAGGAAAGCAGTAAATGAGACTTAGGCTCTGAAATATATCATCCAATTTCACCTATGAAAGGAAGAACGTTACAAAACGTAAGCTTGAAAGACCATCAGAGTAGGTAACATATCAACTCAGCTGATGTTTGCCAGATGACTGCTTCAGCCACTGAAACATATTGGAGAAGGAGTAAGCCTGCTCACATGTGGCAAACACTGGACTTCAGGAAGGACAACTATAAACAGGATGTCTCTAAACTTCCACCATGCCCTCTATGAAGTTTCTGGGAGAGGTTAGCCTTACCTTTGACTTTCTGCCCATGTAGTTCTGGGCAAACCAATCTGAATCCATGGCTTTGAGATTTGCTAAAATTTGTCCCTATAATGCAAAGGAAGGGAAAGAGAAGATTCCATTGCAGCAATAATATAGTCAAAATACACATAATCTCCACAATAGAAACATTTATTGTAACTCCAGGAGAATTAACACAAATCAACTAGCTGATAGGGTACTTGAGGTTTTACACATTTCCAAATTAGTATTGCCAAACTTTAATTACAACTGCTGTTTAAAAGTGTTATGTACTTTACTGGTTTCATTCTCACGACCATGTAGAATACCACACTGCAAAAGTAAGCAATCTTGTGACCCATAAGACATTTCCAAAATAGGTGACAATGGACTATGGGGCAAAACAACTGAAATAAACAAAATCACCTATCAAAGTTGTAATAAATGATAAATATGCCAATTTCCAGAGTGGACTCTGTCAACAGATGTCAACAAGGATATTCAATGGATTTGTAGTGTAGCAATTTGAACCCAATGGGAAATGCTACAAGCCCGAATCACTAAGTGAAGACTTCTTGTTAAAACTATCCAGAGTAATTGGACGACAGTATGAATTTACTGGCTTGGCCTGGCCTGTGTGTAAATATCAGAGTGTGACGACCTTGCCCCAAATTTATTTTTAAAAAGTAGACAAAGAAATAGAGGAATCGAGACAGACTTGATGCAATTAACATGCATATAAGAACTGGAGCTTCTATATATGTTGTTTCTTGAGTACTGGAATTAAGAACACGGCCCTACAGTATCCTCACGTCTTTTATTTTATTGTTCTTTCATTCAATTTGAATGAAAAATCTCTTAATGATCTGAATTATGATTTCAGTGATGCTGAAAACTCTAAAGCGTGAGGATTGGGGGGGGGGTATTTAATGTTAGTGTATGCATTGCTTTAACAGGAGTGATTCAAAATTTTGTTGCCTATATAGGCTTTTTTATGCTTAAGATTCTTTCGAAATCTAAATATGGGGCAAATTAACCAATCTGGCTTTCATTTTGGGCGACAGTGGTCCCTGCATGAAGATCTCAGAAGTGATGCCCCTAACTATAAATGGGCCATTGTCTGGTGAAGTCTGAACTGATGAAACATAATTCCATTCTACAGATGGGGGTGAGCAGAAAGAGGCAGCCTGGTTGCCTCTCATGCCTTCATTATATTCACGCCATAAGCTTTACATGGATTAAGCCTGAAGAACCATCTGTCTTGTTGCTAACATTTATAGGAGAGACGTTTCTAAGGATGCTTCCATTCACAGAACTTTGTATGTTAGATGAAAAGCCTTTTCCTGTGTTGTGGAATAGTCTCCCGTAAGATCAGATCCCACACTTATAACTTTTTTAAAAGCTGAAAAGATATTTCTTTTAATTCAGTCTTTTTAGCTGCTTGGAGTAGTGTATTATGCATTTAAGTGACTTTTTAAAACTATTTTTACTTAAATTGTTGAATAGCCACCTTAATTGCAGAAAGGGAGCATTTCAGTTCCCTCTATAACTAATAACTAATCAACCCAAGATTGAAAACTATAATTACTGGTGAAGTAAACAATATAATGAAATGTTTGAACAAAGCTATCTGTGTTGCACATGACTTTAGAAATACTTACTGCAAACGCTTCATGAAATTCAAACACGTCAATGTCTGCCACTGTTAGGCCAGCTTTTTCCAAAACTTTGGGAGTAGCATATGTTGGCCTAAGAGACAAAGAAGCCAAGAGTTGCATTCAGATTCTTCTTCTGGATAGGGGAAAACCTACTGGCTGAGAAAGGCTGCAGCTGCTCAGAAGAACACACCTGCCTGTATCACCATGGTAAGAACACATCCTTTCTTTTTATTTGGCAGAAATAAACAAAACACCTCTCTCTTCCAACTAGCTTGAAGAATTTTCATCCTCCCCTTCTCTGATCTAAAAACTGAATAGAATAAAAACACAATACTTCTATAGTAACTAACGTTTTCTCTCTTGCTGGTGATATAAAAAGCTGTGCAGCGAAGATATGGAAACAGAATGCTTGCTATAAATTCGATATGCTAAAGAGATGAGTGAAAAGCATAAGGACCTACATAAACAAAACAATTTCAGAATTCAGGAGGATTTTACACTATTTCTTACAAGCTGTGGAGACTTGAATTCATGGCTCAGCCATTCAAGTATCAGTTACAAAATGTAAGAATCCAAACTGAGCATGGGTGTTGGTATGTCTGGCCAGTATCCAGCAGCTCAGTATTTATCTACTCCAGGACAGTCAATTCTTTTGACAGGGAAGCATACCCCCTATGCTAAGGTTAGGGGAGAATATGTGGGAGAAGGTAGGCGAGGATTGAGTTCAGCTAGAGAATCTTAGCTGAATGGAACTGATCACAGAAATATGCTGCTACAACTGTCAAATGTCAAGTGATAGATACACTGTGGAAGAGGAGGCACACACACCCTCCCCCATGAAATATTAATGCAGTTGCCAGTCTTGCCAAGAGAAGCTGCCAGTAAATTTTATGTGACAAAAAGAGGGAAATAATTATATTCAAAGGGAATAATACTGTTATGTAATTAGTTGGGAGTCAGGAGTCATATACATATTTGTAGCAAAGGTAGATGTCTAGTGATGTCCAATTTTAGGTGCTCATCTCTGTTTTGGAGCTGAGGAAGCAAGCGTTGTCCAAAGACACTTCCATAGTCATGTGGCCAGTATGACTACACAAGGAGGCACATAAATACTGTCACCTTCCCATCAAAGTGGGATATTTATTTACTCGCATATGCGTGCTTTCAAACTGCTACGTGGGCAGGAGCTGGGACAAGTAACGGGAGCACGGCACTCAGATCTCAAACCCAGGATGACAAATTACCGGCTGAAAGCCCAGCATCTTAAAAGCTGGGCCACCCCACCCCCCACCCCCATTTTTTCAGTACTAAAATAACTCAAATGTTCAGTCAATTTCAGCTCTATGTATTTTTTTAGAATGTGATGCCTAACACACTGCTTTAAGGATCAAATGTGAGCCTCCATCTGAAAAATGCCGCACCTCCCTGCAACAGCTGGGACAGTTGCCTAGGACTAAGAAAGAAGGAATAAAAGTTTTTATAAATAAAATGATTTGGAAAATTGACACATTTCCATTTTCATGGTAAAAGGATTCTAAATTTACAACTTACCCAAGCAGAAGCTGATCTTTTGGGTCTTGGGATACATATACAAAATCCCTAAATTGTATTAAAAAAGAGAGAGAGAGGAGAGATTGGTTACATAGTTATATAGTTAAGAAAATGCCCATGGTCTTATGACTGATGGTGAGAGAAGGGAGGGGAGAGCTTCCATTCACCTGAGGTAGGCCTTTGGTTTGTATCCCATTGCCAAAGCCTTTTCTTCAGACATCAAGAGCATTGCTGATGCTCCATCAGTCTGTGGAAACAATATAAAAATGCCATCAGAATCCAAAAGAAGAATTAAGGTTCACCTCTCTGTCTCTTAATTCAGTTCGCACATTACTGCAGTTATTTAAAAAAAAAAAACTCTCAAAACTGAGCCTAATGCAAAATAAGCCCCCCCCCCCCCCCCCAAAAAAAAGGCAAACCTGAATTTTAAAACTGGTAGCCATGAAAAAGTCTGGAATTAAGATAACCGAAAGGAAAAGAACCAGTTGGGCCCAAGTAAAGCCACGGTGGTGCTGTGGTTAGAGTGCCGTACTGCAGGCTACTTCTGCTGACTGCTGGCTGCCTGCAATTTGGCAGTTCAAATCTCACCAGGCTCAAGGTGGACTCTGCCTTCTATCCTTCCAAGGTCAGTAAAATGAGGAGCCAGATTGGGGGCAACATGCTGACTCTGTAAACCACTTAGAGAGGACTATAAAGCACTGACATATACTGCAGTATATAAGTCTAAGTGCTACTGCTATTGCTAAAGAGTGAGAAGAAAATATAATGGTGAGGGAGGGGAGGAAGGGAGAGGGGAGGAGTTTTGGGGCGCAAAATTTAAAGACCCAAATAATTTAAAAGGTGTTGAACATCCCATATAATGATTGGGTAACAACTGTGGAGTCTTTGATCAGGTCAAGTAAGGAAACATTTGCGAACAGCCAAGATCAGAGAGCACCAAGGACTCCACAGCTCAACTGTGAGCTACATATATTGTCTGGTATTGTATAACGACGTTACACTGGTTTGGAAAATGAGCCATGTGACACTATTTTGGATTTTAGGAAAACAATCTTATTCCTCCCAACATTACTAGGATCATAAATCACCATCAAACCCTGGATAAGTAACAGATACTCATATGCAAGTTTTAGAAGCAACCATAAGCTCTAAAAACAGCCAAAGGTCCTTCGTGAACCAGATTTAAATCAATTTCGCGGTTCATTCTGATTAAAAGCAAATGCCAATCTAAGGTTCCAGCATCTGTGATTATGTTGTATAAGGAGGAAGCTTCAGAATGTATTTTTCAAAGGAAAATGTACAAAGGTGTTACCAGGAAAGAGGAGTTGGCAGCTGTTACAGTCCCATATGGCTTGACAAAAGCAGCTTTCAGTCGACCCATCTGCTCCAATGAAGATGGCCGGATGCCGTTATCCTTCACTACAGTGTCCTTCCCTGAAAGAGTCAAACATGTGAAGAGGCTTAAGGTTCAAGGCATCTGCTGTGTTGAACGTCTACCTGTGAAATTCAACCACCTTCATTTCTGCAATTCATGACTGGGGCCTCTGCTGCTCAGACTCTTAAACACACACAGGTTTTTTCCCACATTCCCTTCCAATGGACCATTTTTTCTCATGTTATTTACTTTCTCTTCTCCTTCTACCTTCAAGATTTCCTAAGATCATTTCTTACTTTGCCTCTCTCTAGGAAACCTTTCCCAACTAGATAGGTCTTCACACATACTAGATTTTAACATCCATAATCCTTAAACAGCACAGCCTCTGGCTGGGATTTGTGGCAATTTAAGTCTAACGCTTGAATGCAGATAGATTGGAGAAAGCTCCCTTTAGATCACTTGGAAATATCACAACCAGAGACTCTTAAGAATACAGCAGCTCATCCAGTGGTAAGATTTATGGTCAAAGTCATGCACCTAGCTGAGGACTTTGTGTCAGCCAATTATAGCTGGTGGTGGCATCATTAATATCAATTCCTGTAGTATATTACATTATGGGTATAATCCATAATCATTTTGCAGGATGACAACCTGTCTTAGGAAAACGAATTTGCATTATTATAAAAAACAGAAAAAGAAGACTAGTTGTACCATGTTACAATCTAACACTAGGAAGGACTTTGGCCAAATACTCTTGAGAACATGAAAGAGTTCTGGATATTTGAGGCCCATCTGACCGACTGACTTACTACTACCATTTTAATGGGAGGCATTCAGTCAATATTTTGATCAGAGATAATGGATGCTTGTTTTTTAAATTTGTTATTAAATCTGATGAAGCTTACATATCTTAACAAACATTTGCTATTATCTAAACACAAAACGCACTTTGCTACTTCTAAATACGTACTTTTAAGGAGAATACTTAAAATTATCCCAAATAAAATAAGGTATCAGCAAGTTTTCACTTTCCTTGTTTGCTATATGGATGTGGCTGAACATATGCAAGAATTAGGCACAGGTAAGGCATATGTTTCGATCTTAACTCATCCACTGAAGAAATCTATGAACTAGGAAGAACGGAAGAATAAGACAGAAGGAGAGAAAAAACTAGTATCTGTAAAAACACGTTTTTGTCTCCTCTCTCTTATCATTAAGAGCTCTCTTTCTTTATTCAGCATCTAATCCCAAAGCCATACCAAGAGAAAAATATTTCCACATCCCTCTGGTGTGTGGAACCATTTCCACAGATTCCTCTCAACAGGCATTTTACCTGGCACTTTGAATGCTACCACATCTGTGAGAAGGGATTCATCTTGTGCTTTCTTGGCTAGAGTGTGTGAGCGGAGAGCAAATTCATCTTGCTCCAAACGTGATATAGCAAATGCAGCTGCCAGGCGATCTGCTGAATGACCCATGGTCTCACTGGTGGAAAATTCTGCCACTGCAGGGAGCTATAATTATTGAAAAAATATCATGTGAAGATTAGTTTCCCTCAACTCAGTGCAGACAGCTCCATAATCTAACAGCTGAAAGTAAATCTACAGGATTTAGCAGTGTAAAATATGTACTGTAACACTGGTGTGCAGTGGCTCACCTTTTGCCATCTCTTGTTTAATCTAGTCCTCCTAAGCTGCTTTACCTACAAACTTGGTCATGACTTTTTCCTCCCTCAACCTACTTTTTCTTTCAGCAAAGGAATCAGCCTCATTTTGCTCTATTATGTAATGAGTTTCTCAAGCCTTAGAAAAAGAATGACAGCTTGCAAAGAATGAAAAGAACATCTGCACATTTTTTCTTTACTAGGTAGCCAACTCTCCAGTAAGTTAGCGAATGTTCAGCAAAAGATCAATAAAGTTAGAAATAAATTAAATGCTAAACTAAATATAGCAAGTCTCCATGTTTTTTGTAACAAATCTCTTTCACTTTCCAATAAATCTGGTTAAAGAAGCCTATACAAGGATCTTGGGGAAGATTCGTGAACAACTGCTAAGGGCTTGATATAATACATCTTTTCTAACATGCAGGTATTATTCTACTCTCAGAATTCTCATACTGGCTGACATGATATTGACTACTTGAACCCTTGACAACTTCTTGGAAGCCGTACGGGTCTGGATGGATGACAACCGACTCAAACTCAACCCCTCCAAGACGGAGTGGCTGTGGCTTCCGCCCCCCCCGGTTCAACCAGTTGCTTCCATCTCTGGCCATCGGGGGCGAGCAACTGGCCCCCATGGAACGGGCGCGCAATTTGGGCGGCCTCCTGGATGCCCGGCTGTCCATGGATGACCATGTAACAGCCGTGGCAAGGGGGGCGTTCCACCAGGTCCGCCTGGTGCGTCAATTGCGCCCCTTATTGGACCGGGATGCCTTGCGCACAGTCACCCATGCGCTGGTGACGTCTCGCCTGGACTACTGCAATGCTCTCTACATGGGGCTTCCCTTGAGATGCACTCGGAGACTACAGTTGGTCCAGAATGCGGCCGCGCGGGTGATTATGGGGAGGACTAGGCACTCCCATGTAACACCTCTCCTGCGCGAGCTGCACTGGCTTCCTGTGGTCTATCGGGTGCGTTTCAAGGTTTTGATTACGATCTTTAAAGCGCTCCATGGCTCAGGACCTAGTTACTTGCGGGATCGCATCCTGCCCCATACATCCCTACGACCAATCCGCTCACACAGAGAGGGACTTCTCCGGGTGCCGTCCGCTAAACAGTGTCGGGGGGCGACACCCAGGAGCAGGGCCTTCTCTGTGATGGGCCCAGCCCTGTGGAATGACCTCCCCCTTGACATCAGGATTACTTCCGATCTCCGCTCCTTCCGTGTAAAGCTCAAGACCCACCTCTTTCAATTATCTGGCCTGGCTCAACCGTAGTTTATCCTATTCCTCCTGACAGTCCTTTTTAAATTGTATTATTATTAGGTATTTTTAATGGCTAATTTTTTATTATTATTAATGTGATGTATATTTAATTATTACCTCCTCCTTGTATGTATATGTATGTATGTGTGTGTATCTGTATGTTTATATGTATGTATGTATATTTTTATTGTACGCCGCCCCGAGTCCCTTGCGGAGAGGGAGCGGCTAACAAATTAAATTATTATTATTATTATTATTCTTTTATAATTGCTTTCTAGACCAAAGTTAATGGAAGTTGAAGATGTAGCACCTAGGGAACAGACAGAGTCAGCAACCATTTTTGGCTACAATGTGTCTCTAGCTCATTATTCTATTTATCCTTGCTCATTTTCTGAATTGGTATCTTAGGCAGGCAGTGAAATGAAATCTATTTACTGCTTTACCTCAGGGGCAAAGTAATCAGGACGGATTCTGGAGATCAGAGATAACTTCTGGCCCAATCCTTTTGCTCTTGAAAATCCAAGCAAAGTCTTCCTCATCTTCCGACTATGTCTGATAGGAACATCGGACATCAATTCAACACCACCAGCAACTACCACATCCATCTGGCCACTTGCGATGAGGCTATATGCTATAAAAATCAGAAGGCACATACATGACCGTTTCTATATGACTGATCAGTTTCCTGACTGAAAAAAATCCCTTCAATTACTTTTTTATGTTCTTCAGAATTGGCCATTTCTCACCCTTGTACTTCATGCATATCATGGAACTTTTCAAGCAGATGATGAGGGACAATTAATACAGTCAAAGAGATAAGGATTCAATAGATAACAATTCTTTCCTAAAGTATTTTTTTAAAGTCACTTTAAAAGCTCAACTTTACAAATCCAATTGGCTTTCCACTTTATATGACTCTAGATATACATTTACATTTTTAAATCTTGGTGTCTTCATGTGCTCTGTTTATTTGCATACTATCTTTTGCCTATCTACCAAATTTAAATATTTATCCAGTTTATAAAGGGGCTGGGTAAAATCTGTTATACATCTTATTAGAATTAGGCATGTGAAAATTAAAACACAAATCAAGAATGAAATTCTCTGAAGCAATTTACATTATTTTATTCTGGACTGTAACCTCCATGTTCTTAGCATTTTAAAAGTAGAAATAGATTTATTTTTCAAGAGATAGCCTCTGTTGAATAAAACAGATGACAATCAGCTGCCACGTGGCAGATTACTGAGGACATTTCAGGCTTCATTCTTTATTCTTTGCCCTCCTGATAAAATTTGGTGCAAAACTCCAGGAATTTGTAACCAAAACTAATACTTTATTTTTTACTGTAAAACCAAGCAGATCACTTGCTAATATACCATAAAATATCCAAACACCTTCCAGAGGGTAAATTCTACTTTTCTTTCATCTCTGAGTTAGAATATTTATCTATTTATTATTAAACTTCGATGCCACCCATCTTGCCGAGACAAATCTGGACAGCCTAGAGTCATACAATTAAAATACCACATAAAACATTAAAACGATAAATAAGAACCAAACATTTAAAACTCAGATAAAACTCAATTAACCAAGTATACATGGGGAGGAGGTGGGGTCTGACTAATATATTAATCACCTCCAAGTTGCCCCTTTCCCATTGGGGTCCCAGGCCAGTTGGCAGAGCCTGGTTCTCAAGCTTTTTCAGAAGGCCAGAAAGGTGGGTACAGATATCACTGGAGGCTGGGGGGGGGGGGAGCACTAGATGTTCCAGAGGGCGGGCATCAGGGCAGAAAAGGCTCTTCTCCTGGATCCCGCCAGCTGAAATTCTCTGACTGACAGGGTCCATGTGCCTCTTTTGCTGGCATGGATGGGGCAGGCTAATCCCATCAGCATGAGCAGGTTCCTCAGATAATCTGGATCTATGCCACGAAGGACTTTTTAGGTGATAACCAACACCTTAAATTGGACCTGGAAGCAAACTGGCAACCAGTGCAGCTCGCAGAACAGTGAACAGTGATGTAACATGGGCTGCCCTAGGGGCCACAATAACTGCTCATCCAACTGGTTCTACACCACCCGAAACTTCCCGAGACTCGTGAAGGGTGGCCAAATGTAGAGCATGTTGCAACAGTCCAATATTAAGAGGCAATAAATTCTACTGGAGAAATACATTTTCCTGCATGTTCACAGCCTATTTATATATGGTCCTTACTTAAACAAGTAAGGATAACATACCAGTTGTCATTGCCTGGTTGGAAGATATGCAAGCCATGGTGACAGTGTGAGCAGGAGTTTTGTCAGAGAAGCCAGCTCCCAAAGCAGCCTACATAAAAGTCAGAAAGCAAATCAGAATATTGAGAGATGTCTAATTTCTACAATTCTTACAATACAATACATTGCAGTCCAGAATTCCAGCGTAGCAGGTTTTGTAAGAAACTTGCAGAGAAACTCAGGTCAAGAGATTTTATCTTATTGGTGTAGTCAATGACTGGATAAAGATAGCAATAGCACTTAGACTTATATGCTGCTTTATAGCTTTCTTTAAGTGGTTTACCAGGTCAGCATATTGCCCCCAAAAATCTGGGTCCTCATTTTACTGACCTCGGAAGGATGGAAGGCTGAGTCAAACTTGAGCCCATCAGGATTGAACTCCTGGCTGTGGGCAGAAAATGCAGAGCAAGACTGCATTCTAACTACTGCACTACGAGGGCGCTAGTAGAAGCCTTTTGCTCGTCAAACTTTTTATAGTCAACAACTAATTCAATAAGGTTTGTTTCTGTTCAACCAATATTAAATAAACATTTTTTGTTTGATCAGTATTAAAGAGCATTTTAAAAGGATATAACCAGGGCCCCTGCTTGTCAATTATAATCACTCTTTGCATTGCAATTTTCAGTTTATTGAAAACAGAATGGTTCGTTCACATCTCACACTAAGTCATAATTTGTGATTTTGCCTTAGCCTCTTTGGCAAACCCAGCTAATTTACTCAAACCAGGGTTAAACCCAAAATGGCATATAAAACGTGTGAATCCAAATCACCAAATGTAACAAACAAGCTCAGCCTACAGCAACCACAGGTTAAGAAATTCATTTATTTGCAACAGCCATGTAGTCAATTCCACAAATCAGAGTCAAAAGTTCTTGGCTAGCTGTCTGCCTCTGCTTACAAATATATGCATAAAATTGCTCGGGAGGCTTTGGGCCTAACTGCAAAGGCACCATATCTAAGAGACACTTTACACATTTTAACTAGCATGGTAGTAATCCTAGAGTTGCCAGGAAAAGTACTGAAAACTAGCCTTCCAATGAGATCACTGGGACTTGCAAGCAGTGAATATTTTCCTATTTATATATTTCTGCCTCAATAACACCAGGGAAAAGGCTGTCCCAGGTCGTCACCTAATTGTACAGTGGCCAGAATGCCAAGGTAATTTTTATCTGGAAAATGTAACCTGAATCTTATTTTTTCCACACATGAGATAAAGTTCTCTCAGAGACATTGTACTTATTCTGGGAACTATGAAGAGAGAATGCATCACAAATGCCTCTCTGCTCTCAGTTAAACGGTGAGGGGGGGGGGGTGCTGCTGAATGGAAAATATGGCAAGGCATAGCAAAGACAGATAGCTCAGTCGAGGGAGCAAAAGCTTCGTCCCAGGCCCGCCTCTGCTTAAGACGCTCTTAGGAAGCAGGACTTCAAATGGCCAGGATCAGTATGAAAACTTGAAAAACAGGGAATAGACGAATATTCAGAGGTAGAATGTTCTAGAAAGACTAATGCAATGCTCCAATTTAATCAATCTTGGTTTCTATGATTCAGCAGTAAGACGTCTAAATAAGGTATCCTTGGTTACACAATATCACACAACATTGCTTCACTGACACAAAGCCAACTGGGGTAAAGTTCAGCATGAACGTTAAAATGAAGGTACTTGCTCAGGCGGAGAATCAGACAAGCCAAAACTGGTGACAGGTGACGCAACACAGAGGGGAAATGAAAGCAGTAACCTGTTACTATGATGTCTAACTGCTAAAAATGGCCACTTTGGGGCTCTTAATATTAAAACGTCATTCAGCTGCCTGCTTAGTTTTTGAAAAGCAAACATGAATACTCTTGCAGTTGTCAGAAATGGGAGATGATTGACATGCTTAAGGTTTATGAGCAGAACAAATAATAAATAAAGGCTTGCCAACAAGTTAAAGGGCAAGTCCAGCATTCAAAGCCACGAAAGCCGGCAGCAAAACTAGGTAAAATCAAACTGTAGAAAAAAGGTTGATATCTGTGAGTGTGCATACATAAGAAATTACTTAATCCTAAAGAATTGGACTTCGTCCTTTTCAGGTAGCGAGTTAATAATCAACAAACCTTACACTCTCAACTTCACTTCATTTGGGCTCTCAGTGGTTTTTTGCACATAGGAGCTGCAGACAAGCAAATGTGCTTTCAGTAATTATTTGGGGGGGGGGGGCTGGGAGTGCCTTTGAATTAATATTGACTCCTGACTAATCCTTACAATTTTCTTGGCCAGATTTTTGGGGAACTGATTTGCTATTGTCTTCTTCCTAGAGCTAGGTATGATTGGCCCAAAGCATAAAATGATATATCTTCATGAGCATTGCCAAGTCTATGTTTGTAATTACAATGACGAAGTAATACTTTGCAATTCAAAGCTGAGTATGCCTTGAAAACAATATTTTACTTCTGTAAGCTGACCAGAATTGCCATCAGTGAGTTTGGGCAGCCATGTAAATTTTCTTAATAAATATTTAAAAAGTGCTTCAGACTTGCCCAACTCTGTCCTTTAAATTGGCCTGTCATTTTCATGCTTCTAAATACCAAAAACAAACAAACAAGCACAGCTCTGCCTGCCTGCCTTAAGGGTTACATTGACTGTAATAAGTGGATTTCTTACAGGAGTCACCTCCTTTTTTTAGGTGACTAGGAAGATCAGCAGCAGGAAAGCACTGGAAAAAATAGGATGAGAGTCCTATAGGAAAATGGCAAAGGTGGGGAAATGATAGGTGGTCCATGGTAAGTGGGACAGCAAGAAGTTTGGTGGCAGCAGTTAGAAAGTACCATGTATTAGGCTTCTAGCATAGAAAGTGACAGAAGGCAGAGGGGGCTCTGGTCTGGGGCAGATGGTGAGAGAAACTGGCAGATACAGCATCAAGCCTTGCAGGTTTTAAAAAACAGGAAGCAGAAAGAGACATTCCTTCATGTGCATCAAGTCTATAAAATGACAGGCAGGCTTTTTAATGCATGCCCAAAACGTGGAAGTATGTTTTAATGTTTAGAATGACTTGATACTTAGAAAGTAAATCAGATATAAAATTCCATTTGGAAACCATTTATAGGCTACAATTTTAAACATGGAAATGCACCACATTCAAAATTATGATTTCAGAGGTTATATTCTAACTTAATATATAATCTATCATTTTTACTGGTTGATATATTTTTTATAGTTTTCTGTAGTTTTTCTATCTTTTTTAAATTTTTGAGTGTTAGCCAAAGACTTAAAACCAAATCTAATCATAGATGTTTTGATTAGAAAATGGATATGAAATGTTTTATTGTGTTATAAGTTTTAAATAAGGCATTACAGCATATTTGTGATATATGTTACACTTTATTCAGCCTTCTTTTATTGTTTATATTTATCTATATCATCTATTTTTACAATCTTTTAAACACATACTCATGTTTTTTTCTAATTTAACAAACTGCAGTTTAACAGATACCCATTTCCCCAAATGGCACCATTCAATGAAAATTCTATTGCAGGATCCAATCTGGGTCAGTCACTGAGACAAGAGCTTTAGTTTTCCAAGCTTTCTTGGGCTCCAGCATGAGTCTGAAAGAAGACTAAGCCTCTGGCTCGGGTGACAACCCAGTTTGGATCCTGCAACATTATCCTAGGACAGGCATATTTGCCTTCATTCGCAAAGGTTTTATTGTATTTCAAGATTGCAGAAAGAGGTACATCTCCATTTTTAAGTCATAGAAGCCAGATTCCATTCATCTCTATTCATATCCCCCCAACCAAAGGTGGGATTCACTTACTGTTACTACTGGTTCGCCCAGCACCGTAAATGTGAGCGTGTATGCGTGCATGCATGCATGCACCATCACGCACCATCCGTGCGGCATCACAAAACACAGCAATATAAGACGGGATTGCTCCCGGGCGGATGGGCAGGCCCACCCGCAGGTCACCACTACCGGTTCACCCAAACCGGTCCTAACCGGCTGAATACCACCTCTGCCCCTATCCCATGTCTTGTGATTTTTCTATTGTTTAACATACCTCTCTGGCGACATTACTTGTTTTCACTTCTTGGATAACAGTGCCTAACATAATATACTCAATAGCTTCCTTAGGCACATCAGTCCGATACAGCAGGCCTCTGAGGGAACAAATCAGAGAAAGAGGGCACTTCAATGTCAAATCAAGAGTGTTTTTATAAATCATAACAGAGATGACAAGAGGGGATTGAATACATGCCTTAAGACAGTGCTTCTCAATTATTTTCTGTCATGCCTCCCTAGGAAGAAGAAAACATTTCGCGCCCCCCGCGCGACTGTAAATAGTATCATTTGTCTATAAAATTGTTATAAGTACACCTCTGCATAACACTGTATCCTTATTAACGTATAAGAGAATAAAAAAAGAAAGAAATGTGGATCAATTTACAACAAAGAATAGCTTTATTAACTGTAGCAGAAAAGATTTAAAGGAGCACAGCTAGAACATATACATACATATATTTATATATAGAGTATCACAGAAGTGAGTACACCCCTTAACATTTTGTAAATATTTAAGTATACTTAAATATTTACAAAATGTTAAGGGGTGTACTCACTTCTGTGATAACACTGAAGAAATGACACTTGTATGTGCATGTATACACACACAAACACACACATATATATCCTGCACGCAGTGATTTCTAGAAACAACACCTGCTGTCTCAGTGGGAAAGACCCACGCATCCCAGATGTGAAGACTGTCCAAGTGGTCCTTAAGATGACCGCCGACTTAGGGAGGGAGGGAGCCACAGAGGCGGGGCTCAAAGGGAAGGAGAGCGGGATAAAACACCGGAGCACTCTAAGCTTTGGAAACTCTCGCCTTTCCTTACCACGGAGCCTTGGAAACTCTCCAAACAGAGACGCATCCGGTCGGAAGAAGGAGAAAGAGAAGGGGCGGCTGAGGGAAGAGAGACGCGGGCGGGCTCAGCGATCCTGACGGACAATCCCTGCCGCCAGGGCGGAATAAAAGGGGGCAGAGGAGACGCACCAGAGCGCCCGCTCCGATCCTGACCCGGCTTCGAGCCCCCATTACGGAGCCTCGCGCCCCCCCTGGGGGGCGCGCCCCACAATTTGAGAAGCACTGCCTTAAGAGGACAGAATGAAGCAATTTGATTATTCAGTCTGAAGAAAAGAAGGTTATAGTTTGGCAAGATTCTGTCCATTAAGCAGACATTTTAATCACTTCTGGTTTTCAACCTTCTAAATGCCGCGACCCTTTAATACAGTTCTTCATGTTGTGGTGACCCCCAACCATCAAATTGGTGTCTTGGTTCCTAAGACCATCGAAAATATATGTTTTCCGATGGTCTTAGGCGACCCCTGTGAGAAGGTCATTCGACCCCCCTATGGGGTCCCGATCCACAGGTTGAGAACCGCTGATCTATAGTATGAGAGTCACTCTGATGTTGTGGTTAAGGCAGGCTAGAAACGAAGAGATTGCACATGAAGCCAGTTGGATGACCTTGGGCCAGTCATTCCCTCACACCCTAGGAAGAAGGCAATGGTAAACTACTTCTAAAAAACCTTACCAAGAAAACTGCAGGGACATAGCCAGGCAGTCTCTGAGAATCAGATAGCAAATTGGCTCTCCAAACATTTCCAAAACTCCTGACCCAAATTTTGTTATATGCTAATGGAAGTAATCTGCTGAATCTAGATAGTCAACAGAAATCGCGACAGGATTCTTGTTATTGCTCTTTTGTGTGTAAGTGATTAAATTATCTTGGGTACTATTTAATTCTGGAAATTATCAAAGAACAGGCAGATTTCAAAATACTCTTCCCTCATTAAATGCTTCCCAGATTGAGCCAAGAGGTTATCTTGGAAATAGATAGAGTCATACTTTGCTACAGCCTGTGCAGCTCATAGTCCACCTTGCTTTGTATTTAAGCAAAGTATAAACATAGCCCTTGAATTAAAATATGATTCTACATGGCATTACAACTATAAATCCTATGTTTTATTACTGGGAAAAGAGTCATTTTCATTCTATGAGCTAAGTCACAAGGTGATTTCTAGGGCAATGCTTTAGATCTGATTGGGGGAAAATGGTTCAGAATGCAAGAAAAGGTGAATGCAGTAAATTCCTGCAATTCATTGGAGAAGCTACCTCTATTCTAAGGACTTGGTGGCAGTTTCAGTTCATTCAACTTTAATGAATCCAGGGAGAAGCTGTATTCCTGCTCTTGGGAAAAGTACTTCTTCCCAATTGAATCCAAAGTATTGCAAAACCCCAAAACATTTAGGACATTTCTATCTCAGATTCTTCTTTAAATTCACATGCAAGTGTTTTACTTAAGATAAAGACAAATCTAAAGAAAAACATAGAAAAGAAAAAAAAGGTGCAAGGTAAGAAAAAACCCCAAAAGGTATACAATATAGTGAACTCTGAACTTATCTTTAACAGATAATTACAATCTTATAGTTTTCTTTCCCTTATAATCTTCTTCCTCTTTTTCAAACAAATCCCTTTAGCCCTTCATATTATTTTTCTTCTTTCAGCAAAAGCTCCATATAAGATAACAGACCACCTGGAGACTGGGAATTCTAGTCCCACCTTAAGCACAAAAGCAGCTGGATAACTTTAGACCAGTCACTCACTCAGCCCAACCCACTTCACAGGGCTGTTGTGAGGAAAAGAGGAAGTACTGTTAGACATGCTCGCTACCTTGACTTATTTATAAAAACAATAAAGGTGGGATATAAAAAAAGATGAAAGAATTCAAAGTACATTAGGAAGACAACAGGGTGAATTATTCTCATCTATATTTATTGGGAGTAAGAATGGCAACATTCTACTGATTGCAAAAGAAGAGTAGTTTGATAAAACAAGAAAGAAGAAAAGACACTTCAGGCACAAAAAACAAAGGAGAACAACATCCCTAAACAACTCTCTGTGAACTAAATCACAACCAAACTGCCCCACTTCTATTTATTTACTACTTACGTCAGTGCTGCCCTGGCCAAGTCATGTGGCATTAAATCCGCATACCTGAAGATTAGAAGAGAAAGAAAAAAATACCTCCTCATTAATTCCTGAACAATATACTTTTGTTTTACTAACTGCACTTTAAGCTGAAAAAGAAATTACACTATCTTTAAATTTGGCCGTTTCTCTGTTAACGTTATTTATATCTCTTCTTCCCCAAAGTGCCCAAGAGATTTTATAAATTATTTTTATAAAAGGAAGATTTAATACTCACGAGGTCCCAGACTGCAAAAATGGAATGCGAACACCATCCACCACTACAATATTCTTCATCCCATTTTTACCTAAGGTTTTCTTACTTTTGGGCTGAACTGCAGTAATAATAATAATAATAATAATAATAATAATAATAATAATAATAATAATAATAATAATAATAATAATAATAATAATAATAATAATAATAATAATTGTTACTAGAAAAACTAGTAGAACTAGAACAAGAATTATCACAAAATCTTTGAAAACCAAAGCATTTCTTTATTTGTTGCTATTGTTTAGAAAAGAGATTAAAATAATTTTTACACTAGGATGAGATCAGTAGAGTTTATGAGGTTTGTCTAAAAACATCCAAAGCTCACAATTTATTTTTTCTATTTAATAATGTTAAGATATTTATTGTTTGATTTTTCCTTCTGTAGTTTTCAATGAAGTATGAATAAACATCAAAACTAGAACCACAGAACTTCAACACTTTTAAAAATATATTTGCGTGTGTAATACACACAGGCACATAAGAAGAGTCATACTAGCAGAATATGTTTCCTATAGATTATAGTACTTTCATAACAAGTTTTGGATTTAATTTATGTAACCTCAGATATTTTATATCCTATTTTATGAGACAGCATAGGAGTGCAAGTACAATAGAGATGTGCAGTCAGATTATTCATATTTTTTCTGTACCTGTTGCGAATAACTGGGATGAACAGCTGAAAGATCTCAAAGCTGAAATGTTAAGAAAATCAAAATATAACAACATAGGTAAAATAGACAACAATGTTATTCAGACATAAAAATGAAGCAAATTTCTCATAACCTTCTAACTAATAATGAGCCAAGAGGATCAGAGAGAATGTACTGTGACATTGAGAACACAAAAGCAAAAAATGAATAATATGATAGGGTTATGGCAGGGGTGTCCAAACTTGGCAACTTTAAGACTTGTGGACTTCAACTCCCAGAATTCAACTCCTAAGACTTGTGGACTTCAACTCCCAGCAGAGCTGGCTGGGGAATTCTGGGAGTTGAAGTCCACAAGTCTTAAAGTTCCCAAGTTTGGACACCCCTGGGTTATGGTATCTTAATATGATAGTCGCTGCATCAGAAATAGAGCAATGAAACTCACAAAAAGACAATGAACTACTTTAACTAAAACGAACCTTTATGTAACATGCCAGCATATAAATCCAGTAACTAATCATACATTGGGTATTTTGATTATCTAAAGGAAAAAAACTTACAGGATTTGGTTGCCCGTGGAATGATGGTAGGAAGAATTTTCATGCCACAAGTCAACAAGGATGCCATTTTGAAGCCTGAAACCGGAAGAAGAGATTGCTGTCATTTGTCTTAGTTAGCTTGTTCTTCTTCTTATTGTTGTGTCATATCCATCACTGGATGTTGGCGATCATGTTGGCGATCCTAGTTAGCTTGTTAACAGTAACTATTGTGGGCATAGGGCCCAGTTCACAGGTTTATTCAAAGTAGCTAAACTCATGCTTCCTCATCTAGTTTCCAAAAAACACTGGGAAGTTTTCAAGCAGCAAGGCATAAGCAGAAACCATAATTTTATTTTATTAATAACAGATAATACAAAGTAGATAAATTACTTATTTTATTCTGGAACTTTGTTAACTTTGGTTAACCAAATTTGCAATCTGGTAAGTATAATTCTTGCTTTAATGCTTCCATAAAGGTTTTGCTAGACTTTGAAAAGATATTCTTTCAAATGCTTTGTACTACCGTATCTTATCATCTATCTTCTCTTACATTTCCCAGTTTATATATGTCCAGCTCATTTGATTAAATATTACTGTAATATTATGGTTTTGGAGATGAGCTCCAAAAAGGAGAATCAGCATAGTGTAGCAATTCAGATGCTGAACTGGAATCAGAAAGAATGAGATTTAAATTCACATTCAGCTGTTATGTAATTTCATTGTGTGACTTTCCACTTAGAGATACAAGAACAACTGATTCAACCTGCTGCATGAAATGAAATTGGAAAAAAAGTTTTGAAGAACTATTATGTACAAATACTTTGTATCTGGAAGAATGCAGGATATATACAGGATCAATCACATAATATCAAAAGTCAACCACTGAGTCTCTTTTCTACTATGAACTGCAATTATGATATGGAAAATCAAAATACCCTATTATATATGATATTTTAATTATCTTTGTCATTACAGTTTAATAATATAAAGGTAAAGGTTCCCCTCGCGCATATGTGCTAGTCAAAAACAAAAATACAAAATCAGTACAAAAAAGTATAACAAACAAAAGTATAAAACAAACTATAAACAAAAGGGGGGAAAGGAAAATGATAAACAATAAGCAAAAAAGAGAGAGATTTGATATATCAAACATTAAACAATATATGAAGACTTCAAATTTAAAAGAGAATAAACCTTTGTAGTAAAATGTAATGATATTTGCCTGCTTTAGAAAAATGTAAATATTATATTATAACAGTGTTTCCTAAGTACAATGGGCAATTTAATTATCTAAATACATATCTTAAGCATGCCATATTGCTATTATGCTTGCACAGTATTGGGACATTTCTTCCTTAAGAAACTTTGCATCGTATGTACTTTCAGGTCATACACAAGCTACTTTTGCTCATGAGGATTACCCTGCCTCAACTTTCTCTTATTAATCCCATTACATGCAAAAAGCAGGATGTGCAATATAAGGCAGCTATATAAAACTAGATAGATCGGTAACTGGGCATATCGATGCATCATCCTTAATGTTTCCGTCCATTGCCCCTATCGCGTCTCTTCCCTCCACGAAGAACACACGCAGGAAAGCAAATCCTCCCACCGCCTAATCCCCCCCTCTCGCCCTTCCTTCAACCCGCTTGGGAATTAGAATCGCCCACCTTGGGGGACCGCGAAAAACAAGGCAGATTAGCTCACCGCCGGCAACAACCCTCCACCACAGGCTGGAAACAATCAGCCCCGCCCCCTTACCCGCCCAAGGGCGCCAGTACACGTGAAGGCCCTCCCTTGTCGACATTAACCGGCGTTTGCCGTAGCCGCCTAACACCCACCCACCCCGTTCCAACATTTTTCTTTCCACAAAACAAATATTGAAGAAGTGTTTTACAAAACAGAGAATGTGAGAGAAACGTGCCCTTCGGAATCACCGCGGGAGCATCTGCCGCGTCATATTTGTGAACAGGCAAATCAGGGGACGGCTTACTTTAAGTAAATGAGGGCGACGGAGGGGAAGGGAAAGCCCCCATCGGCTTTTCCACGCCCCTGTCGCCTTCCTTCGCTTCTTTCAATCTTCGCTTGCTTGACCGACCTCCCCGCTGGGATAAGATGGCGGCCGCTGTCAGGGCTATCGGGAGCTTGACGCGCTTCACGGCCGCTGCCAAGTATTGCTCGAGGCGGAGCAGCCTCTTAGGTGAGAAAGGCTGGAAGGGAAAGGTTCATGCTCTCGGTTAATTGAGATGGGAATAGGAGGAAGAGCACAGACGTTTCATTTTGTAGGGTAAGGGAGGAAGGAAGGAAGGAAGGGGGCGTTACTAGGTTTACTCATGGTTTAAGCTGGCACCAGATTATGCTCTTCCTTTATGCTTGCTTCTCTCCATTTAATGGGAAGTGGTCAAAGAGATCATTTAGACTACTTCACTCCAGCGTGCCTTTTATCTCGATCTTCTAAGTCAGCCCGTTGAGCCTGGAGGCATCTTTGAAATATTTTTCAGGCCTCGGGGAACTCCTTGCATATTTAGGCTCAAATATAAGCAGAACTTACAAAATTATTATAGTCGTTTCATGCACTTCGTTCTCTAAATCCAGTTTCTCCTTTCTTGCTGCTCCTCTGTTTCCACCTCCTCTCCCAAGGACCCTTTTGCAAAACTAGAGGGGGGTTGAGGCCTTGCAACATCAAATACCCCCTCCCCTTAATATTTAGACTCCTCTCGACCTCTCCTGAATTCTTGGCACTTGATGCCCAATCCTCCAGCATCACCACAGCTTTTCTTCCCCCCACCCTCTTTATGGGTGGTTCCTGCTTCCCCAGATGCACAGCAGATGTTGCCAGTTGGGCTTTTTTCCTGCCCATTTGGACTTGATTTTGGAGATCAGTTGCAGGGAAATTGTGGCATTTGTGGGTTGCATTTTTGAAGCTATTTGGGGCTAGTTTTAAAGTGGCGTACAATTTGGGGATTATATATCAAGCTGTCATATTTGGAGAATGCAGCTCAGGGACACAGATGACATTGGCTCACTGAGTTGGACCCGTCAGGCTAGCCATCTCCTGCTGCACCACCAGCCCTGCAAATCCAGCTTCTCCTTTATCTAACCCCCCCTTCCCCTTTCCATCTCCTTTCCCAAGGATCCTTCTGCAGAACTAGAGAGGGATTCACACCTTGCAGCCTTCCCTAAATAGTTGGACTCCTCAACTTCCTGAACTTTTGACACCCTGATGCTAAATACTACGCACACATACACACACACATGCGCACACACACACACACACCCTTTTCCTATTACCCTGTTCCCCCCACTTTGTGGGTGTTTCCTTTTGTCGCTGCTGTCCGGGCCAGTCCAGCCCCAGATCTCCTGCACCCACTCTGAGATGGAGCTTCCTGGGCTGATGCACTTGCAAAAAGAGAGGTGTATTCCAATAAAGAAGAGTTGCAGGTGAGGTGTTGCAGGGGGGAGGGGGGAGCAACATGTCTTATCTCTCTCCAAATTCCCCGCTTCAGTTCATGATTTGCCTGCCTCCTTTCTGGCCCGTGTGCACACAATCCTTGCCCCACCCAGGTTTCACATAAGCTCTGGTATGACTAACAATCTAAATGGAAGTTGTCCAGTACAGAACAGTGAAAGCTTAAACAATAGAGTAATAAATTTACTTCCATAAGTGAGGGTGAATCTGAATCTAGGTCTCCCTTTTCCAAGTCTAGCATCTTAAGCTCTGTGATAGTGGAGAATATGTGCAATTCAGGATGGGGAAATAAGGATGTATCACTTAAGTGGTTAATGCAGCACCTATACATTTGGGTTTCTTTCTGAAGTGTTGTAAACCATGAGTCCCATTGCACAAGTAGTTATAGTGTTATGCTGGCAGTTGAACCAGAATTTCCATCACTAAACAATGCGATCATAAAGCACAATGCCACATGACTGAATCCTACATCAACAGCAGTCCTGGTTGTCACTGTAATCCCACTGTAATATGGTTGTTGTGGGAAGAGGTGTCAGTCTCAGGCAAGAAGAATGGTGAGGCAGGCAGGCCACTAATTGCCAAATGTCTAAATCATGATCATGTGACCGTGTGATGGCTGGAACGTTGAGGATCAATCGTAAGTACCACTCATTCAGTGTTATAAATCATGATCATGTGACCGTGTGATGGCTGGAACGTTGAGGATCAATCGTAAGTACCACTCATTCAGTGTTAGAAGTTGAACAAATGTTTATATCCTGAGAACTACCTATACTTCATGCAGATTCTTTATTTAACAGTTTGTAATTAATGAAAAATAACTAGAATAAGAAAAGTGCATAAATTATTTTATGTTTTTAAAGATTTTAGAAAAGGATTGTCAGGATGACAATCTGGTTCCCAAATTTCAAAGAACTTCATGGTCGTATTTTCTAATCTGTTGCAGCTCTGACTTTGCAATAAAGATCATTTTGGTGAACAAAAATACAATAGTTAAAAGGAAGATATAAAAAAAGCCCAGCTCCTATGCTCGACTTTTGATTGGCTCCTATAGATAATGGAGAATTGCATCATGATTGACTTTGAAAAATTAGGTTACAAATATGGAGCCAGAGCAGCGATGGCGAACCTTTTTTGGCTCACGTGCCATAAGTGGGGGGAGCGTAGGGGGGTTGTGTACGGGCGTGCCGCACCCATAATGCAATGTGCGACCCTCCAGTGCGTATGCGCGCACTACAGGCACTTCCCCCCATTTTTATATGCTTTTTTCACCCTCCCCAGGCTCCAGAGGCTTTATAGGAGCCTGGGGAGGGCGAAAACAGCCTCCCCCGCCCCCCCAGACACCCTCCAGAGGCGTCAGGGAAGGCTCTGGACGGTCCCTGAAGCCTTCGGAGCGCTCAAAACGATCCTCTGAGCAAACCGGAAGTCACTTCCTGTTTGCTCGGAGGATCGTTTTGAGCGCTCCGAAAGCTTCAGGGGTTGTTTTGAGCGTTCCGAAGGCGTCATGGAAGCTCATGAAGCCTCCGGAGGGCCTGCGGGGGGGGGGGGGGGGGCAGGGAGGCTCTTTTCGCCCTCCTCAGGCTCCTATAAAGCCTCTGGAGCCTGGGGAGGGCGAAAAATGGCTTTAAAAAAGGGTGAACTCAGCTGGCCAGTGTGCGCATGCGTGCTGGCCAACTGACAGGGCAGGGCCTCGCATGCTCTGACAAATGGCTCTGCGTGCTACCTGTGGCACGCGTGCCATAGGTTCGCCATCACTGAGCTAGAGTGTGCCAGGTGGTGTTGATGCTGTTCCATTCTATCTCCATGACCATCCATAAGCTATTTCTAGGTGCTGTTAACCCCATTCCAGAATTGGATTTATTGTTCACACTGCTGTTCTATTGCAGCAGTAATCAACAACGGAGCTCACTTTTTATTGATTGCTTCTTCACATTTTGTCCTCCATCCCTCTTTTAGGCCTGCAACCCATCAACCAAGCTATTTTTGCACAGGGGTTTAGGTTTTTTTCAGAGGGGTACTAGATCTGTGTTCATAAATAGCCTTATTAAGAAGTCACGAGCATGTGGTATTTTACTCCTGTGACATATTAGTTGGACAGCTTGATAGATAGTTAAACAAGCTGTTCCATGTATCACCTTCATCCAACCCAACTCCTGTTAAGGAGAACAGTTAATTGTTGATATCAAGCTTGGTGGGATGGGAAATACAGATGGGAGGAACACTTCATGTTTCTAAACTACCCTTCGTTTAAAAAAGGCAGCAACTATTGGTCAGCCTTCTTAGGGCTCAGGCAGCATAGGACTCAGCAGTTTGAAGTAAATGATTTTCCGCTACCTTAAAAACTGATAGGTAGAATTTTAATGCAGCTGTTTGATTATTGCCAGAAAATTGTGGCTTGCACCAAGTTTATGTCTCCAGTCCTCTCTCTTCATCCCTTCAGTCTTCTCAGAAAATCACGTGAGGTCTCAAGTAAGCAAAAGGTTGTCCACTCCTCTGCTAATGCAGCAGTTTATAATAGCTTGCCATCACTGGCTTTGTTAGTTAAGAGTCTGGTAAATAAAACAAATCTTAATATAATATTGAAGATCCGAAAATAGGCCTAAGGAAAGAACTTTTTAGATGTTCCTTTCTCCAGGCACCACATCATAAGAGCATTTAAATATGCTTTTTCAATAAATAGGCAAGATTCTGTTGTTCTGGTACAATCAGTTGTACGTTATATTGTATTGTTACTCAATTTAATTGGTTTTTAATTCATAATAAATTTGCCTGATCTCATTTGACTTTAAAATTTGTATTGGATTTTTTGCTGTTAAAAGTTGTTTATTTATTTGTTCTCTTTGATTGTGATTCAAGTGTGGAGGCACATTACAAGTTGTCAGTAGATAAAATCTTGTATTTTCCTCAGAGAGAAACTACCTCTGAAGAACCAATCTTGTACATTTTGTTACTCCAGAGCATATAATTTAAAATCATTACTCTACTGAATTTCCTTTAAATAGCCATGGAAGAAACGTGTGGTATAATGGTTTGGGTTATATTCTAAACAAGGAAAGGTATGGAAAGAAAAAAGGGAGAAAGACTTGTTACCTAAAGATATCTAATGCTGTGTCATCACATTAGATTTCATGGCTGAAATATCATCACCTATAAGATAGTTATCAGTTCGTTATCATCTGATATAATAGATTACAAGACTATAGTTTAGGAAAGCAATTGCTGCCAATGTCAAAGGCTACTTTTAAAGTGATAAAAGGTTATTGTACAATGTACATACTTTCTTAATGCTATAGTATTATATGCTTGGACATATATAATTGTCAATATTGGTTTTAAAAGATGTCAAACTACAGGACTCTGCTATTTTAGAATAAGTAAACTAGCAAACAGATTTAATTTGGTGAAATGCTCTCAAAAAACTGGGTAGGAGAGAAATCTTTTTGCCCCAGGAATTGTGGACAAAAATCAATCCCAACTTTACAACATGAGCATATTTAGGTTGCAGTATATTAACGATTTCCCCCTAAAGAATATTTCGTAAATTGTGGAAACTGTTGAAAACAAAGGAACTGGGAGTGCAGTTTCTGGTAAATACATTTATTATTTAACCATGTACTGTGCTACCACAATAAAAAATGACTCTTGACTAATTATGGAGAAAAGATACAGATTAAAATATATGTGGTAAAAATAAAGATGGTGAGACTGACAATGGGAAATGTGTATATGTATGTGCTTATATAAACACAAATATATATACACTCATGCAAGTGTGTCAAATGCATACATTTATATGTGGTGGGGTGAGTTTTCCTGGCTTGGTTTCAGTGGGACCCGGCAACGCTAAGTGGACAATGTAGCAAAGCTAGGCATTATGTTGAATTTTAATCTGTGTTCCTAGTTCATTTTCTATCTGTTCCATTTTGTGGGGAGCAGTTCTCTTTAAGTACATCCTCCTTTTGGGTAAATATTGCATGCTTATCTCGCTGAGCTTACTGTGATAGAGAAGACAAACGTGGATAGACTTGTTAGGAAGATAGTAGTGGGGACAAGCATATGACCCCAGCGCTTCATTGCCTGCATTTCTGGACAAGATGGAATGTAGGTGAAAGGTCTTTCCTTTCTGTTTGCTTCTATTGAAAAGTAAGCAGGAAGGCAGGGCACTCTGCCAGTTTTGAGCTGAGATCATGTGATTGACTTACAAAGCATAGCATGTTTCAGTATGGACGTGTAGGTTTTTTAAATTAAGCATTGCGTTTTTGTTTAGGACTTGCACATCTTCCCTGCCCATTTTGAGTACGCTTTTTCATATCATTTTTGCTCAGTGTATAATAGGTAAAGTAATTAGTCTCTTGTTATTAATTTGTTTCAGGTTGAATATGCTTTGAAAGCCATACTTCAAAAATAGATAGATAGGTGATAGAATGTTAAAAGTGCTGTTTTTTAGAAAACAGGTCATTGCTTTTTGCATTCCAGACAGTTTTTGCATACTCTCTTATTGCTATTTTTTCATTTAACCAGATTCCATGGATGTAAGGTTTTTCCATGTTTTCAGTTTAAAGTCACACAAAAAGCCAAAAGCCACCCAGAATTTGTTCAATATAATATTAAATTAAATGCCCCGAAGACAAATTCCTTGTGTGTCCAATCACACTGGGCCAATAAAGAATTCTATTCTATAAAATTATATTGAGCAAAATACCATTCAGTCTTTATGTCCCTGAAGAGCTCAGAACTGCACCAGGAGCTTTTTTGGTAGCCCATAAAAGGCCATTGATCTAAGACAGGATATACTGATTTAACCTGAGAAGACAGCACATAATGCATATTCGTCTCCAAGTAGGATGGATTACAACTCCCATCATCCCCATTCAGCAGTTATTGGGCATAATAAGTAAAGAGGATCCAATTTTTCACTCCCAGGTGCCAAAAGCACATAAAACTCAGGATGTCTGAGGTCATAGTAACAATGTACATCAGGGGTGTCCAAACTTGGCAACTTTAAGACTTGTGGACTTCAACTCCCAGAATTCCCCAGCCAGCTCTGCTGGCTGGGGAATACTGGGAGTTGAAGTCTACAAGTCTTAAAGTTGCCAAGTTTGGACACCCCTGATGTACAGGGAGTCCCCGACTTACAGCCATTCGTTTAGTGACTGTTTGCAGTTACAGCAGTACTGACAAAAGTGACTTATGACCATCTTTCCCATTTACGACCCTTGCTGCATCCCTGTGGTTGTGTGATCAAAATTCGGATGCTTGGCAACTGGCTCATATTTGTGATGGTTGCAATGCCCTGGAGTCATGCGATCGCCTTTTGTGACTTCCTGACAAGCGAAGTCAATGGGAAAACCAGATTCCCTTTATAACCATGTTACCAACTGAACAACTGCAGTGATTCATTTAACAACTGTGGCAAAAAAAAAGTCATAAAATGGGAGACCACCTGACCATTAAAGCAGCCATGGGCTCCCCTCCCCTTGTTTGATCGTTTCCTAGGCAGCATCTCTTCCCATCATCTCTCCAGATCATTCGCATAGATCATTACAAATAATGAAAGAGGGAGGGGGGAGAGAGGGGGGAGTGCAAAGATTGTAAATAAGGGCATTGGTCTCAGAGTTACTTTTTCATCACTGTCATAGCTGTGAATGGTTGTTGTCCAAGGCAGTTAGCAAAGAAGGCCTACAGGTCGCCCTTGATTTACAACAGGTCATTTAAGGTTACAATAGTTTCCAAAATGGAGCTTTGTGGCCCTTAAAACACCTCCTGTCATCATATAATGTCATGCTATCCCCATCAAATACATGAACCGTTGCAAACGGTTTGCACTTATGACTTGTTGCCAAGCACCCCACAATCATGTCATCGTTTGCAATCTTCTCTGTCAGCTTTCCCAGAAAGTCCATGAGGGAAGCCAGCAGGAAAGATTTCGAGCTGCTGCCATCTGCCAAGAGGACTTCCTCTTATCTCTGGGAGCTTGGCTGAAAGAGCTGCTTGCCCAATAGAACTCAATCCCTCCAATGATTGCAGAAATGGGCTTAGATCCTGAAGATCTGAGCCCTCTTTCTGCAACGCAGCAGAGGTGTTCTCTTCCACACACAGAGGAGAGCTCAGCCCCTCCACTAGGCTGCAGTAACCGGTCTCAGACCCTGAAGATCCAAGCAGTGTTTCTGGAGCCTGGCACAGGTGCTGTCTCCTGTGCATGGAAGGACACAGGAAAGCTAGTGAACACCATCATTCTGAGGCCTAAAATACTTTTAGCCTTCAGAGTGATCATGCTTGCTAGCTTTCTATTCGGGAAAGCTAACAAATGCAGTCATTCTCATAATAATTTGGAAGGTCCTTTTTCCAAATTGCACCATTTTGAGAAAGAGCTTTCCAATGATCGTGAGAATGGGGCCTGCTTGCAGAAAAAGACAAAGGTAAGTGGGCCTGTGCATGGTGGAGTAAGGGGAAGGTCTGGGCCTCCTGGGCCTGGTAGGGACTGAGAGATCGCCTGGGCCTCCTGGATGTGGTAGAGCACGAAGAGGGTTATGGTCTTCTTGGCACAGTGCAGCAGGGAAAGGTGATCTGTTTAACAACCCATGCAGTTACTTAACAACTGCAACTGGGGGACCTAGCTTGTGGTCATGTGCCATCCCAGTGAGATCTTCACTCAGTGAGATTTCTGTCCCAATTGTGGTCATAGGTCAAGGACTGTCTGCACTTGTATCTATTTTTCAGGAGGCATGCAATGATTTTTTTTAAAGTGATGCTTCTTTGGAATGCCCAGATGTTTAAATATTTGCTCATGAGGATTTAAAATAACTTTTTCGGCCCTGTGTAACTCCTGAAATCTCTTCCAGATTATGCTTGCCGAAACCTCAGCATTTCCCCTGCTGTTAAATGTAAGTGTAGATAATTCCTTGGTGGGGATTGATGGGTGTAAACTGGAATTTTGACTGATGGAATGAAATTACATAGAGGTGACTCTTGGTCAGTTTTTTGCACATTGTTTTAATCTGTTCAGAAGTTTTTGGTGCGTGTAACAATTAAAAAATAATGAGAAGGAAACTGGAAAGCAAACACGTGGGGTAAATAAAGATGTAGACAACATCCCACTTACTGGGAGAAGCGGGGGTGTGGGAACTTTCATTTCACATTAGAAAGAATTTGTTTTTTATCGAACATGTTTCTTTTTGCATTATAAATGCTGGAGGCCAAAGATTGGGTTCTTTCATAAGCAGCTATGCATAGGAAGCACTTGCAAAAACAAGAATGAAACTTGCAACAGCAGCAGTAATTAAGACACATATCGGCTAATCACTTAGCTCTGCTTCCCAGGTGTGTTGGGTGATAACTATTGAAAAGGATGGGAATTATAGCTACACATCTGGAATGGAGGAATATTGCCTCACCATATGGAAAAGTGAAAGTGATGAGAATGACTAATATAGGCCCAAGGGGTTTGAAATATCTGCATAGCATAGGGCAGTGATGGCGAACCTTTTTTGGCTCGCGTGCCACAAGTGGGGGGAGCGCAGGGGGGTCGAGTGTGGGCGTGCCGCACCCATAATGCAACGCGCGACCCCCCCCCCAGTGTGCATGCGCGCACAACGCGCGACCCCCCCATTTTTACATGTTTTTTTGCCCTCCCCAGGCTCCAGGGGCTTTATAGGAGCCTGGGGAGGGCAAAAAGAGCCTCCCCCGACCCCCCGGAGGCCCTCCGGAGGCTTCAGGGACTGTCCGGAGCCTCCCTGAAGCCTCCGGAGCGCTTAAAACCACCCTCCGAGCAAACCGGAAGTGACTTCCGGGTTGCTCGGAGGATCGTTTTAAGCGCTCCGAAGGCATCAGGGAAGCCTTGGACGGTCCCTGAAGCCTTCGGAGCGCTTAAAACCACCCTCCGAGCAAACCGGAAGTGACTTCCGGTTTGCTCGGAGGGTGGTTTTAAGCGTTCCGAAGGCTTCAGGGACGGTCCCTGAAGCCTCCGGGGGGGGGGCGGGGGAGGCTCTTTTCACCCTCCCCAGGCTCCTATAAAGCCTCTGGAGCCTGGGGAAGGCGAAAAATAGCTTTTAAAAAGGTGAACTCAGCTGCCCAGCGTGCGCATGCGCGCTGGCCAGCTAACAGGGCAGCGCCTCGCGTGCCCTGACAAATGGCTCCGCGTGCCACTTGTGGCACGCGTGCCATAGGTTCGCCATCATGGGCATAGGGTATCTCAGTAAGACCTTTTGTTCATCACATTATATTGAACAATTGCTCTCCTGTCAATGAGAGCTGATATCTTTGTTTCCCATAGGATCTGAAATATTTGCTTATTTTTGCTAACTATTAATGACATTATATACCGTATTTTTTGGGAATATAAGACGCACCAAGGTTTTGAAGAGGCAAATAGAAAAAAAAGTTTTTGCACTCTACAAACCTCCCAAAAACGGCCCGTTATGCGTGAAAACGGGCCAGTTTTTCCCCCCCAAAAGGCATGAGTAGCCTTTAGGGGGCTTGCAGAGTGCTCCAAGGGGGGGGCAAAAACTAGTAAAAAATGGCCCATTTTTTGTGAAACCGGCCCATTTTTCATTTTAAAAAAAGGACATGGATAGCCTTTAGGAAGCTTATAGAGTGCTCCTGGGGACTGGTTTTTTTTTTAATTGAGCAAAAAATGGGCTGTTTTTCTCTCATTTCTGCCCTCCCCAGTCCCCAGGAGCTCTCTAAAAGCTTCCTAGAGGCTATGCACTGCCATTTGGGTGAAGGGGTGGGGTTTCGGGAGGCAAAAAATGCTGTATTCAGTGTATAAGACGTAGCCAGATTTTCAGCCTCTTTTTTGAGGGAAAAAGGTGTGTCTTATACTCCGAAAAATATGGTAATTTTGAACTTGGTTTTTTTCCTCTTCTGTTGAATTCTAGGGTACAGAATAATACATGCATTTCTTGCCTCTTTTCTATCTTAGCTAGAACCCATGTTAATTATGACATCAAAGAAGATGTTGCTGTCGTTCGTTTTAACTCCCCTAATTCCAAGGTAAGGTTTCCAATTGCTTTTCACTTGGTGAACGTTATCTACAATAATAATACAGATATTTAGAATGCAATGAAGAAAGGATGATGAAGGAAGATCTTGTACAGAAAACTTGAAAGTGGAGGTTGGAGTCTTGGAGAGCTAAACAAGGGGTAGGAACTTTCCCGAAATGGAAAAAAAATAAGGTGGCAGGCTCTAATATAGTAATGACAGTAAGAACCATTATAAAATAAAGATTAGTTGTAAGGGTTGGATGTGGTTTCTGCATAGAGTCTAGTTTCAGCATCAGTTACTGGCCTCCACAGCAGAACTACATTTTTGTGGGTGGCATGGTGAACTCGGTATATCTGATCTAAGTGATCCTTTTGCAATCGGTATATCTGATCTAAGTGATCTTCAGAAGCTACTGCTGGTTCAGCTCCGATGGCACAAGCCATAAATGGGCACTTGTTAATCTCAAGTGTCATTTGTGCTGCCTGAGTTGCATTGGATGTCAACTGGCTTCTGAGTGTAGTTCAACATGCTGGTTGTTATCTACCAACCTCAACATGGCACAGGGCCTGGTTACTGGAGGGACCACCTATCTCCAACTGTTTCTGCCCATCCAGTGCCTTTGGACAGAGTGGGTACGCTCAAGTAATAACAGATTAACTGAGTTGGAAGGGACCTTGGAGGTCTTCTAGTCCAACCCCCTGCTCAAGCAGGAAATCCTATACCATTTCAGAGAAATGGCTGCCCAATCTCTTCTTAAAAACCTCTAGTGATGGGGCATCCATAACCTCTGGAGGCAAAGCCATTCCACCGATTAATTGTTCTCATTGACAGAAAGTTTATCCTTAGTTCTAGGTTGGATCTCTTCTTGATATGTTTCCATCCATTACTTCTTATAACATGGAAACTTATAAAAATGATTTTCATAAGCTAGACGATTATCACAGGATGATCCTCTAGCATCATTCACAACGATTCAATGGAAGCAGCATCATTTCACAAAAACACTCAAGCCAAATTGGGGAAGAGAATATATAACTTCTGAATTTTGACAAGAACATGAAGTGGCCTTGTGTTCCTCCCAGAAGCTGCTGCCAGGCATTTTGTACTTTTCAAAGCAGAAAAGACCTCTATCCAAAATTGACCAACTTACAAAGGTCTCATCAATTTATCTTACAGGATTGAGAAAGTGTCGTTGTCTTCTTCTTCTTTTTTTACTGCTTCAGCTCTCTGAGCTTAATTTGTTGCAGCTTTTCTTATTGCAGTCAACCATTGCAAGCATCCCATGTTAGCTATGACAAAATCATACCATAACAAAATCATATCGTAGATAATGGAGTTCAGTTCTTCAGGATTTTGTTCCTGCATTTTAAATGTATGGTAATCATTACTTTTTAAAAGTACCTTGAAAAGCACATAACAGTTGTGTTTGATTGTTTAATTGTGCTTAATTCTTAAACGTCGTAGCCTCTGTGAGCATTGGCTCTTTTGGGGAGATTGCCACTTTCAGGTGGGAAGAAAGGCAAAGGATGTCTCCATCTAATACTGAACTTTGGTTTTAACTTACGGTACCTATTTCTTGTTATAGGTAAACACGTTGTCCAAGGAAATGCAAGCTGAGTTCGTAGATGTAATGAAAGAAATATGGAGCAACGATGCTGTCAGAAGTGCGGTGCTTATCTCAGGAAAGCCTGGTTGTTTTATTGCAGGGGCAGACATCAAGTAAGTTCTGTGGAAGGGAACCCCTGCTAGATAACATATTTCTTTTGTTTTAAAAAAATGATGAGTAAATGGTCACCCCTATTGGGTTATTTTAACATTCTTAATATTCTTATATATTTTGCCTGAGAGATTATAGCAAAAAGATTTATTGCTTCTTCCCTGAGCATGCTGTACAGCAAACTAGAAATCAGTTTGCTTTGCAATTTATCTACAAACATCAGAGGACAACAAAGCAGGTAGTGTGCTTAAAATCCTCTGCCCCCTACTGGAAACAAATTGGAATAACACAGGTAGCAGATCGTAAGGATGGCTCCTTCCCGGTTGTAGATGGTTGGTGACTTCTAAGTTCAGTGAAAGAAAATGAAGGCATTAACATGTGTTTTATTGCAAAATAAAATTCCCGTCCTTTAGTAAAAGTGCATAAAACTCAGAAATTCAGGGATGTACTTTCTGGAGAAACAAACCCCCCCCCCCCCAAATGTACCAATCCAATCCATTTTGGGAATTGAGAAGTAAAGTTTCCAATATAAGAAACGTGAAATTACCAAATCAGTAATTTGATGGTAGCTGAATTGACACTTTCCAGAAGAAAATCAAGGTGGTAGGAAACTGTTTTCTTGCTTACTAGGGAAACATTTTTCCCCCTAAGTAAATACTAGCACTCAGCAAGAATGAAATGAATCTCATTAGAGCATTAGATGAAGTCGAGAAAGATTTTAACTCACATTAACTTAAAGCAGTATTCACAAAGAAAACATAAGGCAACTCTGGGTCACTTGGAAAAAAAAAACCTTTGAATTGCTTTTTCATAGATGTGAAATAAATATTATTCTCTTCATGATCCACCATTCAACTGGCTTTCTCCACTGCTTTCACATTGTAGCATGATTGAGATTTGTGGGTCCAGCCAAGAAATAACGGAACTATCTCAGGAAGGACAGAAGATGCTCCACAGCCTTGAAAAGTCACCCAAACCCATTGTGGCTGCAATCAGTGGTTCCTGCCTTGGTGGAGGGCTAGAGGTATGAAGAAAGGCTTCCATAAGAGAAGTCAAAAAGGACCTAGATACAATAAAAACAGATTAATAAAAATTCCAGCTCGCTAATTCTGCCAAACATTTGACTAGAAAAATCTATGCAGCAACTTCAAGAAGAGTTATTAATGTAGGATTGTTTCAGAAAATGGAGATTCCAGCATAAAGAGAAGTAGGTTCAGTGGTGGGTTGCAGGTGGTATACCCCGGTACAGACGTACTGGATCCTGCCCGCAGCACCTTTTACCGTTCTGGTAAGGTGCTCCGGAAGGCCCACCCGCCCACCTGCGCTCCTTACCTGTGCTTTAAGCTTTTGGTGCTTCCATGCATGCGCATGGCGCGTATGGCACCTGTGCAACGCTCCCCCAAGCAGCTGGAGCATCGCAGAGGCTTGCGGAAGCGTCGCAGGCAAGTATGACGCATGCGTCCACGTGGGTGATGCTGGGGCCGTTCCAACCAGTACGGAATCCGGAACCCACCACTGAGTAGGTTGGTCTAGTGGTTAAGGCATTAAGCTAAAAACCAGGTAACTCTGAGTTCTAGTCCTATCTTAGACATGCAAAACTATTTGGGTGATTTGGGGCTAATCGTTCTCTCTCAGCCCAACCCACCTCACAGAGTTGTTATTGTGAGGAAAATAAATAATAGAGAGTAAAGTTCATACAAAACAATTGCTGGACCCTGGAATGTGTTTAGGGGGAAGTGAGTTGTAATGGTGCTTTCTGGCTTTTCAGGTTGCCATCGCTTGCCAATATAGAATAGCCACTAAGGATAAAAAGACAGTCCTGGGGACTCCTGAGATGCTGCTGGGGTTGCTTCCAGGGGCAGGAGGCACACAGAGATTACCAAAGATGGTGAGATTATCTCTTCGATAAACACCCGGTTTTCTTTCCTGTGCCCCTTTTTTGGATATATGAATTCCCTAATTCTGTATTTCAGGTAGGAATTCCTGCCGCCTTTGACATGATGTTGACTGGAAGAAATATTCGTGCTGACAAAGCAAAAAAAATGGGACTAGTAGACCAGCTGGTGGATCCACTAGGTTAGATTGTGATCTTTCCAACCAAACTTTTTGCCTCAAAATCACCTTGGAGAAGAGAATATTATGAGAAGATAATATTATTACAATGAAGGGAGGGAAATACAGCTCTAGGACTGGGATGTAAAGAATGGAGGCAAGTTGTACATTTGTAGGATGTTCTACAATGTGGGGACAAGGAAGCTTATTGAGCCAAGGGGAAAATGAAGGAAGAGTGGGCCACCTTTGCTTGAAATAATTATTTTGTTTATTTAACATTTATATAGATTCCCATCTTCTAACCCACTCTGGGAAGCTCCCAATCAAAAGCCCATCATTCCATCAGTAACAATTCATCCCTGCTTATGGGCTTACAATGTAATAGAAATTAGTGGAGCAACATATGGATTTTGGAGGAGGAGTAAGAATGGTAGCTTCAACAGCTGTGGATACTCCAACGCTGGAAGTTTTTAAGAAGAGATAGACAACCATTTGTCTGAAGTGGTCTAGGGTTTCCTGTCTAAGCAGGGGGTTGGACTAGAAGACCTCCAAGGTCTCTTCCAACTCTGTTATTTTGTTAACAGGATTCTTGTGATACTGGAGGTTGTCTTTTCTGTTATCAAGCTCGGCAGGCTATTAATTTTCTTGCACTTGCAGGTCCAGGTATCAAGAGCCCTGAGGAACGGACCATGGAATATCTGGAAGAGGTGGCCATTACATTTGCCCAAGGACTAGCCAACAAAACAATTACTCGGAAGGTTGACAAAGGGCTGATTCAGAGTGAGTGGGCACAACACTACCAGCTAAAGTAGTTTTGTTTTGATTCTTGGAAAAGGTGCTCTGGCTTTGCTCTTCTGGAAATTTTGGGGTTCCTTTGGTCCACAGGCCAAATTAGCCCAGAGTAGTTTGTCATTGAACTGCTTTGTCTTACAGAAGTGACGGATTTTGCCTTCACAATTCCATTTATAAGGCAACAAGTATACAAAACAGTAGAAAAAAAAGTGCAGAAGCAAACCAAAGGACTTTATCCTGCACCCTTGAGCATCATTGAGGTAATTCAGGTTTCTTCAGTGGCTTTTGGGGTTCCACCCAGGCTTGCAAGTTAGGGAGTGTGTGTTTCTGTGTATATATGTAGATTCTGCTCATTTGTTTTCAGCTTTGAATGCTACCAACTTTAGAATAAGATTTGTGGCATATTTGATCTTGTTTTGGGACAGGGGCTGGCCAAGATGACTTGGAACACAACTTTGGTTCAAGGAAGCTATTTATAAATACATCATTTAGTTACCTGAAAGCCAAACTCTATGCAGTTTATGTGTCATAGTTCTTCAGTACTTAACAAACATTCTAAACCACAGTATAGGAGACCTCTACCTGGAGGAGCAAAATATTTTCATTTTAGAAGGGTTGGCTAAAGGATTTTTAGCTTTTGCAGAACAGTCATGCTATTTTGGCATCTGTGAGATTGTCCTTCACAACCGTCTTCACTTATTCCATAAACATTAGTAAGTATAAACTGAAAGACCATATCAGCATACTCACTGACTGAATTTGTAAAACTGCTCTTTGATGGAAGGTGCTACTTCAAAGAATGCAGCTCATGTTTCTCTTGGAGTCGGTGGCTCTATAAGAAAAGAGACCTTTTGATGTGGCTTACCTGTTACCTAGAAATATAGTTTCTGCAAAAAAGATAAAAATCTTTTTATTTTAATGGGTATTTAAAACATTGTTTTAGACTTCGAATTGTATTTGCTGCTTGCTTTGCTTTGTTTAATATTCTTCATTTTCTTTTCTCATTCCTAGTTTTACTGGGTACTATTTGTTGCTATTTATTATATTTATGCATTGAATTGATATGAATACATTATTTATTAAATTCCTTTGCTGCCCTTTTCACTAATACAGTGGCTTTAGGTGGCTTGCAAGTTAATTAAAAATTAAAACGCGTTAAAAAGAATTAAAAGAATTGAATGGAGAAGTTAAAGATTAAAAATGGAGATGACGGATGACTTGGGGAGTGAGTTACGTTCTCTAGCCTGCCAGCTACCCCCCAACATGGCAGGCCCTGTTGGGACCCCAGTCCAAGCAGCAAAGCCACATTTTTAGATTCTTCCAGAAGGCCAGGTGCATGGAAGCAAACCTCCCCTCCAAAAAGAGAATTACCAGAATGTGGGCTCTTCTCCAGGACCCCCCTAGCCGAAATTCTTTGGCCAATGGGATCCAAAGTAGTTTTTTTCCACTGGAACAATTGGGGCTGGTTAATTCCATAGAGTGAGACAGTTCCTCAAATACCCTTTATCCATGCCCTAAAAGCTTTAAAGTTGACAACCATCACCTTGAATTGGGCCCAGAAGCAAAACGGCAGCGAATGCAGCTCGTGCAACAGTTGTGTCACATGTTTCACCTGAGGGTCCCCCAGAATTGTCTACATCGTCGCGCTCTGTACCTGTTTCCCGCTTCCAAGGTACAGAGGTCATCTCCTGGTTGGATTATACATTGTAGTAATCCAACCAGGAGATGACCAGGCCAGGAGTGACCCATGTGCAGGGCCTCACAATCCAGGAAAGGGCGTGACTGGCATACAGCATGAAATTATGCAAAAGCTGTTCTAGGCACAACTGCTGCTTCCATGGTATGGAGATAATAAGCACTAATAAGACCAAGGAGCTTATAATGGACTATAGAAGGAATAAATCAGACATCCAGCCCTTGGTTATCAATGGAGACCAAGTGGAGCAAGTGGCCAGTTTTAAATTTCTGGGTGTTATCATAAAAGAGGACCTGATCTGGGGCACTCACATTGCAGCACTGGTCAAAACTGCTGGTATTGCAAAATAAAACCTGGATGCATTGCTTCACTGAGTTGTTAACTGGTTTCAGAAACATAAGATTTCTTTGCATTCTCCAAAGTTCCTATCTTCTGTGCTAGAATCTTTTCTGCCAAGGTGGTAAAAAAAACCAATTCAGTTGTAAGATCTGGGGAGAGCCAGAAGGATAGGCAACACATTCTCCAATACTTGAAAAGTGAAATGGCTTTTGATGTGTTCTTTTTCTCTTAACTGTTTTTAATGCTGTGTTTAATGTCTTAGCTGTTATTGTCAACAATATGAGCTAACTATACTTTGGGGGAAAAAACTTTTTTGTTGGTTTAGGTAGTGAAGACTGGCCTAGAACAAGGCAATGAAGCTGGCTACCTTCTGGAATCCCAGGTAAAGAATCTTTGATCCACTTTTAAAAAGTTTCATGTGATGCTGTCAGAGATCAAACAGCAAGAGACAGATGCTGTAGCAGTGGAAATATTTAGACTAAATAAACATGACAAAAGGAGTTACAAGATACCAGAGGAGAAGCAGGACAGATACACAAAAAAGCTAATAAGAGTTGAAATTTTAAAAAGGGCAAGAGATGATGGATAAACATAGAATATTTTTTAATACAGTGGTTATTTTAATAAGTGTTAGGAAAAAAGTAGAAAGTAGAAATTGGGAAAACAATATTCTGTAAACTGAAATATAATATAATATGATTACTATTATACACAAATGTTAAAAGTTGAAAAAGTATGACTATGTATACTTAAATGGTAATATCACTATCAGAATTGTATGCAAAATATATTGACCCAGATAATACACTATCTACTAAACACCTATGGATGTTAAAGAAAAAAATATATAAATAAAATTATATATTTAAAAAAAGTTTCATGTGATGCGTAAAAGATGATTGGCTTAAAAAGATGACAGACTGGTAGTGGCTTTTGCCTTGATGCCATTTCATGTCTTAGTACTACTAGATGAACAGTTGGCACATCTTCCAAAATTTGATCTTCAGAACTTGTCATTTTCGTTACAATTATCTACTCATTACCTGGATAGTCTCTGCAGCTTGATTCTCATGCCTCTAGTTTACAACTACTCAGTCAAGACATGTCAAAAGCCCTTAATTTCCCACCCCCTCAACATTCTTTATGCTAAGAGAGAAAAGGATATCATTGTATAAAACTATTCGGGATGTGCGAGAATCTTTCTTATTGGAGCAATAGTGTTCTCAATATATTTTTCAGAGATAATTTATCAGCAGCTCTCTAAAGCAAAGCTGGCTGAGGAACTCTGGAAGTTGAAGTCCACAAGTTTTTAAGTTGCCAACGTTGGAGACCCCCGCTCTAAAGTCTTTATCTTGAAGCCTTAGCAATATCCTCCTTGAGTTTTCAGTGCTGTTTTCTTGCAGGTTTTCTCCTATAGTCAGGGGCATTGAGTGATCAGTTGCTCTCTATCTTTATTTCAAAAAAGAAACTAGCTTTCAGCCCTACAAGCCAGAATGAGATAGAATGTGTGATCCATTATTTTATTTTGTAAGAAAAATCTGTTTTCAGCAGATCACTGAACAAAATCGTAACAATAACATAAGGAACACCTAGATAAGGGACTACAAAAAACCTTTGATGCAAAGTGTCTGCTGTCTTATTTTTAAAAAAATTACAGTTCAGTTTTTTTGGGTGTAACACTGATTATGTTTCATTTCTTCAGTTGCTTTCAAACCATCATCAGCTATTGTGATGACCCAGTTTTTGTAACATTAAGCTGTGGTCCATAGATAGAAATCATATTTGTAATATTTCTAACAGGGTGATTTTTTAAAAATAGTGACTTTTAAACCTGTATAATGGTATAATAGTTTAAACCCTGGATTATAATGGCATTTTCTTTCATGGATTATGACACAAAACAAAGAAAGCACCTAGCAAGTAAAATAGGTATATATTTCTCTTGGTACACTGTACACAGCAAAATTAAAATCACATCTGTATTTAAGCTTTTGTCTGGAAAGCTTGCTAAAAATGCCTATATTGTTGATTAAAGATGCATGTATTGCTACATTATTGCTCTTTATATGGTCTTAACACCAAAAGTATGTTAAACACGATCATCGCCAGTTAGAAGCAGTGTAATTTCTAAGCTAAACCAGATGAAAAATCAGCAGGTTTAGTGGGAAATGCCATGCACATGAATACTATAGCAGTTTTCTTTAACACTGACCCTTTTAAATACCTTTTGTGGTCACAGACTCAAGATTTAATTCATAACATTTTTTCAAGCCTTCATGGACCCCCTGTGACAATATTGTGACCCCCACCAATGTTAATTTGTAGCTGGTCCTCTGATGTGCCCTTCTATAGAGTGCTTGTTTACTCTTTGCTGTTACTTCAGGATGGTATTATGATTCTGTGGCAGTTCCTCTGAATGTTTCTTTTTCATTTTCTCTCCACTTCTTCCATCCCCATCTCTTGCAGAAATTTGGGGAACTTGGGATGACTCCTGAATGCAAGGCCTTAATGGGGCTCTATCATGGTCAGGTACAGTGCAAGAAGAACAAATTTGGGGAGCCCAAGCAACCAGTCAAGTAAGTTCAACTATTTGAACAGCCTTCAGGCTGTGCTGGCTAGAACAGTTCTGTCTGTTTGTATGTAAAAGATTAGATAGTTTGCATTAATAACATGCAGGCCAGTTCAAAGGGCAGGAATGTCACTTAGCCAATTCAATCTAGTTTGAGAGGACTGGCTCTGAAATTGTTGAATGCATTCTAACTGAGCCAAAACCCATTTTCCCTGCTTGTCCTGGTAGGGCAGAAAGTTAGTCGTTCTGCTTTGCTTTAGATTGGGCTTTGCATGCACAGGCAAAGTCAGAATCCTGGCAGGACCATGCTCAAAGCTTTCTACACAGCCAGCTTGTCCACTGCAAAGCAGGAAAAATGGACGTTTATATCCTAACTGCATTGAAAATGCTGACATTCAGACAACTAATAAAGATCTTAGTTTCTGTTGATTCTTTTTAAATGTAACTTGAAATGCATTATTGGGGTTTATAGATAAACATTTCTCCCAAGTGTTTATATAAATATACACTTGTTAAATTAAGTAGGATTCTGGGTTCAAAAAATTACATTGACCTAGCTTGAAGCAGAAGTGACCAGTAAGCTGGGGGGGGGGGGGGATTTAATGCTTTTTAACTAGTAAATTATTCAAACTTGTTTTAATTATTTGCTTACTTTCCCAGCATTATTAAAAAGGAGGAATTTTAAATGTGAATTGTTTATTTATTATGTAAATTATATTGAATTTGTTATTTTCTTTTATCTTGTGAATTTCTTTTTCTTGATTCCCTCTTTGTGCAGGAATCTTGCTATTCTGGGAGCAGGTTTGATGGGTGCAGGAATTGCTCAGGTTTCTATGGAAAAGGGCCTTAACATCATAATGAAAGACACTACTCTGGATGGCTTGAGCAGGGGACAGCAACAGGTCTTTAAAGGGTATGTCCACTTAGTATCTAACTTCTGGTGTATTTGCAGTCTGGAGAGATTGGAATCCTGCAGTAACATAAGCCCTGAATTGTCAGTATTTGTCATTTTTGAAGCAGTAATATGCAAAAAAAATTATCTTTTTGCTCTTCAAAAGCTCTTCATGTCATAAATGTACAGGCTGAAGAAACTTATTAGAGTAGCAAGTGTGACTCCAACAATGTCCTTTCCTTCCAGCATTTCTTATGCTGGAATTCAGTATCTTTGTGCCTAACTCTTTTCTAATAAAATAAGGACTAGGGGAGACATGATAGCAGTGTTCCAATATCTCAGGGTCTGCCACAAAGAAGAAGGAGTCAAGCTATTCTCCAAAGCACCTGAGGGCAGGACAGGAAGCAATGGGTGGAAACTAATCAATGACACAAGCAACCTAGAACTAAGGAGAAATTTTCTGACAGAAGAATTAATCAGTGGAACAACTTGCCTCCAGAAGTTGTAACTGCTCCAGCACTGGAGGTTTTGAAGAAGAGATTGGGCAGCTATTTGTATGAAATAGAAAAAGGTTTCCTGCCTAAGCAGGGGGTTGAACTAGAAGACCTCCAAGGTCCCTTCCAACTCTATTATTCTGATTCAGTAATCTTACTGTGTCTTAATTAGTCACTGTGACTAATTTGGGCATTCATATAAATTTTCTAAATAAATACATTTAAAAAAATAATGAATCTTTAGAAGCTGCTGGCATTACTGAAGAGCTATTATAGTTTCTCAATTACTTAGAGAATCATCTCTTTTTCTAGATTTGTTTAGGCCTGGGGAGATCTACTCTGTTTGGTAATAAATTATTTGTTGACAAAATTTTTTGAAAACAATGACACATTCTTGTCATATGCTACAGTTGACATTTGCAAGCTTTTTTAAAAAAATCACTGTAGTATCTCTCCCAGATTCCATTTTACTTAAATATATTTATTTTGACAAGTATCTTATTATTATTATTCTTCCTCTCCCTTTTAGGAGGGTATCCAGGATCAGTATTTGCATTTGGCAAACTGTTTGGAAACGATGCTATTTATAAGTGCACGATTAGCCTTCAAAGTCTGTGTTGTGTAGCTTTGCTTTTTGTTTTGTTGTGTGTTGATCAGTATATGTATTTCCAGGTTGGCTACGAGAAATCTACAGTAAAGGAATAGATTTCAGAAATAAAACAAAAAACTAAAACAATATTTTAGAAGGGCTTAAAAATAAGTTTAAAAGCCATCTGCTTCTAAAATAGTAGTTTTTACTTAGCTTTTGAAAGATTCTTCAAAGCTTAATTTAATTTAATTTATTTAATTTATAGACCGCCCCCTCTCCCCAAAGGGACTCGGCTTCAGCTTCAAAACTGAAGTCAAGCTCTCTTCAGTATAAAAAAATATATGAATGTAAACAGCTTCTTCACAACTATACTTTACTCAACAGCTTATTTTCAATACTTTCCACTGTCCCCACCCTAATAATTTTTTCAGCTTGAATGATAAAGTGAAAAAGAAGAGTCTGACATCATTTGAGAGGGATACGCTCCTAAGTGAGCTCAAGGGACAGCTGGATTACAAGGACTTTAAGAAAACTGACATGATCATTGAAGCTGTCTTTGAAGATCTTAACATCAAACACAAAGTGCTGAAGGAGGTGGAAGCAGTAAGTAGGAGTTCGAGGCCAAAAGGGCCTGATGGGTCTGTGATATGCATTTGGATATATTTGGGGGCACCTCCCACTTTCCTAATTTCCCATATAAAATTTGCCACCTCATTCCTTTGCAAAAGCGGAAGAAATTGGAATATTATGTTAATCTTGGAGCACAGTTATATTAGGCACCAGTCACCGGTACGGTGTCTCGTTTGGCCCACCTGCCTGCCCGTGTTGCATGGCCGTTTCATAATGCGATCGGCCCGTTGCGCATGCGTGCACAGTGTGCGGTGACCTCCACTGCCCAGCTGGGTGTCTCACAGTGGTGGTGTGCATGTGTGCATAGCGCATGTGCCCGTGTATGACGCCCAGCCCTGTGCTGTGCCGGGGTCCGGAGCCCACCACTGCTAGGCATGTTTATCTCTGGTGAGTAATCTGGTCCTATGACTGCCCCTGGAAGTATCTCCATTCAGTCCAACTAGATTCCACCAATTAGAACTGTAGCAGTCAAAGGAAGGAATATTACTATAAGGATGTCAGTCCTCATCCTGTTGCTTGCATCCTACTAAGTACAAGCCAGTTCTGTCAAGGCACCAAGCGCATGGCTACATCAGGGCTTTTATGAGATGTTTCATCCCAGGCCTGAAAAACTGGCAGTCCACGGACTGGATGCATCATGCGCAGGCCATGCCCACCCTGGCTCCACAAAGGCAAAAAAGTCATGTCACAATCCGTCACGTGACGCAATCAAGTTTGACACCTGTGCTCTGTTGCAGATTACATACTACAGTGGGAAAAAGTGGTTTCGTCTCCATATAACATCACTGTAGCCATAGCGATGCACTTTCTCTCTCCTACATGTAACACTTGCTTTGTCTTCCCAGATTATCCCTCCTCACTGTATCTTTGCCAGCAACACATCTGCTCTTCCCATCAATCAGATAGCTGTAGCCAGCAAAAGGCCAGAAAAGGTGAGTTTGGTGTGTTTTTGTAGAATATACCGAAAATTAAGTAAGGCCTCTCCATCTGTGGTTTCCCCACAGCATAGCTTAGTCTTGTTGGAAAAACCAGCATTTTACTCTGATCCCGAGCTTTGACCTCTCTCATAAAGTACAGATATTTATTGGCCCTATTTATTGCCTTGCGCTCGCTAGATTTCTGCTAACGTTTTGTGATGCAGACTCCAGCAAATGGGTTTAAAGCAGGGGTGTCAAACTGGCGGCCCACAGGCCAGATGCGTCATGCACAGACAACGTCCACTCCAGCTCCGCAAAGGGTAAACCATCACGATACGTCACGTGATGGCAGCGTGACGGCGCAAGTTTGATACCCATGTTTTAAAGAAAACATTAGTCCTTGGCTTCCATTTGTTCTAGCATCACTTCAACAAGTACAGCAGCTGGAACAGTTTAAAGGAGTGAAAACCTTACACACCAAATGAGGCTTAGCTTTCATTAGGCTTGGTTATCCCTGTGTAAAGGATTTGACTCTTTCTGCTTTGCAGCCTATCGCGAGAGCCCACTTGTATGTTGAGGGTCTTCATTCTTTTCCATTTTACCTTCTTGAATGCTTCAGGTGATTGGGATGCACTACTTCTCTCCTGTGGATAAGATGCAGCTGCTAGAGATCATCACTACTGACAAGACCTCCCCAGAAACAGCAGCTTCTGCTGTGGCTATTGGTCTCAAGCAAGGAAAAGTCATCATTGTGGTTAAGGTGATTGTGATTTTTATGAAAAATACAGAAGGCTCCCAGTGGAATTCTCACTTTGAGACAGAATGGCCAGGATTAAACTTTCTTTTTTTTCTAAATTGCCGCATGAGCAGGCTGCGACAAGACACAGTATCAGCCGTATTCTTCACCGGAAACTTACTGCAGATGCACAGGACTTTCACAAGAGCCAAAAAAAAAAAAAAAAGCTAATTTTCCTAGAAATTACAACAATAAAAATTAATACAAGCTAAAAAAAATTAGAAAGAATAAAGAATAGAAGCTGCAGAAAAGAAAAAATAGAAAAATGAAAAATAAGAATATGATAAAAAAATAAATATATAAAAAATAAATATATAAAGAAATAATTTCCCCTTTCATCAAAACAAGTATGAACAAGTTTAGTAGCTTATCACTTTCTCTTAAAATACAACTTTTTTTTCAGTTCTGTTGTAATTTTGAACAGTCATTAACTGAATGGTTGTAAGTCGAGGGTTACGTGTATGCAAACCAGGTGTCTTTTTAAAGATGCCAACAGTGGTTTGAGCAAGATAGCTTTTCCTTTGTTTCCCAGAACTCTAAATCTGTTGTCTTGTGGTCTCCTTGTAAGTAGCAACACTCAGTAACACTTATGGGTGATCTTAAGCTTTCTTCTTATTTGGAGAGGAAGTATTGAGATTTTCTACTCATCAGCTCTTAATTCCACTGTGCCATTCTTCCAGAGTCTTCCATTTCTTCCCTGGAAGGCGCAAAAAAGCCCATATTTGTGTTTTTTTTCTTGGTGGTACAAAATAATTTTTATACACTAATTATTTGTCTGCTTAACAACTTATGAGCTCTTGGAGAACTCACAAAGGTCAATCTGAAGTCAAAGCTTAACCCTTTTATATTTAGATGTAGAATAAAAATTACGTGCATAAAAACAAATTATATTAATAAATACGACATCCGTATTAGTTGGGATCTCAGACTAAATTCCTGTTCAGCGCATACCGCTGAAAAGTTGGTCTAAACAAAGTGTCTTTGCCACATGTATAGCCTCTAAATAGGAAAATACCCCGTAAATTAGAAATACCCTATAAATAAGAAGCCAACTTCCATTAAAGTGAATTGGTGAGGGAAAGCTAGTTAGATTATTTGCTGCCTCATCTTCCTTAGCAAACTGTTGTGGCCCAGCAGGAGCCATTGGAGCTGCCACCAGACTCCTGTGGACAGCGAGGGTCCCTATGAGTCGGCTCTGGAGGATGTGGAGGACCCTGGACAGGGTTCCGACTCCGAGCAGGGATCAGAGAGGCTGGTTGGCCACCAGGAGGCGCCTGAGGCATGGAGCAGTGGTGAAAGCCAAAGGGAGTGTGCTCCTGATGTCATGCCTTGGAGCAGTGGGGAGGAGACAAGGGACAGTAAGTCAGACGTCAGCAGTGAGTTGTTGTTGGATGCTCGTCACCGAAGGGCTAATAGGCGTCAGGAACAGTTGCGCAGTTACAGGAGGTAATTGCACTCAGCTGATGGTAATTAGACTCCTCTCCAGACTATAAAAGGACTGCTTGTGCACATGCCCTTTTGCAGAAGTCAACGCATGAACTAATGTGGGAGTACAGTCTTGTGAGCGTGGCAGGCTGGATTGCTGCTAATGCTTATCAGTCCGGGTTGTTATTAAGGCTTATCTGTGTTGGTTTACTGCCAAGGACCTGTCTGTCTGTCAATAAATCTTGTAAAGTATCTTTGGCTCGGAGTGTTTTGGTGTGGACGAAAGGGGAGGGGGGTTCAGAACAGCAAACCTATTTCATATTTTTATTTCCTCCTCCACAGGATGGTCCAGGATTCTATACAACTAGGTGCCTTGCTCCCATGTTGGCTGAAATTGTCCGTATCCTTCAGGTTAGTGTCCCTTGCAAACAGCCTGGGGTTCACGAGAGTCTTTTATGGATTTAAATGGGATGATACAGCTCCCCCCATTTCAAGTCCTACCGATAACATAAACAGTGTTTAAATTAACAAATAACATCAAATTTATTTTGAGTCAGAAATTGAATTTTAAGGCTATGTGGATTTCTTATGTTTCGTGATAATTATCGAATTCCATAAAAGGAACTTATATCAGTTATCAAATATGTAAATGGTACTTTGGAATTGCTTTGCCACCTACATTAGAGTGGATGAACAGATTCAGTTTTTTCAAAATGGTCAAGTCAGAATTCAAATCTAAGTTCTTGAAACAAGTAGTTCATGCTAGAAAAATCCTCAAGTATCAGCTAAAACAGTTCACCATGGAGGAAAGGCTCAATATTCCTACCCACTAGTATGTAGGAGTAATAATCAGTAATAAGAAGTATTTGGTTGCAATTGCTCAAATTTCCAGGAGTACAACTAGTTAGTATAAGAGGTGATTTACCTTTTCAAACTACCAAATCGTAAAATGATTGTTTATATATAAATGACACCAACATCAAAATTTGGTGTATAGTGTTTGTTCATTCAGACTACCACAGGAAATTGACAAGGTTCAGTAGAAAAATATAGTCCAAAAAAAGACCAAAAACGTTTACACAGAAGTGCACATAATTAGAAGGATACGCTCGGGTTCATTGGTTTTACTATTGTGGCTTTTAAATATACCCACCAAGTGAAACTGGGACAAAATAGGGCAACGCTAACCATTTATAGTCTTCCCATAAGTTATACACCTGGTTCATCCAGTGAGAAATCAGTAATTAGGGACACTATATTTACTCACTATAATTTGAGAGGGAGGAGGCAAACAGTCTTGCTCATATTGTTAATTAGTTGAGACAGGAAATTGCTGACTATTGCAAATTATCGAGCAGTCTAATCACCAGAATTTGATCTACCATCACCCTATTTCTTTCACCCAAAGCATTTTCTTTTTCAATGTGTCTTTTGCAGGAAGGTGTTGATCCTAAGAAAGTGGATTCTCTTTCCACTAGCTTTGGCTTCCCTGTTGGAGCTGCTACTTTGATTGATGAAGTTGGGGTCGATGTCGCCACTCACGTAGCTGAAGATCTTGGCAAAGCTTTTGGTGAACGATTCAAAGGAGGGGATGTGGAGCTAATGAAAGCCATGGTAGACAAGGGCTTTTTAGGTATGAGTTGCATGCTGGGGAAGTTCAATCTTATGTACTATCTTCTTCACTTGTTCTTCACATGTTCTTTGCTTCCAACTACCTCATGCCAGTGGCATGTCTGTGGATGGTTGTCCATGGGATGGCTTGTTCCCTTTAAGCCACTTCTCAAATCCAGCTACCACTCATTCTGCTCCTGTATATTGTATTTTTTCATGAAAAATAATTGTAACCTGTGTTTTGAGCCAGTCATACATAGCACAGATAGTCCTCAGTTTACAATTTGGTTCGGTTAGTGATCGTTCGAAGTTACAGTGGCACTGAAAAATGTGACTTATGACCATTCTTCACACAACCATTCCTTCACCCCCATAGTCACACGATCAAAATTCAGATTGTCAGCAACTGGCTCATATTTGTGAGGGTTGCAGTGCCCCAGGGCCATGCGATCGCCCTTTGTGACATTCTAACAAGCAAAGTCAATGGGGAAGCCAGATTCACTTAATTAGTGTTCTTAACCTAATGCAGCGGTTCCCTTAACAACTGTGGCAAGGAAGGTTGTAAAATGAGGCAAAACCCAATTAACAACCGTCTCATTTAGCAATGGAGATTTTGGGCTCAATGGTGGTTGTAAGTTGAGGACTACCTGTAAAGAATGGTATGACAGGACATTGTCACTTTTCCCCTATTACTTCCTTCTGCATGAAGAAATTGCTGGATCTCAGCTTTCTGAAATCAGTTTGAAAACAAAGATATGAGCCCCTGGAAAGATCCAATCTTTTCCCCCATTTAAGCCCTGTTTCCTTAGAAATCTGGGAGTTGAAGTCCATCCATCCTAAAATTGCCAAGGTGGAAAAATATTATTCTAAAAGTAATTTGGGCTATGGCTGAGTTAAACAGGTTTCCAATGACTTGGTCATGCCATGTACAGTAGAACCTCTGATCACGAAAGCTTCTGACCATAACCAAACCGACCAAAACTTTCCCCCATTTCCCCCAATTTTTTTTCCAGCAGCCAATTTCCCCTTTTGTGCCATTTTTTTGTAAGTGCCAAATTTCCTAAATTTGGTTTGGGTCATGACCAAATCGGTTTGCGACCAAAGTTATGGAATGAATTATGGTCGTGATCAGAGGTTCTACTCTATTCTGCTTTTGTTATTGTTAGGACAGTTACTACTATAGAGACCAGTGCATGAGTTAAGTCACTTATTCAACTTGTCAGAGCTGAAAGTCTTCATGGACTTCAATTCCCGTAGACACAATGTGGTAGAATTACTGTCGGCTACTACTGTTGGTCACAACAGTTTTTCCTACTTATTGTAAATTTGAGCAATTGCTAAACGAGGCAGTCAGTCAAGCAGACACTTGACTACCTCCCATTTCCCCCCCTCCCTTTGAAGTTACCATCTTGTTACCATCTAGACATTATTTACCATCTATTTACCACCTATTGCCTACCATCTTCCTCTGAAGTTACCATCCAGACTTTACTTACTATGATTGACTTACTATGATTTACCATCTAGACTTTAAGACTCTGGTCCTTTATTGAGACCCTAGCCCTGCCGGCTATGACCTATCAACTTTGTTTTATCAGTACCTTACCCTATTGGGACTTTTAATAACGTATTCGAGGTTAGACTTGCTCCGCCTGCGGGAAGCCCCTCTCTCGCAGGCTTGGCCCTTGGCTCTTTCAAGGGCCCGCCTCGAGGACGGGTTCGTGGACCCCGAGAGGTGCAGGAATCGGAAGCTAAGGGGATTTTTAGTAAAATGTTTTTTATCTTTTTTAGGGGGTCCCAGGGTGGGGGGGAGGGTTAATCAGACCGGGAGGAGGACCAGAGCCGGACAGACAGGTGAGTCCAGGAAGGACGGGGATGCGGTGGAGGGGGGGAATATAAAGGTCACGAAAGCAGAGGGTTGTCCTATTACAACGGTCGCGGGGAGGAGGGGATGCGAGGACAGGATAAGATCCCAAGGTCGGTTGGGAGACCGTGGCTGCTGGTTACGCCCGGTCGCTTGTACCAACCCCTGCAGTCTAGGTGGACAGGTGCTACAGAGCCAGGGCCTGCGGCTGATGCTTTGCAATGCAAGGTCTGTCACCAACAAGGCCCCCCTCATTAATGAGTTGATCTCAGAGGGGGAGCTAGACCTTGCAGGGATAACGGAGACCTGGTTGGGCCACGAGGGTGGTTTACCCCTCGTGGAAATGTGCCCACCGGGTTTTCGAGCATTCCATCAGCCTCGGGCCCTGGGTAAGGGTGGTGGGGTGGCGGTGGTTATGCGGGAATGTTTAGAGCCGAGGGAGTTCACTGTTCCTCAGATACCCGGGTGTGAGTCCCTTGGTGTGAGCTGGGGCCCAGGGAGGCAGTGGGGCTTGCTGATTGTATACTTGGCTCCTCGCTATGCATCAGCAGCCCTGCCCGAGCTCCTCGAGCTAATCTCAGCGACGGCAGTTGAGACTCCCAGACTTTTGGTCATGGGGGACTTCAACTTGCCGTCAACGGGAGCGGCTTCCGAGGTGGCTCGGGAGTTCATGGCTTCCATGACGGCCATGGACCTGACCCAATTAGTGCAGGGCCCCACTCACGAAGGGGGCCACACACTGGACCTCATTTTTGTATCTGAACAGTGGACGAGTGATCTGGGAATAGGGGATTTAGTTATCACGCCCCTGTCATGGTCAGACCACTCATCCCTCCGGCTGGACTTCCCTGGCGCTATCCCCCACCGCGAGGAGGCGGAACCAGACTCTATAAACTGGTACCGCCCCAGGCACCTGATGGAATCTGATAGATTCCTGACGGAGCTTGGGCCAATACCTGTAGCCTTGTCCCGCTCCCGTTCCGAGGACCTAGTGACTGCCTGGAATAGGGCGACGACTGGGGCCTTGGACCGGGTTGCGCCTTTGCGACCTCTCCTGCGGCATCGACCCACCCGGGCTCCTTGGTTTACTGAGGAGCTCAGGGTGATGAAGCGCCACAGGAGACGTCTAGAGAGCAGGTGGAGATCCTCGCGCTCCGAATCTGACCGAACACAGGTAAGAGCCTATTTGCGGACTTACCTTGTGGCAATAAGAGCGGCCAAACGTAGACATTGCGCTGCTCTTATTGCGTCCGCGGATAACCGCCCTGCCGCCCTGTTTAGGGTGACTCGCTCCCTTTTATCGCAGGGGGCGCGGGAGACACCCTTACAGGGTAGAGCAGAGGAGTTTGGGGAATATCTTCAGGACAAAATCGATCAGATCCGGAGCGGGTGGACCTCCGTCAGTGGACCAGACGAGCCGCCAACAGCGAGTCTTGAGAGACCATTCTGGGAGGAGTTTGACTCTGTTGCCCTCGAGGATTTGGACAGGCTGCGTGGACGGCTGCGACCCACCACTTGTTTAACGGACCCGTGCCCCTCCTGGCTGGTACTGGCAGCCTGGGAGATGACACGAGGCTGGCTCCTGGGCCTGGTGAGCACCTCACTGAGTGAGGGATACTTACCAACCGCCTTGAAAGAGGCGGTGGTGAGACCCTTGCTCAAGAGGCCTGCGCTCGACCCAATGGAGCTAGCTAACTATCGTCCAGTCTCCAACCTCCCCTTCTTGGCGAAGGTTGTCGAGAATGTGGTGGCGCAGCAGCTCCCACGACACCTAGACGAATCCGACTATCTAGACCCACGCCAGTCCGGCTTCCGACCCGGGCACAGCACCGAGACAGCCTTGGTCGCGTTGGTTGATGATCTCTGGAGGGCCAGAGATAGGGGTTGCTCCTCTATCCTGGTCCTATTAGACCTCTCGGCGGCTTTTGATACCATCGACCATGGTATCCTATTGCGCCGGTTGGAGGGGATGGGAGTCGGAGGCACCGTTTTGCGGTGGTTCGGCTCCTACCTCTCCGACCGGAAGCAATGTGTGTTGACAGGGGGGCAGAGATCGTCCCTGAGGCCACTCACTTGTGGGGTGCCACAGGGGTCGGTTCTCTCGCCTCTCCTGTTCAACGCATATGTGAAGCCGCTGGGTGAGATCATCCGTGGTTTTGGGGTTGAGTACCATCTTTACGCTGATGATACTCAGCTGTATATTTCAACCCCAAACCACCCCAACGAGGCTGTCGAAGTGATGTCCCGGTGTTTGGAAGCCGTCGGGGTCTGGATGGGGGACAACAGACTCAAACTCAACCCCTCCAAGACCGAGTGGCTGTGGTTACCGGCACCTCGGTTCAGCCAGCTGACTCCATCGCTGGCCATAGGGGGCGAACAATTGTCCCCTGTGGAGCGGGCGCGCAATTTGGGCGTCCTCCTTGATGCCCGGCTGTCAATGGAGGACCATGTGGCAGCCGTGGCAAGGGGGGCGTTCCACCAGGTTCGCCTGGTGCGCCAATTGCGCCCCCTACTGGACCGGGATGCCCTACGCACGGTCACTCATGCGCTGGTGACGTCTCGCCTGGACTACTGCAATGCCCTCTACATGGGGCTTCCCTTGGGACGCATCCGGAGACTGCAGCTAGTTCAGAACGCAGCCGCGCGGGTTATTATGGGAAGTACACGTTACTCCCACGTAACACCTCTCCTGCGCGAGCTGCACTGGCTACCTGTGGCCTTTCGGGTGCGTTTCAAGGTATTGATCACCATCTTTAAAGCGCTCCATGGCAGAGGACCTAGTTACCTGCAGGATCGCATCCTACCACACACGTCCCTGCGACCTATCCGCTCACACAGAGAGGGGCTCCTCCTGGTGCCGTCTGCTAGTCAATGCCAGCGGGCGACACCTAGGAGTAGATCCTTCTCTGTGATGGGCCCAACCCTCTGGAATGACCTCCCCCCAGACATTCGAACTACCACCGACCTCCGTTCCTTCCGGCAAAAGTTAAAGACTCACCTGTTTCAATCAGCTGGCCTGGCACTTTCTTAGTTTTACCTCCCGGGGATTTATTTTATTTTAGGGTTTGGGGTTTTAATTGTGATGTTTTAAGATTAGAATTATTTATTTCTTAGTACAGCCTATTTCCCCCTCCAAATGTATCTTAAATGTAGTTTAAATGTATTTAATTATTATGAATGATTTTATTATATTGACTGTACACCGCCCCGAGTCCCTTTTTGGGAGAGGGGCGGTCTAAAAATCTAAGAAATAAATAAATAAAAATAAATAAATAAAATAAAATGATGACTACCTCTAGATTTTTTAGAGAAAAATGGTGACTGAATTTTAGGATAGAAGGATATTTTCCCCACTCCCTACCCCGTTCTTCTTTCCAAAAGGTAGAGCATCTTTTTGAGCTTTCTTGTATTTATCTTTTCTGGTCAATGTTTGCCATTTTTTTATATTAAGCGCATCCTCACTACCTTCTTATCTTTCATTTGACAGGCCGCAAATCAGGAAAAGGCTTTTATCTTTACAAGCAAGGCGTAAAGAATCGGGATCTCAACAATGGAATGAATGAAATTCTAGAGAAATTCAAAATAGTTGCCAAGCCAGAGGTGTAAGTGGGATGATAAGAGAGGTTTCCTAAATAGATACAGCATTCCAGAATAAGGCCTGATCATTGGCTTTCATTATCCCCTGTATGCATATAAATTCATAACAGTTGCCGTATGGACTTAGAACATTGTCCGTTTAGCATAGGGGTACCAAACATGCTCGCTTCCTCACAGTGTCGTCATGTGATGTATCGTGGTTTTCTTCCCCTCGCTAAACTGGGCATGGACATGGCCAGTGCTTGACGCATCCAGCCCGCGAGTTTGACCGCCCTGATTTAGCACAATTTATTTTACTCTAACTGGCAATATTTCAGATAGATGGAGCTTTTCACAAAATTTGCTGTCAGAAATCTTTACACATTTTGCATGCAGAACATCTCAGAATTGCGCTGGGATCATCTGCATTGAAAAGCATTGAAAGCCTAGTCCATTAGTTTATATGGTTCCCAATAGAGTAGTACCAAATGCGGGAGAAGTGGAATTGTCTCTGGTGTGAATGGACGACCCCAAAGGCATCATCATTTGAGCATACATTCAGAGAAAAAATTACTAGGTCCAAAATTAGATGAATATTCCTTTGATGTATAAATCCATATCCATGTTGGTTTTCTCCTAAGTACTGCAAAATTATATTTTCAATTGGATCCTAGTCTGCTTTCAACCTGTGTCGTCCCCCCCCCCCTTTCTGCAAAATACAAAAAATAGGCTTTTGCCATCATCTGTTCTCTAAAATCCAGTTAAAATGAAGATTGCTGAGAATTAGCAGCCCTGCCACTGGATATTAGTCCCCACCCTTCTATGCCTCTCTGTTTCAGCTGCTGTGTTTCTGATCTAGCTGTGAGGATGGTTAATGAATTACTGCTTCCCTTCCCAGGTCCACAGAGAAGGATATCCAAATGCGTTTGGTGACTAGGTTTGTGAATGAAGCCATTCTGACCTTACAAGAGGGCATCCTCAGCAATCCTGTGGAGGGGGACATTGGAGCTGTATTTGGACTAGGCTTTCCACCGTGCCTGGGAGGTGAGTTTTGTCATTCAGCAAGGAATTAATCAACGTCTTTTCTATAGCTGAAGGGTTCGAAACAATAATGTAAAAAAATATTACAAGCACCTTTGGAAGGGGTAATAATTTGGGCTGCATTTTTTTTCCAATTGGTAATGTAGAATTGGTAGGAGGATTGCCTCGTTCCACAGTATAACTCCTTCCATAAAGAAATACTTCTTGAGCACTTGCAAATAGGCATTAAAATATTCAAACTACGGAAATCTTTCTTAGCAGCAACAATGCAATTTTGGCAACCTTGCAGTGTTCTTGGGGATTACCAGAAACTGGCAATAGCTGAACTATGGTTCCTATGCTTACTCTCCAGAGAGAAGTACAGGCATCCTGGTGTCCTCTGAATATGCTGAACTGCATTTCCCACCATTTCATGCCATTCATTTTGCTGTGTAAAGTTCTCTGTAGCTCCAGAGTTTGTAAGATCCAGCGCCCAGTTACATAGCGAATGTATCCATTCGTTATTCGCCTTCCAAATGATTTTTTATCAAAGACCTGCAGAGACATTAATGCTTGTAACCAAGGTATAATGGCAGTTGAAGCCAGCATTATGAAGTACTTTTGGCATAAAGACCCCATTGTTTAGGAAGTCTTACCTTCTCCTTTTCCTCCCTCACTTCTGTGAATGTTGTTGCAGGCCCCTTCCAATATGCAGACCACTTTGGGGCCCAGCAGCTCGTAGACTACATGAAGAAGTACGAAGATGTCTATGGGAGTCAGTTCACACCATGTCAGTTGCTGCTTGACCACGCCAAGGACTCCAGCAAGAAGTTTCACAAGAGAACTGCCTGAATTGGCATCTGCTAACCAAAAAAAAAGGGGAAGACCCACAAGACATCTTCGTATCGGAGGGCTGTGGGTTTTAACTCTTTTAAGTGCCTTAGTTATTTAGGCACTACTACTTCCTGGCCCACCCCTCATCAGGCTGAATGTTGATTTTCCCATTATCACGAGAAAGAATGGGGAAGTTTCTGCTCAAAGTATGGTACTTTTCAGGCCCATTGCAAGGAACTACTCATCGGAAAACAGATGTAGCTTGCAGAAAATTCATAAGAATAAATTCTAGTGTATTATTCTGTACATAATTTTGTCATTCATTCAGGGTTAGAACTGCTGCTGAAGTGTTACGTGGCTAAAACAAGGTTCAGTTGAGGCGGAAACTTCTGAGGAATTCTATGCTCTAATACGATTAGTTTATCAAAGATCATTTGAAGATCTCCAGAGCAATCTGGAGAGCCCACCACTTAAGTTTAAGTCTCCAATAAATCGGGATTTTGCTAGTACTACTAGAGTTCATGAAGTTTTACATACAATTTTTGTGCTATATCCAGGACAAAACACAAATTATGAAAGATTTGCACAAAATATACACATGCATCAAAGCAAAAACACGATGTGTATAAATGAGTGAACAAGCAAAATCTATTCAGTGGGCATGCATTAGCTCACAAAATAATATCTATCTGTTCATCACATTCCTCTAGGACTCATGTTTTTTCTTTTTCTTATGCATAAACACAAGGTTTAACATTCTATTTTTATTTTTTCAGAAATGCATTGTAATGTAGAGCTAACCTTGACAATATAGTGTTGGAGGCAATATAATTAAATTCATTGGGGAGAGCTTGTAGCTTGAGGGCATCAATAGGCAGCTGGAGTGTATTGGCAAATCATGTTGAAGACATTTAAGTTAAATGAATGGAAGTTGCCCAAGGATCTTTACTGAGACTGGAACAAAAACAATATGGGTTGGAGCTGAGGAAGCACACGATACAGCATTATTGAAGAACATTTTTTTAAGGGGGGGGGGGTGTGTTTGCTAAGAACTCCAAAAGCATCCAAATTAGGACAATCAGCATTACAATCCAAAAGTAATTCCATGTATGGAAATAAACACTTGTCAAAATACTGAAGCAGATGAAGGCATCTTTCTCCAGCCAGATGCTTTAAATAAAACAAATCAGCCTTCAAGCGATGGGGATCCAGCAGACTTTGCCTTATTTTGTATGTTGTCGGGGTGGGGGAGGGGAGGGGAAGCCTATCTTTTCAGTGCCAGTTGCTGGGGAACATAAGCAGGAGTGCAGTTGTGTGTTAACCTTACTTGAAAGCATCTTTGAGGTTATCTCATTGTGCGAAGACACTTGGACAAGAGAGGCTCTTAATCTGATGTAGCATGATTGCTTTGGTTCGTTCTCTTCCCATTTTTTGTTGAAACCAGCTGATACTCTAGTAGTAGCTGTTGTTCAACAGCAACTAGAGCAGGGGTGTCCAAACTTGGGAACTTTAAGACTTGTGGACTTCAACTCCCAGAATTCCCCAGCCAACCATGCTGGCTGGGGAATTCTGGGAGTTGAAGTCCACAAGTCTTAAAGTTCCCAAGTTTGGACACCCCTGAACTAGAGTCTCCAGCCTCCTCCGGTCTGCAGCACACTACCAGGTCTTGAGCCATTCAGAATTGCTGCAGAAATGGCCGAGCATGTGCGCATCCCTACTTGTGCAAATAGCAGCCAAGCGCATGCATTCTCCATTTGCACCAGCAGGTGCTCGCCGCTCACATGAAACCATCCCCTCTCCCACCCAGGCCAGAAAGGTTGGGAAACTCTGCTATAACAGATATTCAGTTTCTTTCTGAACAACATATTCTAGGCACACGTTTTTAAATAAATGTTTATTTGATTATTGCAGTACTAAAAGTAGAAATGAATACATTGAACTCCTAGGCTTAAACCATTTAGCCCCATTTTCAGCTAAAAACAATTGTGAAAGTTGTGGTCGTCTTAGGAAACAGGCAGTTGCTGCTGAAATGTAGAAAACTCGAAAATAGTAGGCAGGCAATAACACAATGAAATTGCCAGGAGAAAGGAGGAAGATTAGTAAAATATTCCTAGAGATTTACAGGGGGAGTTGTTTTTTTTTAAAAAAGCCCACCAACTGCCTATACATTATACTAAGGTGCAGTAAATAACTGCCATTCCCCCCCCCTCCCCCCCAAAAAATCACACACACCTGGTTAGGTATAGTAGGAGCAAATTACATGAAACTGTCACTGGGTGTTAGGGAATTTCTGCATAGGCAAAACTAGGCTGCCCAAATATTCCATAATTTTAGTGCAGAAACATGAAATTTAAGCCGCACACAGTTGTTACGGTTTTAGCCCTTTCCGCAGTGCAAAGGTGCTTTTAAAGTTCAAGTGTTTAGGAAGGTGGCCTTAGGCAGTGTCAGCGTTCTGTGTAAAAAGAGCAGAATCATCAAGCTTTTACACCCCTGCAGCCCTTTGAATTGCAGGTGGGTGGACACCACTGTCAGCATTACAAACTGATTTTGCAGAATTAGCACTTCTAGGTTACTCTAAAATCCTTCTTTTAAGCCCATTCATTTTCTACATGCAGGATGCTTACTCCACGGGGCAACATTGAAATTCGCCTGCACGTGAGAATAGGGCTCTAAGCAACGTTGTAAAATACAAATTTGACACACAGACATTTTAATCTAGACCCCCAGATTAAGGATCAGGGTTTCTAGGGCAGAGATTGCCAGGTTGAGTTCTATCCAAACCTCTCTCAGCTATAAAGTTGCCTACATCTCATGCCAAAGGCTTAAGTATAAAACCTTGTGAGGACATTTGGGGAAAAGAAATGCAGATATACTTGCTCTGTGTGTGTGTGTGTGTGATAAGTCACTGCTGTTACTTCCTTCTATATCAAGAGTCCCCCTCAAATTGTTTGCCCCCAAACAATCATAAGGATACATATTCATTATCTTACTAAAACAAACCCACCTCCAAGCTAATATTATGTGAAACAATCAGAAGATGAATAGGAATGTTATCATAGGAAAAGTAGGCAGCTTGGCTCTGGTGATTCTGAGACTTGGCCAGAAAGGGAACATGTAACCCTCTTCCCCCAAATTGGCTATGCTGCTTTCCTCCTCTTCCACACTATCAATGCAAGAAATTACGTAAGGCAATAACTCTCCTTGCTAATCTTGGCACAATGGGAACTCATCATTCACATGCAACTGTTGAGGCTTCTGTTTTGCTCTGGTTTCTAATTTGCCCATTTCCATAAAAGGAAATGTGCACCTTCTTGCCAATTTCTTGTGTTGGTTTGTGGTTAAAACACAAAATCCTGCGTTGCTCTTGGGTTCACATCCTGCGATCATTTTTGAGATAACGATAGCTGCTTTGGCCTCTCTCCTAGTTTTATACTTGGGGGACAGCCTGAATCTAACTCCTGCAATCCACAAAGAAACTTTCCTTCACCTGTCTAGATCTTGGGCCTCCAGCCCTTGATGAACTGCATTATTTTTTTCACTTGAAGTTTGGTAAGATGAAAATCCTCAGACAGGATCTCCTCAGTGAGTTGTACAAAGATACTACCATCGATGCGTTCCCGAGCAAAGAAGCTGACCACATCCTCAGAGAGGCCGATGAAGCGCAAGGACCTAGATACCTCCTCAAGTGACAGTGCGGATAAGTCACCGGGAGGCTGCCAGGGTGAGCCATCTCCATTCAGACGGGCAGGAGGTGCCTCAATGACCCCCTGAGCCAGATAAAGGTGGGTGATGCCACCTTCGGAGCCATGAACAATGGTGGATGACAAAGGGGCTACTGACGTCCGAATGACAATATTTTCAGCCGTGTCAAAGGGTTTCGATGAGCGAGGTGGTGGTGCAGGACTACAGTGCCCCTCCGGGGAGGACGTGCCTTCAAAGAGGTCAAAAGTGTCTATGGAAGAGGCAGTTGTCTTCTGCCAATCAAGAGATTCCAACCAATCGGAGGAGCCAGAGGAAGCTGGACTGGAAGAATATGCTGGATTGGAGAAGGGGTTAAGAGCACCAAAGGGAGCAAAGCGTTTCTGTGGAGGGGGAGGCTTCAGGCGAGGGCAGCTATGGTAGCTCTTGATGGCGTTGGCATCAGTGCTCCCCAGCAGAGGAGTGGATCTCCCAGTGGCCACGCTTGAGCTTGGGTCGTTACATGGCCAAGGGTCAGACCAGGAAGGCATCTGAGCAGGTGGGGCCTGAGATGGCAACTGTGCTTGAGGGCTGGCCAACTGCCGACTTGTGGATTCCCCAACTTTGCAGTCACTCCATGTGCAGGGATAGCAATACAAGGAGTAGGAGTCCGGAGACGGGGAGCAGCTGCCGCTTCGTGGCCTTGAACTGGCAGGCAAAGAAAACAAACGGCATCAGAGTTAGCTCAAGTGAAATGGGATTTGCAGCTCTCTGATCATAAATCTGGAGCAGATCAGTGTCTTAAAACCACAGAGGACAAACCCAGCAACATCTAAATATGTGCACCCCACCTCCAGAGTTTTGCCAATGCATTGTTCCAACTTCCTTAATTTGAAAAACCTTGTGCTCACTACTCCAAAGACATCCTTGCTTGACGACAAAGAAGGCTAAGAGACATTCCATGCACACTGAATATGCAGTTTCCATAGATTTAAGCATATACAAATCTCTTAAAAAGTGAAAAAGTACCATAATCCATCCAATATTGCTTGTTATTATCATTTTCATTCAACCTCTTCTAACTCTGGAAGTTTTTTCCCAATCGAGTATATTGTTAGGTAAAATTTAAATGTTGTTGTTAGTTGTGAAGTCGTGTCCGACCCATCGCAACACCATGGACAACGTTCCTCCAGGCCTTCCGTCCTCTACCATCCCCTGGAGTCCATTTAAGCTCATGCCTACTCATGTGACTCCATCCAGCCACCTCATTCTCTGTCACCCCTTTCTTCTTTTGCCCTCAAAATATAGATGCCAGGGGTCAAATGGAAAACAAACTGTACTGCCCCTTTTCATTTGTTTTTTTTCTGAGACCCACAGAAAGTTCAAAAGCGCCACAGCCCATGATGCTAGAAAATTTAGCCTTCTGTTAAAGTTTTATGCAAAAAAAGAGAAAGAAAACACATTTCCATATTTACCAGGAAATAATAAGATTTTTAATCCTGAGAGTTAATTATACAATATAAATAATACTTTTCCTTCAGGTTTGGCTGTTTGCTGAATCTGTTGTTTCCTAAGCAAATGTTCTAAAACAGGGGTGTCCAAACTTGGGAACTTTAAGACTTGTGGACTTCAACTCCCAGAATTCCCCAGCTGGCTAGGGAATTCTGGGAGTTGAAGTCCACAAGTCTTAAAGTTCCCAAGTTTGGACACCCCTGTTCTAAAATGTACAATATTATGGAAAACTTAATTATATGTAACAGTATCAGGCGCATAAAGTATCTTTCCATTGAAGAAAAGCATGGCTTTGATAAAAGGAGCTATGCCTCCCCATCATTGTGGACTATGTGTTTGGATTCTCCAAAAATCTTCGTAAAAAACATTGACCTTTTATTCCCACGGCTCACGGTAGGAAGATTCTATGCTTCCTTTCTGACTCCTGAGAGTGCCTGTGTAAAAGGTCAACCAACAAGAAAAGTTCTACTCATATGTTATTTCTTGCTGTTGCACACAGCATGCCTGCGCATCTCCTGAATCTAGCAATAGCAAGTGCACAGCTGACTCATGCAGCCAGTTCAGTGATAAGGAAGATCGTTCAAGGCCTCTGGATCCCAGCCCAGAAGTCTATACTTTAAGACTTCATTCATAATAATATTGTGTCTTACAGTACACCAAGACGATAAAGCAAATGCCTTTAAGCATATGTGGTACTTTGTTCTCCCCATTCTCATCTTCCCAACTGAGTTCCAACAAGGAAGGCTATATCTCACAACTCCCTCTATAGAAGCCATCCCAATTCCATCACTCACATGTCATGAAGTCCAGATGAGTAGTATGAGAGGTTGGCACTGGGTGATACTGCCGCTTGGAGCTTGGGGAAGCGCAGAGGCATTGGAGGGCTGGAGGTGGCCGATGTGTGGGCACCACGTGGTGGCACAGGGGGAGCAACAAGCAGACGACATTCCTCTCTCACCTATGAAAAGATTGGGGGTAAGATGGTTATTTGTTGGGGTGATGGACCAAATACAATCCAAGCTATTTTCTGAAGTAGATTCATATGTGCATATATACCTACAGACTTAAAACGGCATTTTCCAAGACTTCAAGCAGAGCTATACAACACTTTAGGAATTGGATGTTTCCAAGCCTGTTTTTTCCAAGGTTACATGAAAAGATCTAGAGGTGATTCAACTTCCTGCCAATTACCCCTTGCTTTTTTCCTCCCTTGGATTTACTTCTAATCTTCACAAAATAGAATGGAATGAAAATTATGGGACATAATTTAACCAAGGTATATGAAGTTACATACTTAGCTGACCAGAGTTGTTTCATAGTGAGAGGGTACCATCGAAATTTAATAAATAAATAATTAGGGGGAAAACGGGGGGAAAGAATGAGAAAATGGATTTTGGAAGATCGGAAGACTGCATTGTGGTCCTTTCATGCCATATACTAGGTCAATGTGGCGGATAACATTGCCTGTCAAACTCATGTCTGGACTGTCTTTAAGATCCAATCTGTAATGTTTAACAAATTCTACCAGATCAAACTATGTGTCTATCCTACAGAGAGCTAGAAGATTGGTTTTTTTAAAATAAAGGCTGTTAATGTAGAAAGTGCCCATGTAGAAAGTCTTCAAATAGATGTTGATGGAGAGGGATTGGCAAAGTGATAACACAAGGTAGCAGTTTCATTAATCCAACATGCAAAATGCTGAGAAGAAACTAGATAAGAAATTATGATGACATAAGAGAGATGGCAGGCTCCCTTTCACTGGTTGTGTTGAAGCAGAGGATATGTAGTTTTGGATATTTTAATTTATATATCTACACTGAGCAAAAGATTGGGTTCAGTGATCTAAATTTCCTTTTGTAAGGCTTTGTACATCCAGGGAATGGTGTGGATGTTTCAAATATGGGAAGGGAAGTAGAAAACACGGGGAGCACGAAGATTCGTTAAAAGGGAAATCAGACATTGTACATTACTGAAACACAGGAATAGGAGATCAAGCTATAAAACTATATCTTCAATATAAAATTATAGATGCATAGGGCTTTTCCAAATAGTGCACAATTTTACAGTAATCAGTCAGGTTCTAAATTTACACTGAGAGAACCATCAAAGAGTCTATAAATAAATAAAGGTCTACGTTTGCAAGAAATGCTTGGATATTAACTTTGAAAATACTATTAGCAGAGATTACAGAATTTGCTAGTCCTTTAAGGAAGATATTTCACTGCAGGTAAAAAAAGAACTGAGTACCCATTATTTTAAGCAGGACCACACTACATCCAAATTCCATTCTTAAAAAATAAATAAAGATAAAACTTTTGGAGGTTATAGCATTTGCAGGAAATTATCTGAAGTGTACAGGTAGATGAGTCAGAACCTAAACAAGAAACGCTCAGCTGCTTTCTGGTCAAATGGATGATCTCTATAGCACCGAAGTCTCTATAGCACAAAGTTGCAAGATTTTTTAAAAAAAAGGATTAGACTCCACCATATTTATTTATACAATGGGGAATAGTGATATTGTTGAATGAGACCTGTACAACAGGTAAGGAAAAGCTCTGTGAGCCTTGAAAACTGAAAAAAAACCACCTGACAGTTCATATAGTAAGATTTATCAGCTAAAATCTACCAGCTTTGAACAATTTATATCATAAATCCCATCTTCTTCAGAGGCATCAATGATGATGGTTTAAAACAGAAATGACAGAGAATTTCCACTAGAGTGAATGTCATGCTCTTAGAGTCTGTTCCAGAACTAAAGACAGTGAAGAGCCAGTTATGCATGGGACTCATCTATAGTCCAACAAATACAGTACAAGCAGTGAGGTTGAACATTTATGGATAGAGTCTTAACTTATTAAGATAAGAAGCCAACATTATACAGAAGACTTGAGAGAGACCCAGGGAAGATTTGTCTGTTGGCCATCAATCTAGGATTCTATGCTGTACTGCATACCCCATGACTAAGAATCTCTTGTCTTATTGTGGTAGACTTCCATGCTAAAGATAAGAAAGACAAGAGATGAAAGAAAGATCATCATGGAATTGAGTTATTAAAAGATGAACTTGGACCACAAAAAGAAACAAAAAAAGAAAGCAAAGTATTACTAATTCGAAAGTTTTATTATTAGCAGCAATTTATTTTTTACAGTTACTCAAGACTTTGTCAGATTCTTTTCTACTTGCTTATAATACTGTCCACATGTATATTTCATCTGTCTGTAGCAGTATCTGTCTTTTTTGCTTTTGTGTCTCCAAGTCCGGTCACTTTGGACATCAATTTGATATATGCATCTCATCCAATGACAGAGACAATAGATAGTCCAGTAGCTCAAGGTACAGTGGTTGCACATGTACTTGGATGGTCTCAGAAAGCTGGATCACCATCAGCAAATAAATTGAGACAGGGAATAAACAATACCCTAATCAAGCAACCACTGAGGAAGAAGCTACCTGACCATTAATTGGCAGGGCATGCTATTATATACAAACAGCCAGCAAACCCCACTCTCCCTCATACTGATGTAAACAAGTGTGGAAATGAAAGAAGGAAACAAGCTCAGTGTGTTCTGTATTTTCTAGAACCAGAATGTCCTTAAAAACTAGCAACCGACAGATTGATCAGTACATCACATTCTCCTCTCTCTCTCTCTCTCTCTCCCCTCCCTCTCCCTCTCCCTCTCCCTCTTTCTCTCACACTCAAAGATCCTCATATTATGTCATAATAGAATAGAATAGAATATGGACAATAAGTTAGAGTTCAATAGCTCTTCCAAACACACTTCCACACAAAAAAAGAGCACAGTAATTCAAATGTTAGTTAACTCAATAAATATATGAACAAAATTTCCTTATACTAAATGGAGGGCTGAACCAGATGGACACTTTTAAGTCAAAGTTGCATGTTATTTAAAAACAAAACAAAAACATTGAGCTGCCAATGAACAGGAAGTTCCATAACAAAGGTCTAATCATTTGAAAAGAAGCTGCACTTTGGAAAAACTGAATTATTACCATAGCAACCAACCAATTTGTGTGTGTGTACACGCGCGTGTATATCTATGCCTATATCTCTATCGCTATATATCTCTATCATAAATATTCATATAAAATGCATTTTACACATTTAATAACTCATTTATGTATCCAAAGGATTACCCTCTGCATACATCAATAAGATATAGCAGTCATGGGGAAAACCATAAGAATTAAAGTTTATAATGAACCAAGGAAAAATAAATTAAAGCCAAAGCAATACTGATGCCGAAGCAGCTTCAGTAGCTATGGAATGCTAATTAATTACAAGAGAAGACGGGGAGTTGATCAATATGAGGGAACTCAATGAAATGAGGTGTCCCCCTAAAAATGCAGTCCTTCTTTTCATTAAACTAGACATACCCAGTTTCTGCAACCGTTCTTCATATGTTTTAGCCTCCAGTCCCCTCATCCTCTTTCTTGCTCTTCTCTGCACTCTTTCTAGAATCTCAACTTGTGTAAAGATTGTCTTTACACAACCAAAATTTATGTTGCTAAGTGAGAAATTTGTTAAGTGAATTTTGCCCCATTTTACCACTTTTCTTGCCACATTTCTTAATTAAATCACTACATTGGTTAAGTTAGTAACACAGTTGTTAAGTGAATCTGGTTTCCCATTGAATTTCCTTTTCAGAAGTTTGCAAAAAGTGATCACATCACACAGGGACACTGCAACCGTCATAAATGAGAGTCAGTTGTCAAGCATCCGAATATAAATCACGTGACCTTGGGGATGCTACAATGGTCATAAGAGTGAAAAATGGTCATAAGTTATTTTTTTCAGTGCCGTTGTAACTTCAAACAGTCACTAAATAAATTTACTAGATATGCCACTGAAGAAAGCCAAGTTATAGATCAGGGGTGTCCAAACTTGGGAACGTTAAGACTTGTGGACTTCAACTCCCAGAATTCCCCAGCCAGCTGGGGAATTCTGGGAGTTGAAGTCTACAAGTCTTAACGTTCCCAAGTTTGGACACCCCTGTTATAGATCTAACAAATAGCTACCGTAATTTTACAGTTAAACTATGCAAGACAGTAAACAGTATAAGAAATACTGTTCAATAGCAATAGGATGTAGGCTTTATATACTGCTTCATACTGCTTTTACAGCCCTCTCTAAGGGGTTTACAGAGTCAGCCTCTTGCCCCCAACAATCTGGCTCCTCAGTTTATCGACCTCGGAAGGATGGAAGGCTAAGTCAACCTTGAGCCTGGTGAGATTCAAACTGCCAAATTGCAGGCAGCCAGGAGTCAACAGAAGTAGCCTCCAGTACTTCATTCTAACCACTGTGCCACTCAATCAATTTCCACACTTCAGCTCTACCAAATGACCTCAAGGTTCTAGTTTTATGGCAGAGTGGCAAAAACATTTCCCAGTCTTTCCTTTTCATATCTGTATGCACCATTCTCTACCTTAAAATACACTTATTATAGTATGCTTTCTTTATAAAGGAAGTGCTCAAACTTTCAAATGTGTGCAGTGACAAAAACTGTTAGCAACATTCCAAATGTGGTTAGATTACGGATTTTTATAAAGGATTTATAGTAATATATTTTAATTCATTTTCTAATAATCTTCAGGATGGAAGGTTTATCCATCTACATCTCTACATGCAGAATTTGTCTAAAGAAGCAACGTGCACTTTTAAGTGTGTTTCCCTTCCCTGGATGACAACAACTTTCTTTGACAGTTAATTCAAATTAAACAATAAAACACACATTCATTTATGAGTGAGTTGCCCTGGCGGCAGTTTCTATTTTCCATCAAACTGTCCACTACCTGAATCTCTTACCGCTTCAGATTTAGGTGGGACTGGGGGAGGAGCATCTGTGTTAAGGTCTTCCTGCGGCAGGCCTCGATGGCAAGGTGAGCCCCCGAAAGAGATAAGATCCCGCTGGCCCTTGCTGGCATTCTCCAGTCCAGGAACAGTGCTGCTGGATTCAGAATGCGTCTCCGGGTTTTGATTAGTCCACAATTCTTCATACGGGAGCTCTTGAGTCCGGAATGTGGGTTCCACCCAATCAGGTGTCATGTATTCACGCTCAGAATCCAACGGATCAGAAATAAGGCTGGAAGGCTCTCGGTGAGAGGGGAGAAGCAATCGTTGGGTCCTCCCTCCTTGAGAAGGATCCTGGCAACTGCTTTCAGAGGCGGCATACAAGCAAAGGGAGAGGCGCTGAAAGGATTGGGCCAATTCATCATGGCTGTAGCCCTGCAGGCAGAGTCGTACATGGCGGGGGCTGGCACACTCTTCTGAGAAGTCTGGCTTGGCCTCCCGCACAGCCTTGGAATATTCATTGGGATTGAAGCATTCCTGGCAGAGGGCAGCAGTTTCTCGTAACAACTTCTCCAGTTGGGGGTCTCCGCCTACGCGCAACATCCCCTCCGGCAGCAGAAAACGGGGCATGTCTGTGAGCAGGAGGAAGTGGAAGGGAGCCACTTCGTCCTTGCGGAGAATGCAGCACAGCACCACTGTCTTAGAGACAATGCTCACCAGCTTGTAACAGTGGCCCTCCCGGATGGCGTGCAGGTCGTAGGGGTTTCGAGGCGGCCGGCTGGGCACAATCACATTGACAGGAAGTCGCACCTTCTCGATGATACTGCGAATGGTATGCTCCCCCTCCTGCATCTGCAGCTCCAGCGGTGAGCGAGTGCTGAAGCGCCCTTTGCACTGGAAAGGCAAGCTGAGGCTTTCGTTGGTCCGATGGTTCATGCAGATCAAGCAAGGCATCTTGCCCTTCAACTGTTTGCCGCTGCCCCCACCAGGGTTGTTGCTGCCACCGCTGTTACCACTGCCGCCGTTCCCACCGCCAGTGCCGGGGACGCCTGCTTTGCCCAACTTCCGCAGCAACGTGTTCAAACGCGACTTTTCCTTGGCGGCTTTTGCGCACAGAATCTCTGCCTGGCCCATAAGTGTTAGTTCATCTCCTGCATGCAGCGTGAAATTGTATACTTCACTGTCTTCACTGAACTCGCCTGACACAACCTGGGAGGAGCCAATTGGGGGGGGGAAATAGGTAGATAAGAGGCTTAACAAGGAGAATTCTACAACACGGAGGGTGAGGAAAGAGGGTTTCTGTGATACAAAAGCTACTGCTGTGCTCTGCCATAACATGAGCCATGGAGAAAAAGCTAAAAGGTGGATTTCTGACATTGTGTGTGCTGTATATGAAAGAAAGAAGTCCAGGTAGTCCTCGACTTACGATCACAATTGTGAGCCCAAAATTTATGTTGCTTAGCGAAAAATTTCTTAAGTGAATTTTGCCCCATTTTACGACTTTCCCTGCCACTGTTGTTAAGTAAATCATTGCAACTGTTATGTGAATCTGGTTTCCCCACTGACTTTGTTTGTCAGATGGTTGCAAATGTAATTGTCATAAATAGGAACCAGTTGCCAAGCAACTGAATTTTGATCTTGTGACAATGGGGATGCTGCAACAATCACAACTGCGAAAAACGGTCATAAGTCCCTTTGAACGGTCACTAAATGAACTGTTGTAAGTAGAGGACTACTTGTACCATGGGCCATCATTTGGGGATGACAGACTTCATCCCACTCAGGGGTTCTTGAATTGTATCTATTTGATCAAAAAGGGGCAACAGAATAGGAGCCTCTTTGACACAAAAGATTAGAGAAAAGTTTAAGAGATGGACACCTGAATGGCCAATGAAGCGAGATGCCAGAATGCGTGGGTTTGGGGTGAGAGAAGTCAAATTCCAATAAATTATCTAATTTGGGTTACTTAAAAGACATTGTTGTTGGTTTTCACAAAATAGATAATTGAATTGGCTTTAACATCAAAGCCATCACCACTTGAAAAGAAAAGAAAAACTCCTGTGTTTCTCTTTATTTACAGAGTACAGAAACTGTTTTTCATTTCATCGGGCAAATGAAGTGCTAAGATGCTACTTTTCTAGATTCAGTGCAATGCTCTCTCTCTCTCTATGGCAGGGGTGTCCAAACTTGGGAACTTTAAGACTTGTGGACTTCAACTCCCAGAATTCCCCAGCCAGCATGGCTGGCTGGGGAATTCTGGAAGTTGAAGTCCACAAGTCTTAAAGTTCCCAAGTTTGGACACCCCTGCTCTATGGTTTCCCAGAAGAAAATCCCACTCTGTTCAATGGGAAATATACCCCTATTTGTGATTAGGATTGTAGTCCTAGAGGAAATGACGTTTTTGAAATGTTCTGCTTTGTGCATACTTACTTAAGTTTCCATCCTTCGCTTTTTTTGGAAAACCAAACCCTGTCTAAACTTAGAAGCACATTAGTTATTATTGTTGTGGTTTTCAGCAAAGCGCATTACATCTTCCCAGAGTGGGTTTAGCTTTGTGGTAGGAAAAGTGTTTCTATTTATTCCTAGAGACAATTTACAATCTTACAACTGGAGAGGCAGAGATCCAAATTGAACTAGAAACACTGAATCAGTGAATGAATGCAAATGCTTTACTGTACGCCCTGATTTTCCAAATCTTATCTCCACCTCAGGTTTAAAATGCAATTGAAAACACTTGAGAAGACATATTAATATTTCTAATCATACAGAGCAGATCCCTAAATTCATAACAAAAAGACCATTTTCAAAAATACAAAAATAGCCTGTTGGATCAGATTAAAAGAGAACCAGTTCAATAATCCAATCCATCTCTCTCCCCCAGTGGTTAATCAGAAGCCCAAAAGTTAAAGCATCCTTCTGAACTTTTGAGACCAATTTATAGTAGAAAGTGAGGCTATATTCTGCTTTTAACTCCTTAAATCTCAGCTATCTAATTTCTTATTTTAGCAATGGTTATTGCATCAAAAAACCTGATCCTTCAAAAATGTTATGCAGCCTATCAGGTATGAAATAGTCAACTAAACTGCAAATCACATGTTTGGTTAAGTAGATGGGATCAAATCTGAGCTTGCAAGAATTCTTTTAATTTGCTTTGCTGTAGCTTAGCTCTTCATTAACCAAGCAAAATTACTGTCAAGAAACCAGAACAGAAGGATTGAGTGGAAACAGCATTCCTACCCGATTTCCCATCTATTCTTTAGACCACAGCTCTCCAACCTTGGCAACTTTAAGATTTGTGGACTTCAACTCCCAGAGCTCTGGGAGCTGAAGTCCACAAGTCTTAAAGTTGCCAAGGTTGGAGACCCCTGCTTTTAGACAACTGACATATGCTAAAGTACTGTAGGAAGTTAGCACCCACCCCTCTCCTAGGACAATGAAATATTTTAGGAAATATTAAAAGGGCAGAATATTTCCCCCTAAAAGGGAGGCAGAAACTCAGCCCCTCCGCCTTTGTCAATGGGCCATTAAGGTCTGAGTCAGTCTATTCTACATAACAAAGATCTACCTCCTTCAGGCAAAGCCATAATAGGAATTCCAAAGCCCTTTCGTTACATCATCACCCAGCAAAGGCTCAACCAAGCCTGGGAGACAGGCAGCCTATAAAGTTAGCTAAGACCCCCGCCTCCTGGGAGTCTGACCACCAATCAGAATTCATTTCTTACACAGAAACAGGAAGCTCTAAGGTGGGGCCCAGAGAGGGCATAAAACCAGGCTACTCTCAGCATCTCTTCCCTTTTCCCCCAGGACCTCAAACCACGTGGTCCTGTCCACCATTAAAAACCATCTTTCCAAACAGCCGCCATGTTTCCAGTGTCTTTCTTCCCACTTGGAGCTGCACCCAGAAAGATATTTCTTCCAACAGTACAACCCACCTTTACGCTGAAGGTGATGGCCTCCATGACGAACACCCGATCTGGAAAGATGCTCGCCACCTCCTCCACACTGTTGAAGTACTGCACAGGCTCCCGGACATCCCTGTCCTGATCTAGCAGCTTAAATTTCCCTGCAGGATTGGAACCCAAAACATGCTAGTTTAGTTAGGAGATGGGTTTGTTGAGAGATTGCTGAAGCCAGATAGGCAGCTGAATCAAGAGGCTGGCAGGGAATGAGAGAAGGGAATGGAAGACCCACTGCTATGCCTCCTGGGCATCACCTAGCTAACCAATTAATATCTCCAATAGTGGCCAACGAGAAACAGTAGGAAAGCTTATAAACAGGGTTTAATGAATTTTTTTCCCCTCCAACATCTTATTATCAGAGGTAATTTTGTGCTTAATGCAGAGCCTGTTTTAACATGTTATGGCTAGCAATCATTGGGATATTTGTTCCCATACAGTTCTTGGCTTTTCTTTCTTTTTTAAATGCAGAAGATAAAAATGTTGGAGTTAGACACAAAATGAAAAAATAATAAAATAAAATAATATGAAATAATATGATATGATATAATAATAATATAATATAATATAATATAATATAATATAATATAATATAATATAATATAATATAATATAATATAATATAATATAATATAATATAATATAATATAATATAATATAATATAATAAATATAATAATATAATAATATAATATAATATAATATAATAAATATAATATAGTATAGTATAGTATAGTAATGTAATATAATATAATGTAATATAATACAATAATAAAATAAAATAAAATAATAAAATAATATGAAATAATATGATATATGATATAATAATAATATAATATAATATAATATAATATAATATAATAATATAATATAATATAATATAATATAATATAATATAATATAATATAATATAGTATAGTAATGTAATGTAATATAATGTAATATAATACAATATAATACAATACAATAATAAAATAAAATAATAAAATAATAAAAAATAATAAAAAATAAAATAAAAAAATAAAATAAAAAAATAAAAAACCAAACCAAGCCAATAAAGGAGCCTTGAGTGGCTGGATCTGACAAAGGGTCTATTTAGATAGCAACCTACAGTATTTCCAGGCACAGTTAACCAGATAGCTTTAGGAGACCACAAATAAGCATCAAAATAATCAATAGATTTCTCCCACTTTGCTCTCTGTCAATCAGAATATAAGGAGCAGAGTAATCCCGAACTTAGAATTCCATATAGCCACCATCCCAAAGAGTAAATTATTTACTTTTCTTTCACGAACCTAACCAATTCCCTTTTAGAGCCCTCTTTGTTCTTGGCCACTATTTAGATCCCATTACTGTACATTCCATACATTAGCAGGACTGTGTAAAAAAAAAGAACTTTTCTTCCTTGTCTCAAATCTATATTCTAGCATAAATAAGAAAAGATGAGGAAAATATCGTATTGATGTATTGTGCACTCATAATTTTATAAACCTCTGATCATTTTCTCCCCATCGTATTTGTTACACTTCCATGCTATCATGGACATTGAAGTCTGTCCAGAGGCAGGCACATTCTCCATTCAGAAAAAAGGCCAACCTGGAAAAATATCTATGTACCAAAAGTAAAATTATATCTAAATATACATGGAATGCATTTCTTCCTTTTCCAAGTCATAGGCTAATCACAACCTAGAATTGGGAATGAAACTTTCCTATTTATAGATCAATGTGCATTCTTGCCAGAAAATGTGCATTCTTTACCAGAAAATGCGGTGTAGAATTAATGAATATTGGCATCCAGAGTTGCGGCAATGTGAATCCAATGGGATGAAGATATGCAAGCCCTTGTGGTAGCAAGAATCTGGGACTGGATGGAGCACTGGCTTGTCTTCAGAACATCAAATCTCTGCTGGCTGCAATTCTCTAATAAAAGGAATCTCCCTAGCAGGGCCATCTTAGCAGCTTTATGGGCCCCTGGCAAAGCAGTTTCACAGGAATAAAAATGTAAATGGTTGATAAAGTTAAACATATATTTATTTTATTGGCATGTTAATGCCCATATTAATTAAAAATGCAGTAAAATGTAATAAATGTTGTTGTATTTATATGATACAAGGTGCATTGAAGGGTTGACATACAGAGATTAGTATGGGGCCTCTATGCTTGTCCATGGGTTAAGACAGCCCTGCTCCTTAGTCTGTTATGCCTTTTGCTGAAAGTCTTGTCCTTAATCTGGGTTACCCTCTGCAATGCCCATTTTATTATATTGTGTTACATCCCTATTCTTTCTGAAGGAGCTCAGAGCTGCCTGTAACTGCCTTGGTTACTTTTCAGTAGCAAGAGATCCCTTGAAATGCAAATGGCATTGCTCTCTTTAATTTCTGCCTGGGAGTTCAGTTGCCATAGTTCGCCCAGCAACTTCTCTGTACCCAGCAAACAGGGGAGCCAAACAGATGGAGACATCAAATTGGAGTAGAAGTTAATGACAGGAGCCGCAAGTGAGAAAGAGGCAGGGTGTCAGGGATGTCCCCAGCTCTGTTATCAGCCGTGGGCCCCTTTCTTTTTTCCCCAAGGAAAAGGCAATAGGGCAACAAGCAATTGTGGGATGGGACGGGGGCATCAATGCACCAGCTGGAAGAGTAACAAAGGCATACAATGGATAGGGATGAGTATCCATGGCATCTCTGCCTCTTTACACTCTTGCTATCTGGGCTACAGGCATAACAGCATAACAATATAACCTTTTAATGAAGTTTAAAGTGTGTGTGTGTGTGTGTGTGTGTTTGTGTGTGTGTGTGTGTGTGTTGACTATTATTGGCCCAGATGGAGATGACTTCTTGATGTCTTTTACCAGAACCAATTTCTAGCAAGATAGGAGGTTAGAACATTTTACCAGAAAATGCGGTGTAGAATTAATGCTGCCAAGTTCTTTTTAATAGGGGTCATTTAAAAATACATACACACATTGCAGATTTCAACCTCAGGGAATACATTGGTCTTTTCTAGAGCATTATTCTGTATTATTCCAGTTATACCGAAAAAGAAAAAGGAGCCACACATGCTCAGGCCTGCTCCTATTTTAGCTGTTTGAAAGGAAGAATTTGGAAGAGGGAAATCTGCTTTATTCATTGAATATGGTTTTTCTGATTTTCAAGCTCTGATTGCATATAGTTCAAAATTACGGAGAAGCTCCCCTTTTCAAAGTGTCTTCCTCAATGCATAAATAGCAAAAGGCACAGATGCAGGTGAAGAAAAAATGCCTAAATGGGAATTTTGTGGTAATTCTTAATTGAGTTGCGTCTCAAAACTAAATGGTTATGAGCAATTTAGCAGTTTATGATGGAGTGAATGGACATGGAAACATGACTGTTTTACTAGGCCTAATTGATTAGCTCAATGCTAATCAACTCTATTAAATAAGAAACAGCATTCTTATTTGGTCTGGTGCATTTTACTGAAGCCTCAACTTTTTCTCTGAAATCCACACATCGATGGCTGAACCAGAATGAGTTAAGACCTCATGACTATTATGAGCTTCACTGGCACCCTGGTGCAATGAGCCCACATACCTAGTGGTATCTGCAGCAAATCATAATGATGATAAACATCATATCATCATCACCACACAGATGCCATCATTTTGTACTTGCATCACCAGTATATAATTTGTATGATCACATACCTTTCATAATATGCTCTCCCTTGACTTCCCTGAAGACACCCATGTACTTACCTCACCTTGCATTAATGAGACAGTACAAAATATATCACATGTTTCTCTTATAAGATACAACGATGAAAATAATGTGTGTGAAGCGTTTGGACATTCACAGAAATTCCAGAAGTTATTGCCTTTATCGTGTTTTCTTTCTGAAAGGCCTCAGGCTTCACACATTTATTTCACATCACCTGGAATGACAATGTTGGGAGTTTATGTTCAGGCCATTGTGTCCAAACTTTTGCTCTTTACAAGAACCCAGCCTCTTTGTTTGTCCTCTCTAGATACTGTAGTTTGCTCACGATCAAAAGACCCTCACTATTAGGAAATGTTTCCAAATATTCCACCATAATCTGTCATCCTATAATTTAAATCCATTACTATGTGTCCCACCTTTTGAGATAACAGAATAACAGAGTTGGAAGGGACCTTGGAGGTCTTCTAGTCCAACCCCCTGCCTAGGTAGGAAACCCTACACCACTTCAGACGAAGGGTTGTCCAATATCTTCTTAAAAACTTCCAGTGTTGGAGCATTCACAACTTCTAGAGGCAAGTTGTTCCACTGGTTAATTGTTGTAACTGGCAGGAAATTTCTAGGTTGCTTCTCTCCTTGATTAGTTTCCACCCTTTGCTTCTTGTCCTGCCTTCAGGTGCTTAACAGATGAGAAACAGATGTTGGTCTTTTGCTGATGGCACTGTTTTCAGACACTCAGGGAACTTAAGTCTCTAGTGTCAGGATTCCAAGTAATAAATCCATAGCAAGCAAAATTCTGAGGCAGTCAAATTCCTCAAAGGATAGCTTTATTGGAAAAATCATATTGGCACATACCTGGTGAAAAGCGACCCTAAAGGTCTCCACGGTTTTCACCAAGTTAAAAAAGAAAGTTTTTCCCAAACCCCAAACAATCAGTTACCTGGTCCAATCAAAATGGTGTCTGGTTGTCTGGAGACCTCCCTCCTTCTTCCACGGTCCAGATTCTCAAGAGAAAGTATTTTATTATGACTACACAAACCCCTCTATCTCTAAAACCCCCCTCCCTGTCTCAATCTAGCTTAACTCTCTTACTTAATCTGAAATATTCCTATTCTTTTCCCTTCATGCCCCAATTTAAAATCTTTGGTTATATGGGAATCTAAGTTCACTCGTCAGTATATAATAAATGATTGCAGAGGACATTTTGTCAGTACAATTTAAATATTCTGGTTTCAAACCCAATAGAATTGGTTTAAGTGAGATCAGAATGGTATTAGATTAGACTCCAAGGATACCTGGGGTCAAATCCAGTGGTGAAATTCAATTTTTTTTACTACCGGTTCTGTGGGCGTGGCTTGGTGGGCATGGCAGGGGAAGGATACTGCAAAATCCCCATTCCCTTCCCACTCCTGGGGGAAGGATATTGCAAAATCTCCATTCCCACACCACTCTGGGACCAGCCAGTGGTGGTATTTGCCTGTTCTCCAAACTACTCAAAATGTCTGCTACCGGTTCTCCAGAACCTGTCAAAACCTGCTGAATTTCACCCCTGGTCAAATCCCAATCCAGCCATGAAGCTCACTATGTGACCTTTAGCCATTTATCCTGTGCTATCCTAAATTAAGCCACAGGCTTGTTGAGCAAATAAAGATAGAGGCAGAAATTATATTTCCCACCCATAAATTATCAGGAAAAGAGCACAATTTAAAAATTCAGTTTTTAGCACATTCAAAAGCCAATAAATGCTTTCAGAGGTGTTTTGCTGTTGCCAAAAGCAGACACAGACCCCAGTGTGCTTAATCATACTAACTGAAACTTCGTGTGATATTTAAACCCATTTTGAGCAAAAATAACTCTGAGATATCCTAATTCATTTCAGTGGAGATGAAATGAGTTGATTTTCCAAGGCAGCCCAAGAAGAAGGTTTAGATACACACACTGTTGCCTAGACACAATACAATCTATCATATGAAAAGTCTTAGTGGTGTCTCCTTTCTCCTAAATAGCACAGGCTAGGTACATCATGTCTCCATCACCGCAAGGAATGACATTTTTAAGCAACTCCTGTTCATTTCAACAAGACTTGAATTTCTCAAGTCAATTCTCGGCAAGCCTGCTCAGTCGGACCTTTCTCATTTCTACCATTCTTAACAGCAACCAACAATTGTGGCAAGCTAATGTTTTCCCTGCATGCAGTTGTCCACTTATCAAAAACAACGGTTTCACAATGAAGTGTGCATTTTGCTTTGCTTGCAAGCTGAAACTGGAACCATCTGCTCTGGTTTTTTTATGAATGGGGCCAACAAAACAGGTTAACACACTTACTCTTCTTTTCCTGTCCCATCTGTCTCCCCAAGGAGCAGCAATTAACTGCTCCTGTCCGCTTGCCTCTCATTATTTATTCATACTTGCACATCATTACCAAAGATGGGAGGCACTTAAGAGTCTCATTAAAGGCCAGAGATGATGTCAGTTCTGTTAATTCACGACTCCAGTCACTCCTTCCTACTGTACCATCTGTTCAGCACTTCCCAATACTCTTGCATGGTGCCAGCAACTCCCTTTCCCTCTCTGATCTTCTACATTAGGCACCAACCTCCTGCAAACCATGTCCTGTCTTCCTTTAGTGTTCACCTTCATCCTATTTTCTGAGCCAGGTCACTGCTACTCTCTTTCCATATCTCTAGAACTTGGACAAGATGGAGTAAGCATTAGCAAGCCCAGGATCACAGCGCCCAGGAATGTTTGCAACTAAACCTAGACCAGTGATGGCGAACCTATGGCACACATGCCGGAAGTGGCACACAGAGCCATCTCTCCGGGCACACCAGCCGTCGCCTGCTGCTCTTCCAGTTTCCAGCACATGCATGCGGCGCACCAGAAACCAGCTGGTCTTCACATATGCATGCGTGCCAGAAACTGGAAGACTAGGTAACCAGCGCCCATGCCAGTAACTGGAAGCTCAGCCGGGGAACTGCTCTTCTAGTTTACAGTGTTCCCGCCCATGTGCGCCGGGGAGCTGCTCTTCCAGTTTACGGCACTCACCCACACTCATGCGCTCCCATTTCAGCACTAAATCAAAACTGACAGAAGGCAAACCAGGCCCACTAAAGCCTTTTGAGGGTGGGAAACAGATTTTCCAAATGAAGCTGGGAGATTCCCTTCTCTTTCTGAATAAAAGGGGAGGCAACAGGATGGATTGGTGCATTTAGGAGCTCTCAGTCTAATGGCAAAAACCTAGTATATGCAATATAGATCTCCATTCTCATTACAATTTTTATAGGAAACCTAAAATTAGCATTCACCCACCTACCCACTAGATTCTAGAACAATAGCTCTTGTTGCAGCAAAATTAATATCTAGGGTTTTTTTTTCCTTTGAGCTGGCTAATTACAAGTCCTGATTCTCACTGATCTATTTCTTATGAAAAGTCTAGCCTGAGATATGGTTGATTCCACATAGCTGATCCTCGTCCATTTGTTTTACAAACTGCATTTGCTTCTTTCACTCTCTGATATCAGAAAATTATTTCATCTCTTGAAAGCCTATCAGGAAGTACTGATAGACGTAGACAATGTGGAGCTTACTAAGCCACTCTGCTTCAGCCAATACACGTGCAGCTCCTTTGCCAACAATGACTCACGCTGGGTGTAAATTTACCCCAAAGACCTCACCCCAAACACAAACAGGAAAGGAGATCTTGTTATTTTCTAGTAGAAGGAGATCTTATGAATCTGCCGATTATCTTTCCCCATTAGAAGAAAGATTAAAAAAACACTGAAGTTATTACCTAGCTAGGTAACCAAATATATGCAAGAAAACAACCAGGTTCAGAGACCATCAAGGATTCCACAGATTAAAAACCATAGCACTTGGAATGGGAACCTCATGAGATCCTGATGAAACATCTATATGCAACAAAACTTTTGAGAGGAATTGTGATGTGTAGGAAAAAAGAAAAAAGGATCTCTTGCTTTGAACATAACACTCATCATTATAAGCACAACTAAAGCACAACTAAAAAAGCATTCCAACTTCCTCATATATTTATCAAAATAAGATAATATAGTTCATCATGCCATTTTGCCTTGGAGGGCAAACGATAAGCAATCCCTCTAATTTGAAGATAATATAGACCAGCGATGGCGAACCATGCCGTAAGCGGGGGGAGCGCAGGGGGGTCTTGCGCAGGCGTGCCGCACCCATAATACAATGTATGACACCCCCCCAGTGTGCATGCATGCATGACAGGCGCAACCCCCCATTTTTTGCATGCTTTTTTCTCCCTCCCCAGGCTCCAGAGGCTTTTTAAGAGCCTGGGGAGGATGAAAACAGCCTTCCCCGCCCCTCCGGAGGTCCTCCGGAGTCTTCAGGGACCTTCCGGAAGTTTCCCTGAAGGCTCGGGAGGACCCTATGAACAAACCGGAAGTGACTTCCAGTTTCCCCCGAACATAACTGGAAGTGACTTCCAGTTTGTCCGTTGGGTCGTTTTTCGTCCTCCGGAACCTTCAGGAAAGCCTCCTGAAGGCCCCTGGAGGCTCCGGAGGGCTTAAACCGGCCCTACGAACAAACCGGAAGTCCGTCCCCAAATTTCCGGTTTGCCCGTAGGGCCGGGTTTTTGCACTCTGGAGGCTTCAGGGAAGCTCCTGAAGTCTCCGGAGGGCCTCTGGGGGGGGAGGCTGTTTTTGCCCTCCCCAGGCTCCTATAAAGCCTCTGGAGCCTGGAGAAAAATGGCTTTAAAAAAAGCTGAACTCAGCTGACCAGCGCGCACATGCACGCTGGCCAGCTGACAGAGCAACACCTCACATGCCCTGACAAATGGCTCTGCGTGCCACCTGTGACACGCGTGCCTTAGGTTCCCCATCCCAGATATAGAGCCACTGGATTGTTTGTTTGTTTGTTTTGTTTTGTTTTATTGGATTTATATGCCGCCCTTCTCCCAAAGGACTCAGCATTAAAAAACACATATTACAAAACTTAAAAGAAAATTAGAAACAATCTAAGAAACAAACCGAATTAATATAACACTAACATTTTAAAAATTAGATAAAATTAACAGGCCAGGCCGGCTTGCTGGAAAAGACAACTTTTTAGGGCGCGTCGGAAGGACCGGAGGGATTATGCGAAGCTCCGGGGGCAGCTCATTCCAGAGGGAAGGCGCTCCCACAGAGAAGGCTCTCCCCCTGGGGGTCGCTAGCCGACACTGTCTGGCCGACGGCACACTGAGGAGGCCAACTCTGTGGGATCGCACTGGACGGTGGGAGGCTACTGGTGGCAGTAGGTGATTTCGCAGGTACCTGGGGCCTAAACCATGGAGCGCTTTAAAGGTCATAATTAGTACCTTGAATCGTACCTGGAAAACAACCGGCAACCAGTGCAGGCCGCCTAAAAGCCATGAACACCCAAGCTGACTCGGATGTCTCGCCAATGGAAGGCAGATTGAAATCCCCCAGGATCATAAGCCTGGGGAAATCAACCGCCAATCCAGCTAACACATCTAGCAGCTTCAGCAGGGCCGATGAAACGTAGCAGGGAGACAGGTACGTAACAAAAAGGCCCACCTGAGCTCCAAGGCCCCATTTCACAAAAAGGGACTCACACCCGCCTATCTGAGGCACAGTGACCTCCTGAGGTCTGAGACTTTCCCTAATAACCACCACCACCACCCCGCCCCTGCCCCGGGCTCTTGGCTGGTGAAACGCCCCATGGCCCAACCAGGTCTCCGTAATGCACGCCAGGTCCGCTCTACCCTCTTGTATGATGTCGTAAATGAGGGGAGTCTTATGCACCACGGACCTGGCGTTAAGCGACACCAGCCGGAGACCAGGGTCCTGTAAACCCGAGCACCCGGGGGTGCGAGAAGGGCGATGAGGGCTGGAATGTGCGATCACTCTTAAACAGCGAACCCGCGTCCCCCGAACATAATTTGGCCCTCGGCCCCCACCATATCTGCCTATCCCACAAACAGTAAACCCCCCAATGGAATGGCATAATGTCTCCCTCGGAATCCCAACCCTTCCCAGCACTCCCGACCTGCACCCATTAGTTAGCTCTGGCCTGTGCCCTGGCAGACTCCCCCCCAAGCCTGACTGAGCCATCCAAATCAACCCCCCTGCCCCTCCCTTAAAATTTGATTAAAAACCCCCTGTAAAAAACCCCTAAGAAATCTCTTCTTCGCATGCCACCTCTCAGGATCCCAAGATCCATCATTAAGGAAGCGTCTTGATAGGCAAGAGGGCCATCCCCGGGAAAGGGGGAGTTCCCGGAGGGAGTAAAGTTCTGTCGCAGTATAACATAGAGGAGAATGTGGCATCAACCAAACGGGATGACATCATGGGGACATGGAACGAGGAGATGACATGTCCATGGGGGGGTGGGCAGCCAACAGTGTTCAAGGGGGTAGCAGGAAGCTTGTGTCCATCATAGAAATGGTCGGTGTTAAGGACAGTATGTAAGAGTAACGGCCAGCTATCAAAATTGCAGCAGATGATAGATTGCGAGGTGGTGAAGCGGCCAGTGATGGTGGCGGTGAGGACAGCGGCGGCAGCGGTGGCTGCTCCAACTTCAACGACTCCAACAGCCAAACTCCATCCATGCCAGCCGCGCTCATATCCATCGCCAGGGCCGCACTCCATTGACCCAGTCCATAGTGACACAGGAGGAGGGGCCAAATGGCCCAGTAGGGTGGCCCAGGCAACGGCGGTGATACCGGAGGGAGCCACAACGAAGCCCCCCCCACTCCAACCGTGCCCACGCCAACTACCGAAGCCATCTTCCGCTGGTGTCAATATCCATGCCAGCTGCCTCAGCCACCCCCCGCTGATCCAATCTATCATGTCCATAAGCGAGGTGGAGTGGGAGGAGCAACTGGGATAACACCACTCCTGGATTGATCAGGAGTGTTCCCATATTTTTTTAAAACTTTCCTGGCTGATGTTTTGCTAATTCAACAGTGCAGAAATTTCTGTTAATCTATAACAGTGATGGCAAAACTAGGGCACTCATGCCGGAAGTGGCACGCAGAGCCATCTCTATTGCTCTTTCTGTTTCTGGCGCATGCGCACCCTCTAGATAATCTTCGCATGCGCGGGAGCACCGAAAACCAGAAGAGCAGTTCCCTGGCGCACATGTGCACACCAGGAAGCTGAGCTTCACACGCTCATGTGTGCCAGAAACTGGAAGCTCAGCTTCCCAGCATGCACATGTGTGCCGGGAAGCTGCTCTTCCAGTTTACAGCACTCACCTGCACCTGCGTGCTTCCATTTCGGCACTCAGTGCCAAAAAGGTTCGCCAACACTGCTCTATAACCTAACACTCTATGTCAGCCCTTAGGCTGCCATCCAGGGGGACCCTGTCCATCACCAGAGAGGCCAGAGAGACTGTTAGTATATCAGTTTAAGACCAGCTTGGTGTGTATCGAGGCCTATAACCCGGCCTGTGGTCCTAGTATCAAGCCGCTACAGAACTAGAAGCAGAGTTGAGGGATCTCTATTTCTTTTAGGCCCAGATCCGTAAACAGCAGTCCAGCTCTTCTCTTATCCATTTCTCCCAACTTCATTTTATAAGTTTGTGAGGCAGGGATCTCTCTTTTTCACTTTATAGTTTATTACCTAGGTCAATGTGATTGATGCATCAAGGTTCAGAAAAGGTACGTCACTGCTGATCAGAAATAAAAGAAAAGAAACTAACCTAACCAGAGACATTCAAGAAGTTAGGAGAGCTATCAGAGTATCTGTAGAAAAATCCCAGTGTTTGCTGTCTAACCTTCTCCCATTACTTCCCTTCAAATAATGTGCTTCACTGAATTCTCACCGTTCTGTTACCTGGATATTGGAGGGGGATGTCAATCTTGGGGCCAATGACATAATGTCCTTCCTCCAAGCTGTGGGCCGTCACTGTAGTCCACTGACGACAGGAGTGGATGAGAAGCACATCTTGGTCACTGACCCCCTCTACATACTCCCCTGTGACAGAAACGAGAAGAGGTGTGAGATTGCTATGCATTCACCCAAACTATCTTTTAGATGTGCACCAACCCAGCATTATTGTGATGACAATAAAGGAGAGAAGACTCTAGTCAGATTACTTCAATCAGAATTCTGGGAGCTGTCCTGGAAGCTGCTGCAAGATGAAAAACGCCATCAAGAGTTCAACTAAAATGAAAGCCACCCCCTCATATTCTCACATCAATGGGGTAAATCCCCAGTTGGGTACTCTTACTTTCCAAAAGTTAGACACAGAGCCCTTCTGCATAAAAGTCCCATTATGATATGACCGGTAGGCACCTGGCTACTCAAATCAGTCAACTTCTCCATGCTGCCAATATCTGCAAAGCCTTCTTCGAATCATTAATGGCAATGTAGCAAGGCAATAGAGAGTTTTTAGAGTCATCGTCTGTAAACCCTGAGCAATGCATACTCCAATGTTGGCAGGACTTTTAAGCGTAAGTCAATCTCTCTAAGTCCCTTCTTCCCCAACCTGATGTTTTCCAGAAAGCTTGGGCCTCATTGGCTGAAAATAAAGCACCAAGGTACAGTACAGAATGCATCAGATTAACATAGACATCTCATTGAACGTGGCACTCTGTCTCTTGAAATGTCACCCCAGGAATTACACTGAGAATGAGAGAAACTGGAAGACTTTACTACAGCTCTTCCCCCAGGCCCAGAACACCCCTGAGATGCCAGCTCCAAGAGCGGAGCTCATCCCTCTCCACTTCCCCCAGCCAAATGCAACAGAAGAGAGGGGCCTATGCTGCCAAGAGATAGGTTGTCCCAGAAACAGCCCTTTGTGCTCAATGGCGAGAGCTGCAGACCCAAATCCCTGCTTGGAACAATCCTTTGTACTGATGCTAAATCTGGGCCTGCAATGGAGAATTCACTCCTTCTCCTCCTCCTCCTCTCCCCCCACTCTGCCGTTGGGGTGCACATAGCATAGGCATTTCAAATCCACAAAATAACCCAGGACAAAATGTATATCCTATACAGCATGTTATATCTAACATCCAAATACACAGGGAAGTTATATAGAAATACACAAGGATAGAATTCCATCTTAGCCATGCACGATGTATTAAAGGTATAAAACAAGACTATGAGATATTTTTTTAAAAAAACCAGTACATTACAGTGACCATATGTCCTTTCTAATAAAAGACACTCCTTTATTTCAGAAAGCCATCCTTTAGATTTCTATTTTTTTCAAAAACTCACTTTTGCCGTTTACTTTAGTCGATTGATTTTTTACCATACCAAAAATACCATCTAATGCTCAGTGTTCCACATTCAGGTAAAAAAAAAATATGAAAATTGAATATTTTTAGTAAAATAAATTTGCATGCTGTGTATCAGTTGATTTTGGATATTTTTTATTACAATAGCCATTTTTGTAAGTGTTTGTTTAAAATTTTGCTCTTGACTTTTCTTTTATGAAATGAAGTTATAAACATAAACAATTTCCCCCTATGAATCCTTTTCAGATCTGCCTTTTTTCATATCTTTTATTTTTTCCAAGAAAATATGCTCACTGTACTATAAATAATAAAGTAGTAAAGCACAAATAAGCAAGCCAACACAAGCTCCGCCCTTCTTGTTCAAAAGGGGCGGTGCTCCCACAAAATGGTTGCTTCCGTTCTTTTGATAATAGGCGGACATCAGCGGACACTTCTCAAGCGGATTGGTTTCCATCTCCCCGAGTCTCTTCAGTGGCCCATTCAACAGCTTGAACTTATGCACTTCTTCAGCTTTGACAGTTTACATAATATTTACCCCCAAAAAATGAAATAAGGATTGTATCATTAAAGGGAAGCAGAATTTGAATATAGTCATTGAGACGGAACACTGGGAATTCAAATGGAAGAGCCTCAGATTGACTTGGCATATTATTGTTAGAGAAAATTGGCATAAGATGTGTTACTGTTGCTATGTTACTCCACTCTTGATCACGAAAGTAAATAATTCTCTTTCCTAAAACTGTAAAAAATGCAAGTATAAGGTAACAGATTTTTCCCCCCCACATGTGGTGGCGATATTATAAAGCTCAACAATTCTGAGAAATGTTTCATAGTAGAATGGAGCGCATTATGATGGCTATAACTCCATTGCAACCAATATATTCTTAATAAGTTTTTCTAAACCACATATCCCTTCAAAATACATTGAACTGTATATACGAATGGCTGCATAAATTCTATATTTTTACTGGGAAAAAATGCTTTAATTCATTCTTCAGAAGAATAACTAAATCATGAGATGCTACTAACATGTCTAAAACAACATTCTACTGTGAAGTAAATTGATGTAGAATTAAATTCTAATGAGAAACCATTCTTGCATTGTGTTGTATATGGATTTCTGCTACATCAACAATTTGGGTTTTCTTATCTATGGAATTATATCTAAATCTGATCTATAACTTCTAGTACTAATTGGATGCATTGGTTATCATTTATCGCTTTGTCAAGTGACTTACATTTTGTTGATCAAGTATGTTTATCTTAAATCCAATAAGTATAGAGAAAGGATTATATGGATCTTTTTCATTTGGGATTTGGACTGGGGTAAAGTACTGAGAAGGCACTGATCCAAGGGTGGGCTGCTGGGGGTTTGCAGGGGTTTAGGAGAACCTCTAGCTAAGATTATGTGCAGTTCGGAGAACCCCCAAATCCCACTCCTGGCTGGCTCCGGCCACCCCTCCCTGCCCCTCCCAGGAGTCCCCACGCGGCCTGTTTTGGATGCAGGAAAGTGCAGGGTGTGGGCGGAGGCTCAGGGAGGGCAAAATACAGGTCTACCAGAAGTTCGGGAACGCCAGAAATGGGCCTATTTCTGGCCTTCACAGGATTCCAGAGCCTGGGGAGGTCGTTTTCGTCCTCCCAGAGGCTCACGGAAAGCCTCCGGAGCTTGGGGAGGGCAAAAACAACCCCCCCCCACCGTGGTGCAAGAGGCCGACTAGGCCATGCTCACCATGGCCACACCCACCCAACAACTGGGCAGAGAACCCCTTGCTAATTTTTTTGAAGCCCACCTCTGTATTGATCTTGTTCATGGATAACCTCTGGGATCCTCTGACCACAGGATCAAATCAGCTGATCTAGTAGGAGCTGCCCAGGAGAACCTGCAAGTCATAGACCTGCTCCATTAGAGGGAGCACAACCCCATCCACAGACAGTGTAGTGGCCAGCCACAAAGTGGTGGTTTCTGGATGAGCAAAACTCCATCTGTCTGGAATTGACTTTCAACCTGAGTCATCCTAATCATTTCTAATTTATATCTCCTGCCTGGTCCAAGCAGAGATATATTCAACGGGATATCAGCAGCATATTCATGATAACTTACCATAAACAGATAAATATTTTCCCTCTGAGTTTCATATAGATGTTAAGCAACATTGGAAAAGAAGGGTGTTTTGTGTCACCTTAAAAATCGAGCACAAATAATAGCATAGGTTTCTACCTATAATGCCCTTTTTTATCAGGTGCACAAAATAATCCCATGTTGCCCGTCTTAAGGATGGTACCTGCTGTCCCTATGGGATAGGTCTCTCTCCACCTTACCTATCTACACTATGCTTCCAACCATTGTTTTCAAATTCTACTGCTCCATCGCCATATGCTGCATTTCATTCCCATAATCCCTAAATAGCATATACCAAACTTTTTGTAACAGGGAGCACAGATTTTCCTTCTCCTTTTCTTTCTATATCTCTTGTCACTTAGAAGGAACACGTAATCCACAGAAAGAGGTCCTTTGCACTCATTATATAGGTTAATAAGGTAAAAAGAAGAGGGAAAGAGATTTGTGTCATAGAATGGAATAGAATAACAGAGTTGGAAGGGACCCAAGAGGTCATCTAGTCCAACCCCCTGCTTAGACAGGAAACCCTACACCACTACAGACAAATGGTTATCCAACATCTTCTTAAAAACTTCCAGTGTTGGAGCATTCACAACTTCTGGAGGCAAGTTGTTCCACTGATTAATTGTTCTAACTGTCAGAAAATGTCTCCTCAGTTCTAAGTTGCTTCTCTCCTTGATTAGTTTCCACCCACTGCTTCTTGTTCTACCTTCAGGTCCTTTGGAGAATAGCTTGACTCTCTCTTCTTTGTGGCCACCCCTGAGATATTGGATCACTGCTATCAAGTCTCCCCTAGTCCTCCTTTTCATCAAACTAGACATACGCAGTTCCTGCAATCGTTCTTCATATGTTTTAGCCTCCGGTCCCTTAATAATCTTTGTTGCTCTTCTCTGCACTCTTTCTAGAGTTTCAACATCTTTTTTACATTGTGGCGACCAAAACTGGACATTGTATTCCAAGTGTGGCCTTACCAAGGCCTTATAAAGTGGTATTAACACTTCACCTGGTCTTAATTCTATTTTCTATCTGTAATCTTAATTTTACACATTCTATTTTACACATTCTGGTTAACTAACCATATATACCTGACGATAAAGAACTCTTCATTATTCTGGTAAAAGATTTTGTGTCAGATATTTATTTACCGTAGGTTGGGGTTGTTGTTGTTTTTTCAGGTGCTTAGGATGCTTAAAAAGGATCCTGTTCTGCAATCTCCTTCCCTCCTTGGCCCACTTGAATTTTGGCACCAGTTTCTCCCAACAGATTTACACTCATTCTTTCTTCACATTGGACAAAGCTGGAGCTCAGAGCCAGCAATAGGCGGGTGGTGGGGTGGGAGAGAGATGGAATGGAATGACAAAGCTCTCAGACAAAAGGCACCTTAGCCAGTCTTTAGATGCAAATCACACAAGGATAGGGCCTGAAAATCTGGCAGCTGGACAAGGGAAGGGAGGCTATTAGACAGAAAGGTTTCCCCTAACAAACTTGGAGCTGAGCTACTCCACCCCTCCACCCCCAAAATGCACATAACCAAAAAGAGCCAATATACAGTAAACACATCATTCTTGAGATTCTAAAGTAACCCCAGAGGAAGTCTTGCAAACCTTTCCCAACCAACAAATTTTATTAAAAGGAGTAAGCTTTCACCAGCTGCTCCTCGCTTCATCAGATTGCATTTATTTATTTGAAACATTTATATAGCTGCCCATCTCATAGTAAACTCTGGGCAAACTCCCAAACAAAAATTACAATCAAACATAAAAAACCCATATTAAAACTAAATGCATGAAAACAAAACCCTGGTGCCAAAGGAAGCTTCCGACATACAGTCACCTCATCTTATCCCAGCAATTGGGGGGGAAAGCCAGGTCTTCAGTATTTTACTAGGCGTTAGGAAGGGAAAAGTTGCTGATCTTCAAGGGGAAGACTGTTCCGTAGGCCAAGAGCTGCAACAGAAAAGGCATACTTCCAAAATTGCAATGTTTAAAGGAAGGGACTAGGAGCATGTCCATGCTATCTAACCTGGTAGGACAGGTAGATGTCCTTAGGGAAAGGGGGGCTCTCAGATAACCTAGCACTATGCCACAGAGGGTTTTAAAGGTGAGGACCAGCACCTTGAAAGAAACTGGAAACCAGTGCAGCTCATGCAACAAAGGTGTTACATGAGCAAACCTAGGGCCTTGCAACACAGTGTGCCTTGATGAGTTCTGGGTCACTTGAGGTTTCTTGGAAGTCTTGGAGGACAGACGCACACAGAGTACACTGCTGTAATCCAAAGGAGAGGTAATCAAGGCATGACTGACTGTGAGCAAGGCCTCCGGGTTCCAGAAAAGGGGCAATTAGCATACTAGACAAATCTGACAAGCCTCCCCCCCCCCAATAGCCAAAGCTGCATACCAGCTCACTCTGGGGAAGTGTCACCCCATCCAGAGTCAAAGATGAAATACAATCTGGATGTAAGGGGTCAAAAGCTCAAAGCCTTGCATGCAGTGACTTTACTAATGTAGGATTTAAAAATATTTCTGATATTTTGGTGGCTCAGTGGCTAAGACGCTGAGCTTGTCAATCAGAAAGGTCGGCAGTTTGAATCTCTAGCGCTGCGTAATGGAGTGAGCTCCCGTTACTTGTCTCAGCTTCTGCCAACCTAGCAGTTCAAAAGCATGCAAAAAATGCAACTAGAAAAATAGGGACCATCTTTGGTGGGAAGGTAACAGTGTTCTGTGCACCTTTGGCATTTAGTCATGCCAGTCACATGACCACAGAGACGTCTTCGGATAGCGCTGGCTCTTCGGCTTTGGAACGTAGATGAGCACCATCCCCTAGAGTCAGGAACGACTAGCACATATGTGCAAGGGGAACCTTTATTTTTACCTTTTATGATCTATATAATCAGATCTACATAGTCAACCTGTCTTCCTTTCCCACTTGTCATCCCAATATAAATCCGACATCAATCTAGCCACTCAACACATCTGATGAAATAGCATGCATCTTCCTACAAAACATATGCCTAATACAATTTGTTAATTGGAAAAGGTGATACTAGATTCTTTCTTGTGTTTTGCCACCATAGACTAGCACTTTTCTTACCGTAAGTATCAAAACAGTATAGTAGGAGTACGAAACTTGTCCTAAAGCTATTCTGGGATTACATCTCCGAGAATCCTTTGTCATTACTCATGCTAGGCTGGGGTTGATGGAAATTGAAGTAAAAACCAGCAAGATAATATCGGGTGTCCATTAAACATACTATTCCCCAGAGCTGTTTCTCCATCACCTTTGTACATCTAACTTGAAAGAGGCCCATTAAAAAGTTGCTTTGAAGCTAAATACACCAGCTCCAGGAGTATTTAGCCATGTCACCTGAAGTTTCCCTGCCAGGTAATGAAAAAATATATATCCAGCCCTGGGCATTCTTTTTTCACACATTCTCAATGTGCATCAAGTCCTAAAAGGGAATGTGAGAAACTTCCTGACTTGTATAAATCTTTACCTTTAAAGGAGCTAACCAGCCTCTAGAAAAGAGGTCTACTATACAGCATCTCTGAATAACTTCTTCTGGTGGGGTGCTCCAATCACAGAGTTTGTATATTTCCTTCTGCTTTATCAAACATTTTAAGGTGGAACAACTATCTCAAAGTAGAGAAATCATTTTCCAGCCTTCTTCAAAGGACCTTTTCTGCTGGGTTCTTACAAGGTGATTATTTAGATCCCTGTCCGGATGCGCGCAATACTCCTGAATCAAACAGCACACCAAACAGCAAACTAGGAAAACACAGCCTAACCAAGATCAAAGCTAGTCAAGTTCCGCGTATTGGTCTTCAGTTGATCTCCTTAATCAGGTTCCGTCAATCCCAAGCTATTGGGTTTCATTAAGTATGGCCAAGCCTGTCTTCAGCTTTCACCTTACACTGCAGGCTCATCATAAATGGAAGCGCTTTCCTGGCTCAGGCAAAGGGCCCATCTGTCTTAACGCTTGGTGGCTACAGCGGGTTAATCCAATGCATTTGGTTGTATTCCCTGAGCAAGAATGGCAAAACCTCCAGGAACAGACCAGCCGGCTTTCCAATTCCTCTTGGTTTTTGGGAAAGGGGAAGGTTTGTTGGTTTGTTTTTTTTACAAATCAGGACAGCTTCCTTAGGGCTTTTCAGACAACCGAGGAGTTTGAAATGGGGTAATACAGATAACCGAGTCATGCGGGGAGGGGGTTATTATATACGTATCCCTGCCCTCCCACCCCAATCCATTCACAAGAAAAATGGGGGGGGGAGCGGGGGCGGAAGCAAGCTTCCCTTCTCATTAGTATTCAAAACATCGTTCAAAGCCAAACTCCCTATTCTTCTCACGCTGTACAAAACCCGAAGCCGGGCAGCTTGCCACCCCCTACCCTTCCCTCCCTCCCACCCCAGGGATCTGCAAGCTATCCCTCCCCGTAATCAGAGGGAACAAAAGTGGGGCAAGGGAGAGGGCAAACCTTGGGAAAGAGAAATGAACGGAACGGGCAAAATTGCCATAAAAACCATCCCGCAGCGCATTTTTTTTGCATCTGTACCAGAGACCAACCACGAACCCTACGGGAAGGAGGGGGGGGGGGGAGAGAACCGGCCGCTAAAACAAAACAAAACAAAAACCAAAAAAGTCCAGCCAGAAGCAAATGAACCGCTCAGCGGTTTCCAGGGACCAGGCTTCCTCCCCCACACCCGCCCCGCGCCGCCCCCGCGCACCAGATCGGCACGCCAAATTTTCCGTGCAAAGCCTGCTTCACCTGCAAGAGGAATCCCTGACAGGAATGCCGGGACTCCCCTTTCGGGAGGGAGGAACCCTGACTGGGCTCGCAACGCCTGGACGAGAGAGAAGAGGCGGGATGCCGTCGAAATGCTGTACACGAGATCAGCACAAGAGCCGTCCATTCATTTCTATGGCGCCGGAGAATCCGCCTTGAGATCGCGCTGCCACCTGCATCAGCTTCACAGGGATAAAGAACCTAAAGCAACTCGGGGAAGTTTTGGTTCAGCACCCCTCCGCCACACCCCGCTTTGGCTCAGGCACTTGCTTCCCCGGTTCCCTCCCGGTTTTACCCACAGCGCCTCTCGCCCTCCGCCTCGCTGACAAACACAAGTAATCCGGGGAGGCCCGGAAATCTCCCTCCAGCCACGGCAACGATCCCCAACCGAAAGAAGCAGCCCCCTCCGCCTGCCCACCCGCACCGCCAGCGGGAGACCCACCCGGGCCGAGGCGCACGAGGGCGGGCAAGCGGCATTTGGCCACGATAAGGTCGAGCGGCAGCGGCGGGCCGGAGCTCCACGCCAGGCGGCCCAGAGCTGCCGCCAATCGCTCCATGCTGGCCGTCCGCCCCGTCGCCGCCGCAGGAGCATCGCCCTCCACCTCCTCGCTCGCTCGCGCCGTTCAGAAGCAGCAGCAGCCGCAACAAGCGAAGCCCGGGCGCTGCTCCTCCTCCTCTTCCGACGACCGCTGCGACGCGCCGGGCAAGAGCAGAGCCGCCCGCCCCGTCTAGCAGGGCCTGCTGTTCCCGGCCGGGCAGGGAACCTCGGCCAGCGGGGGACCAGGTGGCGCTCGCTCCGGCGGCTACATACCTCTCTCGGCTTGCCGGCTCGCTCGCTCGCCTGGAGGCCGGCCAGACCCGCCCACTGGAGGGCCCGCCGTGGACGCGCTCGCACCCCCCCCCCCTCGCAGGCGCCCCTTGAATGGCCGAAGCGGCTGAGCCTCCGTTCTTTCTCTCCTCGACGCTTCTCTGGTTTCCCCGCGGCAGTGGCCTCGCTTCGACCTCGGAGCGGGCGGCTAAAGCCGGAACTCGCGAGGGCTCCCAGAGGCAACCCGGCCAGAATAAATCAACCCATCACCTCTGCGGTGGTTGAGGAGGAGGCTTTCCTCCCGCCAGCCAGTCTCTTAGGGCAGCCTATTTCGGAGTAGGCCTAACTGAATTGTGTGGGGCTTCCTGGCCATCTGCAAGATGTCTCCTGCACACACAGGCAGGCTGGAGGTTGCCCCGAGCCTGTTATTTACTACCATCGAAGGTAGATCTGTTTCTGCTTCCAAACATGGCCTGACATTTCCCTTCCTCATCACCTTGACTGGAGTCAGGAGACCAGTCAAGTCAACCCATTGACCAGTTACTTTGGTTTCTAGCTTCTGGGGGGCTTCCAGCTGCTCCAGGAAAGCAGTGCCAACCTTTCCTCACAGTGGAAATAAAGATGAAAGAAAGGGCGAGAAAAATGGAGGAAAGGTATAGGTGGAAAGTACCTTCATCAAAACACCTGGTGACATTCTGTAGCCAGCTTCTTCGTTTTAACAAACCTTAGGGCAGGACAATTACCTGCATTTCAGCAGGTTGCCCTGTTCAGTCTCTGCCTCACAGGAGTCTGAAGGCCATAGTAAAAAAAAAAAGTCAAGATTGGTGGCCCACCCATTTTTTTTTATAAGGGTTGTACCATTATGGCCAACATCTTGACTTTTTTGACCACCAATTGGTCCAAATAAGGTGGAACCTCCACCTTATTTGACCATCCAAATAAGTCTGCTTCTCTGGTATTTGGTGGTACACAGAACAGTGAGCTGCTAAAACATAGTTTGGGATAAGATAAAGCCAACATCATGTAGACAGTAAATAGGAGGTTGCCGGTCCAATCTGGTATCTCTAGAAAGGATTAATGATATGTGGAGGTTCTGTGATCAAGCAAGATTTTCATAAAAGCAAGCTGAAGATATATGCTGATCATATAATGTGTTTGTTTTTTTTGTAATGGTCAATATTCTTAACCAGAATGTATGGGTATAATGCAACTATTTGCTAAGTAATAATCAATTAATTTGAGATTCAGTTAGAATGTTCAATATATTTTCAGTAGGATGTAAATGTTATGGAATTTGCAATATAATATTTATATTCATAGTTATTTTTTAATTACAGAAGCAAATATTTTAAAATATTTCAGATTACAATCAGATTAGAAATTATCAGAATTTAATGAAGAACAAGTGTTTTAAAACATTCAAGATTGACATACACATGCATCAATGTGTAGAGAGGCTGCTCAACTGTAAACAGTAGATGCCTTATACTTTAAAATAATAATAATAAAAATTAAAAAACAGATCATAGAAATCCAGAAGCAAGAAAAAACAGAAGCAATTTTTAAACTCACCTGGATCACATTGTTCAATTAAGAGGATCTGGAACACACCCACTTTACTTAAGTTTGCCAGGACAAAAACAATGCAAGATACTTCATCCTTCAAACAACCAGGCATTGTGCTATGAAAGGTTTTATAGATGATAACCAGCACCTCAAATAATACTCAGGTTATGACTTCATCATAGAATCATAGGGCTGGAAGGAACCTTAGGTCTTCCAGTCTAACTTCCTAGGGCAGGGGTGTCCAAACTTGGGAACTTTAAGACTTGTGGACTTCAACTCCCAGAATTCCCCAGCCAGCATGGCTGGCTGGGGAATTCTGGGAGTTGAAGTCCACAAATCTTAAAGTTCCCAAGTTTGGACACCCCTGTCCTAGGGCAAGAGCCTTATACTAGCCTTGTCCAACCTTTTCTTTAAAACTTCCAGTGATGGCACATCCACAACTCCAGGAGGCAAGCAGTTCCATTAATCATTCTCACTGGCAAGAAATTCCTAATTTCCAGCTCATCTCCCACTGATGAGCTTCCACCCATTGCATCTTGTCTTCTTTTCTCATCTTGTCATGTGCTGTCCAGCTCATCTTGAGGGGGCTTCTTATCCTTCCTTCAGGTGCTATGGAGAATAAATCAATGGCATCTTCCCTTTGACAGCCCTTCAAATATTGGAAGGCTGCTATCATGTCTTGTAGAGCCTTGTTCCCCAAACCCCGGGCCGCGGACCGGTGCCGGTCTGTGGATCAATCGGCACCGGGCCGCACGGCCGCGCACGTGCCTAGAGTACGCCGCGCACTAATTTCTAACTGCCGCGCAGCGCCAGCGTCGCATATTTGATGTGGACACGCACACGCGGTCTCCAGCCAGCTCCAGCTAAACGCAGTTCATTGCCGCCTGACTTGTGTGACTTCAGGATTCTCCTTAATCAGTGTAGGTCAAAAATAAAAAAGGGAAAGGGGCACTTCAAAACAAGCGCCCCTTTCCCTTTTTTCTTTTCGACCCACAATGATTAGGGAGGATCCTGAAGTCGGGCGGGGCTGAGAAGCGAGGAGGGAGAAAAAGAGACGGAGGCCAAGGAGCTTCCCCCCGCCCCCTCCCAGCAAAAATCTAACTGGGGAGCCGGACGGGCAGTAGCAAATAAGCCGATCACACCGCGTGATCGGTTAATTTGCTACTGCCCACACGGCGTGACCGGCTAATTTGCTACTGCCCCCCCGGCTCCCCGGTTAGATTTTTGCTGGGAGGGGGTGGGGGGGGAAAGCTCCTTGGCCTCCGTCTCTTTTTCTCCCTCCTCGCTTCTAGGGGCTGTTTTAAGACTGGTGGACTTCAATTCTCAGAATTCTGGGAGTTGAAGTCCGCCAGTCTTAAGAGCCAATTTTGCCCAGGGATCTGCAAAATTGGCTCTTAAGACTGGTGGACTTCAACTCCCAGAATTCTGAGAATTGAAGTCCACCAAGGGCATCAATCACTCTCAGAATTCTGGGAGTTGAAGTCCACAAGTCTTCAAGCTGTCAGGTTTGAAGACCCTGGTTTTTTTTTTTCCTAAAGGGTTAGGGGTGCAAAGGGTCTTGCAACTTGACAGCTTTAAGACTTGCACACTTCAATGCCAGAGTTCCTGAGCAAACATTTTGGTTGCTAAGCAGGAGCGTTGTTAAGTGATAGTGACATTATATAACACTGGAACCATCTTGTTGCAAAGAAACAAGCTCAGGGTTCTCATTGATTTGGCATTCTAGTGAGTTAAATAAAATAAATCACTTTATATTCATTTTTTGGTGTAGCTGTATTTTATTTTGAAGGCATGTTTAAATACAATTAAATTAAAATTATTAAATCAAAACAAGCGGGCCACGGAAAAATTATCAAACATTTACCGGTCCGCGGCGATAAAAAGGTTGGGGAGCACTGTTGTAGAGTACTGCTATCATATGAGCATTCCATGGCATGCCCATCACTGGTCATATTGCACTGTAAACCAGTTGTAGCTTCAAAGTGATCTTCAAAGATAACCCTGTGTATAGTGCAATGCAATAGCCCAGCCATGTGATGACTAGCATGGGTCGCCATCTGAAGTCCCTCTCAATTTAGAAACAGAGACAACTGGCACTTCAGATTATACTCTGCAAAAGTCCTCTTGACCACTTGGACGACCTTTTCTTTGAGCCAGAGCTGTGAGCCCATTGTGCACCAGTCATGAATGGGGAAGGGCAATGCCATGCTAGACTAAAGACTTGGACGCAATACTAAAGTTTCTTAAAGTCAGTGGGCCCGAATATTCACAGGAATTTGATTTTGTCAAGATTGAATCTGAGCCTGTTCTTCCCAGCCTTGACATTCTCTGAATTCAGCTGAATTTTCCATCAGAATGTTCAGGTAAATCAGGAAAAATTCCAGGTTTTCCCTGGAATCTCATAGGGTTTATAAGTCACTTGAGGTTGACCAATCAAATAGATCTATCTCCCTAAAGGATGGGGTGATATGGAGCAAGTAGAAACCCAATAGATAGTGATCTGTTTTCTCTGTGAACCTGTTATACTTCAAAGCCAGATCATGTTGCAACTGTTCTTGGAGAAATATCAGATCCAAAATACGACACTGGTGTTTTGGGTATTTAATAATTTAGAAAAGGTCCATGGTTGCCATTCTTAAAGGAATCCCACATCAAATAGCTTAGATTTTCATTATTTAAATATTAGGTTTTTTAAGATGATGAAAGTTTAATATTCCTAATTCCAACTTCATCATTTGGCGTACATGTTTTGACATCTACTTTAAATGTGACTAATTTCAAAAGCAATTATGAGTGAAAGTTCTTATTCAACCTTTTGATATCTGTAGGAAATTTCTATTATCTCCCCATCATTAATAAGGTTTGTGGCTGGAAGTTTAATTTTTTTTATTTTCATGAAATATTGAGACATTGGAATAAGGTGGAGGGGGCAGGATGGCTCAGTGGTTAAAGACACTGAGCTTGTCTGCTTCAAAACTGACAGCCCAGATTCAAGACCCTGTAAGACGCGGTGAATTCCCATTACTTCCCCAGCTCCTGCCAATTTAGCAGTTTCAAAGTATGCAAATGTGAGTAGACAAATAGGCACCACTTTGGTGGGAATGTAATTTTCTGTGTGCCTCAATCATGCTGGTCACATAATCACAGAAATGTCTTCAGACAACGCTGACTCTCTCAGCTAATAAACAGATGAAAACCGTTTCTTTAAGTAGGAAACAATTGGACAGAGGAAACCTTTATCTGGAATTAGGTGAGATTGACAATTGCAGTATTTTTCTCCAGAATTGTTGGACAATATGTGATATATCTTAAATCATATTTATTACAAGAATTTAGACTAATTAAGTAGATAAACAGAAATACATTCAATAAAAACAGCTTTTAACATAGTTAGAACTTGGCACATTGTTTGAAATTCCTAAATTGTGATTATTGGAAAATATTTTATGTTATTCTAAATCTACAGGTCTTTTTAGTCACTTTTACAGAATTATTAAATTAGGTATCAGTAAACAATTATAGAGCAAAGGATTGGAATGTCCCACTAATCATACTAATAATTGAAAATAAGGGAAAAGAAGTAAATTATTCTGGACCCATCCCCATGTTCTTCTAGCTGATGCATAATTATATTTTACTAACTCATTTTAAGGGACATGACCCCATAATGCCTCTTCTTATCCCTGGCCAATTATGGAACTAAGCTTGTATTGTCTGTTGTGTAAAATGGTGTAAAATTCCAGGTGACTATCCAGATGGGTGTCTTGAGGAGCACAGGAAGAAGCTAAAGGGGATATTGAGCAGTCATATTTTCTTAGCAGCAATTGGGTGGTTATTTTTTTCCCTTTGGTAGGCGAAGCCAGACTGGAGGGGAAAGGAAGCTAGGAATCCCTTAAATCACTGTCCTGTATCACAGCTTCCAAGCACAGCAGCATTGACCGATCATGCTGCCAAGATGCAGTAAAGCTCAGCTGTGGGATAGTGCAATTTATTTTGACAAACTTTTCTGCTGACTCAAAAACCTGATCATGAAGAGCTCTTACTCACATTCTGAGAACCCAGGTACAAGTTCCTTTTTAGAATTAACTTATGTCTCGGTAAATCAAGCAGCTTGACTTATTAATGCATTTGACAGTTTGGGAATCCTTGTTATAAAACATTTTATTCTGTACATTTTGCACTTTTTTTAAAAAAAATAGGGCTTTTAACAGTCAACTCTATTTACACTGGAAAGCCCCCTTAAGTGTTGACTGCTCAGGGGAAATAGAAAACTACACTAGCCATTCTGCACAGCACCATTATCTGGCTCCATTTAAAATACAATGTGATCTTAGAAAAATAAAACCACTTTAAATGTCCTTGACGTTGAAGACATGATGGATTGACAGACAGACAGAAGGAGCAAGAGAGAAAAGGAGAGGGAAAGAGTTCCAATCTTGCAGGAATATGCCTCTGAGAGGAGCTCCTCTAACTTCTAAAATACCATTGCAGGATGGAACAAAGATATGGCTTCGGGAATCCTCGCTAAATTTCTCACAGTAGATCCACTTTGGGTTACCTAAGTAGAGGGAGGAGGGCTTATGGAGCAATCAGCAAATCCCAAGCCACTGAAAAACTGCCTGATTTCTAAAGTTGCCCTGGGTGAATTTCAGTAATCATTTTCTCAACAGCCTTCAGTGACATCCGTTTCTTTTTTGTCAGCTTCCCCCCCACCCCATGCTATATTTGGTCCCATTTGGTTCTTTTCTGAACAGTGTCTTTAATTCCTTTATGCAATTTGTTTCCAACATTCCACTGGATTGCGAAGAATAAAAATGGAGAAAGATCACAAATGAGAATGTGAAGACCAATCTGGCCTAGGCAAAGAGCCCCACAACTAATGTCCACAAATTGCATTAAGCTCTTACGTGGTTTATTTGATCTGATGGTATTATTACAGCAGCCCCCAATCTTTTCGGCACCAGTGACTGCTTCCGTGTAGAGAGGTTTTTCTGTGGACCGGAGGGGATGTAGTTTCGTGTGCTGCCTGCATCCTATGGATGCGGCTCCACTTGTGTGTGTGGCCTGGTTTCTGCATGCCAAGGACCAGTGCCAGTTCATGGATCTGGGAGTGGGGACCCCTGATGTAGTATATGAACCCCACATGGTTGTAACATGATTTATAGCTTAGCTTTGTATGTAATCCAGTTTTATAGGATTAAACTAACAATAGTTAAAAGAAATCTGATATAGTGCAATCTAAAAATTGAACCAGTACAAGATAAATTAAAACTAATCTCTCCATAAACTCTGCAAGACTGGCAGGTTTGCAGAGCTTGTTATGTTCAGTCTCTTTTGAAATGATGGTCTTCAATTAGAGTGTGTACAAGCAAACTACATTGAAGTTTGTATGCCAGCTAGCAAATTAAGCAACTGCAAGAACTGGAATTTATACAGCAGAATAGTAGCTTTATGTCAACCATGTTATTTTAAATTGTTTCCTCCTCCTTCAGCCCTTCTTTGAATTTTGGAAGGGTTGTACAATGTCGTTAAAATAAACTGCATTTCTTGGAATAAACTGCTAAAAAGGGGTATTTAGTATCGTCTTCTGTCTATAAGCAAATAGGGAATCAAATTACAAAATTCTCATACCAAATCTGTAAATAGTCTTAATCAGGAGAGTAATATATAAGTGCAGAGCATATGGCCTTGAGGCTGGATCCAAACCTTAGGAACAGCAGCCCTATCAGCTTTAAGCAAAATGGGACTCTTGGTCTCTTCTCAAATGGAAGAGCAGCACCCTCTGCTGTTAAAGTGAATTCTGCTAAGTTTAAGAATATCCCACAGTAATTCTGCTTGAGGCCAAGCTAGTTGCTTCCAAGCAAATATGCCTGAGTACATGTGTTACAGAGAATGAACCTAGAGACACTGTCACAAAAGGGAAAAACGAGGAGAAAAACCACCAAGTAGCAGAAAAAAGCTACTATTCTGCACACAGAAAACCTCAACTGTTGCAATTTCCCAAGTAAATTATTGAGGGAGATCATGGGAAAAATCAGAACTGAGGTTCATAAATATTTGTACAATAAACAGATATAAGGCAAGAAAGATGAGTTAAGCTGTAGATTGAAGCAACAGAAATGAAAGTGAAGGTCTATTCAAAATCTTGATAGAAGGCAGCTATCCGGTGCTTGCTGGAAGAGAGATACTATCCTGTTTCCCTGAAAGTAAGACCTCCCCGGATAATAAGCCCAATCGGACTTTTGAGTGCATGCACTAAAATAAGCCATCCCCTGAAAATAAGTCCTCCTCGTAAAATATTCCAACAGAGCAGCAGCCATGAGGTAGCCACACTCACCTCATCCTGCACCTCAAAAATATTAAGACAAGTAATAAGGCCAAGTGCTTATTTCAGGGTTCAAAAGAAAATAAGACCCTGTCTTATTTTCGGGGAAACACGGTAGCATTTTTAAAATTGCTACTGCTTAGTATGAAGACTATCTGTGGAAGTACTAGAAATAGAAAGATTGTGCTTAGAGCCGGGTGTGAAATCTCCAAGTAGGTACTACAAGATAAGTGTGGAGATATCAAAAGGTTTAATGTATGTTTCCTTGGCCATTGTGTTTACTTTATTCAGAACTTTATTCAGACTTCAATCTTGTTTTCCCTGTTATCCATACCCCTTGCATCCATTATCAACCTTTCCAGGTTTTGTTCAATCCATTCCCATGGATTGAATACCTTGTTGCATACCTTGTTCTCATTACATGCTTTGCAATGGCTGGTATCACTCTTAACACCAGCTGACAGAGCAAATTGAGGGGAATTTTGTATTTATCACTGATAAAATTGAGAAAGCTAACCAGCCAGTTATCCCACTGTACATAATAGAAAATCAGGAGCAGAACAAACGTATTTGCTCCAGTCTTTCCATTTATACTGGAAAATCACCTTAGAAAAGCTAGGAGGATTAACTTTCAATTATCACACCCAACCAAGTTGCCACAACACAAGAGATCAAAGTTAAGATAGTTTATTTAGTTACCAATTGTCCTTAAGATGCTCTTCTATACCACATTTAGACTCAAACTCTGGGAAGAGCATATTATTTTCATGCTCTTGCCAAGAAAACTTCATGTACATATTCAGTTAACTGTCTCAAGTCAAATGTGACTCAAGGAAGTCTTTCTGACATGAGTAAACAAAAGGAGAACTAGACTTCGTATTTTTAGCAATGAGATTTAAAACAAACCCTTTTCTGATATTGTATAGTAGTTTTTCCCCTAGTCTTTAGCCCCTCCAGCAAGAAAAAGGCACACCCAGAAATGACTTTATTTTGCCTACTATTATATAAATGATGGGACTTAGAAAATAAAAACCAAATCACATTTTCAATATTAACAGAAATAGACCAGCTAGAAATATTTCAGTTTATTTAACTTGTTAAGTAGAGTATGATTTTTCATCTTGTAGTACCAGAGAGTGGACTGTTTTGATTAACTACCTGGTGCTTAATGAACACAGCTTTTACAAAGGTTCTTAAAGAGACTCATACAGGAGGGCCAAGCCCAAGGAAGCAAATAAAAAGCACACATTTTAAACAAAGATTATACAAAAAATTATGCACACTCTATATTCCCTTTTTGATAATGTTAGAAAGTGCAGATCTGAAAAAGGTAACAATTTCTATTTACAACACTAATCAATACATCAATATGTGAGGAACAGAACTGCATTGATTTGTCCCCTCAAGTCCCTGGTTTCTGCCTTTAACTGCCACTCACCTGGGATTGATTAACAAACAGGATAGGAATCAATTCCCAAACATAAGGGAAAGGAGACAGGAAAATTATTAGGAAACCAGATCAAGGCTAGAGTTCCAACACTTCCATTTTATTAAAATTAGTCAGCCTCATCAGCCGATTTAATTAGTAGAGGAAATTTTCTAAAAACAAGTGCAAAAAGGTTGTCTCAAGCTTGTCTCTGAGACTAGCTGGGGTGGGGTGGGGTGGGGAGTTTGCCAGGAAATCCTTTTACAGACAGGCCAAGTGGTGAAAAGAATGACTCAGCAAGGCACCCAAATTTAACATGAGCCTCAAAAGATACAAGCCCTTGACCCCCGTTCCCAGTATTTTCAAAACTGAACACCTCCTCTCTGTTGTTTAAATATAGGTGTCTAAATGACATTTCTAGCAGATCTAGAATGAGAGGCAAATCAGGAAACCAGAAAAGCAAGGCCCGTTCCCGTGGGACCCCCAAAAGCAGAGAATACTTGCTTCCTTAAGTAGAAAATTTAAAGTGATATTTATGCTTAATATTCTTCAGTATTAGTTGAAAGAAGTTACAATTGCCCAGGGTTGTAAACAAGGGATTTTTTATTGTGAAGAACTTAACACAGAAGGAAAACATTCTAGGGGTGTGATCATTCAAACTTACTTGCCCTCTTTCTCCCCCCCTCCCCCACATTTTAAATATTGACTAGGCTACTGAGTCACCTGCCTGGAGCAGCAAAGAAAACCAAATTCTTTATGAATGGCTGTAGATTTGGGAACCACATGGTATAGTCATACACAAAGATTGAAGACAGCCACATCATCCTCCATAGAAAACTAGTGCATGCAATTAACTCTTCCATATCATAAACCCCAACAACTATGCAGGAAGGAAGGGAGAAATAGTAATTGGTCTGACAGCTGCTAGACAAAGGTTAGTAAATACTTCACGTTTTACCTCAGAAAGCTAGATTTGTGATCTGTACTTCGAATTAAATTTGGCAATCATACTGTATTGCCATCTCTTAACACTTCACGCTATATATAAAAAAAATAAAACCGGCATGCAGGCAAAAAAAAGGGGGGGAGGGAGGGGGACTGCTAAAGAGGAAAAAAATGGCAGCAGGAACTGGTCAGAATTTAAACCAACAGGAAAAGAGACATCAAGCAGATTGGAATAGCTTGCTCTAACCCCTTTGTCCTCAATCCTCTACATCAATCATAGTAAAGTCACCACAGTAGAATTTGATCTTCTGTCTTGCTTCCACCAGAACAGAAAAAAAGTGGGGAGGGGAAGAACTTAAGTTCCTTTCCATATAAGGCACAGGACAAAATAAACCCCATTTACATACTCAAGGCGAATGAGTTTTTTGCTGATGCAAATATGGTGACTTAAGCACAGTGTTCATAATAAAACCCCACTGTTGTACAAAATAAACTGTTAATGCTAGGTTTTATTCTTGTACAGTTTGCAGACTGGAGCTGAAATGGTCGCTCTACATTTTAATGTTAAGACTGGGCTATAATACAACCAGAGTGTGGCATTGAGTTCAGCTGGTACATTAAAAATAACGTCAGACATGATTTTAATACAGTTTGTTTCAAGAAAATTATAGTCAGTGAGCGCTCCCTAACAGAAGAACAAAAGAAAGGTGGAGCCATGTTAAGATGAGGAGAAAAATATTTAAGGTTAAAAATGGGCCAAGTGGTTTATTCCACAGCAAGAAGAGGAGGGGTGATGGGTGGTGCTTGGCGAGAGGAACGCATTCAGCAGCACTTGGTCTTCCAGCCTGTCACACCACCTCCACTGCTGATATCTACATTTTCACTGTTGGGCTCTTTTACAGGGGTCTGCAATAAAGAAGCAATATAAGAGTTAAGCCACATTTCACAATCATAGGAGCCATACCCGTTGTTCAGCAGAGCAACAAAGTTGAACCCACAATAGTGCAGGTAGTCCTTGACTTACATCAGTCCATTTAAAGTTATAATGGCACTGAAAAAAGTGACTTATGACCATTTTTCACAGTTACCACCTTTGTAGCATCCCCATGATCAAGTGATCAAAATTCAGATGCTTGGCAACTGGTTCATACTTATGACCATTGCTCTGTCCCAAGGTCATGTGATCACCTTTTGATAAACAAAGTCAATGGGGAAACCCGATTGACTTAACTGGATGTCACTTAACAACAGAAAAATCGGGCTCAATTTTGGTCATAAGTCAAGGACTACCTATAGTAGTCAAGAATTTTTTTTAACAGAAATGCAACTTTTTAGGTACATAAAATAAGACATAGATAACTACTGAAATAATTACTATTCAGCTACAGTCTAATTTTTATGGGACTTAGGAAAATGCCATTACTTTGTATTATCACCCCAATTTTGAAGTTAGTCTATATTGGTGGAATGATACAATACAATACAATATAATACAATACAATACAATGATGTCTCCCATTTATTTATTTATGTAAATTATACCAGATTATTTGAGGAATTGTCTCTTCCCAATTACATGAATTTATTTCAATGGGGTATGCTATGGGTGCTGTCTAGTAGAGAGCTCCATCACACATGTGACTTTTACGCTGTCACTCCTGCCCTTTAGAACCTGCTGGCTGGGGAATTATAGGAGTTGGAGTCCGGACATCTTCAAGTGGCCAAGGTTGAGAAACACTGTTTTAGAGTAATGGGCTCAAACTCTTCCCAGAATGCAGGCATGATTTCCCTTGCTCTTCATGTTTTACCAATGACATTCTAGTGCATGGTAGCTACGGGCAAGACTGATACTACTATTAAGTCAGGATCTCAAACCATATTCAGTATTTTAATGTTCCTGCCACCCCATTTTCTGCTAAAGATTGCAGTTACCTTTCGAAGAATGTCTTCTGCTAACGTGAGGAATGCCTTCTCAATGTTTGTATTTGCTTTTGCACTAGTTTCGAAAAACCTAATACCATGCTCCCTTGCAATCTAAGCCAAAAAGGGGGGGAAAAAAACATTAGGTTTGTTACAAATTCTTTCCGGAAAATGATACACATCAGCAAATGTGAACTTGCTCAGACATATTGTCAAAAGCACACTTTAAAAAAAATCCTAATCCAAACACATTAAAAGATGATTTGCAAAAGTAGCAGAACAACTTCTAAGTCTGTCCCAAAGTATATATAACAAAATAACACATTTTAAAAACATTTTAGCAAAGCATAATTAATATATGTACAATTTAAAATGCTAGTTAAATAATAGATTGTGCTCTCACAGGAATATAAAGATCGCATAGACTCTGAGAAAATACTTTTCCTCAGTCAATTGTAAAAGAACACATCTCAGAACTTTAAAAAATAAAAATCAAACCAACATTCCAAATTGGGGAGAACCCTCCAGCAATAAATTTCTAACACCAGGACTGTAAAGTATTCCACATTGTGACATTTTTATCAATTAGAAGTTTTAAAACTTTCAGTCCATTGCTTGCTAAAAATTAAAGCAGTTTCTTATAAAGCAAGAAATACATAAAATGGTAATGTTAACTTTAAGATAAACACATTACAATTAACCCTATTCCCAGCCCTATCAAAACATATAATATGATCACATTAACCTAGCAGGATTCAGCCTCACTAAACACACCAATAATATCTTTTAGCCACCAAAATAATGACAACCATTGGCCTAAGGGAAACTTAAGACTTACTTTACTCTATTATCTGCACTACCAATGCAGAAAATTGCTGGTGTGGTACTTACCTGTTCACCTTTTGCTTTAGGTACCACTCTTTTGTCATCCATATCACATTTGTTTCCTAAAAGCATTCTCTCCACATCTTCGTTAGCATGCTGGGGTGCAATCAGAGAATGACATTTTATATTTCTGTACAGCATTCTATTAACCACCCTATGAAAGTTACGCTCAGAGGGCGTGAATGAAATTTACAACCCCTTCCATTTCATTTTTTGGGCTTGGGTGTTTGTTATTTAAGTAAAATAGGTAACTAAATGTACAAAAGATCAAAATCAGAAAATAATGGTACTCAATTATAAAGAATATAATAATATACACTAAAGCTATATAGACACTTTGCCAAGATGGATATGCTTCAGATTATATTCTTTTATTGGGTACAATTTTACTGTGATCCTGAATGGTCTAAACAAGTCTAGAATTGGTGAAATCTATAATATAATAAATTAATATGAACTGGGAAACAGTATGACTTGGAGGTGATTGGATAGGATATTGTATCTTAACTGCATCTGCATCAGGCTAAAAGATGTACTATATTTTGGCTGGATAGTTCACAGTTTAAAATCAAGTTTATCCTGCCAAAACACAGTTCTAAAAAATAGTCCTATCAGCCAACTCCTTAATAGTTCCAAGCTATTAATCGTTATTACTAAGTCTTAGCAAAATCATCCCTCATTTATCCCCCCATTGCTTTGAGACAATAATTGCTCACGTCTTGGCCATCATTTTTGATTTATGATGCAAAATCTCTGAAAGTCCAAGCCACAAATTTAAATATGAAGATTACGAGTATGTAATACGTAATACTAGCTATGAGGAAAATGGTTAGGTTATTCACTCCAAAAAGCAAGATTGCCTCAAAGGATACTATTATGCCTAATATATTTTAAGAACCAAGATTGGTCTGTGATAGATTTTAAAAGATTATTTTCTTTACCTTCCCATACCTGACTCTGTGGCAACATCCCCTTATTCCCATTCTCTTGATTTTACTGTTTTAGTATCTTAAAGTTAATTATCTTGAGAACTAAAATGGCATATAAATGCATTAAGTACTGTACATGATATAATTAATTCTTACATATCTAAAGTCTGTAAAAAGCAACAACAAAAGAATGCTGACACATTCAGTATAAATGTTCAAATTTTAGGCAGATGGCATTTAAATCCCCTGGGATCATGTATAGTGTCAAACTCTTTCCAATTCTTCAGTAATAAACAGGCATCCTTCTGAACACACCAGGACCACATTTTCCCCCCAAAAGATGAAAAGTCAGGAATGAAAAGGTATTTAGTTAATCTCTTTGCAAGCACTAGTTTTGCACCAACCTGCACTAAACTGCTTACCTCATCTATGTTTCTAAGCCATTTGCTGATGTTTTCAAAGCTTTTGGCATTGGTGATATCATACACTAGCATGATTCCCATGGCACCTCTATAGTAAGAGGTGGTAATGGTATGGAATCGCTCTTGTCCTGCTGTGTCCCTGTAAAGAAAAGCAATGAAACATTGAAGAGTCTAACAAAATGGTGAAAAATATTGGTAGGGGAGAAAATGGGTAAGCAAAATCAGTTGTAACACCTAGATAATTTTTAGTTTTGACACGCTTCTGTAGAAATATCTCTTACAATGTGTTTATTTATTTATTTATCCAACTTTTATGGCTGCTCATGTTGCAAAAAGCCACTCTCGGAGGCATACAACCATCAAGTAAAGCAACAAATATATATAAAAATAATTATAAAAATATAAAAAATTAATTATTAAAAATGTAAATTCTATGAGAACTACAAAGTGAATGTATCAACAACAGTGGAGCCATCTAAAAATGTATCTGGTTCCCTGGGACCTCCAGGCCTGGTGATGTAACTAGGTCTTGAGGGACTTCTGGAACATTAATAGGGATGGAACTATCTGACTTCAGGGGTAGGTGGAGGTGGGGAGAATTCCTGTAAAGCCTTCATCAGTTTTTGAGTTCTCAGACAAATACATGTAGTCCTTGACTTGCAACCATTCATTTAGTGACCATTCAAACTTACAATGGCCCTGAAAAAAGTGACATGACCATTTTTCACATTTACGACATCCCCATGGTTCAGATGCTTGACAACTGGCATGTATTTATGACAATTGCAGTGTCCCAGGGGCATGGGATACATTTTGAGAAGCAAAGTTAACGAGGAAGCCAAATTCACCTAACTCTCCACAGCAATCAAATAAAATGGAGTCAAATTCAATCAATCAAACAAATGTTTTACTAACTTCACAGTTACAACGATTCAGTTAACAACTGTGCAAGAAAGCTCACAAAATGGGGCAAAGCCTACTTAATAATTATCTTGCTTAGCAATGGAAATTTTGAGCTCAATTGTGTTACCTGTACTTTGTACAACTGATGAAGTAACTGCTGCAATAACAATTTTCCCCACTTACCATAATATATTCCAATCGCCTAATTTTAAAAAAAAATAGTTTACAACTTTGGAAAGTGTTTTATGAGCTATACCTCTTCATAGAAATACAGATTTTTACTAGTCTATTCCTTAATGCAATGTATAGAGCTCCTTGAATTGTAATCTAGATTATATGATTTGTAAAACTGCAGAATATCCGGGGCTCCTAGACAGGAGGGATTACTTTTTTCAACTTCGTTTCAGTTGGAATTGTGATGGATTTGATTTTGCCTTTCTTGCTATAATGTGGTTCACAATTCATTTTGTTCAGGACTAAGAGAGATCTAGATTTCAATTAAGATGGTACAATCACATAAAGCAATTACTTTGTCAAGTTTTACAATAAATTTCATGATTCATTATGAAAACAAAAGAAAGTTGGAAGAAATTACTTGTTTTCATAATGAATCATGAAGTGTATTGTTGGCTGGAAAAATGGGAAAATATGAGACACTGTACTCACATTTTTTCTAAATAAGATGCGTGACCTATGGATAGCTTAGAGGCTCAAGTCCTTGAAATTTTAAGATAACCAACAGATTCATATAATTATTGAATATTGGAATTGTATGAATAAAACAACAAAGATAGAAACAAAGGCAAAATAGCAGACAAACTTAAGCTTGAGTATATCATGATACCCCGGAGAATGATTTTACAGGGGAGGTAATTTTATAAATGCAACAGACTTAAATTGATAGCAATAAGATAGTATAAATGCAAAAAATGATTGCTATTCTCTGAAATACAAAATAGTCTTTCTTGCACAGAAGCAAACTATCTTGAAAACTATCTAGTTTGTGTCTACAATTCCAATAAATGTTTTCCCTTTTAAAAAAGAATGAAGCGACATTAAATTAGTTTACATTCTCTACTTAGTTTAGATGTCACAAATCGTTGTGGCCACTAATTTTAATAAAGAAAGAGCAAGATGAATAATTTACAATCATGAGTTTTCCAGAATTACTGGAAGCATGTCTTCACAAAAGTATTTAAAAATAAATGTCAGTGCTCTGATAACATTTTGTTCCATATGTCAAATTTGATGTTTCTTTTGTAAGTATTGGCTCCAGGTAAGATGGAGAGCAAATAAACAAACAGGTAAGTAAGTGCAATTCATTGGAATTACAGTTAGTAATTCACAAGAAAACCAATGCAGTACCATGGAAACTTACCCAATTAGTTTGGGCTAGTCTCAGCTCAATCATTTTTCAGAAATAGATTGCTGTGGGAGGAAAATTATGAAGAAAACTTGGAGGATGAAGTATGTTATAGATTGCCTTAAGCTTCAAGGAGAAGGATAGAATACAGGTCTAACAAAAACAAATCTAAATGCCAGTCCCAATTACTGTTATTAAGCAAGGGACTACCTATAAATTTAACTAATAGACCTTTATGCAAATAGTGTATATTTTCCTAAAAAACTTTTGTCAAGCATTCCTTCTGTCACATACTTTCTTACTTTGTATGTTAAAAATTTAAAGAGAAATAAAATACAATTAAATTTAAAGAAAAGCAAGATCCTTGAATAAGTAACATCAGCTGGAATAAGCATGCAGTGGGAGCTTTTTCACCTCTGCACATACTGCTCTAAAGTCAAAGAAAGTTCACTCTAAGCAATTAACCATTGTTTAATGGCTCATTAGCTGAATTTATGCAACACTCTAAGACAGTGGTTCCCAAACTTTTTCAGTCCACCGCCCCCTTGGTGCTACAAACTGCTACTCAATGCCCCCCACCCAGTGGTGGAATTCAATTTTTTTTACTACCGGTTCTGTGGGCGTGGCTTGGTGGGCGTGGCTGGGGGGGTGTCATGTGATTGGGCGGTTTGCACGACGGAAGGAAGATAGTACCAGTAAAATTCAAAACTGCAACAATTAATTGCACATTTATTCAAAATCCAATTTAAAAACCTTTTTAGTTAATGTTAATTCAACAAAATTTTTGAACATGATCCAGTGATACCAGGTTTTCAAAGTCTGATAGTCATTTATCAAGAACCTTAGTAACTAGTAACTTAGTAAACTCAGTAAAATTTAGTAACTCCTTCACTGTTCAGTAAATTCTTAATGTGATGGATGGGCTTGACGAAGTGATACCAGTTTCCCAAGGTCTGGTTTTAAGTCACTTAGCAGGAGTCTTAAATCACCATGTTCGGTAAACTGGAGTCGATTTCTTTGCTTGGAGAGAAGTTGAATGACCACACTGAAGCCACGTTCCACCAAATATGATGTTGGAAATGCAACAAGGAGCTTCTTAACCACTGTCCATAGTGCAGGATAGCGATCAGAAATTTCTTTCTGTAACCAAAACTCTTGGTACAATTTCTTAAACTTTGGCTTCAGCTCAATGTCATTTTGCAGCTCTATGAGTTGTTCCTCCACTACCCCATCTTCCTCAGTATCTGAAAATGGATTTATCACCCAATCTGGAATTTCCATCAAAAGAAGATCCTGATATCACTCAAGACATCTAAGTCTTAGAATGTCAGAGAAACAACTTTAGCTGGTAGTCACATCCCTGCAATAACATCATTGTAATTTCCACAATATCAACACTAGCTTTGCTACTAACCCCTTCAAAACCATCTGCATAGTCTTTAAGATTTGGTGGTCTAAATATCAAAAATGGTTGACTCACATCACACATCTAAGCAAAACTGAAGTACAATCTTATTTTTCCTTTTTTTTAAAAAAAATCTCAATTTTAAGATTTGTATTACTGTTTTCATCAGTCCCCATCCAAAAATGGCAAGAAACTCTGGTGTCATTTTTTTTAAGCAACCATGGACAGATAGCTGCTCATACTTGCCTTAATATTATTGGCCAAGTTTCTTATTGGCTATGCTAACCAAGAGGTGCTCTGGTCATTGTTAATCCTGCTGCAAAATTTATGTGTGCACATATCCACACATACAAAGGCATACAATATAATCTTATCTCCTTCAGATTGATAATTATTTTGCACGACACATTAAATGCTTATGTGGTTTCAATGGCTAAACTTCTGCTCGCTGAACCAACTATTCAAAACCAGTAATTCCACACAGAGAGAGGATGGGAATGGGGATATTTCAAAAACTAAACACATATCCTAAAAGAAAATCCACCCGTGACCAGCATTGAGTGGAGCTTTTATAAACTTTAGAATAAATGAGCTGGAAGGGACCTTGGAGGTCTTCTGGTCCAGCCCCCTGCTCAAGCAGGAGAACCTATACCAGAGGTCTTCAAACTTGGCAACTTTAAGACTTGTGGACTTCAACTCCCAGAATTCTCCAGACAGCTATGGACTTCAACTCCCAGCTATGCTGGCTGGAGAATTGTGGGAGTTGAAGTCCACAAGTCTTAAAGTTGCCAAGTTTGGAGACTCCTGACCTATACTATAGTAGTATATACATATAGTATACTATACCTATATCAAAGAAAGCTCCAGTGAGTTTAACAACACCCGTATTTCCAAGGCTAGAAACGGAAGATTGCAATGCGAGTTCCCTCCTGCTGGTAATCCAAACCTCCCTAACCAAAATCCACACCACCAAAAGGGAGCGACTGCACTTCCGCTCATCACCACCTCCCCTCCCCGTTACTTTTACCCAGCAGCGTCTCCATGCAAAGGAAAAGGATGGCACGAAATATGTGACCATTTTTTAAACCAGTGGCAAAGAGCTCTCTCGTAAGCTCAACTAGAATTCGATTGGTGGGGGTTTTTCCCCATTTAACAACACCGTGCACGATCTCCCCACCCACCGACCATTTAAAAAAAAAAAACCTTTTCACAAGCCAAACCGGTCGGTTAACACGCCGGTGGTGTTGGGGGGGCGGGCGATTGAAGCGGCGTGCGCCCCTCTCCTGGGAGGAAGGCAGTGATTGGAGGGGAGGGTGGTGACGTTGCTTAAAGGGAAACCCGCAGCTATTTCCAGGTTTGTGTGGGTAATTTTGTCCTTCTGCCCGCGCCGATGGGCTTTAAACAGTCCATCTTCTGCTCGGCAGGTTTCTCATTTCCATCTAAGAATTAGCTAAGGGGAAGCTACCAACCTAGGGGCGATGCCCTCTGCAGCCAACACAATACATGATCTTTTTTTCCTCACCCTCATAACGCCCTCCTGCTGCCCCCCTTTCCTCTTAGCGCCCCCCTGGCCTCTTAGCGCCCCCCTAAGTCATCCCACCGCCCCCGAGGGCGGTACCACCCACTTTGGGAACCACTGCTCTAGAATGACTACCTTGCTTCCCCCAAAATAAGACAGCGTCTTATTTTCTTTTGACCCCCGAAATAAGCACTTAGCCTTATTTTTGGGGAGGTCATATTATTTTTGAGGTGCAGGAGGCGGCGAGAGTGGTCACCTCATGGCTGCTGCTATGTTGCAATATTTTCGGTGAGGGCTTATTTTAGTGCATGTACTCAAAAGCCCGATTGGGCTTATTATCCAGGGAGGTCTTATTTTCAGGGAACAGGGTAGCTGCAAAATATATAGGTTGTAGCATTGCTTATGTTCCTTTTATATACGGTTGTGGGAGAAAAGGACTTTTGAGATATTCAGGTTTTTCTTGATCTCTATAGTTGCCATCATTTTTTATATTAACGACTAAACCAATTCTTTTATTTTTTTAAAGATTAGAGGATCTTAAATCAGGGATTTTAAATTTATTTCTTTATATTTATGTAGCTGCCCATCTCACAAAATGGTAACTCTGGATGGTGTACAAAAAAATTGAAGAGATCATAAACAATATTAAAAACTTTCTAAAATTAAAATGTTATCAATGTTATTATTAAAAGACTAGGAGAGAAGATTCAGTGTTATAGGCAATGTAGTCACTTTATTAGTACATATGATATAGGTAGTCCTCAAATTACGACCATAATTGGAATTGCAGTCAAAGTCATGTTGGTTGTTGTCATCATGTGACTGATCTGATTTTATGACTTTTTTTGCTGTAATCATTAGCTATAGTGAATCATCATGGTTAAATAATGATGTATCTTGATTAGATAGATATTAACCAGACAAGCCAAATGTAGCTAATAAAAATCACAGAAAGTATTTTGAATGTCAAACAGTTAGTCACTTACCATATCTGTAGCTTTATCTTCTTTCCTTGCAATTCAACTGTTTTGATCTTGAAATCTATCCCTACAAAGTAAAATAAAACAAGTAAATCAACAAAGCAGCATGAAAACATTCACAAAAAGAACACACACAAATGCACTACATCTGAGAAGTATAAACATAAATATTCCATCAAATAACCTTATAGAAAAGATTATTTTGATTTTTTTCCCTGCCACAGGAAGACTTGGCTGCTCCTTTGTGCATTTCATTATAGTTACTTTTTTGTTATTCATGTTTTTAATACCAAGAGTGCAGTCAGATTTATAAGCTTCTGACAGTCAGTTGTAATTAGGGCATCATATAAGCTAGGAAAATAAAATAAAAATTAAAAAGCATCCGATTATATTTACCTACTTGTACTACTTTAGATACCAAGACATTCCAACTTCAACTTTGTAAGAAATTACATGTAATACTTGTTCTATACCAGTGATGGCGAACCTTTTTCGCCTCGGGTGCCAAAAGCACATACGTGCGCACTATCACACGAACTCGAGTGCCCACCCACATAACTTAATATCCCCCCTCACCTGTGTGGACCGTGCATTTTTGCGCAAGGCTTCCTCGCCACTCCCTGCTCTGGCTGCTTCACCCAGTGAGGGGAGAAGTTGCTCTGCCACTAACGGGCAGAGATTGGGGTGGGGGTGGGGGGATGCTCAAGTGTGCTCCTGTGTCAAAAAACCTTCCCTTATCATTCTCCTGTGTAAAGATTGGGCCCTTTTTACAATGGCAGGTGTGAGTCCAGTTGCTAAATTCTCCCCTTCTATTAAAGAGGATCCTGGGCACTACAGTCAATAGACAAATGAGGAAGGGAGCTGCTGGCACAGGGGAAAGAAAAGCAGCAAGGAAATAAGGAAAAGCAGCTTTTTTCCCTCAAGGTGGCTGCTCTGTTTCCCCCCCTCCCCGGTGCTAGCACAGAGGATCCTGCCTGGTCCCTGCAATCCAAAGGGAAATGAGGAAGAGAGCAATCTGCATGAGGGAAAGACAAGCAACAAGGAAAGAAGAAAAAGCAGCTTTTTTTCCCTCAAGGTGGCTGCTCTGGTGCCCTTTTCTCCATTTCAGCACCACTCCATGGAGCCTGCCCCACCACCCATCGCCCAGGTCCTCGCTTCTCCCAAGCATTTCTTTGCCTATTTAATTTCCCCTCCGTAGCATTTTCCCATCGTGTTTCTTGCCGTTTTGGACAGGAAAAACAAAGTTTGTGGGACTAAAAAAAACTCCTTTCAATCAATCAATTCCAACTTTGCGAGATCTCTCCCCCCCCCCCAAAGTTGTAATTGATTGAAGTTTTGTTTTAGTCCCACAAACCTTGTTTCTCTGCACACGATGGCAAGAAACGTGATGGAGGTGGAAATCAGGTAGGCAAAGAAATGTTTGGGAGAAGCGAGGACCTGGGCGATAGTGGGTGGGGCAACCTCGATGCCATATCACTGAAATGGAGAAAAGGGCAACAGAGCAGCCAGCACGAGTGAAAGAAGCCTCTTTCCTTGCCGCTTGTCTTCTCCCCCTCCCCCCTGCTGGCAACTCTCCCCATTTCCCTGTGGATTCAAGCGATGGGGCAGGATCCTTTTTAGTAGCAGGGGAGGAGGGGGGAACAGAGCGAGTGAAAGAAACCTCTTTCCTTGCCGCTTGTCTTCTCCCCCTCCCCCCTGCTGGCAACTCTCCCCATTTCCCTGTGGATTCAAGCGATCGGGCAGGATCCTTTTTAGTAGCAGGGGAGGGAGGGGGGAACAGAGCAGCCAGCACGAGTGAAAGAAGCCTCTTGCCGCTTGTCTTTCCCCCGTTCCCCGTTCCGGCAGCTCTCTCCTCATTTCTGGTTTGCATTCGGCTGTTTTTCGCCCTTTGGAGGCTTCAGGGAATCCTCCGGAGATTTAAAAAAAAAACTATCAAAAATCAGCTGGCCAGCGGGCGCATGCGTACTGGAGCTGACAGGGCAATGCCTCGCGTGCCCTCAGAAATGGCTCTGTGTGCCATAGGTTCGCCATCACGGTTCTATACTGTCCCCCAAAACCAGAAATAAGTATTTCCAAAGGCTAGTTTAAGGTTTTCAGGACAATACATGTAACTAGTTATGCAAAGGAGATGAGCACCGTGCCCTAGATTAGGACACGACTAACAGGGAGACCTTTATCTTTTTAGTGTGATTGTAGTATTATTATTTATCCTTATCTTCTTTATTCCCTTTTACTGGTATTATTATCATTGTTGTTGTTGCTGCTTCTGCTATTTTTTATTATTATTATTATTATTATTATTATTATTATTATTATTATTATTATTATTATTATTATTATTATTATTATATACTTTATTCATTAAACACGAAACTCAGTCAACTGGACATTTAAAAATGCATCACAAATATCACTGACTGGTGCTGATGGTTGATACGGGTTGCTGTCAGCATCCAATGTATCAACTAAATATCTTCTTAAAATGTACAATGTTCTGAGTAGTCCAGGTTTTTTTGCAGTTCTGCTGGTGTTATTGCAGAAAGCTACAATTTCTTGATGTATTTTGTAAAATTCTTGGGACAGTACCAAGTGATATCTCTTACAAATCTTCCAGTGCACCATTGCTGCAATTTTGTCATGCTGCTGCTTATAGTCAGTCTGTGCAATCTTCTTGCAGCAGCTTAATAGGTAAGTCCACTGTTTCCTCAGCTTCTTTGCATAGGCAGCATTTACTGTCTGTTGCTGTCTTCTCAATTTTGGCTTTGTATACATTTGTCCTTAAGGCTTGGTCTTGTGCAGCCAGAATTAATCCTCGGTCTCTTTCTTCAACTTTCCTTCTCTTAGCCATTGCCACGTCTTGTTATTATCTGCTTTCCCTGCTATTTTTTTAATGTACTGGCCATGTAGTGCTTTGTCTTCCCATGCCTCCATTCTGTTCTTCGTTTGGTCTTTCTTGTAGGCCAGTTTGGTCTTTTTAGTAGTCAGTAAGCCTTCCTGATATACTAACTTCAATATATCTTCATCATATTCTCCCAAAGCCATTTTTCTTCTTCAATCATTTGATGTACTTGCAACATTCCACACATCATCATCATCATTTCTTTTATTCATTAAACATGAAACTTAGTCAACTGAACATTTAACGATGTGTCACAAATATGACTGGTGCTAATGGTTGATACAGGTTGCTGCCAGCGTCTTAGGTATCAACCAAATATCTTCTTAAAATATATGATGTTCCTAGTAGCACAGTTTTTTGCAGTTCCGCTGGTGTTATTGCAGGAAGCTGCAATTTCTTTATGTGTTTTGTAAAATTCTTGGACATGGTATCAAGTGCCCTGATGACAATGGGTATCACTGTTACATGTTTCATCCATAGCCTTATAATTTTGATGGCCAGGTTGCGATATTTTGTGATTTTTTCCCCAGTTCTTTTTCTTCGACTCTGGCATCTCCTGGAACAGCGATATCAATAAACTGTACGCTTCAGCCCTCTACAACTGTGATATCTGGTATGTTGTGTTCCTACTATTTAATAATAATAATAATAATAATAATAATAATAATAATAATAATAATAATAATAGTAATAGTAATAATAATAATAATAATAATAATTTGCTTTCCATGTATACTGAATGATTCTGTACCAGACAAATTCCTTGTATGTTGAATCACACTTTGCCAAATTCAATTCACTTCTTCTGAATGATACCAATATCCAACAAGCTTTTAACCTTAGTTTTAGCACTAACAATACGAAGCAGTATGTTGGGTGACAGGATGCCTCAAACCTACACCAACTGAGAAAATATACCCTCTCACTGGCATTGCTCCACCTAAGATCAGGAGAGAAGCAGCAGCGAAGAGAACTCAGCAAGAAAATGATCCTCAACATTCTCTGAATGGACATATGCCCCAAGCTTTGCTGATTCAGATGTAGAAAAAGCTTTATGGCTATAACAAACATTCTTGCGAGTACGCAAGAGTAAATCAGAATTAAAAAATGGAGGAAGGAAACCAGTGAGCAAGGAATAACAGTAAAGAAGGATATAACTAAAAGATCTGACCTCCTTTATATTACTTGGAGGATCCTGAATATGCTGAGGGTTGGCGTGTCAGATCAATATGCTCAAGTAGAGACTATTAGCGGATAACACATTGTGTGAATGTGGAGAGTCACACAGCCTGGTCCATCCGCTGGGGTGTCAGTTATTACCAGAAACATGGAGCAACAATAACTTATTTTGGAAAAACAACAAAGTCAGGAAGGTGAAGGAGGTGGAGGTGGGAGAGGGAGGAGGAGAAGGAGGAGGAGAACAACAACAACAACAACAACAACAAAGCAATGAGGTACTGGGGAAGGGGTGTGAGTCTTTGATGTCTGTTTCTTTTTTGTTTAAATGCTGGCTGGTTATACATCAAACACGAAGCATTAATGTTATAGTGCCACGCTCTGTTTTAATGTTATTCCACCATGTTTTCAGGCCCAAACCAAGAATGACACATGGGGATTCTTTCAAATTGAGTTTTTTTATTGTTTAACACTTATTGACAAAAAATTGCCTGATTGAGGACCCTACTATCTACATTTGTAATATACTCTGTGAACTATTAGGGAAAGACTGTCTTCACCCTTTTCTCTCACAGGAAATATTGAGACAAAATTGTATCTTACTTCTTTGGAATGCACCCCCTTCCTATGACATTCCATTATAACTGTTCTTATTCTAAACTGCATTATATTTTTAAAACAAAATGTGGAGTAGGGAGGAGGGAATGAAAAGTGATCAAGTAATTTTAACTGATGTTTATATTATTGTCTAATATTTTTTTCTACAGAACTGATTTTCCCTGGGCTAAAAATGCCTCTTAAGAATTTCCCATATATTTCATCAACATATTCTTTTACTATGTAGCAGAAACTAAATATCACAAATGTCTCTGGATTTGAAAAAAACATAACTTACACTGATTGAACCCGGCTCCAATAAAATTATGTCCATGGTAATTTGCAATCATTGATAAAATTACTTGAATGCATGTAAAAATATAAATGGTTATATTCCACTAGAGGAAAAATAATTCATCTGCTACATACTGTATATCTCATGGCCAAATTGTGAGATTCTGGATTGTTTGAGGGGCTGGGAATGATTAAGTATTGAAACCAGGCCACTTTTTTCTCCTCAATGTCTGCTGCATGCTATTTTGTAACAATAATAAAAATTGCAATAAAACAGGCCATTTCACTACTAAATTTTAATGGTATGATTTAAGGTGCAAGCTAGGCCAAATGCAGTTCGGGAACTGCCCATTTATGACATATTAATATGAGATTCTTAGTTAGCTTAGGCTAAGCCAAACTGTTAAAACCAAAATAGTTTTGCTATTTTGGAAGATCATGATATATTTATAAGTGTTATATTATAAGAAAGTTTATTTATGAATTATTTTCAAATTGAAACTGAAAGTCTGATCTGACAGCATTAGGAAAAAACCTGAAAATGTGAAGCATCAACTAGCATTAGGACAACTTAAATGCCTGTGCCATCTTTATTTGGGAGAGTATTAAATTTAGGCTTGATACAAAACTAGTTCAAAACAATGGAACACATTTTGACTGGAAATTAACTTTGAGATTAATATGCAACACCTCTTTGTAATATCCAGGATGATATTTCAGAGTCATGAATCAACAAATGTGATTTCCAGTCAAAAACTATACAATTCAGGTTTTACAAAAGTTTTTAACATTTTGTTCCACCGAGTTCAAGTTTTGCTCTCTCACCAAAATGTAGGATGTATAGGACATACGCAAGCCATAAGCTTATGAAACTCAAATCAATGCCAGAATTTAGTCACCAAGTCCAAAGTTCATATGTATATCAGTCACCTTCAACTTTTTGCATGATCTAAGAAATGATTTAAAGCTGAGTAATTAAAAATTATTTCTTGCAGTTTTGTTTTTTGTAATTGATATATATATATATCTGACAAAAGTACTATACAATAATTTTCAGTTTACATTACAACACATCAGGAATAAGTCTGGGAAAGTAAGTAATAAGGTATTTTAAATTTCTAAAACTATATCAACATTAAATCAAATTATCAATTACTTGGAATTTATTCCTAACGCTTATTAACACTGAAAATTTCCCTGACAATATTCTAGAAATCCAATGCATTGGATTAAAACTATATTGGTAAGATGTACTAGATATTAAATGCTGATTAAATGCAATTAATAGTTTTGTTTTGAGAATTTAAGATCTGTGATTCTCACTAATAAGAACGCTTTTCAATTGTGGTTGTCTCAAATATACATTTTTCTTCTTTTTTATGGAAAAAAATATCAAATTCATAAGCTGATAAGTTATGTTTGGAACTGCCCTTTATAGATACACACAAACTAACTCTCAGGATTAAACAAAAAGTTATACTGAAGCATGCAACCAATTATACAGAATGTAATATTGTAGATGCTTCAGAGCTGGCCTATGCAAGAAATTCAGATATCTTCATTTCAATCAACAAACATTCATTTCAAAATAAAATAAAATGAATTATAGATATAATTGCCTAGAATTCTGACTATTTTGCAAAGTAACATGATGTGACAATTATCAAGAGTCATCAAGTAAAATAAGGAAAAAGAGTGGGGAAGTACAAAATGGGAGAAAATCAAATGTTAATTTTAGGTTTCATTTTGCCTAAGGACTTTGAAAGATTCTCCACTATTTCTAATAAGCAGACTTTATATTTATATCTGATGGAAAAAATAGCAGCAATATGAAATTCAGAGTTAATATAATTAATTAGGGTATATAACTCAATTGCACCAATATAGTCAGAATAAATAGAAAAAGGCATAGTAGCTATTCATTTTTGAAGGAGGAATACAAAACCTACACCTGATTAAACACCAAACAGCATCCTGAGATGGGAATTAACAAGAAACATTCTTTAATAGTGAGTTTAGTTAAAAGATTGAGTATGAGCTGACAGAGTTTAAACAGACAAATGTATAGATAAATGTATACTTGTTGCACTGTGATTTTAACTGTGATTTTGCCTCTTAAAATACGTTTCCTCATTAATGCTTACAGCTTGGAAATCGTAAATCAAAAATTAAATGGCTACATCAAGATGTTGCAACAAGCCAAGGTAATCTTCATCTCTAGGCAGAAAATTACCATCATATGAAGTTTGCTGACTAACTCAATAAATTTGGATTGAGCAATAAAATACTGTCACTCAACGGAGCAAAGTTAACAGCTATAATATGGTTTGTTTTTGGTTTCTGTTATGTCACACAGTAGACATAACCATAATAGCCTAGCATCAGACATAACATTGAGAATGGATTGTGTAGCCCACTTTGGATCTTAGATATCAATATGCAACGTTAGTAAAGCAGCTAACATTTCACAGACTGTAAATTTACATTCTAGTCAAGGGTGGATTTCAAATTTTTTTACTACCGGTTTGGTGGGCGTGGCTAGATGGGGGACATGTGACTGAGTGACCATGGCCAACTTGACGTCACTCACACACTCAGTCACATGACCCCCCCCCCCCAAGCCATGCCCACCGAAACAGTGGCGAAAAGTTTTGAGGTGGAGATGCACCAGGCCGGGGCTCTTCGCTGTCTCTTTTGGGGGGGGGGATCCCCAGAGCACCTTTATTTTGTTTCATGGACTCCCTCAAAGGCAGCTTCTCTTTCTGGCCCACAAGCAGAGAACCAGATTGCCACCTGGCACCCCCCTTCCCTCATCGATGCCCGCCGCCAACTCCGCGTAGCTCGAGGAGCCGCGGCAGAGTGGGCTGCGGAGGGTACCATAAGCCAGGATGATCAGGATGGAATGCTATTCCGAGAAGCCGCGCTCGACCGGCTCCCACCTGGGGTCAGCAGATGAAGCGGTCCAGGTGCAGCAAGCGCTGAAGGGCCAGGAAGTGCTGCTAGAGCCAGGACAGATCCAGGGAGAAGCCGCGCGGGCAGCCCAGCACCACGAAGAGGTCTGCACAGGGGTCCGGCAGCTGCAAAGTCCAGCATGAGGGACAGAAGCTCTTGAACCTAGCGGGGCCCCACAGCACCAACAGCAGCAGCGCTTGGCTGCCTGGGATCGGGCCTGCTGTGGGGTCCTCATGCGAAATACCTACCACTATATCCACTCCGGCAGCCGGGCACCCTGTCCCTCTCCACGCAGCAGGGGCTCTTCACTTTCCTGCTCGGGAGACGGAGCCCAGGGAGAAAAGAAACGGCGGTTCAGGCAGTCCTGCCCTGAGTCCCCACCAACTGGAGACCGGCCTGGGAGCCCGTCGGAGGCAATGGACCCAACAGAGGCAAGCACTCCTCTCAGTGGGGCAGCCATGTTCACACGCTCCTGGACTGAAGCCTCATCACCCCCCTCCCCCCGCTCAGCCAAGCACACCTCACCTGTGCTGGGAGGCACCTGGCGCCGCTGTTGTGTCTCCATGGCGGTTGGTTGCAGCAGTGCTTTCTCCAGCCCGGGTGGGTGCCTTTGAGCCGAGGCCTCAGGTCTTCCAGAGCAGTCCATGTGGGGAGGGTGCTCGACTCGCTCCGGCCGTGCCCGGGCTGGAGGAGCCATCGCTCCAGATCATGTGGCTTTTTCAAGGTTTTCTTTTAAAAAACCGAGCTCTCCAGATGAGTTTCAAAACTTCCGAAATTGCTTCTGGAGGGGGCAGACGGGCAGCATTCCCCCCCTTCCCCGGGCACTTGCAGCCTCGGAGCCTGCAGCAACTCCCAGCCCTTGCACAGTAAAGAAAAACTTATCTTGAGTGCGAGGCGAGAAGTTTTTCTCTACTGTTCAAGGGTCAGGAGTTGCTCCAAGGCTGCAGGCTCTGAGTCTCTGAGGCTGCAGGGGCCCAGGGAGGAGGGGAAAGCACTGCCCCCTCCCAAAACAACCTCAGAGGTTTTCAAGCTCGTTTGGAGGTGTTTTTTTTTAAGAAAAAACTGAAAAACCCGCAAGACCCGGAGCTGCCAGTCTTTGCTAAGATGCACATCTCTAGGCCTACCATGCCCCATCCTCTGCCCCACCTGATACCCCCAAATTGAGCCCCGCTGCAAGCATCTCTCAGCTGGTGTGTGCAGGGAAAAACCTTGCACAGTAAAGAAAAACTTCCCATGAGTGCAAGAAGTTAATTGCCTCACACTCACAAGAAGTTTTTCTTTATTGTGCAAGGTTTTTCTCTGCACCCACAAGCTGAGAGATGCTCGCAGTGGGGTGCAATTTGGGCCCACCCCCACCCCAAGACAAGGCCCATCAAGCACGTTTAGACTCAACAAGCCAGGGGTTGCTCCCTCAACCAGCTCCACCGAAGATCCCCTTCATCCTCTTTGAGTTGGTCTGCTTTGCCGCCCAGGGAACAACTGAGTCAAACCGCTCCTGCCCAGCAGCGCCCCCGACTCCCAGCATCAGACCGTTAAGCCAACCGATGGTGCGCAACCAGAGCTGACTGGGGGCAAAGCTGGGGTGATAACGAGCCTCCGAGGTCGCCCTCCTGCCTGCTTACCCAGCGTTTGCTCAGCCAGGCCCTCTGATCCCCCAGCTGGATGCAGCGACTAACCACCGACTGGAAAGTGAGGTTTTTGGGGGCCCAGCTTGCCGGGCTGCCCCTTGTCCGCAGCGGAGGAGGGGGCGAAGTCTGGGAGAGATCCTAGCTGCAGTTTATTGGTGAGCAACATTGGCCGGGAGAGGCAGGGAGGAAGGCCAATGGTGCTCACGAGTAAACTGAGACTCCTAAGTGGGATCGAGTCTCCCATCTCCCATCTTCACTTGAGGGCAACACTGGCAGCCACTTCCTGCTGAAGTCCATGCACTTACTGCTGCTGCTTGGCCTCCTCAATGCGCAGAGACAGGATGTGGCGGTTTTGTTCGTTGTCTGTGGTGGTGGGGGGGAGCAGCCGAGCAAGCAAGCAAGCAAGCAAGCCAGAATCTGCCGGCTGCCTCTAATCTGCAGTTTACTCGTGAACACATTTACCAGTGAGCATGGTGCTTACAAGTAAACTGCAGATTAGAGGCAGCCAGTATGGGTGCTACACCTGAAGGTTAGGCAGCCTTGGGCAAAGGTGTTGCCAACTCTGCTCTGCAGAGTACAGTACCAGTACAGAACCAGTGCAGACTCAGGCTGGCATATCACTACTGGTTCGGCCGAACTGGTCCGAACCGGTAGGAACCCACTTCTGATTCTAGTAGACACAACAGAATGAAGTGCCAGAATCAATTCCTAAGGCATTACTAGTGGAAGACTTGGAGTGTGTCTGATCAAACATGAGTACAAGCCCACATAGGTAATCTTCAGGTTACAGTTACCCCTTCAGCGATTGGATGGTACTGAATGAGGGATGACTGGTCCTCAAAGTTGCATCCATTGCAGCATTTCTGCAATCACATAGTCAATTTGGTTGCTTGGTAACCAACTTGTATTTTATGATGGTTGCAATACAACGTGTGATTCCCAATGTTCCCTGCCAGCTTCCCACAATCAAAGTAAATGGGGAAACTGGCAGATGGGTGCAAATTGTACCCAACACCTTTTTCATTCACCCATCTGCCCTGTACTCCACAGTGCCTACCTATGACACTTGCCTGCAGCTCTCCCCCACTGGCTTGTTTGCCAGGGACTTCCACCTTTTCCCATATGAATTCATGTAAGATCCTTGCTTAATGGATGCAGTGATGTGGTCCTAAGGTTATAACGGCATATATCAAATAGAACATAATTGGTAACATCCTATTTATGGAATTTCCTCCCCAGAGAAGTGTGATGGGTGCTCACTTTAATTTTATTTTGGCATCAGGTGAAAACCTTCCATTTTCCCATTTTTTAAAACTGGTTTCTAATTTTTTTTAAGGTATTGAGTGACTACCTTGCTGATGTTTACTCTGTATGGTGTTTTCTTTCTACATTTGATTTGATATTATTTATATGGTTTTATTTAAATTGAATCAATTTCTCTCATTATAAACTGCCCAGAAAGCTTCAGTGAATGGGTAGCTTAAAATTTTTAACATATACTTGTTCACGTACACTGTCACAAACTAATACAATCCATAATACCTTTTGCTACAAGAATGCTTTAACTTTTGTTAAACATCTTTGATGTAGATTTTTTTTTTTTTTTGCATTTCAAGGCTCCATCCAGGCAGAGGATGATTTTTTTCTTTGCTCATTCTACCAAGTATAAATCAGTAATATTTTGGCAGACAGCCTAGATGGAAAATCTGCAGATGAACCTGGGAAGAGGGGGGAGTGTTCCTGTTTCTAGTGGTCTGCAAAATCATATTTAGGCTTATTCAATAAAATTTTGAAGGTTGATTTTAAAACTTTTTAAAAGTAACTCATTAATGGACTGGCAAATTAATATTTTCTGCTAGGATCTCCTCCTGCTCTGCTCTGGTGAAGGTCATCAATTGAAATGGTTGTGTCTTATATGAGACACAAAAGTCCAAATCCCTTTCAATCAGAATTCCCTAGGACAAATGGTAGTTCTAACTGCAAAGAATGTTATGGCAAAGGCTATTCAAGTTGGGTTGGAAAAACCTGGATGATTACTAGATGACAAAAAAATATGCATTTTCAGTAGCTCTTTACTGTCATCTAGTGTATAGCAATAGCGATTAGCAATTACACTTACACTTATATACCTTTACAGCACACTCTGGGCAACTTACAATGTCAGCCAGCATATTGCCCCCAACAATCTGGGTCCTCATTTTACCGACCTCAGAGCATGGAAGGCTGAGTCAACCTTGAGCCCCATCAGGATCGAATTCCTGTTAGCCTGAAATACTGCATTTTAACCACTGTGACACTGGGGTTCCTGTACTGGAGGATTGTAACCATTGCGCTACCAGGGCTCCTCTACCGGTTTTGAATTTTACTGTTTTTTTTACATCTGGGGCATATGAAGTCATTTCAGATCCTATGAATCCAATTCTATATTGCCCAAGCCATAGTCAACCCAGAATAGGAACATACACATTTTGTTTCTTGTTCCCACTATTGATTATCCAACTTAAAAATGTTGGGACTAATCTGCCTTCATTTTGCACTTGTAAGTGTCAAGTAGGAAGAACAGAAGTCCTCTAATGTGCTCAAATTTAAATGAATAAAAATACCCTTACTCCACAAATAACAGACCTCCTACTAGAATTAACAGAAAGATAGACTTAAGAGTTCACACTAAATCACAAATGGTCAGTTTCAGCAACACACTAAATCAAAGACAAACCAAATTATGACTAAATGTGTTGTGTGAACAGATAAAAATTTAGTAAGATCTTGGAGCTATCCCATAGGTGCTTTTTCAAGAGGCAACTGGACAGGGCGTTGGTACTTACCTGAAACGCCTCTTCTCATAGTGGGGAAGGAGTATCTAGAATGGGTTGATCTTGTCCTCTCTTGATTGGACTGAGTTAGATAAGCTCTTTTAGCCACGCCTTGGTCACCAGGCTCTACCCAGTTATCGGCCAAGAACTCTATCAGACTTGCTGTGTCATACATTCTAGACTTTATTTTAGTTTCAAACCTTTATTACTTCAACAGAACAGTTCAACAAACAATATAACAATTTCACAACATACCCATATCAGGGAGGGGCTGGATACTCCTCCCCCACTATGAGAAGAGGCGTATCAGGTAAGTACCAACGCCCTTTCTCCATAGTGAGGGGAGGAGTATCCAGGATGGGACGTACCAAAGCCTACACGTCCCTAGGGAGGGTTACACATTTGAGTATATGCCCAAATTTATGCCTGGTGAGACCTCTCCCCCGCCTTGTGAACAGCCTGCAACACCCTATGTCCGAATGAGGCTTCCGCAGAAGCAAAGGAGTCCAACTTGTGATACCTCACGAATGGTGAGGGGTAAGACCCCATGGCTGCCATACCGATCTCTGATAGTGAGGCCTGCGTGGCCCAGGCCACCAAAGTGGCTGCGCTTTGTGTAGAATGCGCTGTGATAGAGCTCAGTGTTTGCACACCCCGTGCCTGATATGCAGAAGCAATACAGGTTCTTAAACCACCTGCCTATTGTGGTGGAAGTCACCTTGTTCCCCAGGGACCCCGTCTGGAAGGAAACAAATGGGACTTCCGACTTCCTGTTCGGCCTGGTTCTTCTGTGGTAAATCCTCAGAGCCCTCCTCACGTCCAAGATGTGCCACTTCCTCTCTAATGGGTGAGAAGGGTCCGGGCAGAAATTGGGCAATATCAGCTCCTGCGAGCGATGGAAGCAAGAGCACACCTTGGGTATGAAGGAGGGGTTCAACCTTAGCACTACCCTGTCCTGGTGGAACACGCAGAGATCTTCCCTGGTAGACAGAGCCTGCAGTTCGGATATCCTCCTAGCAGAGGTGATGGCCACCAAAAAGGCCATCTTAAGTGTCAGGAACTTCAGAGAGACAATATATAATGGATCGAACGGAGAGCCTGTCAGAGCATCCAACACCTTGTGTAAGTCCCAGGAAGGGTACCTGTGCACCGTGGGCGGTTTAAGATTGGGGCCCCCTTTGAGGAACCGCCTGACCATCGGATGGTGAGTCAGTGCCTGAGATCTACCGCACAGGAGTACCGATGAAATGGCTGAGACCTGTCTCCTAATTGTGTTGGGAGCAAATCCTCTGTCCAGCCCCGCCTGAAGGAAGTCCAGAACTTGTGCAACAGTGGCCTGGACCAGATCATGGCCCCTAGAGATGCACCATATTGAAAAAGCCCGCAATGTAGCACCGTAAATGCACTCCACGGAAGGTCTATGAGCTGCCTGGATAGTCTGTATAACCCTGGGGGAGAAGTGATCTTCCCCCAGGATGCTCCGCTCAAGCGCCAAGCGGTCAACTGGAGCCACTGAGGGTCCGGGTGTTCCAGCGACCCCTGACTGAGGGAGATCCTCTCCTGGGGGATCCTCCAGGGCCTGTCCACCGAGAGGGATTGGAGATCGGCAAGCCAAGGCCTTCGGGGCCAGTTTGGGGCAATCAGTACCACCTCCGTCCCCTCCCGCAATATTTTTTTCTATGACCCTGGGGATCAGGGGTAAGGGTGGATAGGCATAGAGGAGCACCCCGGGCCAAGGGCAGCGGAGAGCATCTACCCCCTCTGCCCCCCGTGTCCGATACCTGGAGTAAAACCTTGGGAGCTGGGTGTTGAGAGGGGTGGCGAATAGGTCGACCTCTGAGGAACCTCTCCTTAGCCTTTCCTCCCCCCCCCTCCCTGGGCAGCTCTAGCGGTGGTGATTACCTCTGGCTGTTCCTCAGGGCTTCTGGCAGGGCTGCTGTCCATTGCTGCAGGTGCTGGACTCCTGCCGGATTCTTCCTGGCTGCAGGGCGCCGCCATCTTGGAACACGTGGTCCCAGCCGGCTTCAAAATGGCGCCCGCCAGCAGTAGAAAGGGCGCGCTTTTTTAAAGGTTTTCCTCTGCCTGCGGCTTGTGCTTCTAGGAGCTGCCACGCGCCTCCCACGCTGTTTTCTCGCTCCCCTCTGCCTCTCTCTGGCGCTGGGGGAGCTAGGCTCTGTTCGTGGCTCCCTCCGGTGAGGTGAGCCACATGGATGCAGGCACGGGTGCTCTGCGGCGTTGGGGAAGCCGCGGTTCGCTGCTCAACCCAGTGGGGAGCAGCGGAGCGCTCCGGCGCCTCACAGAGCTTCCAGCGGCGGGCTCACCTTCTGGGTGGGATCCTGCGCTGTCCTTCCAGACGATTGCGCTCCTTTTCCTCTGGATTCAGCGCAGCAGGGCTTGCCTATGGAAGGCTTGTGCCCTGTTTGGTGGCTTGCCCGGCAGAGTCGATCCCTGAGTGATCCTTGTCTCACTCAGACGCTTGGGCAGCTTGCCGCCCCCCTAAGGGGGCTTTTGGCAAATATTTCCTGCCGCTTTGGGAGCTTTCCAGCTCAATTGCGGCTGCTTGCTGATTTCTTCTTCTTTTCTTCTTAAAGTTGCTCTTGGAGATGCAGGATGGCAATCCGTCCAGTTGAGGACTGAGTCAAATAATGGAGAGAGCCTGGTGGGCAAGGGGCGTGTCCCAAGAGCTTATCTGACTCAGTCCAATCAGCTGGAAGATAAGGTCAACCCCATCCTGGATACTCCTCCCCCCTCACTATGGAGAATGGATAGCTATTTTAGGAGGCTAATGAAAAAACAATCTCAATGTGCAGCAATATAATCAAAAAAGGCAAGGATTGAACAAGTATTTTACTACCTGTAAAGAGGTCAACACATTTTCAAGTTAATCCTTTCCCCCCTCCATAGCTGCAATCTCAAGTGGAGAATAGTACTACTTCAAATCCATTCTGAGTTGAAGAATCTAGATAAAATAACTTAAACCATCATAGTGAAATTATATTCCTGAACAAATGCTTGTTAAATGACCTTAATTGGGACCGGAATTTCTATTGCTAAGCAAAGCAGTCATTAGGGAAAACAGTTAACAGAATAGCAGACCTGGAAGGGACTTTGGAGATCTTCTAATCCAACACCCCCTGCTCACACCACTTAGCAATGTCAGTTCCAGCTGCTGTGGTTAGATGGTGACCTCCTGCTTCTCCTGCCCTGCTGCTATTGCCTCTGCTTCAACTCCCCCTCAATCTCTGCTCTTTTGGCTGCTTTGCATTCTACTGCCATTTACCTGAGATGCCTCCAGTTGAACACCCCTGCTTTTTTCCTGCTACCACTGACAAAGTGTTCCAGCTCAGATAGCTGCTAGCCCTTCGTAAGGCCAAAAGGGCAGAGACTGCAAGGGGTGGGGGCTGCGGGAAGGGAGAGAAGATAGGAGAATAAGGGAGTTGAAGCACAAGCTATGGTCATAAATTTGGGTGGGTTGCCAATCACCCAAATTTTGATTATGTGACTGCAGGTGTATTACAATAGACGTAACCTCGAGAACTGGCCATAACTACCATTTGTTTAGTGTCGTCATGAACTGAATAAATGATTTTTAAGCAAAGACTACTTATATATGATTGTTCTTTTGTCTCACCTTCTTGCTAGATTCGCAAATCTTGCTAAATTCAAGTAGACAACATTTTTTCCTTTGGGGATGCTCTTTTAACTTTGAGGGAAGAATGAGATGTAGCTGATGATATGGTACTTCCAGAGGGGGTAGCCATCTACCATATTTATTAATAATAAAATTAAAAAGCAAATAGTACCTCATTGTCAAATTGTTATCTTGCCATTAAATTCTAGCAGAATAATCTGGGCTTAGCAGCCGTCACAGTAAACAATGATATCATCACGCATACACCATGAATATGTACTCTCGTCTCAACAACAGTGGGTGCAAGTATGTAACTTGTGGCGTTTATGTGATGACATTACATAAATCCTTCATCATTGTCCTCCACCCAGACAGCAATGTCTAGGCATGCTCTACAGATTGCAAATGTGGGGCATGAGCTCTATAAACTGCTTGTCCCTGTTGTAACATATAGTGTTGTTTGTTTGATTTTACTTACCACACGATATATGGACCCAACCAGTATGCTTTATTTGATAAATTATGATCAGAACGCTTTGTGAACTCAGTTATTGAACTGCTATACCTGAAAGGGTTTGTATCAGATGATTTTCTTTATTTGACTTTAACCAAGACCATATTTTATCCAAAAATAAAACAAAACTTGAAAGATTGTGGTTATCAAGCATATTCGTCCAGGAAGACACTAACAAAGGTGATTCAGAATTCCAGCATACAGTATTCCAGATCTACATATTGCCTATTAAGTGCAATACTTAATAGTATTTGTAAAGGGTTACGTATATACAAAATCTAAAATAAAGCTCCAGTCAAATACACCAACTACACTGTATTAGTAATGAGAAAAATCCCAGGTAGCTAAACCCAACAAGCCAGTTTATATCATAATTAAAATAACTGTTGAATAGCAGTCCATTTACATTATTAAAAAATAACACAACTCTTATTGTCATTAAAAAGCATTAAGTAAATGATGCTTAGGGCATGTAATACCCAAATCTTCCAGAGGTGTACTTATGACACTTCCTTTTAGTAACTGCCCGGTAAACCATGACCAATGCCTTAACAGTAACAGATCAAAACCCAAGATACATGGGTTGACAATAATTTCTCTGGACTCCAACATAAAATGTGTTATTTGATAATATAGTACAATATGGGGAATCCTTGATTATGTTCAATTTTGCTTTTGAAGTCCAACTTTCCGCTCTATAAGGGAACCTATGATGATTTGGATATTTTAGCACTGGAAGATATTTATAGCAATCTTAGCTGGGATACAGAAACCATCTCCTTCCTCTCAGCATTTACTTTTCAATGAGGAGTAGGACCACAACTAAAAATAACACTGTCCCAAATCATTGGCAAGCTAAATGATGTGCCAGAAACGTAATTTTGTAGATCCAATGTCACCCTGAAGTAAAGTGTCAACCAATATATCAATTTAATACATCTGAAAGATGTATTGAGAACTACAGCACTCCTAAAATTTCCCCAATCAAAACATTAGGAGACGGTTAAAACTTGCTAAAGGGCTTTCAAACATAGTAAAGTCTGAAAGTATCTGGATATAAGAACAAAAAAGTATACTAATTAACATCAGAATGAAAGATGATAAATGCTGATAAAGGGTTATGATTTAATATGCAGGCCCAGCTAGAGCTGGTGCAGAATGCAGCAATGTGCAGTTTTGGGGGTCCCTAGGATGACACATATAACAATGTCATTGCTTCCAAGTCCAATTCAAGGTGCTGCATATTACCTTTAAAGTTCTATATGACATGGCTCCAGGGTATCTGAAGAGCTGAGTCACCTCAAATGGACTAACCCACTTGTGCCAGTGGAAAAGGCCTACTATGAAACCCAAGAATTCCGGTGGGTGGAGTCAAGGCGGCCTTTTCTGCTTTGGCACCAACCCTGTGGAACACTTGACCAACGGAGGTGAAAAGTGCACCCACCCTTTTGGCCTTCAGAAAGGGCATTAAAACTTGGCATTGTTGCTTTGCTTGAGGCCCCAAAGGGGTGCTCATTGCTGGAGGTGGTTGAATCCTCATCTTTGTAACATCCACCCCTTGCTTTTTTATAGTTTTAACCATTTTAATTTGCATAGTTTTAAATGTTTAACTGTTTTTCTATTTATCTTTTTATGATCTGTAAGCCACCTGGGTTTGCCTTTACTGGGGAGATAATAATGTATAAATTTAATAAATAAATAAATAAAATAAATAAATAAATGAACTGATAAATACCCCAAAACTAGACTGGACCTTTTACTAAATGATGTTTAACAAGACAGTAAAGGCAGGTGGGAGATTCTCTGTGTTAAAAATAAGAGTTCCTATTTATTTATTAAATATATGAGTGTTCAATTCAATAGCTTTGGACAAAGTACAATAATACAAATATTATTAAAAAAGATACCGGTAAAAAAGCTATACATTCTGAAGAAGCAAAAAATATTCTAAAACATCACTGCACACAGGATCTGCCAGTCAATCCAACATAAGGCCTGTGGAGAAAGCCAAGTTTCAAGGGCCCTTTTAAACACAGGTAGAGGTAAGACCAGGGTTACCCAAACTGGTCAGTATCAATATCCCCAGGTCGATGGGTCTATCCACAAAATCAATAGATGTCTGCAGATCAATAAGTGGTTGATAAATAATAGATGGTTAATAGGGTTCAATTAATCTTTTAGGTCTCTGTAAAGCTGCACACCAGTTCCTAGTCCTGAAGATGAGGTGATTAGAAGCAACACAGTTTTGATTGGTCAGTCAGTAGTGCAAGCAGCCTTGAGTTGTCCCTGTTATGATGTTTTGAGGTTGATGAACAATTGGTAACTTTATTGAGGAGTTAATGAGCTGAAGAATTTGGGGACGCCTGTGCTAGACAAAGGAAATACTAAAGAGCAGGGGATGTTATAAAGAACACACATTACAGATCCTTAGCATGACACTACAAGTAGTCCTCAAGTTATAATGGCAATTTGGGACTGGAATTTCCATCCCTAAGTGATGTAGTCGCAAAGCACGTTAGGTGACTGTATCACTTAGTGACAGCAATTCCTGCAGTACATTTTGCCATTGTTAAAGAGAAGATGATGGGTTGTTAAGTAAACACCTTGCAACATACTGCTGGCTTCTAACAACCAAAGTCAGTGGGAACATTGGCAGGAAGTGTTAAGTCCCAGATGGCTCACAAGCAAGCCTGAAGGCAGGTAAGTGGATGCTGCCAGGTGGGAAAGGATGCACAAGTATCAGGAAAGACGTGGCATAAGTATGGCAGGACTTGAGATAATTGCTACCAGATGAGAGAGGAACTTTTAGGGTGCTTGAGTGTTGGGGAGACACAGTGCGAGTACAGTGGGGTTTGGGGTGGCAGCTGCCATGTGGGGGAGGATGCCCAAATGGCCAAGGAGGTCTGACGCAAGCACAGTGAGGCCTGAGGAGCGTGCAGACAGGGGAGATGTAACTGAGCACTTTGTGACCTTCCCTGCTAACTTCTCTATTGACTTTGCTTGTATGAAGCCAGCAAGGAAGGTTGCAAATCATGATCCTGTGTTCACAGGACACTACAATGTTGCAAGTACAAGCTGGTTGGCAAGCATCAAGATCAGGAACACAAGAACTTTGCCACAGATGGAAGTTTGAGAACCAGCTGCAGTCACCACTCTTTCAGTGCCAGCATACTGAATGAGTGGTCATTAATTGAGGACTATCTGTATCATGCTGCAAAAGTCAGAGATGGAAAGTTTTTAAACAACTATTCCAATCTTAATAAACGTGATATATTAACCTTTATGCCAGGGATTTCAAACTTAATTTCATTGAGGGCCGCATCAGGGTTGTGTTTGACCTCCCAAGTGCCGTATTCCCCTGCGACAACCTCCTGCAACCCTTTGCCGGTGAAAACAGTTCGGGAGGGCCACACATGGCCCTCCCGAGCTATGTTTTTGTTGGCAGAGGCACTGTGGGCCAGTCCTTCGCTGTTTCCAGGGCAACCCTATGGGCCAGATCTAAGCACTACGTGGGCCACATCCAGACTGCAGCCCTTGAATTTGACACCCCAGCTTTATGCCAGCAAAAGAAAAGGCTTTCTAAAACATCTGTTTTTAAGTGAGCATGACAGAATGCTATGCAACTGATAACCACATACAGATAGATCTTGACTTATGACTATAATTGAGCCCTTACAATGGATTGTTGTCCCAGTCATTAGCTGGATCACTATGTGACCATGCCTGTATTTGCTACCTTTTTTGTGGCAGTCACAATAAACCCATTTTAGGCAAAGAGCGTGTTTTGCTTGAAACTGGAAGTAAACCCATTTCCAGCAATAAATGAATTAAAACATAAATTGCAGTCATGTGATCCTGGGATGCTGCAAATACTTGGAAATGTGGATTGATTGCCAAGTGCCCAAAATGCGATCATGTCACTGCTGGAGAGTGTATGTGTGGCTTCAGAGATTTGAACCCAGATCGTATGTAGTAATGGGGAGGTCTGTCTAACTTTGAATGCTAAGATAGTTCTCAACTTATGGCTGGTTGTTCATTCAAAGTTACGACAGCCTTGGAAAAGGTGCATTACAGCCTATAAAGCCCTTCTGTGACTCCTAAAACATTGTTTCCCCCATGATCATATTGCCACATTTTTTGGATACTTGGCAATCAGCTTGCATTTTATGAATCACTGCAGCATCCTGTAGTCACATGACTGTAATTTGTGACTTTTTGCCAGTTTCCAGCAAACAAAATGAATTTGCTTAATGACTAATTCACTATAAAAATGGTAAAAAAATAAATCAGGTGCTTGACTTACAATGGCAATAACGATTGAAATTCCAGTCCCAATTGTGGTTTTAAGTCAAGGACTACCAATAAGTACTAAATTTAAATTTTAAACTAGGCAAAGCTAGAAAGATAAATATTAGAGGCCATATTTAATGTCTAAAACAATAAATTTATCTGTATAGCAGCAATCAGTTGTAAAAAGAATCTAGGTTACCTCTAAAAAACAAACTGCCAACTTTTATGCATCTTATTAAGGGAATTTTTTTCAGTGAAAACTTCTGATAATAAATCTATTAGATCAAAAGCCACTACATATTACATTATTTAAATTTTCATCTAAATTAACAGGAACGTGCATGTTATAATCAAGATGCAATTACCTTCAGTAGTTTTACAGATCAGTGTACATAATACGTGGATCAACTCTAAGATGGCTTCTCCTTAGAACTTTTAAAAACATCCTAAATCTATAGATTTTCTTATGGAAGAAACAAATGCATTCACTATATGCAAACCTGAGGAAATGAACATTAACTGCTGCCACTAATAAAAATAAAGTCTTTCCTTAGTCAGACCTTTTAGAAAAAAAATCTATCTCAATGAAAATTATCTATGATTCACCAATAAATATGGTTATTTGGCAGTCCACATACTGTTCTTTAACGTTAATGTGTAGCTGTGTATTTAAGTGAGGAAAATAGCTAAGATGATGCTCAAGGAGTATTTCTATTAAAAATTCTATGCATAAAGCAATTTTTGACTGAGTCTATATAAATGTCCTACAGTAAGGTTATATGATACTTTGGATTCAAAAGCAAAAAAATCCTTAAGAGCATGCATGGGCACAAACATAGGGTAGCACAGTGTGTGTGCTATGTAACTTTGTGAACCAAAGATGTCTTTTCTTTAGTCTATGGAACAACTGCAGGGGACAACGATATAATCATAAGAAAAGGCCCAGCTATTTTAAGGAGATACAGGTAGGTGCTATATTTATGCTCTAAACAAACCCAGAAGCCCCTTTTTGCCTTTGAACTGGAAGTGCTGCACAATCCGACAATGTTTACTTTCATATTCAGCTGAAAATCCCCAGCACTAAGATAAACTGCAGCAGTTACTAGCAAATTATACTACCAACCTATACTTGTAATTTGAGATCTTTGGAATATTTTGATAAACTAAAGTATGCAAAGCAAAACTCAATGAATAATTTTAATAGGTTTGATTCAATTGAATTCCTTTTAGGAATCTGAAGTATCTATATAGAAGTTTCTGCACCCTCAGCATTCATAGGGGTATGTAGTAAAGGTGGAGAATACAACTTTCATTCAAAACTCATGATTTAATCTTACAGAATGGTTAGAGAAATGGTCTAAGTCACAATATTTTTAAAAAATTGAGGTTTTCATAAACCAATAACCTATTTCCAGCCATGAAAACTTTTAGAACTCTCAAAGTACCAGCATTGAAGTCCAGCACTGAAATAAAACAAAAACTGTTTCACACATTTCTAGAATTCCAGAAATCACTACCACTTCTTTCATAGAGAAATTTCTTTCCTCCAAACATCAGTAACTGACAGTAGGGCCACAGCCATAAATCTGTATACATGGATCAACTACTAGATGTTCATTTGGGACATAGAGTAGCAGTTAAATGTATATAACAAATATGAACAAAGAAATCAGGCACAAAGGATGATATATATTTAAGAAAACTAGTATGAACAAGCAGTGTCAACACTAGGGGGTGTGGTAGAAATAGAAAACCTTGGATGATGTTGAGGTCACTCCCAGGAATGTATGTGGCATTGGTTAGGTATAGTGGTATAAAGCCATACTCCACTAACAACATGAAAGAAATGGAGTATGCAGTACTGATATTAGCAGAAGGACCAAAGGGTGTTACAGATCACTGTGCTACAGTTAGCATAATGAATTAAAAACATTTTTTCTTTCCTTTTCAAAAGGCTAGGGCTATTTAAATAAGCACAGCCCACTGTGCAGCTGGAATGACAGCTAATCCTTTTCTTTTTTCTTATGGAAGGCAGAGATTGCAAAATATCAAGCCAATATAAAAGTAAAAAGAAAATTCATCAAGTCAGCAGCTACATTACCAAGAAACATAGATTATTTCAGATCGTACTCTGAAAAATATTAGGTAAAAAATATTAGGTGAAAGGATTATCCTACATTTAAAACTGAAAAGTATGAGACAGAGAACAGGAACAAAGGACGCCAAGACAAGATATTTGGGGTGGGGTTACCTCATAAAATAAACTTCCTCAACCCAACAACCCCAACTCGTATCATCTTTTGCTGTTATCGGCACTGGAAGAATAATTTCTCGGGGGAGCGGGGGTGGGGGGAAGGAGAATGGAACCGACATTTCTACAGGAGGATAGGAAAAAGAAAAAAAAACCGAAAGAGAAAAAGCCGAGATGGAGGAGAAAATACAAATATTACATAGGACGGGCACAAAAGAGGCTCTCTGGAGGAAAGACGGAGCATTAAATAAAAGAAAAAAGAAAAAAAAGCCGCGGGCGCAATACTTGGCACTCCCAACTCTCGCTCACCGATGGTGGAGATGAACGTGGTGTTAAAAGCATCATCGGAGAACCGGAAAAGCACGCAGGTCTTGCCAACGCCCGAGTCGCCGATCAGCAGCAGCTTGAAGAGCAGGTCGTAGGTTTTCTTCGCCATGGGGGCCCCCCCGCGCCGCGCGCCACTTCCTCGCCAGGCTCTGCCTCAGCAGGCGCCGCCGCCGCCGCCGCCTCCCTGGGCCCTCCGAGACCCCTCCGTACTACAACGCACAAGGCCGGGCTCCGCGGCGCTGGCGAAGGAGGCAGCGGCGGCAAGCTGAGGGAGGGAAGGGGAGGCACAAAATGGCTGCCTTGGTGACAGCGGCCGGGCCGGGCAGAGCAGGCAGCAGCTGTAGGGACTTCGGCTCCCGGGCACAACTACCTCACGGGTGAACAGCGACGGCGACGCTCGACTTCATGCCCCTCGGTTCCCCTCCTCAGGCGACCGCTCCTCTCGATTCCCTTAGTCAGTCACGCTCCGGACCGGAGCAGGCCGTACGCACGCACAGCCGGGCCGAGGGACTCAGGGGACGGGTGGGGCGGGGTTACGCTCACGCAAAGGATGAGGAAGGGCGCGGGGACGCGCACGCTGATTTGGCGGCCGCTCCCTTTCTTACAGACGAGAAGTTGCTCCCTGACGTCAAAGGATGTGAATGGACCGAGGGCCAACCCTTACGCATGCGCAGCTGGATCGACGAGTTGCTACACACGCTAGGAGGCCGTTTCTACGCCTGCGCGAGTCGGAACGCTTGCTCCACGCACGAAGCTGCGACGTCTCCAATCGTCGTAGAGCGACGTGACGCAAAAGCCCAGGGAGCTTAGAAAAAAAGGAAGAGGTTTATTTTTTTGTCTTTGTTGTTGTTTCGCTCCTAAAATGAAGGTTTCGAGGAAGGCGGGATTTGGGCTCTTGCAACTCTTCCCTCGTCCATGATTGTTGGAAGAGTCCATCGTTGAATGGGAGCGGTTCGGTATGGAGTATGCGCAGAGAGCAGAATTGTGACATGTGCGATCCATGCCCTGCCCTTCCCCTCCCTCCCCCACTTCTTTGGCTCGGGTAGTGCTTAGAATCTGAGAAGACTCTTAACCTGACCTGAGTTTAAGGAATGACTTGCATTTTCCCTCAGTAGGTTTCCACTTTAGTCTGCCTGGGCTTGCCCCTCCTGCCAAGGCACAAGGCACACGCTGTTCAAGTTTACTTTTTTCGTGTTTATATTGACCACCCCAAACTATATGCACCCTGAAGCATACAATACTTCAAGGTGTAAAAGTCTGTAGAGATTCTCACTCATCCAGGTCATGGTAGTCCCAAAGGTGCTTTTTCAGGAGGCAACTGGACTTTCTTGTTTTTCTTTTGAAGATCTTTAACTTCTCATCCAAGAAACTTCTTCAGCTCTGACAGGATAGTGGCAGTGGTGGGATTCAGCCAGTTTGCACCACTTTGGGAGAACCGGTTGTTAACTTTCTGAGCAGTTTGGTGAACTAGTTGTTGGAAGAAATCATTAGGGCAGAGAACCGGTTGTTAAATTATTTGAACCCCACCACCACTGGATAGTGGGGAATGGAAGGATTTATAAAGGATGCAAAGGTCCAGCTGTCTGCGAGGAATATAAATCCTTCCATTCCCCACTATCCTGTCAGACCTGAAGAAACTTCTTGGATGAATTAATTTAATAATAATTTATTAAATTTCTAGACCGCCCCCTCTCCCCGGGGGGACTCGGGGCGGTGTACAGGAATAAATTTAAAAACATACAAACAATCATATACATAATTAAAAATCATATTAAACAACCCCTGTACGAATTATAAAAATTAAAAACATTAAAAACAGACCCTAAACAATTTAGAAATAAAACAGGTGGGAAGATGGAATTAGGCCAAGCCGGCTAGCTGGAATAGGTGGGTTTTAAGTTTCTGACGGAAGGAGCGGAGATCCGTAGTCATTCTAATGTGGGGGGGGGGGAGGTCATTCCAGAGGGTCGGGCCCATCACAGAGAAGGATGAGAAGCGAGATGTCTTCAAAAGAAAAAACAAGAAAGTCAAGGTGCCTCCTGAAAAAGCACCTTTGGGACTTCAAAGTGTAATAGGTTAAAGCAGTGTTTCTCAAACCTTGAGAACTTTAAGGTATGTGGACTTCAACTCCCAGAATTCCCCAGTCAGCCATGACTGGCTAGAGAATTCTGGGAGTTGAAGTCCACATGCCTTAAAATTCCAAAGGTTGAGAAACACTGGGTTAAAGCAACTGAAAAAGTAGTTCTCAGCAATTATAGACTTCCAACAAAGATACAAGTCAGAGTATTCTTGAAATAGTATTACTTTCACTTCCTTCTTGAAACCCAAAAACTTTGGAGCCTCCCATATTTCCTGGTAATGTTGCATGAGGTAGGGGCCATTGCACAGAAAGTCTGTAGCTTGATTCACATTCCATGAACTTCACAAGGAGGAGGGGGGAACTAACATGCTCTCCTTTGATAGGGTAAACAGATTGGATTTTGGTAAAGCAATCTGGGTTATCAGTAATTTTGCCCTTGTATTCTATACAATGACAGTTTCTGGGTCATCTTCCAAGGCATCCTCTTATGCAGCATGTAAGTACATTCTAATCTGATGGTGATCAAGGCTTTAATAACTTGCTAGGTCATTCTGGTCAAATTATTGTAGGAAGTTAGCACCCACTCCTCAACTAGGAAAAAGATATTTTAGGAAATATTAAAAGGGCAGAATATTTCCATTAAAAGGGAGGCAGAACCTCATTCCCCTCCCCCCCCCCTTGTCAATGGGCCATTAAGGCCTGGGGCAGTCTATTCTACATTACAAAGATCTACCTCCTTCAGGCAGAGCCATAGGAGGAATTGCCCAAAGCCCCGTAATTCTTCATCACCCAGCAAGGCTCAACCAAGCCTGAGACACAAACACAACCTACAAAATTACCCTTGCATGGCCCCATGGGAGTCTGACAACCAATTAGAATAGAAGCTCAAATTCAAAAGCCCAGAGAGGGCATAAAACCCAGGCACTCTCAGCATCTCTACCCTTTTTGACCTGGACCTCAAAGCATGTGATTCTGTCCACCATTAAACCATCTTTCCAAGCAGTCTCCATTTTCCAGGGTCTCCCCCCCCTTGGAACTGAACCCCGATGGACATTTCTTCCAACAATATGATAGTAATTGATTCACTGGATGTAGCTGGACAATGCCCATCCACTCACTTGTCTGCAGCTTTCATCTGATTTCCTGGAAAAACCAAGAGTCCAGGAGGGCCTCAGGTTACAAACCATCTCTTTCATTGAAGAATGAGCCCAGTCCACAATATCACTGGGTCAGTTATTAAATTGCTGAATTGTTTACTGACAAAAAGTAGCTTCCTTGGAAGGATTTAATCTGAGATTGTTTTGCCCCACTCAAAGCCTTACAGCCTCCAAATACTGGTTCAGAACCTGCATGGCATGACTGGTTCAGTTGGAGTAGTGATGTACTATTGATATCATACACCTCTTGCCCTGAATCAACAGATGACCTTCCCAGGGGTTTCAGGTGGATGTTAGATAAGGTTAATGATCAGGTACTCCTAAGAGTAAGACAAGATCATTTCAATGTGGTTGTACAGTAATTTGTCTAGTAGTCCCACTATGGGAACCGACCTGTTGTAAAGGTAAAGGTTTCTTTCCCCTGTCCAGTTATGTCCTAAGGGGCAGTGCTCATCTTTTCTTAGCTGAGGGAGTCAGCATTGTCCGAAGGCATTTCCGTGGTCACGTGGCCAGCATAACTATATGTGGAGGCAAACAGACTGCTGATAACTTCCCACCAAAGCGGTACCTATTTATCTACTCACATTTGCGTGCTTTTGAACTGCTAGGTGGGCAGGAGTTGGGGCAAGGAAAGGAAATCACCCTGTCATGCAATGCTTGGGTCTTGAACCCGGGCTGTCAGCTTTCCAGCTGGCAAGCTCAGTGTGTTTAACCGCTGAGCCATTGCGCTTCCTGACATAGTGAAAGCTTACTTAGCTGCATGGTATGCTGAGGACATACATTGAAGGTCTATCTAATCTGGCTATTCGGTTTAAAGGGCTTTCTGTGGGGTGTGATCTGTCTTTGATTTATCCACTGCCTCAGTAACAATACATAAAATAATAATACAATTGCATTAATCACAAATATCAAAAATTGATGCTACTGGCTCCATAGTCAATCTCCAAAGGCTTTCCAGAAGAATCAGATTTTTATAAGCTATTTGAAGACTATAAGAGCAGGGTCCATCCTCTCATCAGGGGGCAGCCAAGATGGCACAGAGAATAACCATCACAGAGTCCCCTCTTGATGAGTGAGAATGATGGGAGCAGGAGAGGGGGCTTCTTCGCTTAAGTCTTTTAAGTAAGTAAACTTTTGATTAATATTTCTAGTTCTTTGAAGTAACAAGCAAATTCCCCAAGTGGAATGTGGATTCTGATAAGAACCGGTTCAGACCGGCCAAAGATGAGAATTGCCCAAATATTTGAACTTCAGTAATCCGAAAACTAATTCTATTGTGAGAACCACACCTACTGAACATACAACTGGGCATTGACAAGATCAGCCTAAGAATGTTAAGAGATGCCATGAAATGTTAGACGTTACATAGGCTACATCACAGATGAGTCAAATGATGCTGACCAATGAAAGAACACGTTCCAAACCCAATATGTTTGAACTATATATAAAGTGACTGCCAACCTTTCCATGGGCCTCTCACCTTGTATCTGGGGGAGACCTTTCCTTGTTTATGCACAAGCAAGAGATATTAATCTCTCCTATTTTGGGTAAAGGAACACTGAGCTAAGAACCTTGCCATCATTTACAGCTAACAGGGATCCTAACCAAGCATTCTCTTTTAGATGGGCATTTATTTTTGTTTCTCCAGCAGCTCATCAGGTGCCTCCTCACAATTTATTTTTGTTGAATTTATTTGCCGCCCATCTTGTAACAAATGACTCTGAGTGGCAAGAAGGGAGGGGACATTGTTAGAATATTCATGACTGGGAGTGACATGGTAACAAGGTCAGCCAATGAATAGGCATAGCAACTAAGTCAGCCAATGGGAGCTTAACAGAACTGAGTCTGTGCAAAGAATTGAAACTGAAACAAGGCTGATCTCTGTCTGCTCTGAACTCTGAAATAAAACTGCTCTCTCCTGCTTGTGCTCTGCTTGTAACTTCTACCACGTTGAAAGAATCTACTATTGGTATTGTACATTTATTCATCTGTTATTATGTATATAAAGAAGTTAATGAATCCAGCTGAATCAGATATTTGTGTGTGCTTTCTGGGTTTGATTTTTCTGCAACAAACACTGACAGGCATATTATCCTGTTAATTCAATAATAGTATTGGGAGACATGCTGCCAAGTCCAGAGATAACATTGAAACTTCAAGAGTTTCAACCCTGATGGTCTCCATCGCTGCAGGTTTTCAAAAAAAGACTGAACAACTATTTGTCTGAGATGTTATGAAGACTCCTGCCTTAGGCAGAGGGTTAGTCTAGAACAGTGGTTCCCAAACTTTTTCAGTCCACCGCCCCCTTGGTGCTACAAACTGATCCTCAGTGCCCCCCACCCAGTGGTGGAATTCAATTTTTTTTACGACCGGTTCTGTGGGCGTGGCTTGATGGGCTTGGCTGGGGGAGTCATGTGACTGGGCGGTTTGCATGAAGGAATAAAGATAGTAACAGTAAAATTCAAAACTGTAACAATTAATTGCACATTTATTCAAAATCCAATTAAAAAACCTTTGTAGTTAGTAATTCAACAAAATTGTTGAACATGATCCAGTGATACCAGGTTTTCAAAGTCTGATAGTCATTTATCAAGAACCTTAATAACTAGTAACTTAGTAAACTTAGTAAAATTTAGTAACTACTTCACTGTTCAGTAAATTCTTAATGTGATGGATGGGCTTGATGAAGTGATACCAGTTTCCCAATGTCTGGTTTTAAATCACTTAGCAGGAGTCTTAAATCACCACATTCAGTAATCTGGAGTCATTTTCTTTGCTTGGAGAGAAGTTGAATGACCACACTGAAGCCATGTTCCACCAAATATGATGTTGGAAATGCAACAAGGAGCTTCTTAACCACTGTCCATAGTGCAGGATAGCAATCAGAAATTTCTTTCTATAACCAAAACTCTTGGTACCATTTCTTGAACTTTGGCTTCAGCTCAATGTCACCAACATTTGCTTGAATTATTTGATGAGATTATTGCATGGTACCTAGGGATTCCCAATATGGAAAGTGATAATGGGAACATTTTAACAGATCTATATGTTCTTGGGTTATAATTTTCACTAAAGAGCCATGGGGATGGAAAGGGAAATATAGACAATGGAGTCCAATCCTCTTCCTCAACAGTTTGGAAACAAAGAATAACTCTAGCAAAATGTAGCCTTTTACCTCTTTGGGGAATCATTATTTATTATTATTATTATTATTTTATTATTATTTATTTATTTATTTATTTTTCCCAATACAACTCATGCAAAGGGTCATCCACAACTACATTACATTTTCCACACTCATATTTGTGATTCCTTATAACTTCTTTAAACTAAACATTTTTAGAATAAATCAACGCATTGACATATATATCACTAATGCAGTTTCCTATCTCTTCCATTGACATAATTAACACCTTATGTATTGAATACAAGTATATCAAGTATAGGTTAAACATGAATTGAAAAACATCTAATTCAAATGTATAAGCTGTGAATTTATTATATAATCACAGGCAAACATTGCACTTATGCCTAAATCCTCTACCCACGCACATTATAAGACAGATAAAACTATCTTAGCTGGCTGTTGTAAATATTACTCTGCTAATTCAACAAGAAATGCTACTGCATGAATCCTTAATGCAGAACATAGCTGAAAGTGATTTTAGCAATTTTTTTCCCAAGTTAATTCAAAATGTATATCCAAATGTTCCTCTTATTTTTTCCCCAAGCACTAGGAAGGATTATATTCAAAACCAGACACTTTTGCTGTGTGTGTGTGTTTGCTTGCTTCTGGTCTCCAGAGTCAGAAGGGCCGGTTGGTACCCCCAGAGGTCATCTAGTCCCACCCCAGACAGCGCCCACCCCCACATTCCCCAGCCCCACCTCCTCTGGGAAGGCTCGGGTGGGGGGGAATGCGGAGCCTCCACCCCTTCTGCTGCTCTCCCCCACGCTTCACTCTTACTCCCTCCCTCTCTTCGCAGGCTGGGCGGCTGCAGCGCTACTGGGACGGTGAGCATGGATGGGCCATCGCCTCGGGGAGGGGAGGTCTGCCCGCCAGCAAAGGGCTTCTGCCGAGGCACCCCATGCAGGCAAAATAGCGAGCGAGCGAAGGAGGTTCAGGCAGGGCACCGAGGCCCCTTCGCCTCCCACTTTGTCTTCATGAGGTCGCTGCAGCTTCCGGGCGCGAACGGACGAAGGTAGCCAGAGCAGCCTGGGCGGGCGAGTGGGCGAGCGATGGAGGATCAGGCAGCTCTCTCGCTCGCTCGCCTGCCCCCCCAGGCTTCCCCGCCGCTCTGGCTACCTCCGTCCGTCCGCGCCTGCAGCTGCAGCGACCTCATCAAGACAAAGTGGGAGCGAAGAGAGGCGAAGTGGCCTCCCTTTGATCACTCGCTCCCCCCACCTGTCCGCACTATGCTAGCCCTGGGCTCAATGATTGGCTGGCTCACCAATCGTCCCGCCCACCTCTAAGAGCCATATCTATAGAAAGCCAAGCAGAAAAAAAGATAACTGGGTTTAGATAGGGCTCTTAGAGGTGGGCGGGGCGATTGGTGAGCCAGCCAATCAGTGATTGAGCAGGGCTAGCTTAGTGCAGATGGGCGGGGGAGCGAGCGATCGAGCAGCTTCTGGATGGGCGGGGGTGAGTGAGCAAACTGGTTCTGAATGGCTCGCTAGAGGAGGCAACCTCCAGCGCTCCTTTGATGCCCCCCTTGCCTCTTACCGCCCCCCTAAGCTATCTCACCGCCCCCCGGAGGTGGTACCGCCCACTTTGGGAACCACTGGTCTAGAAGATCTCCACATTCTCTTCAACCCTATGCTGCTACTTTCGTGTTGAGCATCGAGGCACTTCTGGGTTGAGAGGATTAGCCGGTGACATCAGTGTAGTCCAGGAGATGACTAAGTGGAGGCTCCTTTCATATCCCCATTAATGTGCCCACTGAAGTGGTACCTATCTTTCTACTTGTGATTACTCACTTTTGGACTGCTCGGTCATCCAGAGCTGGGATGACAAGACCTTACCCCGTCATGCAGCAGCACTCGGGTTACCGAACACGGGCTTGCTGATTATCAACCTAGAGTCCTAACCACGTGACTCACTGTGTTCCTCCTCAACTCTATGATTCTATGATTCAATGCTTCTATGACATTCCTCCAAGAATTTTTCTTTTAAAAAAACCTCTAAAAAGTCATAATAATTAGTGACCGTTGCCACGTTTTGTCCAAGGATTAATTGTATAGCCTTTAAAATAAATTATTTTGTCAGTTCCAAATCTCCTAATTAGCTTAATTGAATTACCTTTGTTTCTAATATTTTGAGAGGAGAAATAAAATCCTTTTTGATTTTTGCTTGTTCTATTATACCTTGCTTATGTTTGCTGAAATTGCCTTTTTCTAAGGTTATAGGTTAGAAAGTCCCCAACATTATGATCTTTTCTGGCGAAGTAATTCTTTTGGCTGCCTTATTCTGTACTGTTTCTAGTTCTGCTCCATCCTTTTTAAAAAGTGACTACCAAAGCTATACAGTGGGACCTCGGGTCACAAAGAGTTCTGACCGCGACCAAATCAGGTGCCGACCAAAATATCCGCTAGATGTTTCACTCTGTTCATGAATATATTCTCGGGTGGCGACCAAACCCAGCCACAGCGATTTCCTCTTCCACACCTTTTGTCTCTGTGTGTGTGCGCACGCATGTGCAGTCAGTCTTGCTTCCAGTCATGACCAAATTGGGTGCCGACCGAAGTCCTGGAACGGATTACTGTTGTGACCCGAGGTCCCACTGTATACAGCACTCTAGATGCGGATTAGATTTGAGTTAAGGCTTTATAATTTTGGTAGTCTTTCCAAATATTCTTTGGTATGTCCTTTGCCCTTTTACAGCTACTGCACATTTACTCAGCTGTGTACCATGACCTGTATAAAAATATACACCCCAGCCAGAGGGAGAAAGAGAGAGAATGACCAAATTCTAATAAAGCACATCAAAAGTTTTTATTTTCATGTGTTTGTTTATTTATTAACTTTATATACTGTCCAATTCCCAATCACTCTAAATAGTTCACAAATTAAAAATTAAAAATATTTTGTTTATGATAAATGATTTCAGCAACATTGACTTTATATGCTGCTTAAGGTGATAGTATATGTTTTTATGAAGGAGCACAAAAAATCTGCTAGATTTTCAGGGTGCTGATTCCTTCCACTATATACTCATAAAGACTAGTTTCACCCAATGAAAAATAAAACAAACCAGTATTGGCCTCTTGTTGGTGATATGCACTGATACTAGAAGAAATAGTCATCCACAAGGCCTTTAGATGTTGGCTAGTGGCCACATTAATCAAACCTGGGTTTCATCCAATGGCTTCAATTACTTTCACCCAGCTTTTTTTCTGTTGCTCTTGAACAGAAAATTGCAAAGTAGAACGTTTCCAGGAAATTAATACATTTGGTTCTTTAATGAGTCTGTTGCCAAAAAGCCAGTGTTTGAGAAGCTCCTGGATTTTGTTCTGTCTTCTTGATTTTGAGCACGAACTCCGTATAAACAGATTAACATTTTTGCTTGAGTAAATTAAAAAGTTGAAATGCCTTTTGACAGCAAATGCAATTTTAAAAGGGGCGAATTTACATTCCTCTATTTTAGAGTCGCATTTAATCTGTTTTATGCTTTCAATGGTATTTATGAATGTTTTCTAGCCATTTTAGAACCCACATTAGAGCATAAGCGCAGGGCAAAATTTACATAAATAAAATAAAGCAATATGTACCGTAATAGCACTCTATTCTTCCTGGGTAGTAGTTTCTTACCCATTTTTTAAATTACAAGAAAGCTGTTTTTAAAAACACTGAAAATAGGCATTCTTACCTTGACTTATGTATCTTCTTCTAATTTTCTTTGAGAGACTCCTTGTTTCCATCTTTGTGGTATGGATGGATGCATATGCTGTTTCAGTTACAACAACACTTGTATCTTGTAGATTGCCGCATTCCGTAGAAGTGCTAAGTGTTTATGTTTTGTATTTTTCAATCATTACATCACATCAATGTCTAAATGAATGTCATTTTGACTTCTTCAGAATTATATTTTTTACTCAAAGAAGGAAAAATAATATATGAAACTACAAACAAAGAGTCCAGTTGTCAATGAGCTGGCAGTAGGTATCTCCTGCCTTTTTTTTACAGTCATTCAAGGGTGGGAACTAGAGTGCTTTCTATAAACCAGTTGAGTATTAGTCTCCAATAGAAACTAGGCAGTCACTTCTATTGATGTAAAATGTTGGTTTTTTTTCCTTTTCCCCTTTCCTTTGGATAGTACTCATGATGAAGAAACATTAATCCCAAATAACCTATTCTTCCCCAGTTTGCAAATGGTTCTTTTGGGCTCTTTTGTCATGTGGATAATAGGCTGCTCAAATCTTCCTTCTCCTTTATTTCTTTAGTGTATTTTTTATATCTATTTTAAAACTGGAACTTTCAGGAGTCACCTCAGCTATCTGATTTGGAAAGAATGATATGCATTTGGCCAAAAACAATGAGTACATTAATTGCACATATGGGAAAGGGTGAGTTTATCTTTAGTGCCACGAACGAGTTGTATGAGGTCACAAGCTATTTCCATCTACCAGAATCGTGGCCAAGTGAAGACTGATAATATTGCTGTGTAAAGGTATCATATTTTTTGGAGTATAAGATGCACCAGAGTATAAGATACACCAAGGTTTTGAAGAGGCAATTTTTTAAAAAAAGTAGGTAGGTAGATAGAGGGATAGAGAGGGAAAGAAAGAGAGAGAAATACGGTAGGTAGGTAGGTAGAGAGAGAGTAGTTAGGTAGCTAGATAAAAGGAGAGAGAGAGATACAGTAGGTAGGGCGAGAGAGAGAGGGTGTAGGTAGGTAGGTAGGTAGAGGAATAGAGAAATAGAAATAGAAAGAGATAGACAAATACAGTAGATAAGTAGGGAGAGAGAGAGAGAAATACAGTAGATAGGGAGAGAGAGAGGGAGTAGGTAAGTAGGTAGATAGAGGGAGAGAGAGAGAAATACAGTAGGTAGGTAGGGAGAGAGTAGGTAGATAGGTAGATGTTTGCAGGTGTATTTATCCATGTGCTGGACAAAGAAATCACTGACAATCTGCAGCACCTAAGACTTTGTTTCTGCTGACACAGCACTTGATCAATCTAATTGTCATCAATCACTTTAACTAAAGAGATTTCCGAAAGGGGGAAAAAAAGGTTTTGCACTCTGCAAACCTCCCCAAAACAGCCTGTTTTTTTTCCAAAAAAGAGGCATGAATAGCCTTGGGGGGGGGGGGGGCAAAATGAGCAAAAGAATGGTCTGTTTTTCACAAAAACGGGCCCTTTTTTGTCAAAAAAAATGCATGCATCGCCTTATGGAGGCTTATAGAGTGCTGCTGTGGGCTGGGGGGGGGGAGAAACAGCCCATTTTGTGCTCATTTCTGCCTCCCCAGCCCCCAGGAGCTCTCTGAAAGCCTCCATAAGGCTATGCACAGCCATTTTGGTGAAGGGGGGGGGGCTTCAGGAGGCAAAAAATGCTGTATTTGATGTATAAGACGCACCCAGATTTTCAGCCTCTTTTTTGAGGAAAAAAGGTGCGTCTTATACTCTGAAAAATATGGTAAATGATCCTTTTTCCAACAGGCCTTTCTCTTGTGTTATCATGCATTGGACTGCATCTTTCAACAGTGATTCTGCTATCCTGTTTCCCTGAAAATAAGCCCTATCCTGAAAATAAGCCATAGCATGTTTTACATGTGTGCCTAATATAAGTCCTACTCCAAAAATAAGTCCTACTTAAGGGCCTGCTCAGCTGGCTGCCCGCCCATTCCATCTGGTTGCTCGTGATGTCACAGCAATGAGGCGGGGGGTGGAGCTGCCTCACATGCCCCGCACCGGCTTACCTCAGGGCTCCCACAGCCAGGCCATTCGTGTCCCAACATCTGTTTCTCAGCAGCAGCAGCAGTAGCAGCAGCAGCAGCAGCAGCAGCAGCAGCAGCAGCAGCAGCAGCAGCAGCAGCCATGTGCAGCAGGAACCACATGGTCACCAGCCCTCTTCTGCTTCCTCGCAGCCACAGCAGAGCAAAAAGCTGAGTGGTGTGTTGGTGCCATGTCCACAAGGCAGGTGTCGGAGCATACGGGCCTGGCAGTGGGGGGGCTGAGGTAAGCTGGTGCAGGGCCCATGGGGCAGCTCCAACCCTTGCCTCGCAGTGGCAGTGGCAGAGGTATGTTGTGAGGCCTCCTGTCCCACTGTGAGCAAGCAGAAGAAGTGGGACTCCCGTACATGGGAAAAAACAAGACACTCCCCAAAAATAGGTCCTAGTGCTTATTTTGAGGCTCAAAAGAAAATAAGACTGTCAGGGGAACTGACAGGCATGCCTCCTTCAATAACCAAGACAGAAAACTACTAACTCCATTGTTCGTGGAATTAAAATACTTTTACTGGTTATGAAAAGATAGCAGTGAAAGTAAAGCAAGATCTGAGCCAGAAAGGCGTGAACAAATACATATCAAATGATAACCCAGCCCCCTCCCTCTGACGACCCCACCCCAGTGTCCAATATGCAACTCCCTTAGGTATCATGTGGGGTGCATCTCCAAAAGGCATCATCAGGTTGGTATGCAGGATGATTGGCCTTGACCAAGTCCAAACACCGGCCACCAGCATACGCAGAAGATGATGAGAAGAAAACTCCCTTTTCCATTCACTCCTGTATCATTTATTCCCATCCCAAACACCATGCCCTCACCTTCCCTGTTTCTTATGGCAGCCGATAGTAAGTAAGCGAAGCAGAGACTGACAGAAACATGGGTAGCTGTGAATTTAGGTTCCTGGCTTTACACTGTGGGCTCCTCTTTTGGATCACTGGTCATTTGTCTATCACATTAAGTTTATACAAATATGCCAATAAACGGTACTTTCCTTCACCTGCGGAACTGTCATATCGCAAATATGGAGTGATGTCATTCTATCTCTACATCAAGCTGGCTGGAATTCTACTGTAGACCCAACAAATCTGGAGCAAATCAAGTAAGGGAACACTGGATCAGAATACTGGAAAAGGATGAGATGCAACAGGGAGAACTTTAGCTATGAGATTCATTTCCTTGTAGATTGTTTTCAGGTGGGCTAAGGACAAGCAAAATTTTATGGCCAAGAGCTGCTCTTAACATGAGCAGTCAATGATGCAGAGTGGGGCTGCATTACGTATGCGGGAAGGATGGTTACTGCATTTGGGTTCAGGGAGGTGGGGGATTTTCCTTACATTTTTAAAACAATTTTACAGCTCGTATATGTTCTGTGTCAAAATGACAAGACGCTGCAACTGGTTGTTGGCAATCTTGGAGCTGAAATTTGGTACCATATTTATGTGGGGCCTACACGGAAGGAGATGGGTCAGAATCATATCCTTCCCTAGTATAGTAGGTTGTCTGCCCTTAATATAAGCCGGTATTCTGGCCTCCCTCACTTCTTATCTACCGTATTTTTCAGAGTATAAGACACACTTTTTCCCCCTCCTAAAAGAAGCTGAAAATTTGGGTGCGTCTTATACTCCAAATGTAGCCCCGCCCACCCACCAGCCTCCACGTGTTTTCTTCCTGGCTGCAGAGATTGCCACCGACAATGGCTTGTGTTTTTGGACTCCGCGCATTGCATTTTCAGCCTCTAAATGCTCAATGCACGGTGCCCAAAATGGCTACCCGGAACAGCCGCTGCCTTCTCTTACCCCTTCCCTGCTTTGACTGCTTTAGTCACTGGAGCTCCCTCCAAGGATCAGCTATGCTTTTGAAGCACAGCCCCTACCACCCCCAACCTCAAAACCAGCAAGCGAACTAATGTGCTGAAGCTGGCCAGGCTAAGGACTAGCCAGATGAATACCTGGCAGGCAGAATTCCCCCCCCCCTATTTTCCGCTCCAAAAACTAAGGTGCGTCTTATACTCCAAAAATACGGTAAGTAGGAGGCCCAGATGATCTTTCCAGCCATCCTTTGTTGCAGTACTTCAAATATCTGCTAAAATTCCAAAACTAAGACAAGCCATAATAAATTACTATGGCTAGGTTAATTGTATAATTTTACTTGGAATTTTTAAATTTGTGTTGCCCTCTTTTGTTTTTCCAAGATTCCTTTTTCCAAAACCATTATGGTGTTTAGAGATTTGGCTTAGTTTGTTGATTCAATGAAATGTTTTGTCAATTATTTGATTGCTATTAATGGTGCCATGAATCTTCTCTTGATGCCCCTTGACTAATGGCTCTGGCTGGGTGTGAAAAAACTCGCAGGAAAGGGGAAGGGAAATGGATCCATCAGGCCACAGACTGTTGCACACAAAGGTGTGCCGTCCCAGGGAGCTGCTGAATGGTTTTATAATTATGGGATTGAATGAAGTTGCTATGCAAATTGCGTGTTATGCTGTAAAAGAGTTAAATACCCCAAGTGGCATCCATCCATTAAGCAAAATGTCTCCTGGAGCTATCCAGTTAGGCTCTGAAAATCGCTCTCTTCTGTTATTCTTTTCTTTGTAGGCAGCCTACATTCTCATCATTCTCTTCTCATCATTGCTTTCCTACCCCTTGCTGTATGCCTGTGTAGTTACGGCTGCTCTTTTAATTTCTTCTCCCTTAACTTTCTCCCAGGGAGGAGAATGATGACGTGAAAGGAGCCTTTGTATGTAGGAAAGCAAATATGGTTCCATTGTTTCTCCTCTCTGTAGCTACTATTATCCATCCACAAAGAGGATGAAGTATCAGCTGCTTGGATGAAATGTCAGCACCACTCATCTATCACCAGGGGTGATTTATCACCCACAGATTCACAGCATTGCTCCTGGATGAGAGCTGGCATAGGTGCTTAAGACATAAACAAAGCATTGGAGGCTTCAGTGAAGGAAAAAAGCAGTCACAGGAGAGACAAAACTGTTGTAGCATCCAAAATCCTTTTTTGTAGTGCCCAGAAAGCGTAGACCACAGCAGCTGAAGTGTGGTTTTCAGCTATTTTGCAATCGGATATAAAACTTCAATAGACATTCTTTCCTTTTTAAAAAAAATCTTCAAAAATTCAAGAAAAAGCCCCCCAAATTCTAGTTCTCCCCACTTTACACCATCACATTGGCCACTGAAGCAGAATTACAGCATTGGAAGGTACTTTGGAGGAGAAATAGTTGTCCAATCTCTTCTTTAAAATCTTCAATGTTCACCTCCAAACCTTCAACCCCACCTCAAATTTGAAAAGCATCAAAATTGCCCATCACAGATGTAAAATCCCATAATAATAATATTATCATATATAGCAGTGATGGGTTGCACATTTTATTACCACTGGTTTGTCCTGCATGCCTCTTCTTGCTTTGGGGGCGCATGCACTCCTTTTGCGCATGCACCTGGCCTTCCGTGCATGCACTTTCTTGCACTCCCCTTTTGCGCATGCACACAACCTCAAAAACGTGCCTAAATAGGATGGCATAGAGCTGGGGGGGGGGCTGATTTCCATTACCGGTTCGCATGAACTGGTCCAAACCGTCTGAATACCACCTCTGATAAATAGCAATTTTGATAAGGACTGGAAAAGAAATCTCAGGATTGCAGATAGTTTTGGCAAATAGGGTTGAGTGAGTAGTGAGTAACAAGAGTAGTCAGTGCAGTTTTCCATGGTGCTGAGACCTCCCTTCCGACTGTCCCAAAGATGCTTTTTTCAAGAGGCAACTGGACTTTCTTGTTTTTCTTTAAAGACATTTAGCTTCTCATCCAAGAAGCTTCTTCAGCTCTGACTGGATGGTGGGGAATGGAAGGATTTATACTCCTTGCAGACAGCTGTTCATTTGCATTCTTATAGCGGGTGAAACAGAGTTCTCTGTTTCACACATACATCCTTCCCATTCATCAGAGGGAAGGGAACCTTTTCCTGTATCCCTCAATAACTCTGCTGTCGGTTATTAATTTATAGATTGCTCTGAGGTGTGGTTTGAGTAAGCCACAATTCGTTGGGATCACAAATTATTTTAAGTCATGAATCAAAGTTTACAAATTACAGTGGTGGGTTTTGCAAAGCACATCATATTAAAACCGAACACACCATAACCTAGCGTAATAAGACCTCTGAACCGAATGAATCCTTAATAAGAAACTGGAAAATTAGTTTACAGTATTTGACAGACATTCTGCAAAAATATTTCTCTGATTATGTGACACCTCATTAGCATTTATTTCTTAATGATTGTTCCCAGGAATCCCTGTGTAGTTGACTTCCCAAATGCAGGTTCTTACCCTGACCCAAGCACCGCCATAAAGAAGGCCACTCACATCTTACTCTGACATTACAATTGTGTCCACTATGAAGATGGATTCTGTTTGTATAACATTGGGTGTGTTCAGCAGTCTCTCCATGACTCAGCCTCTGCTCTGTCTCTGATTCCTTCATTAAACAGAAGAGTCAGCAGCCCCGGATAATTTCCTCACCCTTGAATGACTTTTAGCAACTGCTCATGGGAAGACCCAGCCCAGTGGAAATATTCTGCAAAGGAACACAAATATGTACATCTGCCATCTCTGAGCCACAAACTCAACCTTCATTTGGCCCCAAGACTTGGGACCATGTGTCTTCAGTTCAGTTTCTGTTATAAAACATTTGAAAATCTGCAAAGCTGACTAGAGCCACAGAAATGTTGATGTTCTCTTTTCTGGCAGATGACTAATCCTGGGAAATTGTGCTGAGCAGGCAAAGTATAATCACTAGTGAGCCAATTCCAATTGCGATAAAAAACACACCAGATCATATTTCAAAGAATTCTCTCTCATGAAAAGTCCCATGCCTTTCAGAAAGTGCTATTTAAAGGGAATCTTTATAAATGCTTCAATCTTGCTTGCACATTTTGGCCAAAGAGACAAAGTTCCCCCAAGAGCACAGTTTTCTGACTTTGTACCAGCTGCCTAGATTGCCTGGCTTTTAATACTGTAATGTTTCAAGGAAGGATTCAATTGGTGCCTCTTTACTGGATAAAATGTTGTCAAAATAGTCTATAGCAGAGTGCTTTTAAACCTGGGTAAATTATACAAAATTGGGTAAAAGAGGTTTTCTTTTGGGTAACAGGAACCCATTACCCAATCGTGACAGGGACTTTTTACCCACATTGGGTAAAAAGACGTTATGATCAGGAGTTTTGTATAATGCCTTGGTAAGGCCACACTTGGAAGACTGCATTCAGTTTTGGTTGCCACGATGTAAAAAAGATGTGGAGATTCTAGAAAGAGTGCAGGGAAGAGCAACAAAGATGATTAGGGAACTGGAGGCAAAAACATATGAAGAGCGGTTGCAGGAACTGGATATGTCTAGTTTGATGAAAAGAAGGACTAGGGGAGACATGATAGCAGTGTTCCAATATCTCACAGGTTGCCACAAAGAAGAGGGAGTCAAACTATTCCCCAAGGCACCTGAGGGTAGAACAAGAAGCAATGGGTGGAAACTAATCAAGGAGAGAAGCAACTTGGAACTGAGGAGAAATTTCCTGACAGTTAGAACAATTAATGGAACAGCTTGCCTCCAGAAGTTGTGAATGCCCCAACACTGGAAGTTTTAAAGAAGATATTGGACAAACATTTGTCTGTGGTGTAGGGTTTCCTGCCTAAGCAGGGGGTTGGACTAGAAGACCTCCAAGGTCCCTTCCAACTCTGTTATTCTGTTTTCTCTTTAATGAAGAAAAGAGTTTATGAAGCACTGCTCTACCATCTGCAACTGCTCATTGTTTGCCTTGAATCCAACCAATTCAAGCAAAAGGATATAAGAGGTAACGTTTTTAGTCTCTCATATAAGACTGCCTGAAGAAACAAAATTGAGGAATTCCCTTCTCTCTAGCTTCAGTTCTTATGTCAGTCATGTATGCTTCCAGTATGCTGTGTGTATGTACTTGAAGTGGTACAGTCCAAGAAAGCCTTTACCATCATATTGCACTAATTATGTACTCTGCCCTTCTAGCTGATGGTACCACCGGCCCTTTTCCATTCTCTGGGGTGGGTGCACCCTGTACATACTCTTATCCTGGCCCCTTTCCAGTGTTTGCTGTGCCAGCTTCCCATCAAAGAAAAGCACCCATTGTCTCTCACAGCTGCCCATTCATATTCATCCTTCTTCCTCTATCAATGGGCTATTAGAGGAACTTGCCCTTCAGGAAGCAGCGTAACCCTTCAAACCCCAGTATGTGTCCCCTACCAGTGTGGATAAAGCCTCTTTTGACGCATAGAGGGTCTTGCTTAAGGGAATCATAGATCTTTTGTGAAAAAGATGACTGCAGAAAATTTGGAATAGTAGCTGCAAAATGGTTACACTTCCTCTGAAGATCTTGAAAGCAACAGGGAGATCAATGAGCATTAGTCTAATCAAAACAGAATAGCAAGAATAGTAGCAACAGCTCTTAGACCTATATGCTGCTTCATAGGGCTTTACGCATGTACAGAGTCAACCTATTGCCCTCAACAATCTGGGTCTCATTTTACCGACCTTGGAAAGCTGAGTTAATCTTGAGCCAGTCAGGATTGAACTCCTGGCAGAGGGAATGCACAGTTAGCCTGCAATGCTGAATTCTAACCACTGCACCACCATGGCAGATGTAAAATCCTTGCTCCAACTTTAAACTGGATCAAGAACAAGAAGGTGCCTGGATTCACACACCATACTCAGCTAAAAATATAGGATAATGGAAATGATTTTGGACGTCATCTAGTCTAACCCCTTGCACAATGCAGAATCTGCTAAATAACATTGAACAGATGGCTATCCAGCATCTGTTTGAAAATCTCTAGTGAGGGAAGTTGTAATAGGAGTGGCTTATAAACCCAGTGAAATAAATATACTTCATGAGAGTAACCTATTCTTCCAGTTGACAGGTCTTAATTTTTCCGGAGGCATATAACTTGTTTCTCTCTTTATTGTTTTATTTTTATTATGTAAAGTGCCCAGAGTCAGTTGAAGTCAGGCATTATTTAAATCTATGTAATAAACAAACAAACCAGAATCTTTTCCTTTAACCCAAAGGTGTCAAACCCGTATCGTCACAGTGTCATCATGTGACATATCACAACTTCCCCCGCCCTTTGCTAAACCAGATGTGGGCGTGGCCAGCGCATGACCCAGAGGTGGTTTCCTACCGGTTCGGACCGGTTCGGCCGAGTAGGTAGTAAGTCAGCTGGCCACGCCTGCAAATCAGTTCTATCGGCAGTGCCCTAGGCATCGGCATCTTGTTTTTTTGCTTTGGCGCATGCACATAAGCATTTTTAACCTGCTGTGCATAGTGCGCATCAAGCGCACGCCCAAAGCACGTCCCTGAGTGAACTGGCAGTAGAAGCTGGAACCCACCCCTGGTGTGACCCATCTGGACCACGGGCCTCGAGTTTGACAACCCTGCTCTAACCTGTTGACTCTGTTCCTACCTCTGGGCTCCAGAGAGGAAGTCTACTTCTACCTTTCCTACAAAACTCTTTATAAAGTTGAAAACTGCTTTTATAACTCCCTGCGGTCATTGTCGTCTTCTTTTCTTTTTTGCAGGTTAGACATATATAGATTTGGTTTCCAGACCCTTCAACCTCTGGGTAGACTTGGTCCTTTTCCACAACTCAGTTTGTTGAGTCCCTTTAAGACTGTGCTGCCTAAAACCGGACCCTGCATTCTAAGAAGGTCCTGACTGAGATGGTATAGAACATGGCTGAGTCCTCCTGCAGCAACCAGGGCTGGAAATGAACTTCAAAGGAACACATTTCTTTTGGCTCTGCTGTGACAATTGCTGGAGAGAACAACTAAAAAGACTAGACAAGAATTCCCACTACTTTTGCCTTCAAAGGAGAACTCTGCACACATTTAACGAAGCCGTAAACTTCTTATTTTCCCCCCCTATTCTTTGATGTAGAAGAGGGGAAAAAAGACTTTTCTGAGAAAGCAGACCAGATTGCAGCTGGGCATTGTTTACATGGTGGCTACCAGCCTGTTGCTTAGTATGAGAAACTGGTGTCAAAGTGAGACTTCTGTGATCTGGAGTTTATACTCATGTTAATACAGCTGTGCAGAAATGAATGAATAAATGAATAAATATGCAGCTGTTTACAGATTCAGAATAAGAAAACAGTAAATGTGGAAGGTGGACACTTCCTTTGACAGAAATAAGATCTTCCAAACATTTCCCTATAGCTGGCTGGGTATGTTTTCATTTTATTTATTTGTTGATTTGTTTATATTCTGCCCTTACTTTTACTCTGCCTTTTGGAATAAAAAAATGTACTCCCCACTCTTTCTTGCAGAAATGTTCTAATTCTGAAATACTCTCTTTTTGCATGCTCAACATGTTTCGTATTTTCAAGACTATTCAAATTTGGAGATTGTGATGGCCATTCTAAACCAGTGTCTTTTTTCCTGTAAGAAAAGTCACTTGGAAGAATGCTTAAAACTTTAAATTACTGAAATATCAAAACTCTTTTCTGCAATTTTGACAAAAATAAACAGAATTCTAATCAAAAGGAGAAAAGGTGCTAATGACCCAATTTGGAAAATGAAGTGCAATTTCTGCTGGAAATTGTGCAGTCAAGATTTTGCTTTCCAGGAGATCAATCTGAAATGCATAGTTTGTTGATATAGAGAAAGCATATGATAAAGCAAATAGGCTTAATTTATGAATTTTTTTTTGTCTAAGTGTGAAACAGAAGATTGGCTGCTAAATGTGAGGAGTACGGTATATGATGGAAGTAAAACATATAAGAATAAATAGAATTTTTAGTAAATGGTTCAACATTGAGTAAGGAGTAAGATAAGCACATATGTTATCCTCCTTTATTAAAAAGTGTATAAGGAATGCTTATGATAATAGTAGATTGGCTAGGCATGTGTGATGAATGTCCAACTGTAGAATACTAAGAGGAAAATAATGTTTCAGCAGTCAAAGTTAATTGTGCTTGATAGGTAAATAACATGACCAGTTGTAAGTTGTATGTGAATATTGAAAAACTAGAGCAAGTAGATTAATGTACACTGGATATAATATTTGCTAAAGATGGAAAGATAGAAAAGTGGATGGAGAAACTTCAAAGTGCTGAAGTACTGTGGTCTATTGTGAGGAATAAATGTTTGTCAGAGGAAGCAAAAATGTCTATCCTTAAGAGAATTCTTCTGTCCCCTCCATTATATGGAAGAGAGAATTTGGGATGTTGAAAGAAACATAAAAGCAAAGTGAAAAAAATCTGAATAGGATATTTAAAAAGCGTGTGGCGTAAAACAGGAAGATATAAGGTCAGGAATGAATGGGTGCAGCATGATCTCATCTAAAAGAGAGTATTCATCCTCTCTGAACTGTCTTTCAATTTACTGAGCTTTTCTTTTAGACTATGTTCACATGTCATACTTATTACACATGGTCAGCTGAACATGCTTTTAACCCAGGTCAACTGAATTGGGTCCTTATGCTAGAAACGAAATGGTCCTATAAACTAACCCAAAGCCAATGTAATTATTTTTATACTGCCAATGTTATATCCCCTGGGTGGCTGTTAGGAAAATATTGTGAACTCAGAATATTATTATCTGAAAACTTGAAAGCTAGATTTCCTGTTCATCTTGTGAGCAAGAAAAAGAAGGAAACTTTGCCTTTCCAAAGTCAGATAAATTGGATCCCAGAAACAAAAGGAGCCAGTTGTCTAAATTGTAACTTAATCCCTTTCCTTTGTAATAAAACGTAATTAGAAAAACTCCATGAAAACCTTGGATTCGGCTACCAAGTGTGTGACAGCAGATGAGGAACTGAGAAATATTATCTTGCTGATGCTACAGTGTTAAGATAGGCTGTCTTGTATATAACTAGTACAGAGTCTCCTTAGCTTTCAAGGCCAAACAAATCTTTACTTTTTTATAATTGTATTATTAAGATTTCTATGCCACTCCATTCCACGTGGGGTCTGAGTGTCTTAGCTCAAGAAGGTAAGGAGCAGAGGAACTGAATTAAATCTGGATGAAAGACTGCCATTAAAGAGCAAGGCTGTAGCCTTGCTGGGGAAGCCCAAAAACATTGCTTGAATGAAAGCACTGGGGGAACTATTTTCAAAGTGCGTACTGTCAAGGCTATGGTTTTCCAGCTGCAATGTATGGCTGTGAAAGTTGGACCATAAGAAAGGCTGAGCGCCGAAGAATTGAGGTCTTTGAACTATGGTGCTGGAGAAGACTCCTGCGAGTCCCTTGGACTACAAGGCAATCCAACTGGTCAGTCCTAGAGAAGATCAACCCTGATTGCTCTTTAGAAGGCCAGATCCTGAAGATACTTTGGCCACCTAATGAGAAGGAAGGACTCACTGGAGAGGAGCGTAATGCTGGGAAAAATTGAGGGCAAAAGAAAAACGGGATGACAGAGAATGAGGTGGCTGGATGGAGTCACTGAAAGAGTAGACGTGAGCTTAAATGGACTTCAGAGGATGGTAGAAGACAGGAAAGCCTGGAGGAATGTTGTCTATGGAGTCGTGATGGGTCAGACATGACTTTGCAACTAACAACAAAAAGAAATACTATGACAGTGTTTGTGAAGCCACTGGGAACAGTGCTCAGCTTGAAGACTGCAGTCTAAAGCAGTGGCTCCCAAACTTTTGAGTGTCATGGACTAGTTCCATGGAGAAAGGTTTTTCCATGGACTGGAGGGGGCGTGGTTTTCCAGTGGAAGAGACGGAGTGGTCACGTGTGGGTATTCTCAAAGCCTGATTGGTCCAAAGACTGAGAGCAAACTTCTTAAATACTCCTGCCTTCCATTCCTGCCCAGTTTTCCTCTCAGTCTCTTGGTCCAAGCACTGAGATTGGGTTTTAGGTAGGAAAGTGTATTTTTTTCTTTTTCGTTTCAATTGGATTGTTAATTTGGCTCAATTGGTGACTTTAAATTTAAACAAATTCCAAATTGCAGCTGCAACCCAAAGGGACAGTCCTTTCTGCCTCAGGCAGTTTGGGGAGGGCCCCATGGGGCGTTCTACCTCCTCTCCGCGGGCCAGGAGTCTTTGCCTGATCCTTGGGACTGCGGGGGTGCCATACTCCTAGGGGCGGCTGGTGAGTGAGTCAGCGCCTCCCAGCTGCGGCTGAGGAGAGCCGGACCTTTGAAAGCGCACGAGGAGCATGCGAGGTGCCCGTTCCTCGTGTGGCTTGGGGGGAGTGCGCGCTGGTGCGCAGGGCCCCCAGAGTTCCTTACAAGGCCGCCGTTTCAATCCAGAGCTCCTGGCGGGGTGGCAAGGCCTTCCGTGGCGCCCAGTGTTTCGCCGCCAGCATGCTGCCTGATCCGGCAGCCATTTTGGTTGGTGCCACGTCCGCAGAGCTAGGCCTCAAGCCATGTGGCCATTTTGAACAGGCCTAAGCTGGCAGGCCCTGGTCTACCAGGCACATTCAAGGCCCAGGTTCCGGCGGGACTGACAGAGGCCTACTTTCCATCGCCCCAGGCTTCAGGACACGTAAGTGGGGCAATGGAGGAGGGCTCGGAAATCCCTCAGGGTCAGGCGGAGGGCCCTTTGACGGAGAGCAGAGGGCTTGGGCAGGTATCTGGGCCCAGGGAGACCCAGCCAAGCCCTTGGCCTCTCATTGCCCCTCGAGGTCCACTATGAGGGAGGAGGCCAGGAGGCACAAGGCCTTAGAAAAGACCTTTGCCAGGGCTGAGTCAGCTGGGCCTATTTCCACCAGCAGATCCAGGTCACCACTCAGGCAGGCTTCGGCTCGTTCCTCCACCAGGGGGTTCAGTCCTTCTTCTCCCTTGGCCTCTCCAGCCAGATCCCGTAGCTGTTCTAGATGGAGAGGGCATGCTTCTCCCTCTCTTTCGGTTTCCCAGGCTCAGGGAGGGATAGCTCTGAGGACCCTTTAGAGGATACCTCTGGGGCTCATCATTCAACCCGTAGGTTGGCACCATGAGGTCCTAGCTCTCATGATAAGGACATAGGTGACTTGGAGAACCTCCCGAAGGGATCAAAAGACTTATTGCGACAGCTATCTCATGGGGCATTGCCCAACTGGAGAAGGGCTCCCACTCCTCCAGATCTCAGGGCGGATCAGGCCGTTTCCAATATAGGACATCCCCTCCATCCGTGGTTAGCGAGGGGAGGAGAACCTCCAGGATATGGGGTTTTCGGAGGACGAAGTTGTAGCTCCTCCTGATCCACCTTCTTCCTTGGGCCTTTTTCCTCCAGCCATGTTCAAGATACTCCTGAACAAGGCAAGGAAGACCACCAAAATTGGGACTGGGGATCCCATGGTACACCCCCCCCAGGGACCCAGATATGGCCATGTTTTCAAACACAGCCACAAATAAGGAGGAGATTCTAGCCCCTCCCTTGTTTATGGAGGTCCTCACCAACCAGTGGGCCCGGCCCTCAAATTTCTCTAATCCAGGGAGTAATGACCACCGCTTCTACAATGTGGAGCAGACCTTTGCCCAGGTCATTCATTTGCCCAATATTGACACCCCGGTAGCTACTCTAGTCTCTTCTTCCCCAGTGGTGTCTGGCAACACGGCGGATAAGTTAAAACCTGAGGATAAGTGCGCAGAGCTTACCTTGCGGAAGAATTTCAATGCCACCACCTGGGCCATAAAGTCTGCGGCGGCAGCATCATACTTCAACTGCACTATGGTCATGTGGCTTCGCCAACTCCAGGATCGCATCCCGATCCAGGATGAGCGGCTCCACCAAGATCTTACTAAAATTATTGCTGCCTCGCAATTTTCCATGGATGCAACTGGACACGGTTAAGTTTGTGTCCAGTGCCCTGGCCACCTCTGTTACTTCCCGTCACCTATTATAGCTCCGTAACTGGCAGATGGATAACAAGGCCAAGTGGAATCTGGCGGCCCTCCCCTTCAAGGCCCCCAACCTCTTTGGGGAGGCTCTCGATCCTATTTTAGTCAAGAACAAGGACAAAAAGAAAGTCCCGCAGTCCAATTCTAAGAAAGCCGAGGCTCGGGCTCACCCTTATCGTAGGCAATCTTATAGAGGTTCTTTGACCATCATCAGCGTTTCTCCTCTTTCAGGTCAGACAGGCAGTTTTCTCGGTCGTCCTACCAAGCCCGGAACAGATACCAACATCAGTCTCGGCGGCCCTTTCGAGGAGGCAGAGGTCGCCCCTTCTGCAGAGGGAAGTGACTCGAAACCGAGTCATCCCATAGGTGGCTGCCTATCCCACTATGCAGATCAATGGGACGAGATCACGTCAGACCCCTGGGTCAGGTCCACGGTTCCTCAAGGCCTCAGGTTAGAATTTCTCTCCATCCTCCCGGATCTCTTCAGGTCGTTCCCTCCGTCGTGGAGTTTGGAGTGCCACCATCTAATGGATCAGGCTCGACATTCGGGCGGTGGAGGCCGTTCCCCAGGTGGAACGGGGTCAGGGTCACTACTCCAACCTGTTTGTGGTTCCGAAGAGCTCGGGGGGCTGGAGGGCCATTCTGGACCTCAAGCGACTGAACTGCTATCTGGTGTACAGACACTTCAAGATGTCCTCCCTCAAGTCTGTCCTTCAGGGCATCCGGAGGGGGGATTTCTTAGCATTGGTAGACCTAACAGAGGCCTACCTACATATTCCTATTCTCCCGGCTCACCGCAAGTTTCTGAGATTCTCGCACGGGGACTGCCACTACCAGTCCAGGGCCCTATTCTTTGGGTTAGCTTCAGCCCCTCGGACATTTATGAAGATGCTGGCAGCATTGGCGACTCACCTGCAAGCCATCCCAGTGAGACTCCAATGCTACCTGCACGATGTCCTGGTCCAGCAGTCTCGGACCTGCGTCTAACTATTTGGAGTCTTCAATCTCTGGGGTTCTCGATGAACTTCCCCAAGAGCCACCTCTCATCTTCCACATGCATACTTCACCTGGGGACGGTCATAGACTCCGTGTCGGGGGTGGTCCAGCTCTCCCAGGACCGCCAAACAAGTCTGTGGCAGCTGGCAGGAAAGGTACACAAAAGTTGGTTAGTTTCTGTCCTCACGTTATCTCAGTTACTCGGCAAGATGGTGTCCTGTATAGGGATTGTCCCATGGGCCAGACTCCATCTTCAACCACTTCAGTGGGAGCTCATCCCCTTCCAGAGGGGGAGGCTGAGCAACTCTCTTCGGACCCTGAGACCTACGGCGGGGGTCAGGGCCTCCCTAAGGTGGTGGATCTCCCCGGCGATTCAAAGGGGTTGCTCCTTCTGGGAGCCGGAAAGGGTGATGGTGACCACGGATGCGAGTCTATTCGGTTGGGGGGTCCTGGTGGGCTCTAGGTTGGCCCAGGGCAGGTGGACGCCATCAGATCTCTGACACAATATAAATTGGTTGGAACTGAAGGCACCTAACCCTAACCCTAGCCCTGCAATATTTCTGGACCTCCGTGGAGGGCCATCATGTACTCCTCTTGACAGACAACGTGGCCACCAAGGCCCACATAAACCGTCAGTGGGGGACTCACTCTCGAGCTCTATGATTGGAGGCTCTGAGACTCAGCACCTGGGCGGAAAATCACCTGGTGTTCCTGGTGTCAGAGTACATCTCTGGCCTGGCAAATCACCAGGTGGACTGGTTGAGTCGGGCGACCCTGAACAATGGCGAGTGGCAACTTCATCTGTCCTTGTTTCAGGGGATCTGCCGGAGGTTTGGCACTCCTCTGGTGGATCTATACGCCACCCTGGCAAATTCATAGCTGCCGTGTTTCTTCACCTGGTTTCAGTCCCTGTCCACGGAGGGCACGGACACCCTCTGGAGCAGGTGGCCTACGGGCCTTCTCTATGCCTTCCCTCCCATCCCCCTGATTCTGGGGACTCTCAGGAAGGTGGTAGTGGAGAAGGCACTAGTCATCGTGGTGGCTCCTTATTGGCCCAGGAGGCCCTGGTTTGCGGATCTAGTCCAGCTATCTGTGGCCCCACCATGGCAGATTCCGCAGGAGGAGGTAGTCCTGGGGCAGGGGGTCCTACTTCACCCGGAGCCCCAGTGGCTCCATCTGGCCTTCGGGCTCTTGAACGGCGACTCCTGAGGGCGGCCAGCCTGTCCTCCGGTGTCATACGCACCATCGAGGCCTCCAGGTGTCCGTCAACGACCAGGATTTACAACTCCACCTGGTCAGCTTTTGTCAAGTGGTGCACTCCACTCAGTATTTCCCCTGAAGTGGCGACTATTCCAAACGTCCTGGACTTTCTGCAGAAAGGTCTGGATGAGGGTTTGGCTGTAAACACCCTGCACAGGCAAGTGGTGACCCTGTCTTTGGTCTTGGGGGTGGGGGGGTCTTTCTCTCTCTCTCAAGTTCCACTGATCAAGCGTTTTCTAAAAGGGGCGGCTAATCTCAGACCTACCCCCATTCATAGGTTCCCTACATGGGATTTGCCCCTGGTACTCCGGGCCTTGACGGGTTCACCATTTGAACCTCTCCGGTCTGTTCATCTGAGACTTTTTTCCCTTAAAGTGGTTTTTCTCGCGGCGATTACCTCGGCCAGGCGTATTTCAGAACTAGGCGCCCTTTCATCCAAAGATGACCTTTGCCGTTTTCACCAGGATAGGGTGGTTCTTCATCTTGACCCTACTTTTCTCCCAAAGGTGAACACCCCTTTTCACAGGGCGCAGGAGGTCATCCTGCCTGACTTTTGTCCAGGCCCGTCTTGTGATAGGGAGAGGCTCTGGCACCATTTGGACGTGCGTCGCGCCCTGCACATTTATCTCCGGTGGACCGTGGGGATTCGCAAGTCAGAGGTGTTATTTGTCTCCTTCCAACCTGGAACATTGGGAAACAGGGTGTCGTCGGCAACCATTGGCCGTTGGCTGCGACAGGCCATTGTGGAGGCCTAAGGGGCGGCGGGTCATCCCTTTCCCTTGGTGATAACAGCCCACTCCACTAGGAGTGCCGCGACCACGACTAGGGCTCCCTTTGAGGACATTTGTCAGGCAGCTACTTGGGCGTCTCCGACTCCCTTCATCCAGCATTACCAGCTGGATTCATTTGCCTCGGCAGAGGCATCATTTGGTCGGAGGGTCCTGCAGAGGGTGGTGGCGGATCCTCCCCTTGGGCCGTAATTATTGTTGATTTCCCTCCCTGGGACCGAGCTTGGGTATGTCCCACATGTGACCACTCCCTCTCTTCCACTGGAAAAAGAATGTTGGTCTTACCTGAACGTGTCTTTTCAGGGGAAGAGAGGGAGTGGTCACGACCCACCCTGTTGACATGGGGTGGGCCCAAGGGCAGGCCGGGTTTTTTTTTCCTCCCGGGATTGTGTTGTGTTGTTTCAGTTCTGTAGTTCGCCTTCGAGGAAACTGGGCAGGAATGGAAGGCAGGAGTATTTAAGAAGTTTGCTCTCAGTCTTTGGATCAATCAGTCTTTGAGAATACCCACATGTGACCACTCCCTCTCTTCCCCTGAAAAGACACGTTCAGGTAAGACCAACATTCTTTTTGCATGCTACCTGCATCCCATGGATGTGGCTTTGCTTGTTTGTGCAGCCTGGTTGCTGGCATGCCTCAAACCAGTGCCAATATACACACCAAGGGTTGGGGATCCCTGGTCTAAAGGATGCAAAATAGAGGAGCAATTAGACTAGAAGACATTCAAGGTCCCTTCCAACTCTGTTATTCTGTGTCATGGAGACAGGAATGCTCTTTTTTTTTGCATAGGAGCTGAAGATAAGGAGACTACTGTCCCACAACAGCAGATGTGGCAGGCCAAACATGTGTTCAGTGTGAGGGCTTGGGGGTTTTGTGCCTTTGAGTACATCTTTCTTTTGCCAGCTATAACAAATGAGTTAATACAGTTTTCCTGGCAGTGTTTTCGGAAGTGGTTTGCCCTTGCCTTCTTCCTAGAGCTGAGAATGCTGACTCAAGGTCAGCCTGCTAGCTTTGTGGAAGTGAAGTTTCTACACTAGTCCAGTGCCCTGGCAATAAACCAAACCAGCCATAACTCAATAATTGGCTCTCAAATGCTGAATCATAAAACACTGCAAACCACAAGGGATGCATTCATAAGACCTCCTAAACCACAATCAGATATGTTTGTAACCTACTTTGTGGCATAAACACAGGCAGGCAAGAAATACCTGGAGCCAACATGTATCTGATTTAGTCTATGATCAGGTTCTCATCTCTCCCTCACTGCAGCCCCCCATCCTGGGGCTTTAACATGCATCCCCCTCCTGTTGGGCTTCAGTGCCATCTGCTGTTGCCCACAGTCATCTTTTTTTGAACTAGAGGTCCTCCCCTCCAAGAGCTGATTCACAGCTGGTCCACACGTACATTTGTAAGTTCATTTATCTCTGGGTATAATGTAACGGGCAGAAAGAAGTCTTCCTCTTCCAAAAATTATATTTACTGTAACATCAGAGCTGCTTCTTGCTGCTGGGGAAGATAGAATGACATTTTAACCCAAGGTGTCAAACTTGGCAACTTTAAGACTTGTGGACTTCACCTCCCAGAATTCCAGAACCAGCATGGCTGCCTGGGAAATTCTGGAACTGCAGTCTACAAGTCTTAATATTGCTAAGAATGGACATCTCTGCTTTAGCCAATCTGATCCTATTCTAACTTTTCCTGCCTTAGTCAGTCTAGCAAATCTTGTTTACCTTTAGCACAAATTTTATGAATGGTCTCTAAAGCAGGACCATCACTAGCCAGATCTTAGCTTATGAAATGATTAAATCTTCTGTCATGTAAATAAAGGGAAAAAAAGTACTTTCCAAACATTTAAAAATGGTGTTTTTTTCTCTTAGTCACACATAGGTTTTGTTTCTACAACAGCCTAAATCAACATTTGTTTTGCTTTTGGGGGGGTCTTAATATGTTAAGTGACTCAACATTGTGCGGTTGGTTGATTGAGTGCATTTATGAAGTAGTGTGTTGCATGAACCCTTCAAATTATAAACCATTGTTAAATAAATCATGGCTTAAAATATTGTATAAACAGGGCCACACATTTCTCCATGTCCTGCTGTGCTGCCTCATTGTGGCGAGGGTGTGTGTGTGTTTCTGGGAGGGATAAGTGAGAGCATCTTTATTTTGTTAATTTGTGGTTCATTAACTAAAATGAGTTCAGCTTACAAATAAAGTAAGCCACGAATCATTCTTTCCAGAACACATTGGCTGCACTTATATTGGAAGAATGTCCATCTGAGTTCAGTTCCAAGTGGGGGAAAAGACACTGGATTCATGGAAGTTGCTTGGAAAGAAGGTTTAATGGTGGACAGCAGGACCACACGGTTTGAGGTACTGGGGGGAAAAGAAGGATCACATGCCTTGAAGATCTTGAAGGGAAAAAAAGGGAAGAGATGCTGAGAGAGCCTGAGTTTTATGCCCTCTCTTGGGCCCTGCTTTGGAGCTTCCTGTTCCTGTGTAAGAAATGTATTCTGATTGGTGGTCAGACTCGCGGGGCGGGGGGGAGGTCTTAGCTAACTTTGTAGGCTGTCTGTCTCCCAGGCTTGGTTGAGCTGTTGCTGGGTGATGATGTAATGAAGGGCTTTGGGGCAATTCCTTCTATGGCTCTGCCTAAAGGAGGGAGATCTTTGTTATGTGGAATAGACTGATTTAAGCCTTAATGGCCCATTGACAAAGGTGGGGGGCTGAGTTTCTGCCTCTCTTTTAGGGGGAAATATTCTGCCCTTTTAATATTTCCTAAAATATCTCATTTTTCTAGGAGAGGGGTAGGTGTTGACTTCCAACACTTAAGGTCTAAGCCAGTGCTTCTCAAATAGTGGGGCGGGCCCCCCAGGGGGGGTGCGAGGCTCCTTAAAGGGGGGCTCAGCTCAAATTATTTTATATATTTTTGTTTTGCAGGTTAAAGTTTTTTTTAATATTGTGTTCCTTTAAATCCTGTGCTCCTTTAAATCTTTTCTGCTACAGTTAATAAAGCTATTCTTTGTTGTAAATTGATCCACATTTCTTTCTTTTTTTATTCTCTTATACGTTAATAAGGATACAGTGTTATGCAGAGGTGTACTTATAACAATTTTATAGACAAATGATACTATTTACAGTTGTGCGGGGGGCGTGAAATGTTTTCTTCTTCCTAGGGGGGGCATGACAGAAAATAATTGAGAAGCACTGGTCTAAGCTAACACGACACATTATAGCTTAATGCAGTTCATACACACTGTTATGGGAAGCTGTTTCAAATATAAAATTAATATCCCATATCTAAAGGCACTTGATTCAAAATATTTTCCAGAAATAAATCTCACTCATAAAACTCTGCAGCTTCTCTGCCGCATTGTTTTCAAACCAGTGGCATGTATTTTAGAGAAATCGGTGGCATGTATTTTAGGGAATTTGATTAGAAGCTGCCTCAGGAGGCTGGTGCCATTCAAGGCTGACATAGCAGTGTTTTCCTTTTCACCGGGGAATGAGTTTACGTATCACTTTCAGCCAAAATGCGGTTTGCTTGGCTGGTGTGAACCCAAAGGAAGTGTGGCTTGTAAACTAGACTTATGGTTCTATGTGTTTGTAAACCCTGATAACTGATTAAGCAAACAGAGCTCAACGTTTTGGGTGAGAAGATGTTTACCCCTTTCTCTCTGTGTAGTTTTCCTGTCCTAACTTGCACTGTGGGTTATGTTGAGAAACGTTATGGAACGGAAGGGTTGGGTCTAATCCTTTTTCCCTGATCCAGTTAGCAGATATTTCCTCCGACTGCAGCAATTTAATGGATGTAGCAGCAAGTTACCTCACAGGCTGCTGTATAAACTTCTCCCCCCCTTTTTTCCCCCCACTGCTTGACCCCACATTCACATGCTGAGAATTTCCTTCTCATCACAGTCCCTTCTAAATCAATTACATGCTCCAATTAAGCAGGACCCGGGGTAGTCTGGTTTTCCCTTCTAACACCTTCCGCTGTACATAGCTTTTCATTTCTTCTTAATAATCTCCTCCTCCTATCTTTTCTGGAAGTGCAACGTTCGGACACTGTTTTAGATCTCTTTCCTTCTCTGAGCTCTGATGCTTACAGTATGTTCAGATTTAATATTTCCTTCCATCATTATGAAACGGGTGGGTGGGAGAGATTTTTTTTCCTTTCTGTTGACTCTACCAAAGCTTTAAAGTGGGCTCTTTTCAGGCCTAGTCATATTGATTATTATAGTACTCTATTTTCTGGTCGCCATTGTAACCTTTCTCTCTCTGCCTGTAATGGTTTTGTGCACTTAATTCTTTCTTCCCTTGCACGACAGCCTGGCCATGTTGTTTCCATTGTTTTCTTGGTGTAGAATACCGAGGCTCTTCACCCAACATGGGTTAGATGGAAGCTGAAGCATCCCCCTTCTATTGAAAACGTACCTTGAATCTTTCTGCCTTTCGTTTGCCTATTCAGCTGTCCTCCTTTCTTCACACTTACCTGTAGGCTACATTCACACAATATGTTAAGTTTGATTACTGAGTCAACTGAATCAACCCTTTGATGATACTGTTCTGACCTAGGCTTCCCAAGAGCATGAAGCAAACTCCTGATCCTGACAAAAAACCCTTTTATTAATTTACTGTGAATTCTTCTCATTCACATCCAAAGTCTTTCAAGGGAGGATTTACAGTCACAGACCTTATCTGGCTTGGAGAGCTGACAAGCCGATATCTGCAAAACTTGGCAAGGAGTCTCTGAGAGTCACGAACCAATTAAGTGAACCAATTGTCTCCTGCAAACTCCACTCTCCTTTCGCTCCTCTTTTATTTCCTCTGGGAGGGGCCATTCATTGTCCACCTGCAGCCTTACTCCCAAATCAACCTTTAGCTGTTCTTTATCTGTTCCCAGTGGTGGGATTCAGCCAGATTTGCACCACTTCGGAAGAAGCAGTTGTTAACTTTCTGAGCAGTTTGGTAAACTGGTTGTTGGAAGAAATCATTAGGGAAGAGAACCAGTTGTTAAATTATTTGAATCCCACCACTGCCTGTTCCCTCTGTCTAGCAACTCTGTGCATGTGCACATTGGGAACAGGCTCCAGCTGTTGGTCTGCCTCACTGATGTCTGACTCTGAAGGCAGCTGATAGCTGGCATACGGCCCTGGTCCCCTTTCTGCCTCCGACACAGAGCCCTCATCAGAGCCTTCCCCAGACTCCAGGACTGGCCCATGTTCCTCCCCAACCTCCTCACTGCCCAAATATGCTGCCAGCTCCACTGGCCGCTGGCGGGCCACAACAGATACAATATATGGAATGATAAACTGAGCAACCAGGCTGGGCTTGTGCTGTTTATTAATCCACAAAAATACTAGCCAAGAGGTAACACAAGACAAATTTCATTTTGCAAAGGCAGTCATTAGGTTTATAACTAACCTTGTGCACAAGTGTAAACACAATCTTTTCTTTCAGTGTCAACCACTTCTGTTCTTGCCTGCTTGCTAGATCCTCTGTTTCATATATTTTCTTCATGTCTTTTCTCCATGTTTCTCTGCTTCCCTTTTTCTGAGGATCTTATTTTTAATTTTGTTCTAGCATCTGATGAATTGACTTTTCTTTTTCTTCCTTTCATGATCTTGAGCAAAATACCAAAGTAGACCTCCCTAGCCTTTTACCCGGTAGAAAAGTTGGCTATTTCCCCATCTCCAGCTTTAAAAATATTAAACATATCTATTTTTAGACCTAGCTAATGACAGCATTGGATGTGCCTGATCTCAAAAAAGGCTTGGATAGTGCTTGTATTGGAGAGTACCGGGAACTCCCAAGGTGTAAACAAATCTGAGAAGGTGGAAGAACATCCTGGGGGGAAAAAAAAACCATTTCCTTAGTTGACATACAAACAGCATGGATGTATCCATAAGACCATCGGGAATTAAATTTTATTCAAGGAGATCTGCAGTTTTTATTAAGTTCTTAATGTGAAGTTTTATTCCTCCCATGTTGAAAATTGTATCTGCTCCTCTTCTGGTGGACAGAGAGACAGCACTTTAAGTTCCTTTTCTTTTTATTCCTTTTCTGTTTCATGCAAGTGCTTAATGAGCTGCCACATGCCCAAGGGATTACCTGAGAGTGAAAAATATAGTAGCTTTGCTTTGTGGCTATTCTTGCATCCTGTCACCATTTCCGAGGTGACTAATGTTTGCTAAACATAGCTAGCAATAAGTCCAGGTTTGTACAACTCATGGAGCTATGCTGGACTATATAAATCAAGAACAAGAGGTGGCTACAGGCCAAGAACCTGAACTACAATCTGGATTTTCAATGTAAACCCAATCTTCAGTGAAAATGCAGACTTTTGTGCCTGAATAGCAGACGACAGTCTTCTCTGCAAATGGGAAACTCTGCTTTCTCCTGTTGAAGAAGAGTATTTTCCAATATAAAGGTAAAGGTAAAGGTTCCCCTCGCACATATGTGCTAGTCATTCCCAACTCTAGGGGGCAGTGCTCATCTCCGTTTCAAAGCTGAAGAGCCAGCGCTGTCCGAAGATGACTCCGTGGTCATGTGGCCAGCATGATTAAAAGCCAAAGGTGCACCGAACGCTGTTACCTTCCCAAAGGTGGTTCCTATTTTTCTACTTGCATTTTCACATGCTTTCGAACTGCTAGGTTGGCATAAGCTGGGACAAGTAACGGGAGCTCACTCCGTTACGTTGCGCTAGGGATTCGAACTGCTAAACTGCTGACCTTTCTGATTGACAAGCTCAGCGTCTTAGCCACTGAGCCACAGCGTCCCTGATCTTCCAATATACCAGCGATGGTGAACCTTTTTTGGCTGGCGTGCCATAAATGGGGGGAGAGCAGGGGGGTCGTGTGCAGGTGTGCCACACCCATAATGCAATGTGCCACCCCCCCAGTGTGCATGCGCGCACTACAGGCACGAATGCCCCCCCATTTTTTATGCTTTTTTCGCCCTCCCCAGGCTCCAGAGGCTTTATAGGAGCATGGGGAGAGCGAAAACAGCCTCCCCCGCCCCCCCCGCGGAGGCTTCAGGGACCTTCAGGAGGCTTCCCTGAAGCCTCCAAAGCAGTCAAAACAATGTCGGCGATGGACGACATTGGTGGTGGCATGTAGATCAGCTGCGGCAGCGCAACAACGAGGGTCCTCCGGACAGTCCACACGTTCCGAGTAAACCGGGCCCTATCCACGCCGCCTGCCGGCCCGACCATTCTCAAACAGCTAGCTCCGAAGCCTCGCCGACCACCACGTTCTCGCCGGGAAACTTACCTTCAAACATTGGCGGGACACTAGGGTTGAGGCCTGCTGAATCGCTCCTCCCTCGCGGCAGCCAGGACACTCCTTCTGCACCGACGGCCACTCCTACAATCAGGAGATCCCAGCGCGTGCGCAGATGTCCCATATATCTACGAGACTACGCCTGCGCAGACCAGGGGAAAGGGGTGTTATGTACCAAGAGCGTCCACCAGCAGGTGGCGCTGTCACGCTCCCCTCTGATTGGCACAGTTGGTCTAACTTCTTGGCGGGATAATCCCTGTTATTCTATTGGTTACCGGTCTGACAGCTGTCAGTATAAATAGCAGTCAGCTGGGTTGTTGCTGTTCTGTTCCTGTCAGGAGTTGTGTTAATAAATAGTGAATGGTTCAGCAGCCTCCTCGTCCTTATTACCTCAGAACATAAAACAAATACACTTTTATAATGCTGTGCATGGGCTCACAGTGTACATCAAGCATAGGTGCTGCACAACCACGACCCAAACAGTAGTAGCAGCTGCCAGAACCCACCCCTGAGTAGGTTGCACCATTCTCCCTCCCTCTATTTCCCCTCACGAGATACGAGGTCTTATTTTCGGGGAAACAGGGTAGGGCAGTGGCACCCAGCCTTTTGGGCAGCAACAACTGGTTCCATGGAGAGAGGCTTTTCCACGGATCTGAGGGGATATGGTTTTCCATGCTGCCTATATCCCGCAGATGGGGCTTCGCTTGTTTGCGGCCCCGTTTCTGGCATGCTGCAGACCGGTGCAGGTCCATGTACCAGGGATTGGGGACCCCTGTTTTAGGGTACAGAGTTATAGCTTTAGTTTGACAAGATTCTGTCTATTAGGTATAAGCCAAGGATGGTGAATCTTTTCAGCACCGAGTGCCCAAACAGGAGTTCTTGTGCGTCAGAGCACCAGAAAACCGAAGACCAGCCAGACAGCACATGCCTGCCAGTTTTTGGCCATTTGGGGGGCATTTTCAGGCTGTTTTCCAGACCATTTTTGGCTCAAAAAACAGCCTAAAAATGCCCCCAAAATGGGCTGTTTTGGGGTGTTTTTTCAGGCTGTTTTCAGGCCATTTTGGGGCCGTTTTCTGACACTCTGGCACCCGAGAAGACCAGCTGGCAACGGCGCACATGCCCACAGAGAAGACTGTGTGCCACCTTTGGCACGCATACCATAGGTTCGCCGTCATGGGTATAAGCAAATAAAGGGTTAGATTTGATTGGATCTCATTGTGTTGGCTTTGGGCTTGAACCTCACAGGTGGATCTAAGCAGGCAGCCAGCAAGACATAACTTCTCATCCAAATGCATTCCACAATTGCAAAAACATAATGATTAATACTGCAGATATGACCCTCTTCCATTTGGCCATGTATTTGTTTATGGCATATGAGGTGGGGGTGGTGAAGCTGTTGCCGAGAAGCCTCTGCTAAAATTAGGTAGTGCAAAGCTAGCAGATCTGCCAGCAAAGTGCATCTGTTAAAAGCATTTTGAAAGGAATCTTGACACTGATCTGAATCATGAAAGGATCCGGATGCTAGGAGAGTAGCCAGAAACTCTTGAACACCAAAACTCAGAAAGGGGCTTTACAAAACAGGAATGGGGAGAAAAAATATATGGAAGATTGCTGCCTTGAGATCACGAAGATGTTCTAAAACATCTAAAGAAAATGTCCCACCTGATATTGTGTATCATATTCATTGTGATCATATCAATGTTGTCTCCTAATCACCAAACTTTCTCCTTATCCTTTGGGTATTCCCAATAGTGAAGCATTCAATCCCTACAGAACTGTTTAAGTAGTTATCTAGGAGCTCCATCGCGGTGCTTCAGGAGAAGGGAGAAAAAAAGAGGCTCCAGCTGCAACAATGACTCTGCCAGTGACTAAGAAAAGAAAGTCTAATGGTGATACCCACTTTATAACTTCCTCAAGGGCCAGGCCCTTGCTTGCTGAACAGCTTTCTACTGAGTTTCTTGCATTTATTCTCTACGTATGTTGAGGTTGGTCATGGACACAGAGCAGGACCCAACTGGGATGCGTAGTCTTGTGTAATCAACCACCAGAAGGAGCTCCAGGGCACTTCCTGGAGACTGAAAGCAACTTGTACCTCTCATATGTACCTCTCACATGGTGTTCCAAGGATAGTAGGTTTGATTCAAAAATACATTTGCTGTATCCAACCAAAATGTACTTTTACTGAGTTCTGAAAAACAATATGTTTTGTGGAGATGCTGTAAGTAGTAGCTAAACTGTGCAAGGCACTGAAAGACTGATCTGTATAATAGCAATAGCACTTAGATACCCCTTCACAGTGCTTTACAGCCTCTTTAAGTGGTTTACAGAGTCAGCGTATTGCCTCCAACAATACCACTAATAAAATATCCCTCAGTCCTTTGTGCAGTGCTTTGAATTGGTAATTCAACAAATGAACAGGTAAATACATATGAAGTGAATGATTACCAAGTACTCCTCAAGTTATGACTGTAATTGAGCCTGGCAATTATAGTTGCTCAGTTGTGACTATTGTAAAACATGTCACCATGTGACTGAATCTGATTTTACAACCTACGGTGGTCCTTAAGTGAATGTGGCTATCGTTAAGTGAACGTGCAAGTGGTTAAGCTAATGCTGCAGTTGTTAAGTGGTGTTTGCCAAAAATTGGAGGTGGAGGAAGGCTCCTCCCTCCCCAGATTAAAATATTATTTATTCTTAATATTAAAAAGGGGCAGGATAGAATATTTCCCCTAAAGGAGAAAAAAAACTTAACAAAAGCAGAAAGCAGCCCCAGTTTTCCTGCTATAGGAAAACAGCCTCAAGCAGAAGCTTGAAAAGGCTGGCCTTTAGGAATGCAAATTTTGTATCCATTCAGAAAGACTGACCAATCTATTAATAAGCAAAGAGACTCCAAATAAGCAGTACAATTAGGCAAGCCAGAGCTGACAAGATTAGCTCAGACAAACCAACACCTAGGATTTGCATTTCTCCTTTTGCCTGTAGAGCCAGCCATGACCCCTACATGACCCCATAGGAATCTAGCAACAGCCATAAAAATATTAAAGGACACATTCTTACATAGGAACAGGCACCCCAATCACAAAGCCCCAAAGAATGTATAAAAACCCACCTATTCTCAACCCCATTTTGTCAGCCACCCCAGAAACTTGCTGTTGTCACTGAAGTTTCTGGCTACCAAATAAACAGAGACCTTCTTTCTTGCAGCCAGCCTCCATTTTATTTCCAGCGTATTTCTCTCGGCTTGGAACTGAACCAGATTTTTCTTTTTTACTTCAACAGAAGTAAATGCAAGTTTCAAGCCAAATTGTAGTCACCTGATTGTGAGGTCCTGCAAATGGCTGTATATGCAGGCCAGTTGCTCAGTGCCCAAAATTCAGTCACATGACTGAAGGGGGAGCAACATTAGAACGTTGAAACAGGGTCATAAGTAGCTGGGGGGGAGCTGTTATAACTTTGAATGGTTGCTAGGTTACTGTCATAAGTCAAAGACTGCCTGTAATCTTTTTAAAACTGGCACTTTACTTGATTCTAGAGCAGTGATAGATAACCTTTTTTGGATCGCGTGCCAAAAGCGAGGGGAGTGCAGGGGGGTTGTGCACGGGCATGCCACACCCATAATGCTAATCATGCGACCCCCCCATTTGCATGTGCGCATGACCAGCGCCCTCCACCCCACTTTTGGTCCTTTTTTTCACCCTCCCCAGGGTCCAGAGGCTTTCTGGGAGCCTGGAGAGGGTGAAAGCAGTCTCCCCTGCCCCTCGGAGGTCCTCCGGAGGCTTCAGGAAGCTTCCCTGAAGCCTCCGGAGGGCGAAAAACGGCTGAAAAAGAAGGCCGAAGTCAGCTGGCCAGCACACGGACACATGCTGGAGCTGACAGGGCAATGCCTGCCGTGCCCTAACAAATGGCTTTGAGTGCCACCTGTGGCATGTGTGCCATAGGTTGGCCATCACGGTTTTAGAGGATGAAACAAAATAAGTGCCAGCCCCATTCAATTCATTGGTTCCATGTCTGCCCAGGTGACTTGAAGTAAAATATTGGAAGGAACATTTTTGAGGATACTCTAATTATTTGCTATACATTAATACAGAGGTGTCCAAGTTTGGACACCCCTGCATTAATACATCTTTTTCGTAATTCAATTCAATTCAATTGCTAGTTTACAGAATCCGTAACTATTTTACATTTTATTTCTTTCAACGTAATTTCTTTTCAAAGCAACTATAAAATAAAGCAAAATTAAAACATTTAACCTGTTAGATATTCACTCTAACTACCATGGTTTCCACCAAGGTCCTCTGTTCCGGTGGGAACAGAGGTTCAATCCTATTGGTTGAGAGGTCTGACAGCTCCCTATAAAAGGGCTACTGTCAGACCAAGCAGTTGCTGGATTGTACATACTGTTCTACTGTTAATAAAGAGCTGTTGTTGCTATAAGCCTGTGTCTGCCTTCTCAATGCCCAATCCAACACTGGCGACAAAGGTGGGATTGGAAGGCAAATAGGCGAAAAAGAAGAACAATGAATCCAGCAAGTAGATCCAGCCCGGAGCTATCGGCGCGGCATTGAGCAACCATTTTGAGCAGCAACCATTTTGAGCAGCAAACTGTACGAAAATGGCCATGTACACCCCGCCAACTCCTTATGACCCGGTGGCCGAACACTGGGAATCGGACATGTTACGATTCGAATGCTTCCTCAAGGTAGATGACCTTATGGGCGTCCCTGAAAGCCGAAAGAAGCACCTCTTTCTGGAGTACTGTGGTACCCCGAGAGGTTTTTGAAACAGCGAAGAACCTGTGGGAGCCAACCCCGCTCCAAGCGGTTCGCTGAGCGGCGTTACAACAGACTTTGAAAACTCACTATGCGCCCATAAAACATTTTATGATACTCAAATAATACTGTACATTGAGGTTAGTTAAACAATCAAAACATTTAAAAAGTCAGATGAGATATTTGAAACTTTTCTTAGTCAAAGCAACCTGAAATTGAAGGCTAAAAGGTTTGTCTTAATATAAAAAGGAAAAAAAAAGTGGTCTATCTTCAGTGGAGGGGAGGTCAGCAAATGAAGGCCTTGGTGGATGTCCCAAAGGATATCTGAAGAACTGAAGAAGCTTCTTGGATGAGAAGCAAAACGTCTTCAAGGAAAAACAAAGCTTCCTTTTGAAAAAGCACTTTGACCTGGATGATTAAGAATCTCTAGAGACCTTGGTGGAGGCTATTATTTTTATTTAACTTAAACCAGAGATATATTTCAAAAAGGGTATCTTTAGGTTGACAGATAGTTACTGAGCTTATGCAATTAATACCTAACATGCAGGTAGTCCTCAACTTACAGCCATTTGTCTAGTGACTGTTAAAGTTACAATGGCACTGAAAAAAAGTTTTCACACTTATGACTGTTCCCGCATCTCCATGCTCATGTGATCACAATGTGGGTGCTTGGCAAATACCGGTAGTGTGTATTTATGATGCTTGTAGTATCCCAGGATCATTTGATCTCCATGGAGGGCGGAATTAAACACACCGTCAGCTTAGAAGTGTTGCATTCCCACAAGGGGTCCAAATCCATCCCCTCTTGACCCTTATCTTGCGCCAATTTAGTGTTGAGCTTTAGTTGACCAGATTTTTTTTGTATAGGCTTGAATAAATCTTCTATGCTGGAATGTAACAAACGGTCCTGATTCTTTGCAGCTGACACGGTGGGGGACAAGGTTGATTCAGAAACTTCCTCTTCTAGCAGATTATTGCCATGTCCATCGTCCTGATCCACGTAGTCTTTGGACCGATCCTATGACTTGGTTTATATCTCATACAGAAAAACGATTGACTTAACTAAACTTAGTGAGTAAACAATACAGATAGTCCTTGACTTACAGCCATAACTGGGATCAGAATTTCTGTGACCAAGCAAGGTAGTTGTTAAGTGAGTTGTGCCATAGGTGTTAAGCAAATCATGTGGTCATATGGCTTCCCCAATAAACTTTGATTGTCTAAACTGGCTGGGAAGATCACAAAGAGCAATAGCACTTAGACTTATATACCGCTTTATAGTGCTTTACAGCCCTCTCTAAGCAGTTTACAGAATCATCATATTGCCCCCAACAATCTGGATCCTCATTTTACCCACTTCGGAAGGATGGAAGGCTCTCAACCTTCAGGTGGTCAGAATCGAACTCCTGGCAGTGAACAGTGAGTTACCATGCAATGCTGTATTCTAACTACTGCGCCACCCAGCTCCTAATGGCGATCAAGCGATCCTAGGATGTCACAAACAATGGAAATATATGCCAGTTGCCAAGTGCCTGAATTTAGATCACATGACCATGGGAATCCTGCAACAGTCTAAATGCAAGGATCCATTGTATGTCACTTTTTCCCACAGTGCCGTTATAACTTCAAAGAGTCGCTAAACAAGGGTTTGTAATTTAAGGACTTCACTAATAGGCTTGATTTGTACAACCCACAGAGCCAAAATTAAGGAGGCCTTACTAGGTCTAGCATGTTGGTTGAAGTCAAATATTGTATAAATATATAAGTTTGGGCACTCCAATTCCCTAAATGCTATATCAGAGGTGGGATTCCAAATCTTTTCCTACAGGTTCTATGAGGCAGCGCTTTGCATGCGCATGCAGCACTCAAAGACTTCCCTCGGTGTCAGCGCTGGTGAGCAGAGCTGTTTTTGTAGCTCAGCTGAGGCGCGGCAATCTGTTCTGCCACGCGAATCAGCGGAGCTAAAAAACAAGGGAATATAGGACAGAAAACGACGGGGATGGGAGGGCGGGGCCAACTAGAGGTGGTATTTGCCAGTTCTCCAAACTACTCAAAATGTCCGCTACCGGTTCACCCGAACCCCTCCAAACCAGCTGAATACCACCTCTGTGCTATATCTAAAATCAAAAAGCTTTATAATTCAGGAGAGAATCCCTTCAAGCAATCTCATTTTCTCAGCTTCCTGCAGCAAAAAAACCCTGTTATTTTTATGGCTTTCCTAAATAGCAACCTGTTTGCATATTTAATGAAAGACCAAATCGGTAACAATTCTTGGACATGCAGAAAAATGTAAGAAGCTATTTTGCTTTCATCAAGAGTACTGGAAATCTGGTGTTGTAATTACTCTTCAGTTGCCAGTATCATCCAGAGCACCAAATGTGGACCGAAACATCAACCTGTAAAGGGGCATCCATTTTACACAAAACAACCTACCGTATTTTTCAGAGTATAAGATGCACCTTTTTCCCCTCAAAAAAGAGGATGAAAATCTGGGTGCATTTTATACACTGAATACAGCATTTTTGGCCTCCCGAAACCCCGCCCCCTTTGCAAAAATGGCCATGCATAGCCTTTAGGAGGTTTCCAGAGTGCTCCTGGGGGCTGGGGAGGGCAAAAATGAGCAAACAATAGGGTGTTTTTTGCTCGTTTTTGCTCCCCCCAGCCCCAAGGAGCACTCTGTAAGCCTCCTAAAGGCTATGCACGGCCATTTTTGTTACAAAAACTGGGCCCATTTTTGTGAAAAACAGGCAATTTTTGATCATTTTTGTCCCACCCCCAGCCCCCAGGAGCACTCTACAAGCCTCCTAAAGGCTATACATGCCCTTTATTTTGGACAAAAGACAGACCTGTTTTCGTGAAAAACGGGCTGTTTTTGGGAGGCCTGCAGAGTGCAAAAACTTATTTTTTTAATTTGCCTCTTCAAAATCTTAGTGCGTCTTATACTCTGAAAAATACAGTACTTGGGTTTTCAGTGCCAGATAAGAACAAAGTAATGTTTTCTCTGATGACTTCATTTTATCTGCCAACCCATCTCTTCAGCCTTCCTTCCCCGAGAAAGTAGTTTGTATTGTATTGATTGCTTATTTATGAAGCTTCTGCCCCAGTACATGCAATTCAAAAGATTCTTGGCAGCTTACAGCTTGCAAGTTAAAACATCAACAGTCTGATTAAAACTCCAAACAGGGACCATCAAAAGCAATCTAAACAATATAATAAGGACAAAAAAATGGGGGGAAATAATTTAATTTTTTCACGTGAAGTATTAATACCACTTTATAATGTCTTGGTAAGGCCTTGGAATACTGCATTCAGTTTTGGTCGCCATGATGTAGAAAAGATGTGGAGACTCTAGAAAGAGTGCAGAGAAGAGCAACAAAGATGATTAGCGGACTGGAGACTAAAACATATGAAGAACGGTTGCAGGAACTGGGTATGTCTAGTTTAATGAAAAGAAGGACTAGGGGAGACATGATAGCAATGTTCCAATATCTCAGGGGCTGCCACAAAGAAGAAGGAGTCAAATTGTTCTCCAAGGCACCTGAGTGTAGAATAAGCAGCAATGGGTGGCAACTAATCAAGGAGAGAAGCAACTTAGAATTGAGAAGTTTCCTGACAGTTAGAACAATTAATCAGTGGAACAGCTTGCCTCCAGAAGTTTTGAATGCCCCAACACTGGAAGTCTTTAAGAAGATGTTGGATAGCCATTTGTCTGAAACGGTATAGGGTTTCCTGCCTAGGCAGGGGGTTGGACTAGAAGACCTCCAAGGTCCCTTCCAACTCTGCTATTGTATTGTGAATATGGTATCATACATGAGAGAATACTTTATACACACAGTAGTTTGGGTCTTCAACATTTTTCTAACAATTGGCAAAAAGGAAGTTAACCTGAGTTTTGTCAACAGGCTGTCCCAAAGCACCAGAATTGACAACAACAAAAAAAGCAGTACCTTACAGCTTTACTCCCTCCAACCTGGCAGAAATGTGGGGCTATGAGTAGCTTCTCCTTGGGTACAGGTAGTCCTTGACTTACAACACTTTGTTTAGTGATCATTCAGTTTCAACAGCATTGAAAAAAGGTGACTCATGGCCATTTTTCACATTTACAACCTTTGCAGTATTCCTATTGTTACATGACTTACATTCGGATGCTTGACAACTGACTCAGGGTCCCATGTTCCCCTTTTGCAATCTTCTGACAAGTAGAGTCAATGGGGAAACCAGAGTCACGTAACAACTGTGTTACTAATTTAACAATTGCAATGATTCACTTAACAGATGCGGCAAGAAAAGTCCTAAAAGGGGGCAAAACTCACGTAACAAATTTCTCACTTAATAACATAAATTTTGGACTCAATTGTTATCATAAGTTTAGGACTACCTGTATTTTAATAGATTGAGCTGGTTGGAATATGTGGCCCTGTAGGTACTGCCACATAACTCAAACATAAGTGAATTAAGACTCATCTTTGTAGAAAGTATGTTGATCAGTTTCAACCAAGACTTTGGTCTTCTGCATAATAATGTTACAGGTAATAATCAGTGGTGGGATTATTATTATTTTTACTACGTGGCGTGGCATGGTTTGGTGAGCGTGGCATGAGGGAAGGATACTGTAAAATCTCCATTCCTATCCTACTCCAGGGGAAGATTGCTACAAAATCCCCATTTCCTCCCAATCAGCTGGGAGTCGGGAGGCAAAGAATAAATGGTTTGGGGCCAGTCAGAGGTGGCATTTACTGGTTCTACGAACTACTCAAATTTCTGCTATCAGTTCTCTAGAACTGGTCAGAACCTGCTGAATACCACCTCTGGTAATAATCAATTTCTACATAAACTGATAGACTTATGAGTTCCTGATTTCCATTTTAAAATTTAGCAGTACACTTATTCTTTTCCAATAAAAGATTGATGCTACAGTACATTATATATTTCTGGTACAAAATTGAGGTCTCATCCAACAACGCTAGAATGGATCTCATCCTTGCTTAGGTAGGATAAATGTATACATATGAGCCAGTAGGACTTTCAAATGTCAGCGTCCTTTCACCAGCTGGCAACTCTAACAGTAAGAAATCCTCCAGGTAGGAAAAATACTAGACAGGAAACCCAGGAGATCCAGATTTATTTCCAAGATCTCCACTTGCCTATTTTTATCCTCAAACAAAGGCAAGAATTTTTTAAAAAGCAGCTAGTTGGCTTCAACCCATAGCGCATAACTCATTTAATGTAACACTGCCACGAGATTCAGTGATAGCAAGAGATTTATATTGCAGTTGACCTTGGGAGATCTCAGAAAGCTAAGAAGGTTTGGAGCTGTCTGGTGCTTGATTGAGAAACCACAAGGAAATAAGCAAGAATGGAATATAGGGGAAGCAATCCAGGAAGAAGGCAATGGTAGCCATTTTGGTGTTATTGTCAAGAAATCTACATGAATGGATCTAGGAAGATGAGCATGACTCCAAAGGATCTTCCTTTTTCAAAGGAAGATGAGTAAATCTGTGTTAGAAGTAGCTACTAGATATGAAAACTTAATGGCATTTTCATGTTTTTAAAAGAATCAATATGCTGTTGAATGCCAGGCAAAGAACAAGAGAACTGCCATTTCATTCTCAGTCAATGGATTTGCCAGAGTATTTGCTTGGTCATTACGAAAACAGACTATAGATTCATATAGATCAGGGTTGTCAAACACAAGGCCCATAGGCCACATCTAACCGATGAGGTGCTTAGATCTGACATGTAGAGCTGCGCTGGAAACAGTAAAGGACCAGCCCGCGATGCCTCTGCCAACAAAAACGGAGCTTGAGAGGGCCGCGGGTGGCCCTACCAAGCTCCGTTTTCACTGGTAGAGGGTTGCAGGAGGCCATTGCAGGTGAAAACGGAGCTCAGGAGCCCATTTTCACTGTCAAAGCACTTGGGCCACCACTGGCGCCCCCAACATTAGTGACATCATGTTAGCCATGCCCCCTGGCCATACCCCCCCAGACCTCCCAAAGTCAAACACAACCCTGATGTGGCCCTCAATGAAATCGAGTTTGACACCCCTGATATAAATGGATCTTTGGTCAGTAAAACTGTTGGTGCTTCTATATAATATATATTATCATCAAAAATGGTAATATATATTTTAAAAGATGAGACTAAAGAATGGAGTATAGCTAAGGAGATGAAGGCTCAGTGTTTCCCACATGCAGGGAACATTTGATCAGCTTTGCTCAATATAATCCTCTCCAGATGCAAACCAGTCAGCTGCAGACCATGGGGAACTATTGAAAAAAGGAGTGCTGCAAAATTTGCATGATTCCTTACAATTTTAGCACTGAGTGGGAAGGGACTCCAAGTTGGCCCTCTGCCTGAAGTGCTAAATCAGCGGGAGGAAAAATACAACAGTGCTTAGCAAAATTGCCAGAGCATTGTAGAATGAGAAGGCAGTGCCATCGACCCTGTGGCTTTATTTGGTTATTCAGCTCCCTCATCTTCTGCATCCCACCTGCAATGTTTTCTGGCCGGTCTTTTGATTTTGCTTAGGTTTATTATTCTTGGTTGCTTGTAAAGGTCAACCTGCTTCTGGATAGTGGCTGGATCAGCAATCATTAATAATGCATTGTAAGTTGGGCAGAGCAGGTAATTCAGTTTGCAAAATGGAACGGAAGCTGCAAAGAAGTTAGATATTTGTGCAAAACTGCTACAGTACAGAGAGTGCTCGACTTACAACCATTTATTTAGTGACCAGTACAACAGCACTGGAAAAAATCACTTCCAACTGGTTTTCATATTATGACTGTTGCCGCATTCCTATGGTCACATGGTCATTATTCCGGCACTTGGCAACTGGTATGTATTTACGATAGTTGCACTGTCCTGGGGTCATTTGATCTTACCACTTGTAACCTGGCTTCCGACAAGCAGTAAGTGAAGCTAAATTTAATAATAATAATAATAATAAATTTGAATTTATTAGCCGCTCCCTCTCCACACAGGACTCGGGGCGGCGTACAATAAAACATATAAAAACATAAAGACATATGTGCAAACACATAAACATCCAAATACACACATATACAAAGACATACATGCACGGAGGAGGTAACAAATTACATCACATTAAGAATGTTAAAAATCAGCCATTAAAATATCCCATTAATAAAAACACAATTTAAAATTCAAAAGGACTGTCAGGAGGAATAAGAAAAAATTACGGTTGAGCCAGGCCAGATAATTGAAAGAGGTGGGTCTTCAGCTGTACACGGAAGGAGCGGAGATCGGAAGTAATTCTGATGTCACGGGGGAGGTCATTCCACAGGGCTGGGCCCATCACAGAGAAGGCTCTGCTCCTGGGTGTCGCCCCCCGACACTGTTTAGTGGACGGCACCCGAAGAAGTCCCTCTCTGTGTGAGCGGATTGGTCGTAGGGATGTATGGGGCAGGATGCGATCCCGCATGTAACTAGGTCCTGTGCCATGAAGCGCTTTAAAGATCATAATCAAAACCTTGAAACGCACTCGATAGACCACAGGAAGCCAGTGCAGCTCGCGCAGGAGAGGTGTTACAGGGGAGTATCTAGTCCTCCCCATAATCACCCGCGCGGCCGCATTCTGGACCAACTGCAGTCTCCGAGTGCATCTCAAGGGAAGCCCCATGTAGAGAGCATTGCAGTAGTCCAGGCGAGACGTCACCAGCGCATGGGTGACTGTGCGTAGGGCATCCCGGTCCAATAAGGGGCGCAATTGGCGCATCAGGCGAACCTGATGGAACGCCCCCCTTGCCACGGCTGTTACATGGTCATCCATGGACAGCCGGGCATCCAGGAGGACGCCTAAATTGCGCACCCGTTCCACGGGGGCCAGTTGCTCGCCCCCAATGGCCAGAGATGGAAGTAACTGGTTGAACCGGGGGGCCGGAAGCCACAGCCACTCCGTCTTGGAGGGGTTGAGTTTTAGTCGGTTGCCATCCATCCATTTGCTTAATGACTGCAAGAATCACTTAACAATTGCAGTGATTTGCTTAACAACTGGGGCAAAAAGGTCATAAGATGGAGCAAAACTCATTTAACCACTGCCTTGCTTAGCAACAAAAATGTTGAGCTCAATTGTGATCGTAAGTCAAGGACTACTGTATGTGTGTTTGAGACAAATTTCCAAACTAACCACGAAATGGCTATAGGGCAGATCAATGTTTTAGAACAGCTTCACAGTCAGAAGGATTGAATATGATTCAGGATCTGGGGAGATCTCAAAATGTAGTCCATGTAAGGAGCTCAGGGGGTTGTTCTTAAGCTAGATAGGTTCTGCAAAGAAGAATGGGGGAAATATCAAAATATCAAACTCAAGACTAAAAACACATTCTGTAAAATACAGAAAGTTCATTATTCCTTTCTGCCAAAGGAAGTGATACAATGTAGTGTCTGAAAGGCTGCCTAAGCTTTTTGCATCTACCATTTTCACCATTTTCTTATTTTGAATCTAATAATATATATGTATGCATGTGTGTATATACATATTGTAGAACTAATTTGTACAGTATTTAATTCTCTACTCTGTGGGAACTGTTCATTTAGAGGTTTGTGCAAACATACAATTTGCTCCCAAAATATATCTTTTATTCAGATTTCTCTGTTAAATGCTCTGTAAAAATGGGTACGTAGGTTAATTAAATTTGCAGGAATAAGAAAAAGAAGATTAAATAAAGCATCATTGAACAATTCCTAACTATATGGGCATGTCCATGCATTTTCTTGGAAGGAATACCAAAATAATTTGTTACCTTTTCCCTGCATGCTGGCTGGGGAATTCTGGGAATTCTTAAATAATGATTTAAATACTAGCAAAGCCTGATCCAGACTCAACCAGATACAGCCAGCTGCTGATATGGGAGGTGGAGATTTAGAAAAAAAAACAGCAAATTTCTGTGTATCATTAATATCTTGATGTTTCTATTATTACTTATAGTTTTAGAGCTGATCCAAGATATCTAGATGCCTCAAGTAGACAATCCCCAAAAAAGAGCCCAAAATGTAACTCTCCCAAGGTGTGCTAATTAATGCCCTAACGAAATGAAATGGAAATGAAAAAGGCGGTGTATTATTTTAGGAGACCCACTGCTGAATGACCACTAGATGACAGCAAATAACTTGTCTCTTTCCAGAGATTTTTTGCAGCCCAGATCTGGCGAGGAAGTGGGGCTAGAGAAGAGTTGTTTAGCAAAACTTGCTGGGTTGTGCCATCTGTGTGAGATCCGCCTTTCCTTCTGCTAGGCTGTTTCACATTCCAAATGGATTTTTTTCTTTTCTTTTCTAGACTCAAGAAAAAAGCTCTTTTCTACTCCTGCCTAATCTTGGATTTGCCCCAGTCACCACAACCACATGTAAAATGACTGTGAGACCTAACAGGAGCCTACTTTTTAAAGAAGCTATCAAGGAAGGTGATGCACATTCATTTTGATTAATCTGCTCAAATCAGCCACTCTTTACTACATTAAAACCCCATGATGCCCAGCAGTCTGGGAGATGTAGCAACCACTCAACTGGGAAAAATTTTTGTACACTGTGCTGGTCCCAAAAATTCAAATGTGCAGCCAATTCTGAGGATGACATATCATGGCCTTTCTCTTGATCCGGAGGCTCCCCGTTTTGCTCCGAATGGCCGAAACAATGGCCTGACTCTGTTGTTACATCCCCAAATCCCCATAATTTCAACCTAAGACTCTCTACTGTTGACCTCGCCCCATTCCTAAGAGGTCTGTAAGGGGCATGCATAAGCGCACCAGCGTGCCTACCGTCCAGGGGTGGGTTCCTGCCAGCTCTAACCTCTTCTATAGAAGAGGTTCCACAAATCTACAGTGCTGTTTAGAACTGGTCCCAGCTCCCTCCCCCCGCCCATCAGCACCACGCTTGCCCCACCCGCCGCTCACTGATTGGCTGGCTCACCAATCGCCCCGCCCACCTCTAAGAGTTCTATCTAAACCTTAAAGTCTTAAAGCTGTCAAGTTTGAACACCCCTGGGGGTTTTTTCCCTAAAGGGTTAGGGGTGCAAGGGTCTTGTAACTTGACAGCTTTAAGACTTGCGTGCTTCAAATGCCAGAGTTTCTGAGCCAACATTTTGGTTGCTAAGCAAGAGCGTTGTTAAGTGAGTTTCACCACATTTTACAAGTTGGCCATGCCCACCCAGTCACATGGCTGGCAAGCCACTCCCACCCAGTCACATGGCCAGCAAGCCACTGCCACAAAGCAGGCGGCACCTACAGAAGAGGTTGTAAAAAAAATTGAAACCCACCACTGCTACCGTCCCTGACCTACTGTCCCCATTTATTCGTACCCATTGCCTGTGTTCATATTTATGTTTATACTTATACCTATTAACTTTTACATGTCTGACAAACTAACTAAAGTAAATAAATAAACACGCCTGTCCCTTTAAGAAACAGCCCCCGCCCCCAACCTACCGCACCAGCCTACCTTGTACAAGTCAACCGGCTCAGAGTTGCATCCTTCTCCCCTTGTGGGTGAAGAAGACAACAAAGGCAGGACTACGTCCCCCAGGATGCTTTGCGAACAGTGGGCGGGGTAGCCGAGGAGCCGCCGGTGTTCCCCTTCTGGGGGTGGGCAGCATCTGAGGATGAGGAGACGCTTTCTGTTATCATCACCCAGCCCCCTTCCGCCCTCCCGCGTTTGCCTTTTCCGTTCCAGGGCAGCCACCAGCAAGCCAAGCGCCGGCAGCCCCCTCCCCTCCACCGGATCAGCGGCAGCGGCAGGAGCATCTCCCTGCGGGCGCTGCTTTCCCCCACCCTCCCCTCCCTCCCTTCTGTTTTCCTCCCTCGTTCTCTTTACGTGCGAGAGGGGCGGCAGCTGCCGCTGTTGCCGCTGCTGAGCTGCAATGAATGAGCATCCAGCACTGCGACTCGCGAGCCCTTCGGATCGCCTGGAGCTGCCGAGGAAGCCGCTGAGAAGCTGCTGAAGATTAGGAAGAAAGCGAGCCTAAGGCAGAGCGGGGGGCTCACGCCGTCCGCCGCCTGCGGGGAAGGCTGCAACCGCACCGTTCCCCCCCTTACCTCTCTTCTTCCTCCCCCCCACCCCCCACCCCCCATCCTTCATGGCGGGATGAGCCGGCATGGGTGGTCCGCGGTCCTAGGCGGGATGCTGTGAACGGAGCATGCCTTGACTCTACCTATTGTGCGAAGAGAAGACGGTGCCGATAACCGCAGCCGCGCCAGCCTGTCAAGTCCGCTGCCGCAGCGGAGCAGCCACCCAGCAGCAACCTCGGAGCGGAGAGGAGGACGAGGACCTCATGCCTAGGAACGGGGCGGTCGCTGCCCAGCCCTGACAGCCGAAGGGCAAGGAAAGCCCCCCCCCCCCACCGCCGGGAGTAAGGAACCCCGTCTCGGTTTCGCCATGGCTAATAGGCCGAGGGTCAGCGAGACTCTAAAAGTGGTAGTCCGCTGCCGCCCCATGAACAGGAAAGAGGAAGCCACGGGCTATGAGAGGATCCTGGACATGGATGTGAAGCTGGGCCAGGTGACCATCCGGAACCCCAAGGCCTCCCCAGGGGAACTGGCCAAAACGTTCACCTTTGACGCCGTGTATGATGCCACCTCCAGGCAGGCAGACCTGTACGATGAAACGGTCCGGCCCTTGATCGATTCCGTCCTGCAAGGGTTCAACGGCACCATCTTTGCCTATGGTCAGACAGGTACCGGGAAGACCTACACTATGCAAGGGATCTGGGCTGACCCTGAGAAGAGAGGGGTCATCCCCATCTCCTTTGAGCACATCTTCACCCACATCTCCCGTTCGCAGAACCAGCAATATTTGGTCAGGGCTTCCTACTTGGAGATCTATCAAGAAGAGATCCGAGATCTCCTGGCGAAAGACCAGAGTAAGAAAATGGAGCTGAAAGAGAACCCGGAAACGGGGGTTTACATCAAGGACCTTTCATCCTTTGTGACAAAAAACGTCAAAGAAATTGAACATGTCATGAATTTGGGGAACCAAACCCGATCGGTGGGCAGCACGAACATGAACGAGTACAGCTCCCGCTCACACGCCATCTTCGTCATCACGGTGGAGTGCAGTGAGACTGGCCCAGATGGAGAGGATCACATCCGGGTAGGGAAGCTCAACTTGGTGGACTTGGCTGGGAGTGAAAGGCAGAGCAAGATGGGTGCCCAGGGGGAACGGCCCAAAGAGGCCTCCAAGATCAACCTCTCCCTCTCTGCTCTGGGGAATGTGATTTCAGCCCTGGTGGATGGCAAAAGCACCCATATCCCCTATCGGGATTCCAAGCTCACCCGCCTTCTGCAGGACTCTTTGGGTGGCAATGCCAAGACCATCATGGTAGCCACGTTGGGCCCAGCTTCCCACAGTTACGATGAGAGCTTGTCAACCCTCCGATTTGCTAACAGGGCCAAAAATATCAAGAACAAGCCACGAATCAACGAGGATCCTAAAGATACACTATTACGGGAGTTCCAGGAGGAGATCATCCGCCTGAAGGCCCAGTTGGAGAAACGAGGGATGCTGAGCAAGAAAAGGCGGAGGAGTAGCCGGAGAAAGAAAACCATAGATGGGGAGGGAACCCCCGAAGGTGAAGAGCCAGAGGACAATGAGGATGGAGGGCTGGAAAAAAACATGAAAAATTACTTGAAGGAGCAAAAAGAAAAGTTGGAGGAGGAGAAAGCAGCCATCCAAGATGACCACAGCCTGGTGAATGAGGAGAAGCAAAAGCTACTGGAGGAGAAAGAAAAGATGATTGAGGAACTCAGGAGGGAGCAAGAGGCCACTGAACTTCTAGCAACCAAATACAAGGTAAGTCTCATTCATACCACCATTTCTGAAGTGTGGTTTGGATACACAGCACTTGTGCATTCGGAGGGGGGGGGGGAGAAGCAGTGAGGGAGGACATCATTTTCCAGGTGGAGCAGGAGGTCCCACATTGTCCTAAATATCATCTGATAGGTTTAACTATTAAGATTAACTCTCTCCCCCTTTTAATCACACTTCATTAATCAGATGGACTTCTTGAATTCTTAACTCAGCATGCAGTCATTCATTATTAGGCCTATTCCAGCAATACTGGTGGTAAATATGGGTTGATGCTTGGTGAAAAGAGGTGTGACTTCCTGGGGAGACAGAGGCCACATGCTAATATTTTGTCTGCCAGCGCACACTGGACCTTGTGGCAGTAATGGATTTCTGTTGGCTGCAGTATCTGCTGGGCCTCTTGCTTAGGTTTATGCGCTGTCATGTGTCGGATTCCTTTGCATAGGCTGTCAGACGCTCTCCATCTGGCCAGGAAGGAGGAGTGGCTGAACTGTGGAGCGATGAAGCCCAGTAGGGGGTCTTTGGTGTTTAGGGCTGGCAGCTTCAGCTAATAAGCGCTTCCGTTTTACAACAAAGCAGCACAGAAAAGGCCATTGCTATGACTGGGTGGAGGTGACCTCCTGCATATGCATTGGCTGGTACCTCTGGGAGATTGGCCAATTGTTCCTGCAGTTCTGATGGGGTTTCCTTTTGTCTCTGCAAATGGGTGTTAACAAGAGGGGATGCAACCTTCCCTGACTTCCAGGTCACACCGCCTGCAGCATCTTAGGGGTTTAAGTGAGGACTTTCCCCATCCTATTTCCGTCCCAATACTTTTACTGAAAAGTGTGCCTAACAGATGCTCAAAGGTCATTCCTCCCCCCCCCCCCAAAAAAAAACCCTGTATCTGCATCTTTTTGCTGACTCTTGTTTTGGCCAGATCTGCAAGTGTTGTCTGTGCCCTTGGTTGCCTTTTAGTGTGATCTGGGAAGTGCAGCAAGATAGGGCCCATCCTGTGGGCCAAGCATGAGGTTTTCAAACTTGCCTCCCGGTTTGAGTCTCATCTCTCTTAAAAAATAGGTGGGCGTGCCCCACGATTCAGGCTATGGAGCACATGGAACATCTGTGTTTATTGAAAATGCTTAAGTTGGTCACTCAAGTAATCAGTTTGAAGCTTTTGTGCAATATATTGAAGCATAAACCCAACGGTTGAGGTTCACACAGGATGCTAAGCTGCAAAAGAAAAAAATCCCTAGTCAAGGTTAATACAAAATCAAATACAGCACACTGGACAAATGTAGCTGCTTTGCTTTTAATTGACATGGTCGTATGAATACTTCTGAAATGTTTATAGTGATTCTATACTGTATTTCCAGGATGAAAACACAAGGTGCTACTGAAGCTCCCCAAAATAATGACCCTGCCCCAAATTATGGCTTTTAGAAAATCTTATGTCAAACTACCAGGCTTCCCTCCTCTCTTAGAACTAATTGGACATTCCAAGAACCAAACCTTGGAATTCTTCAACAACTACTTGGCATTTATCCATCCATCCTTCCATCCAGTGTATGTGTCTGCCTATCTACCCCATAAGATCCTAGAATGGTAAACCAAATTCAACTGAACAACCGATTAAAACCAAAAAGAAACTAAGGTCCCAATAAAATTTCAGTATTTTCATCATATACGCCCACAGCAGAACTCCAGTAATTAAGATCAACAGCAAACATTCTATGCCGTCTTCATTCCACCCTCTTTATTTCCAACATGCACATCTTCAAGAGTATGTTTAAATAAATAAATGTGGGAGAACATTTTAAAGGAGAGGTACTTTCCCACGTAGGTTCCTTTAAGCCATAATTTGCTGAATAAACCATGGTTGGTTCGACTTAAACAATATATAAAGGCATAACCCAGGGTTTTACAAATCTGAATAGTTGAGTTTATGTGACATGTTAAGCTAGAACCAAACCAGCCATATGCCATGTATGAATGCAATCGGATGACTGAAACTATTTTCTTTGTTGATATCACACAATAACTAATCTCAAGTGGTCAGGGTTTCCATACCATAAAGGTAAAGGTTCCCCCGCACTTGTGTGCTAGTCGTTTCTGACTCTAGGGGCGCTGCTCATCTCTGTTTCTAAGCTGAAGACCCAGCGCTGTCCGACGACGTCTCCATGGTTATGAGGCCGGCATAACTAAATGCTGAAGGTGCATGGAGCGCTGTTACCTTCCCACCAAAGGTGGTTCCTCTTTTTTTACTTGCATTTTTTATATGCTTTCGAACTGCTAGGTTGGCAGAAGCCAAGACAAGTAACTGGAGCTCACTCTGTTACTCGGGGCTAGAGATTCGAACCGCTAAACTGCCAAACCTTCTGATCGACAAGCTCAGCATCTTAGCCACTGAGCCACCGCATCCCTTTTTCCATACCATACCATGCTTAACCATAAAAAAAAATCTAACTAAAATTAACACTAAGTGTTAACTCAGTATGTTTTCACATTCAGACATTATGTCTTTAATTGACTAGGTTAATCATTTGTGGACCTAGCCTGTGAATCTCTGGGATAACTTCACACACACACACAACACACACACACACACCACACCAACTCTCCATATGAGAAATCCAGAATCGCACAGGTGACCTATTTCATTAAGCAGATTTTGCAAGTGTCAGTTGTCCAAATGCTGCTGTTGCTACTTCAATCTGGTTCAGCCTGCTTCTGCGATCACCACCAAGGGGTGGGCTCAGTCCCATGAAGCTTTTTCAGAGTATTGTCAGTCCTGGTATGAATATGCCTCTGAACATGCACAGAGCACCATGCTCTCATATTTCCAGGATTATGACTGGTGTTTGCAGAATTCAGGTGGCTCAGTGGCTAAGACACTGAGTTTGTCAATCAGAAAGGTCGGCAGTTCGGTGGTTTGAGTCCCTAGCGCCATGTAACAGAGTGAGCTCCTGTTACTTGCTTTTGCCTGGGAACGACTAGCACATATGCGCAAGGGGAATCTTTACCTTTACTTTACCTCCTACCGGCAGAAACCACTGGACTCTATGAAGGGGATTGACACCCCACAAAATACACCTGTTTGCATATTATTCTTGGTACTTGGTACAATGCAAAGAGGCAAAGAAAGAAGCCAAAGTCCAAAAAGGACCAAATCATATTTGAGCATACCCCCAAAATGGGCAAGGGGCTGATGAGTTTCAAACTTGGGGTGTGTGTGTGTTTGTAAGCCCATTATTTACTGTGATTGCTTGGGCTGAAGCAGGGAATATAGCTGTGCATGGCTAGAAATATTGTATTCTCCCCAGGTGAAACTTATCACTTTGGAACTGCCCTACAAATGATGTGGCCTCATTGCAAATGCAGACAGTATTGCCAGCTAGATGAATAGCTAAGGCTGAATGTGCATTGCTCATGAGAGCTACAGTGAAGAACTCCATGCTGTCTGGGCTTTGCACATGGCTTATAATGAGAAGAAATGTATTGGGCGCAGGGTTGTCAGGACTAGGAGGTTGTTTTGCAGCCAAAACTATGTTGGGTTTTTAAAAATATATTATTTTTGGTCCACTAAAGACCACAGAGATCATTGTAGTGATAATACTAAAGTTACTGGAAAGGGTGGGGGCAGAATGTCAGGCCCATTCTTCTTTTTTTAAAGTTTTATCGTTTCTTTCTTTTTTAGTATGATAAATATGTACACCAACTCTATCAGGGACTGAATATACCGTATTTTTCAGAGTACCTTTTTCCCTCAAAAAAGACGGTGAAAATCTGGGTGCGTCTTCTACACTGAATACAGCATTTTTGGCCTCCCGTTACCCCGGCCCCTTTCAAAAAATGGCTGTGCATAGCCTTTAGGAGGCTTCCAGAGTGCTTCTGGGGGCTGGGGGGGGGCAAAAATGAGTGAAAAATGGGCTGTTGTTTGCTCGTTTTTGCCCCCTCAGCCCCCAGGAGCGCTCTACTAGCTTCCTAAAGGCTATGTATGCCCTTTTTTGACAAAAAATGGGCCCGTTTTCGCAAAAAAACAAGCCGTTTTGGGGAGGTCTGCAGAGTGCAAAACTTTTTTTAAAAATTTGCGTCTTCAAAATCTTGGTGCGTCTTATATTCTGGTGCATCTTATGCTCCAAAAAATATGGTACCTTCCCCTCCCCTTTCTTTTTTCTTTTGGAAGAAAATTACACTTCCGCATTTTGATACTTTGCTGCTGAATTTCATTGACAAAATCTTGGTGGTTGAGGAAAGTTTTTTAAAGGCTTGCCATCTCATGCAATTTATAAGCTAAGGGTCACTCCTAGGAGTATCCTTCAGTGTGCAGATGAGGGACACATGATGCTTTCTCAGAATCAGGCTTCTTCTTTTCTCTGCTACAGTAGGAATCAAGGCTTCAGTGAGATGAAAGAGGCCGTGTTTTCCTCCTTCCTCTTTAGTCCCTGAAATCACATGTCCTTTTCTAGGAGGGGAAAACCTTGGATCCCATTTTTTCTAATCCTAGATCAGTAGTGAGGAAATAGCATGTCCATGATACTCTCTTGTTTGATATTCCTGGTTTTCCAGAATTGGATGGGCACAGAGGATGCCCTGGTGGGATTCAATTTTTTTACTACCGGTTCTGTGGGCGTGGCTTGATGGGCATGGTATAGCATGGTTTGGTGGGCGTGGCAGGGGAAGGATACTGTAGAATCTCCATTCCCTCTCCGCTCCAGGGGAAGGTTACTGCAAAATCTCCATTTCCTCCCAATCAGCTGGGACTCGGGAGGCAGAGAATAGATGTGGGTGGAGCCAGTCAGAGGTGGTATTTACCAGTTCTCTGAACTACTCAAAATTTCCACTACCAGTTCTCCAGAACTGGTCAGAACCTGCTGAATACCACCTCTGCTAAAGATCCCCAACAAAGCTCTCCAAGATATGGACCTCTCAGCTTCCAAGAAGATAGCAGAGGCATCTGACTGACCTCTTGTCATTAAAGGGAGGGAAAAAGATGTGGGGTAATGGCATCTGCATGAATGTTTCCTTCTGTTGGTTGGAGTTACCCTCTCAATGAACAAGCACAATGCCTATAACAAGTCCCCCCAGCCCATACAGCCTTGGGTCAGTGGTGGCCTAGAAAAGAAGGAGACCATTGTGTTCCGGAGAGAGGCAGCTTTGTGAACGGATGGATGGAAAACAGAGGGAAGCCCTCCTTTTCTTTAGCACACAATCCAGCCTTATGGAATATTGTGTTTACAAAAAATCAGATCAAAGACTGACCAGCTTAGCAGCCCAGAAAAGGACATGATCTCATTTCCAATAGGTGGGCCAAGGGATAATAAATATTATGAACGATCTGATCTGGGGAAATACATTAGCTGAGCTGAGCCATTGTGGGTTTGTATATCATGACTTGTGATTAAGCATGTTATATAGGTACCTGGCCAGTGGTAATTTTATAACCAGTGTTTAAAGTATCTTCAGCTTCAAGCATTGCCTGAACTTAGTCAATGGTGTAATGCCTGCTTCCTTAGTTTAATGCGACTGCTTCAGCCATCTTGGAAGAAGAGCCCAGGAACCTTGCTAGGCATACAAAGGCAACAAAGATAATGGGAGTGATATAAATAGCAGGAAAAGTGGTCATGCTCAGATCTTTGATATTGTGCTGCTTTCAAAACAGCTCTTGCGTTTGGCTCCCTGGGAGTGGTCAGTAATCACAAGGATGTGTTGGATAAAATGATCACTGAACCACATTTTGCTGCCTAGGGCTTGATTTGGCACATCAAGAAGAGCCAAAGAAAAGAGCAGTGGTTGTGCATGGCTACCACCCTAATATGACAAAGACCCCAGAAACTAGCTGGTTAGATTTTGCTGTATAATTGCCGTGTTTCCCCAAAGCCCTTGGCCTTATTTTCTGGGAGGTCTTATTATTTTTGAGGTGCAGGAGGAAGTGAGCATGGTCACCTCATCGCTGCTGCTGTGTTGCAATATTTTCGGGGGGGGGACAGCTTATTTTTGGGGGAGGGCTGATTTTGGCGCATGTGCGCAAAAGCCCGATTGGGCTTATTATCCGAGGAGGTCTTATTTTCGTGGAAACAATGTGGTTGGGAAGTGACAGTAATGAGTCTCTCCTAAATCAGGTCAATAGTCCAATTAGCTCAGGAGAGTCCACTGTCCACTTTGAAGGCACTGCCATTGGTTCCTCAAGACCCCTGGCCAAATATCTAGCTTTTTGAATTTGATATCCTTGGCTATCAGTATAACCACCGAACCTGCCTTGGTGCCCAAGATGTTTTAAGCCCCATTACCAAAAATTAAAGAGCTTTTTTTTTTTGAGAATGTATCCTCTTGCCCAGAAAAAGAAGGCAGAGGTGAGCTGAGATTGAAAGAACATCTCAGTTTGGGCTGTGAATATTTTATGACTGCCACACCTGCCATTTTGCAAGTTTCCTGTACCATGCTCAGAATTCCAGCTATTCTCACCAGCTCAACAAGAAAAAGAGGAAATTGTCAGTGAGGAAAAGCAGCAGATCTTTCCTCAGCTCCAGAGAAAGATTCACCGAGTTACCATCTGTGGGCTTGAGCTCTAAGCCATAATGTTTGCGTGGTTCAGCTGTATATATTCTATACATCCAGCCTTCCAGCAAGCCATGTTTAAGCAAACCATGACTAAGTATGTTGTGTGAATCTGATCAGAAAGTAATTTATGTTAGAGCTCTGCTTTGCCCTTGTGTTTCCTGTGGTGGAATACCATTGCATTCTATTTTAATTTGCAAGATTTTAGTAAAGGAAACTTAAATAGAAAACAAAGAGAGATCGTGTGAGGGTTTTTTATGCTATCTTACTATCATGCTTGATGGAATTGTTTTTGATCAGCAGCTGCCTTTAGCAACATAATTGCAACGGAAGGCTGACCTAATTTTGACAAGCACTGGGAATGTAGGCTGTAGGGCTAGGCAGAGTAACTAGCGCTCTAGATTGGGCTCCCTTTGGGAGCATGTGTGCACACAATGCAGTTTCAGAGATGTGATTCTTACTGGCAGAACGGATGGAAGTGAAAGCAACAGCATTGCATTAGTAATGCTAAAAGATGAAATGGGGGCACAGTGACAGTATTAAGACTACAAAACTCATCCTTCATCTATTTCTAAATGGGAGACTATTGTTGGATAGCGATCAAATGAACAATAGTCTTTTTTTCCCCACTTCAGCAAGGCTGCGTGCACATTGTAATTCTACAGCAGCAAGAAACATACACACACACTAACAATAATTGTATTTCCACACGATGACAGTCAATTTAAAAAAAAACCAACACATTTCTAGCCTTTTTGGTACTCAAAATGGGCTTGAAAATGTATCAGGGACATCTGGTGAAATGCCTGAAACCAACAGGGAAGGGCTAAAAACTGAAAACACAATTTGTAATATGACTTTATGTGTTTAGGATGCTAAATTAAATTGTTCTCGGGAAAAATGTTATCTTGTAAGGGATACTCTAAGCTGTAAACCAGGGATATGTAACTTCGGATTTGATTAGTATTTTTATAGCTTGTTGAAGTCATTACTCCAAAATTGGTGGTCTCTCCCCGTCCATTTTAGAAGGTGTTCTTCAAGCATAGCAAACAGCCCAGAAGATAAGCTCAGGATCCCAAAAGATCTTGACAGGCTCCATTTTTTCTTGTCTTTGTCTTCTGTGTCTTTGGAAAATAAGTTGACCCCCTCTTCTTTGAGATCGCTCCTCAAATACTGGAATACTGCTATAATGTCATTCCTAGTCCTTTTTTTCTCTAGACTAGCCATATCCAAATCCTGCAACCGTTCTTCATATGTTTTTTCTCCAGCCTTTAATCATCTTAGTTGCTCTTCTTTGCACTTTTCCCAAAGTCTCAACTTCTTGTTTTGTAATGTGGTGACCAAAACTGGATGCGGTATTGCAAGTGTGGTCCAGAGGTGGGTTTTTTGGCGGTTCACCCCAGATCGGGTGAACCAGTAGTGGTGGCGGCGGGAGGCTCTGCCCACCCGCCCAGACGGTTCTGTACATGCGCAGAAGTGTCGTACGAGCGTGCAAGTGCACGTGCATGAGCGAACCGGTAGTAAAATAAATTGAAACCTACCAGTGGTGTGGTCTTACTAAAGATGTATAAAGTGGTACTAATTCTTCATGATTTTGATTCTATGCCTCTGTTTATACAACCCAGGATTGTATTACCTTTTTTGGTGGCTGCCGCACAGTGCTCATGTTTAAGTGACCTTCAAGGTCCCTCTCACAGTTACTGTTTTTGAGCAAGGTTTCATCGGATCTATACTTGTATCTTTGGCTTTTCCTGCATAGGTATAAAACCTTGCTTTTCTCCACAATAAATTTCATGTTGTTGGACAATTGACTGTGAATCTTAGACAGTGGCCCAGTGGTGGGTTACAGGCGGTATGCCCCAATACGGGCGTACCGGAGCCTGACCGGAGCACCGGGTACCGTTCCGGTACGGTGCTCCGGAGGGCCCACCGGCCTGCCTGAGCTCCTTACCTGTCCTTTAAGCCTATCCATGTGGGCAACAAGGGTCCGTTCCAACTGTACCAGTTGGAAAGGGATCCGGAAGCCACCACTGCAGTGGCCCCTAACTTTTGGGGCACTAGGAACTAGTTCGATGGAGAAAGGTTTTTCCGTGAACCGGAAGGGTGTGGCTTTGTGTGCTGCTTGCATCCTGTGGATGGGGCTTCACTTGTTTGCGTGGCCCGGTTTCTGACTTGCTGCGGCATAGTAGCAGTCCAAGGACTGGGAGTTGAGACAGTGTGACCACATCCCCACTCATATCCAAGATTGAGCTTCATCTGCTTTTCCCTATCCAGACCCCTATAGCCTCTAGACACTGAGATAGAAGATTAGTGACCAAGAGTTATGTAAATAGGTATCATTAGCATATTGTTGATATCCAATCCCATGACAACAGATAACATCACCCAGGAGATTCATGTAGATGCTAGATAAGAATGGCGGGGGTGGGTGGTGGGAAACTGAACCCTGAGCAAGAGCTGAGGACTTCCCCACGTCAATAGGAAGGGGGACTGTTTGTGGAAGAAGGAGGAGAGTTAACACAACACTGTGTGTCTCACTCCCAACCACCTGAGTTGATCCAGAAGGATAAAGTGATCAATGGCATTGAAAGCCAAGAGATTTAGAAGGACCAGGATGAATGTGTTATTCCCATCATAGGTCAAAGGGCTGTCTCAGTAATGTGTCCAGATCTGGTAGGGAGCCAATCTGTTTTTCCCAGCAATGCTCTAATGTCTTTTGCCATTTTATTTCCCAGTTCCTTTGAGAACCAGGAGACCTCCGAGATCCATATGTAGAAAAGGCCATGAAAGTAGAATCTGAATCAAGGCTGTCACCACATTATCATCCCAAGAGACGACTAAGGCCTAAGTTGAATTGAGGTCTAACCAGTATCTGGGCAGACAAATTGATAGGCATGAAGAACTCCAGAACGATGATCTGTATTTCAAGGGCAAGAAGAGCAACATTCCCAGTTCCAGATCACATTGTCACTGCCCCTAGAGAAAGAACAGATCCCACAAGTGACCCTATGCATCTAACTCTTGATGACTTGGGTCAGGTCAATGGTTGCCATGGTGGCAGCTGTGAACTCCCAAGCCACTTCAGACTCCACACCTGGGGAAGGCAAGTTGACATCTCCCAGTGCCATAGGCTGGAAAACTCAGGCACAATGTCGAGCAGTTCAGGTAAGGAAGCCATTATAGACCAACTTACAACCAATTTGTTTAGCGATCTTTCATGGTTACAACCACACTGAAAATGCGACTTAAAGCTGGTCCTGGCACTTGTGACCATTGCAGCATCGCCATGGTCACGTGATCAAAGGTTGGGCAATTTGGCAACCAGCATGCATTTATGACAGTTGTAGCATCTCAGGGTCATCTACGATCTTCTCAGCTGGCTTCCGACAAGCAAAGTCAATAGGAGAAATCAGATTGGCTTAATGATGGCATGGTTCACATAACTGCAGTGATTTGCTTAATAACCAGGGCAAAAAAAAGTGTCATCAAACCAGGAGTGGCTCACTTAACAACTGCCTTGCTTAGCAACATAAATTATGGCCCTATTTGCACTCGTAAGTTGAGAACAATCTGTATGCAGCAAGGAGGCCTATACAGTAGCAGCAGTCCTATCTGTTCCCTACAGCTTGTTTCTGCAAATAGGATCTCACCTCTGGATATCTGTGGGGCAGGAACTCCAAAAGCCACAATAGCCACTGCCCCACCATTGGCCTGGGTTCGCAATTGCCACATTGGAAACCAAGATGGCACTGGATCAGTAATGCTATCCTATTATCTTCACTACCGGTTTGGTAGCGGGAGCGCACGTCTGGGCATGCGCAGAATCTTGATGACGTGATGACATCTGGGTGGGTGGGAGGAGCCTCGCGCTGCCACCACTATTGGTTCACCTGAACTAATGCAAAACGGCAGCATACCACCTCTGCCCTGGATTCTGTCAATATGCTAAAACAGAACTAAACAAGCAGTCTTATAGCTTAACACTTTTGCCTGAACCCAATCTATGACTGCAAATATTACCATCGAAGAAGGAAAATCTGGAGGCTGAGTAGCAACGCGCATCTACTAATAGGGCTAGATTGGAGAGTACAAGAGTCTCCTAAGGGAAATAATGGGAGGAGCTGTTGCTAAGCAACTATTTGCCAGGCATTGCAGGGAATTCTTGTGATAGAGTAAGCAGAGATCCATAGCCACCATTTGTGTCATTTTTGTCAGATTCTATCACCGTATTTTCCCTCTTCTTTTTGCCCTTTGAAAATGGCTTTTTTCATTCTCCAGGTGTTACTCAATAATACACGGATGGCTTCCCTTTGATGAAGTTTTTATATCTCCCTTTAACATTGTTTTCATGCAGGGTGTGGTTTTATTGGCAGTTGGTGATATTTTCTGGGAAATAACCACTTCATTTTTGTTTGGTACTATTAAAATTTAGCACTGTCTATATATTTTCCACAACATTCTGTCAGAGCGATAGAGACAAAAAATAGAAGGTGGGGGTGATGCGCCCTGCTAAATGGAAAAGAGAATTCCAGGGTTTTCTGATCAGCAGTAAATATTTCAATCTCTGAGCAAAGATAGGGCTAGCCACTGCCACATCTGGAGGATTTTGTAAAAGATATATGAATTGTAGCCAAGGTGCAGAGCTGCCTAATAAAGCATTGCTGCATTCAGGAGCATCCATAGAGGAGGCCAAGGAAAGCTTAGACAATGCCTGTGACTGTGATTGAAGCTGTGCTCTTTTTAACACACATTACACATGCAACATATATGTGTGTGTGTGTGCGCGCGCGTGTGTGTGTTGTATTTGTACTGATAAATAAATAACACAAATACATATACATATACATATACATATATATATACACACACACACAAATACATACATACATACATACATACATACATACATACATACATACATACATACATACATACTCTCTGTTGGGTCTCACTTTATAGCTTCCTGTTCCTGTGTAAGAAATGTATCCCATTGGCTGTCAGACTCCCAGCGGGCGGTAGTCTTAGTTAACTTTGTAGGCTGCCTATGTCCCAGGCTTGGCTGAGCCTTGCTGGGTGATGTAATTTTCCCAGGTGCCCTGTGGTGAGATGGGTAGAGGGCTAATCCTATCATGTCCTGAGGGCCATGTCTTAATCCCATCACCTTGGATCTGAAATGGGGGTGGGGGGCAGGGAGCTGCCTTGTCTTTAAAACATGTTTCTCCTTTTCTCATCCAGGGAAATATAATATTCTGCCCTTTTAATATTTCCTAAAATATTTCATTCTTCTAGGAGAGAGGTGGGCACTCACTTTCTACAGGAATAACCAGATTTATTGCAATTTACATTTAATCAAATTTATTTTTTGTCATACTTGGCTTATTCTATGGTGTGTGGGTTTAATAAAATGGGATAGACACATAAGGAAAAAAACCACATACTATATAACTGACCACCTGCCCTTGTTTCCAACTAAGTGAAGATTGTCAGTTGCAATGCAATGTATACTTCACGGTGGAAGACAATGACTGGATTGTATTATAAATTATGGATCCAGAAATATCCTTTTCATAGGTGATAGGAGACTTTTCTCAACTTCTCACCATTGTCATGCTCGTTGCTCAGCATGGCATATGAATCCAGTTTTTGTGCTTTTTAAAATATAGCTTGTAGCATAACACAATATGTAAAGCCTACTAGCTGTGTCATAGTCAACAAACCATTTTTTCCCCAAAACAAATTGTGACGTACACTCGATTGTAGTGAATGTCACCCATTTGTGATTTTCTTGTAAGAAAAGTCCAGCCAGTGTTTGTGCTGAACTTAGAACTGGAACCAGGAAGAATTTCTTGTAATGTTGGTGTTAACATGGAGAAATACTAGCCTAATAGACTGAGACAAAGTCTAGGTGGCAAGCAATAGTGTCGATGTGAATTCTGAGCAGTCTTATGATCTGCAATGCGTGACAAATTAATTTTGTGCCTTCGGTTATAGGCTACATATTTTCAGAAGATGCTGGTTTATGAGCTTATCTGTAGATGTGCGTGCCTCTTTCTGTTTTATTTCACTTATTGTTTACCTCACTTGGATGGCCATCATCCCAAATTATGACAAGCTTATTTGATAAGCTTGTTTAATAATGTTCTTCAATGATGAGAAGGCTGAGAGTTTATGAAATCACCTGTCTGGGTCCAGGATGGTTCATCGCTTCCGTGCATTTTTATCATTCAGTCAGGAGCCGCAGGGACAGGCCACATTTCATCATACAAAATCAAGGGATGGTGCAAGTCATCCAAGGATTTGTGAAACCAACAAAGGGTGGGTGGGTCCCTTGTGTTTTGAGAGCTAGCTATGCCTCTGGAATGCCTGTGTATTTACAGAAAGCCCCTGAACATTCCTCCCAGGTGAGATATTCTCCAGAAGGAGATGAAAAGCATTATTAATCAAATGAAATGTAACTTAGATAAAGATTTAATAATTAAAATTCTAAACATTTCAGAATAAATCTTAAGATTCCACTTAGCCATCTTCTTAATTGTAGTTGCAACCATTCTTCATAAATACATCTTTTTTTTTTTACTTTAAAAACATTCAGGATTTAACCTGCACTATTTCTCCTATAAATGAACAAGAGAGAGTTTTTTTAATTGATTGACTAACCAATAACCCAGTGTTGCCCAGGTATTTATTTATAGGGGGAAAATGTCCGGACCAAATGTAATTTCTAATGTTGGATTTTCCCTCTTACCAGAGGGAGCCCCCTTGTGGAGTACTGTGAAGCCATTACCATAGCAACTCCACTGTGCTGTACAGTAGAAGCCACTATGGCAGTATGGCACAACAGGCTGTATCTTAACAGAATACACTGTTAGGGGTATCTTACCCCCACAGCAGTGACGTGCGGTGAGCTTTACGGCTGGTGAGGCTGGTGACGTCATCAGCGTGAGCCGCGGTCCCCTTCATGTTGACTCAGGAAGGAGGGGAATGGGACCAGGTCAGCCTCGCTCCTGCGCACGTCCCATTCCCCGCCTTCCTAAGTCAACATGAAGGGGATCGCGGAGCGCGCTCCGCGGGACAGCGGCTAACGCTCCACGATCCCCTTCATGTTAACTCAGGAGTCAGGAAGGAGGGGAATTCCCCTCCTTCCTGACTCCTGAGTCAACATGAAGGGGACCGCGGAGCGCGCTCCGCGGGACCGCGGCTCATGCTACGCGATCCCTCCTCCGCGATCCCTCCAGCCTCCCTCCTGCACACGTCCTATTCCCCGCCTTCCTAAGTCAACATGAAGGGGACCACGGAGCGTGCTCCACGGGACCGCGGCTCATGCTCCGCGGTCCCCTTCATGTTGACTTAGGAAGGCGGGGAATGGGACGTGCGCAGGAGGGAGGCTGAGGCTAGAGGAGCCTCCTGCACACGTGGTCCCATTCCCCTCCTTCCTGACTCCTGAGTCAACATGAAGGGGACCACGGAGCGCTCCCATTCCCGACCACGTGTACAGAAGGCTCCTGAGCGCCTTTTCCCTTTTCCCTTTTTTTTTTAAATTTTCATGATGAGAGCGGTGCGGCTCTGCCTCCCCTGCCTCCCCTGACCGCACGTCCCTGCACAGTATTTTTTTCCAGAGAATAAGTCATCTGTGTACCAAGTTTGGTTGATATTGCCCAAGAGTTATGCTGGAACACACACACACACACACACACACACACACAGAGTGATAGTTGATAGATAGATAGATAGATAGATAGATAGATAGATAGATAGATAGATAGATGATAGATAGATAGATAGATGATAGGTATGTATGTATGTATGTAGGTAGGTAGGTAGGTAGGTAGGTAGATAGATAGATGATAGATAGATAGATGATAGATAGATAGATGATAGATAGATAGATAGATAGATAGATAGATAGATAGATAGATAGATGATAGATAGATGAGCCATCAGATTAGTGTCAGCTCTTAGTGATGACATTCTCCAGCTCTGTCCCCACTCTAGTTCTTCAGGTCTTCCAAAGATACTCAGTTGCTCTCTCCCTCCCTCCCTCTCTCCCTCCCTCCCTCCCTCCCTCCCCCCTCTCTCTTTTTACCTTTCCCAACAAAAGAACCTTCTCAAGGGAGCTAAGTCTTCACAGAATGTGTCCAAAATATGATTTGAGCTTGGTTATTTGTGTGTCAAATAAGCACTCTGCATTGATTTTAGTTATGATCCTTTTTTTTTGTTTTCTTGGTATTTTCAGGTGTCTTCACAAACATCCAAGTTCAAAAGCATCAATATTCTTTTATCCTACTCCTTCAAAGTCTTTCATTTCCATGGAGTGTCACAGGAGAACTATTGCTGCACAATTCTGGTCTTCATAGATATAAATAAATCATGGCATCTCAATATCTTTTCCAAGGCTTTCACTGCTAACCCATGATGTCCTACATAGTTGAAGTGTATTGATTGATATATGTATACACACACACACACACACACACACACACACACACACCAGGGACGTGCGGTCAGGGGAGGCAGGGGAGGCAGGGCCTCACCTGTCTTCATGAAATAATAGTATATAATATTATATACTATATATATATATATATAATATTATATACATCCCTCCGGGCGAGCCCGGGAGCTGCGGAGGCAGAAATGTTGTCGGTGCTTCCGGATGACGAAGGCACGAAAGCGACTGGGTTCCCCAGTCGCTTTCATGCCTTCGTCATTGGGAGCGCCGACAACATTTCTGCCTCCGCCCTCCGCAGCTCCCGGGCGCGCCCGGACGGAGGTAGCCAGAATGGCGCCGAGGCAGTCCGGCGGGCGAGCGGGCGAGCGACCGAGGATCAGGCTGCCTCGCTCGCTCTTTTGTCCGGCCGGCCGACGCCGAGGCAGGACTGCCTCGGCACCATTCTGGTTACCTCCATCCGGGCGCACCCGGGAGCTGCGGAGGGCGGAGGCAGAAATGTCGGCGCTGCCGGAGGACAAAGGCACGAAAGCGCAGCCGCCTGAATGGGAAAGCAACGAAAGGGGCAGCGAGGGCGGGCGGGAAAGCAACAAAAGGGTCAGCGAGGGTGGGCGGTGGCTGCAGGCGGCAAGGCTTGAGCGTGGTGAAAGCGTAGCCCCTTTTGTTGCTTTCCCATTCACCCCGCTCAAGCCTTGCCCGAGGGAGCTGGGGATCGGGCTTTGGGTTGGTGGGAGACCGTGAAGGAGTGGGGGGGGGAAGGGACTGGCGCCGGTGGAGGAAGCAATGCTACGTGGATCAGTGCACACCGCGGTCCCCTTAATGTTCACTCAGGAAGGCGGAGAATGGGACCACGTGTGCTGGAGGCTGAGGCTGCCTCAGCCTCCTGCACACATGGTCCCATTCCCCGCCTTCCTGATGACATCACCAGCCTCCCCAGCCATAACCCTCACCGCACGTCACTGATACACACACACACACACACACACACACACGTGTGTGTGTGTTGTATTTGTGCTGATAAATAAATAATGTATTTATTTATCAGCACAAATACAACACAAATATAAAAAGGCAACATTAAAAATAAAAATATGGTTTTCTGCCTGGATGGTTTTCTGTAATGAGCCGAAGGACAGAAAGGGGGAGTAGTGAGCTCCCTCCCATATTTGGGCATACCAGGGGTTGTAAGGCACACACATACATACATACATACATACATACATACATACATACATACATACATACATCTTTTCATCATGGTTTGATTAGTGTGTGGCTTCCTGTCCTATGTATAAGTTTCCCATGAGGACAATGAGATCTTTTAGGACATGCATTTTCCTAAGGACTTTCTGCTGCTTGACATGATTGCAACAATCAAAGCCTTTCTATGATCAGTAAAACACACATTGTTTTCTTTTGGGTATTTGGCTTTCTCAATTATTCAGCATACATCTATAATAATTTCTCTTGTTCCTCAGCCTTTTCTAAAACTAACTTGAACATCTAGCATCTTCTCTTCTGTGTAGGGCTCTAATCTCCAATGGGGGATTCTGAGCATTATTTTGTGGCACGTGAAATTAAGAATGTTGCACAATAGTTTGCACACTTCTGTTTCTTTAGAAATGTCACCATAAACCTGCTTCATGTCTCTTCTAAGAACTCTCTGAAATTATTAACTTCTTCCTGAGATCTTTGTCCTTCTTGACTTTGGCTTCCCTTCTCTGCTTGTTTTCAGTTTTATAATATTCATATCATGTAAATAATTCTTGCTTCTTGGTATTATAACGACTTTTTAGTTTTGTCAGTATTTGTACTTAGTCTAAGTCACTTGGGGGCTAATTCATCTGTGGGCTGATCTAGCAAGTAGTTCTTCTGTTCTTACATTTTAATAAGAAAGTGAAAGGTATTACAGAACTATATGTATAGGTATAGTTAAAGCGTTATGGATAAATACTATGTTATATTCCTATCTTATGGTAAATAGACAGTTGAATACTCTTTGAATTTATATTACACATGTAGGGCATTTTGATTAAAGTGATGTGCATAAGAGTATGGGTAGAATTAATTGAAATGTGTTTATGGTGAGGTGGGCATATCAATTTCCAGTTTCATCCTTTATTCTAGTAGCTGCAACTGATGGGATCTCCCAAGAGGTTTGTGTAGTAAAATTAGAGAGCAGCCTATGAAAAGATATAGACAGCAAAGCTTTTTAAGCAGCCCTTTGAGAACATACAAAGCTATTGGGAAGAAGGGGGAGTTTAAATATTCTCAAAAATAACAATATACCAGTATAGATGGGGGAGAGAGTGCATATTTATAGTCATGTCTATCGATGGTTATTAGTGATTTGTAGTGATCCATATAATGTAATATATAATTAACTATCTGAATACCCGTGTTCCATTATAAAACTATGTGATTGGGCTTGATAAATTGACACTTAACAGCTTGAAAATAAATGAGTAGTTACGATCAGCCTCTCCTCTCCCCTTCTCCCCCTTAGACTTGCCCCATTGATCCTCTCCTATCCCCTTCTCTCCCTCAAGTTTGCCCTACAGAACTTCTCCTATCTTATCCCCTTCTCTTCCTCAATCTAGCTCCTTAGCATCAGAGGGTTTTTCAGGTGGGGAGAGGGAGTAGAATGTCTAAACTCCCAGCCCGCAGGCCGGATGAGTCACGCGCTGGTCATGCCCACACCCAAGTGGCAGTTGGAACAGAGTTCTTTTCAGGAGGGGAGGGGGAGTAGAACGTCTAACTCTTAGCATTAAAGCATGTTAATAATATTATAAGAAATACTAATGATCTGATGGACGTTTTGAAAAATCCTTTCTTAATGAGCACTTAGAAGCTAAGAGGAACATACATGCCAAATTTCAAGTTTGTAGGCTTTACGGTTCTGGAGATATCGTGATGATGCATGAGTGGTATTTCACCTAGATAGATAGATGATAGATAGATGATAGATAGATAGATGATAGATAGATAGATAGATAGATAGATAGATAGATAGATAGATAGATAGATGATAGATAGATAGATAGATAACAGTGACGTGCGGTGAGGTTTATGACTGGTGAGGCACTGACACAGTGCTGGGTTTCAAATATTTTTAGACTTGTGGACTTCAACTCCCAGAATTCCACAGCCAGGCATGCTCAGTTCCAATTTAAAGCGACAGCATTTGTTTTTCTCCTTTGCTCCTTCTTTCTTTTTCTTTTTCTTCTCCTTCCCCTCCTTCCTCCCTTCCTCCCCCTCTCTCAAACACACACACACACACACACACACACACAAGTTGGATTGGACTATCTCTCCTACCCCTTCCCTCTCTCACTCACTCTCAAACAAACACACACACACACAAAAGTTGGATTGGATATCTTTTCCAGTGGCTTGAAAGCAGCTCCTCTGCCATCCCCCCCCCCATTCCCCTGCTGCCTTTCCCAAACACCTCCACCATTGCAAATGCAGCCTGCTGTCTGGGTGGGAAATGCCTGGAACACAATAAAGCCCACCCACCACCTCCTGCTGGCAGGCTGGGGTGAGAGGAGAGGCAGAGAAGCCGGAGGGGAGCCGAGCCTTCCAAAAGAAAGAGGCTGGGGGGAAGTGTGTGTACTACAGCATGGCTCTTTGCCTGGCTTCCTGCCTCCTCCTGTGGTCTCCTCAGTGCTCGCTTGTGCTCTCCCTCCCCAAGTGTAGTTTGATTGCAGGTGGAGCCACGTTGCCTTTTCAAACTTGTAATCAGTGAAGCTGGGCTAGATTTTTATATAGTTTTATCCAGCTGTGTGTGTGAGAGAGAGAAATGAATGGGGGCCTGGGGAGGAAGTCACTACACCTGGGGAGGGAGAGCACCAGTGAGGTTAAGCAGAGTCATCCACGGTGAGGCAGCAACTAGCTCATCTTTTTCCTTTTACTTTTTTTTTCATGATGAGAGTGGTGAGGCTGTGCCTCACTTGCCTCACCTGACTGCACGTCACTGATAGATAGATATGTGGGGCAATGCCCTCCTGGGCTAGAGCTATACAAAAGGTCTAGATGTATACAAAGGCTCTATATTCCAGGGAGTTAGCAGCTTTTAGGACCACTGAACTCATACCATAAGGAAGTGAGTTGTCACTTACTTTGATGAGCTGAACTTTCAACAAATGGTCTTCTCTTTGAATTGGGAGTTCATGACTTGAACAAACAGGATTAGTGAGTTGTTCATGGTCATACACCCTTGCTTGACAACCCTACAATCCTCACTTCCCCATCATATTAGTTTTGGACATGATGCATGAAGAGGCAGACTAAATGGCCAGTTGTTGATATCATAACAGGTAGACATTGAAACTATCCAATAGGATAGAAATTGTAACTATCCAGTGAGTTGAATGTTAAATTGCCATCTAACAATAAAATCTATCTTTCTGCTGCAAAGATGAAGCTCTCTGGCTTGCTGACATTTGAATGACTGTTGCTGAATTAACACATGATGACATTAATAATTTGTGTATTTAGGTGGGGATTCACATCTCCAATGAACACAATCACTTTTGTTCACACATCACCGCAATTCTGGAATCTTTGAGTTGTTCAGCTTTAAGAAGCCTTAGTTGGAAGGCTTTTTTATTGTTAATATTGTTCATTACTGATCTCTGTATTATATAAAAGAGACAAGAGGGGACTACTGGATTGGGTGTAGCCACTTAACAGATATTTGCAACCTTCCCCTCTTATTTTTTAATCCCTTAGTCACAGATATAAACCAAACATATTTTGTTATTCTGCTGTACAAGAGAAATGGACTCTGACAGATGATAATCATTATAGGCATTTGAAAGAGTGCACCCATTTGTTTCTTAATTATATTTAACCCTCAAGTAGGCATGTTGACTTACAGAGTGCATCATTATTGCTTTTCCCTTTTTATTGAGTTTTTTGGAAGCCATTCAGTTTCAGTGCCCCCCAGGTTAAGATGTTCTTAGGTCGCTGTCTAGTCAGCCCCTGCCTAGAACTGGCCACATTCAGGGCTTGTGATAGACACCACAACACAACCAGGGAAACATGGAAGCTAGAGACAGATAGTCCATTTATAAGTCGGGCACCTGCTCTTCAATCTCTTGTCCATTTTGAGATGCATTCTAGCTAAAACAGCAATATCAATAGCACTTAGACTTATATACTGCTTCACAGTTCTTTACAACCCTCTCTAAGTCATTTACACAGTCAGCATTTTGCCCCCAACAATTTGGGTCCTCATTTTACCCACCACAGAAGGATGGAAGGCTGAGTCAACCTTGAGCCTGGTGACATTTGAACTGCCAAATTGCAGTCAGCTGGCAGACAGCAGAAGTACCCTGCAGTACTGCACTCTAACCACTGTGCCATCATGGCTCAAAATATAATGGACTTTGATGGAAATAAATTAAAAATTATAGTACAATAGAACAATTGCAAGTACAGAAAACACAAGTACTGCATGAAAAAATTAGAAGGTAGAGTAATCTTGCGACAGAATAGAAAATGGACATAAGAAATGTGATGTAGAAGCTACTTAGAGAGGAATGAAAAATTTGATGTTATAGCATGTGTGAGTTAATGCTGAAGGAAAGTATGAAAAAGGATGCTGAATGGAATGATGAAGTGAAAGAGACAGTGAATGAGAAAAATGCATGTAAGAGAACACTAAAAAAATCATAATAGAAATATATGCCTAGGTAGTCCTTGGTTAACAACCACTCATTCATTCAGCAACCATTTGAAATTGCAATGGCACTAAGTGAGAGGTACCTACAACTGGTTCTCAAAGTTCTCGCCATCATGATGCCTCCACAGTCACATCATTATAATGTGGGCATTTGACAACAAGCTTCCACTTGTAATTGTTGCAGCTCTTTCCATAGAAGAGGGGCTGTTACAGTGGTGGGATTATTATTTTTTTAAATTTTTTTTTTAATTTCTGGTTCTGTGGGGCATGGTATAGCTTGGGCATGGCTTGGTGGGCGTGGCAGGGGAAGGATACTGCAAAATCCCCATTTCCACCTCACTCCAGGGCAACGATACTGTAAAATCTCCATTTCCACCCCACTCCAGGGCAAGGATACTGTACAATCCCCATTCCGTCCCCACCCCACTTACTTGTTTTCCAGCTCCATTCTCCTGTGCAGGGCAACAGAAGACCCAGCCAATCAGCTGGGACTCAGGAGGCAGCAAATAGATGAGGGTGGAGCCAGCCAGAGGTGGTATTTGCTGATTCTCCAAACGACTCAAAATTTCTGCTACCGGTTGGTCAGAACTGGCTGAATACCACCTCTGGGCTGTTACACATAAAAACATCAATTCCTGATCTCAGCCCCCCCCCCCCCCCCCCCTAGTTATGATAGTTTGGGACTACCAGTTTATTCCAAGGACATCCATATAGGATGAATGGCTTCAAGTTGGAGAAGTCACTTTGTCGCCATTGCTTGTGTACTCAAAAAGGACACATATGCACTGGATAGGAGCATACAACTTTTATTTTCTAATAAAACTGCTGGCGTTCCATTTTTAATGTTAAAAAATCAGGTGCAAAGAGTCTGGTTAGTGCCAAACATGTTCAAGTACTGCATGAAACACAGATTTCTCTCATGGCACCCTAGAAGTCTGCCCACCTGAGTGGCAAGAAAGGGGTCAATAGACATATTTGGCACCTCTGAATGTCATATAAGCAGTAAATAATAGGTCCTCAGTGACTCTTGAATGATAATGTTACAAAGTACCTCTTGGAAAGATGAGTTTCGCTTATAAATTGATGTATAAGCTTATTATCCTAATAAATAAATGATATGCCCTGTAGATGGAGACTGGCTTCCTTGGTTGTTTTTCCACAGGGAAGTTTGTTTCAATTAGCTTCCTAGAAATGTGTGTGTAAATTCAGTGAGGAACATGAAAGAAGATTTTAATATTATTATTATGTATTTCCACATCATTCCAAAAGAACGCTGAATGGCATTAAAACCAAAGAGACGACAAATACAGGCAAGGTTCTAGATAGGTAGTAGACTGAAATGAATAGGATGGAATTTAAGATGGAGAAACATAACATTCTGCATCAGGATAGAAAAATGTAAAGCACAAATATAGGCTGGAGGATATTTGGCTTGACACTAGTTACACATCGAAAGGATCTGGTAGTCCTTGTCACTCATAAGTTAAATATCAGCCAACTGTCTGATGTGGCTGCCAAAAAGGCAAATGCTACCTTAGGATGCATTAGTGGGAGCACAGAGAGCGGAGACTTCATCAAAGGAATTGATTGCTCTATTACATTATCTCCTGCTGATACCCATTTGGAGTACAGTTTTAAACACCGTAGTTCAAAAATTAGAGCATGTTCAGATGAGGGGTATGAAGGAGCGTGGAAACAAAGTCTTAAGAGGGACGGTTAAACGATCTGGACCAGCAGTGGGATTCACTTACCTTCCCTACCGGTTCGCAAATATGAGCACACGCTCATAGCCAGGCGTCGTATCTGTGCACGCGCAGTGCTCACGCATAATGTTGGGGGTGGGTGGGTGGAGCCTCCTGAAGCAGCTGCTACCAGATTGGACCAAACTGGAGAGAACCGGCTGAATACCACCTATGATCTGGAAATGTTTAACCCACAAAAGATATCATAGTAGAAGGGTTGTTGCACACAAAAGAGAGAGTGAACTTATTTTCCACAATTTCAGAGCACAAGACCAGTATTAATGCGTACAAATGACATCAGGATTGTGTTTGACCTCAGGGGGCCAGGTGGGTATGGCTAGGGTAGGCATGGCCAGTTCAATGTCACTCGTGTCAGGGGAGCATATGGTGGCCCGGGCAGGCCTGGCGGGATCCATTGTCTCCAGAGGAGGAAACTGAAATCAGTGAGAGGGCCAAACCTTTGTCCTCCAGAAAGCCTCACCATCCCTCTGAGGCCACGTGGAGGATCCCTGGATGGTGCTGTTGGAAGAAATGTCCTTCTGGGTTCGGCTCCAAGTGGGGAAAAAGACACTGGAGACATGGAAGCTGCTTGGAAAGATGGTTTAATGGTGGACAGGACCACATGGCTTGAGCCCTGAACAGAAAAGGTGATCACATGCTTCAATGTTGGTGGAGAAGAAGAGAAGGGAAGAGAAGGGCTGAAGAAGGGCTTGCAGGGATTTTTATAATCTGTTCTGCCCCACCTATCTGTTTCCTGTTCCTGTGTAAGAAATGTATTCTGATTGGTTGCCAGACTCACATGGGCCCATGCAAGGGCAACCCTCTAGGCTGCTGAGTTTTGAATCCAGGTTTGATAGAGTTTAGATGCCATGTGGTCAGTTGAGTAAAAGGCAATATTATCCTGCCTTCATTGCCATCCCCCCTGGAGCTGAAGGGGAGAACTCTTTATTATGTAAAGTGGACTAGCTTGGCCTTCTTAATGGCCCATTGACAAAGTGGGGATGGGCAGGAAGCTGCAGGAATTTACTCTGTGTTTAAAATGTGTTTCTCCCTTTTTCACATCCAGGAAAATATAATATTCTGCCTTATCAATATTTCCTAGGATATTTCATTTTTCTGGGAGAGGGCTGGGTGATAACTTCCTACAGTGCCGCAGGCTGTCCTGACCCTAGGCAGTGGCAGGCAAATGCCTAACCTGACCCTCGAACTCCCAGGGTACTGGGACTCCCCAAGGGGATGCCCAGCTGCGCTTCCTCCTCCTTGAAGCTGTTGCTGCTGCTGTTCTCATTCTTTTTGGTTAAGTTGCTCATGGTGTGTGCAGGAGGGCAATCTGGATGAGACTCCTGAGCTCCATTTTTGCTGGCAGAGGGCTGCAGGAGGCCATCACAGCCGAAAACAAAGCCTGGGAGGGTCACGCGCAGCCCTCCCAGGCTCCATTGTGCTGGCAGAGGCACCGCAGGCTTGTCCTTCGCTGTTTCCAAGGCAGTCCTGTGGGCCAGATCTAAGCAGCCCACAGCCAGATCTAGCCCACGGGTCTTGAATTTGACATCCCTGGCTTAGAGTAAGTCCCTCAGTCGTTGCAAGATTTGCTACATGGAGAGCTCTCCTCCCTTAGAGATCTTCAAAAAGGTTGCATAATTATCTGCAAGTGCTATAGTGGAACTTGCACTGAGCAATGGATTGGACTTTGTGACCTCTTAAGGCAGTGGTTCTCAATCTGTGGGTCGGGACCCCTTTGGGGGTCAAATGACCCTTTCACAGGGGTCGCCTAAGACCATTGGAAAACACATATTTTTGATGGTCTTAGGAACCGAGACACCAATTTTATGGTTGGGGGTCACCACAACATGAAGAACTGTATTAAAGGGTCGCGGCATTGGAAAGGTTGAGAACCACTGTCTTAAGATACCTTCCAGCTCTATGATTCTCCAAATCTAAGCATACAGGAATTAGAGTGGAGAGTGCAACAATACCTCTCCTTTTTACTCAGCTTTCCCATTAAGCACTGATGACAGCTTCTGAGGAAAGACAGGCCCTCCTTCCTGGCCCTGCTTCCTGCCTCTCCTTCAAATCTCTTGGCTTGAATTCAGCTCCCTGTAGCACATAGCGAGATTTGAGACTAGGTTCTGGATATTTTGTTAGACCGGGCTACAGGTTGTCCTCTTATGAAATCCTGGGATTTCAGAAAACCAAATTGCTTACGACAGGGGTCAGCAAACTGCGGCTCTGGAGCCGCATGTGACTCTTTCCTCCCTCTGCTGCAGCTCCGTCACTGGTCGACGCCACAATTTTGAGAGGAGCTTCCAGTGCGGGGGGAGGAGAGAAGCACAGTGCACCAGGAGAAAACTCTATGGCAAGGGGAGGGTTTTCCAGTTGTCTCCACAATTGATAGGGCTTTCGGTTATGACAGGTAGAGGAAAAAGTACACTGCGCTAGGAGGAGACTATGGTGGGGGAACTGAACTTCCGCTCAGCTCTGAATTGAACAGGGGGCTTCCGGTTAGGACCTTTGTGGCTCCCAGTGTTTTCTTTTCTGTGGGAAACAGGTCCAAATGATTCTTTGAGTGTTTAGGTTTGCCGACCCCTGGCTTAGGATAATTAAAATGTTTGGTATTTTAAAAGGAAAATCTAATTGATAGTTTGAGAGGAGGCAGGCAATCTAATTTGCTTCTTGTATACAAGCCCCAGAGAAATTAAAGGGCACGTCTGAAGAATTTCCTAGTGGGATTTGCCCATGAACCAGATAGATCTTGGGCCTGTATTCCATGGCACCCTTTGTAGACTGCTTGAGGAGTTTTAACTGCTCTGAAATCATGCAACTTTTCTTATCACGGTTCAAAGTTGTCCAGACCTAGGAAAAAGTGAGTTATACTCCATCCTTGAAGTTACAACTATTGCACATGTATGCATGCACACCCTGGTCATGGGATTATAATTTGGGTTCTTGGCAGCTGTCTTGCATTTATGACAGCTGCAGCATCTTGCAATCTTACAATCAGAGTTTGTGACTTTCCCAGCCTACTTCTGACAAGCAAAGTCAATTGGGGAAGCTGGATTCACTTAATGACCATGTGATTCACTTAACAGCCACATGATTTACTTAACAACCTCCATGAAATGGTCATAAAATCAGGTCTGGGCACATGACAACTCGCTTAACAACCACATCACTTAACAATCAAAATTCTGGTCCCAGTTGTGCTTCTAGGTTGAACACTGCTGTACAGTGTTCCAAGTGACTACTACAGTCCCCGACTTACAATAATTTGTTTGGTGACCAAAGTGACAAGGCACTGAAAAAAGTGGCATGACCGTTTTTCACACAACCATTGCAGCGTCTCCATGGTCATGTGATCAAAATTCAGATGCTTACCAATTGGCACGTACCGTATTTTTCCAGGTATAAGATGCACCCAGATTTTGAAGAGGCAAATTTAAAGAAATGTTTTTTGTTCTCTGTAGACCTCCCAAAAAATGGCCCGTTTTTTTGCAAAAACAGGCCTGGTTTTTGTCAAAAAAATGGGCATGCATAGCCTTTAAGAGGCTTGTAGAGTGCCCCTGGGGGCTGGGGAGGGGCAAAAATGAGCAAAAAACTGTTTTTCGCTCATGTCTGCCCTCCCCCAGCCCCCAGGAGCACTCTGGAAGCCTCCTAAAGGCTATGCATGGCCATTTTTGCAAAAGGGGCGGGGTTTCTGTTTTTCGCGCATGTCTGCCCTCCCCAGCCCCCAGGAGCACTCTGGAAGCCTCCTAAAGGCTATGCATGGCCATTTTTGCGAAGGGGGCGGGATTTCGGGAGGCCAAAAATGCTGTATTCAGTGTATAAGATGCACCCAGATTTTCACCCTCTTTTTTGAGGGAAAAAGGAGCATCTTATACTCTGAAAAATACCGTGTTTATGATGGTTGCAGTGTCCTGGGACCTTGTGATAACCTTTTGCGGCCTTCTGAGAAGCCAACTGTGTTCAGAAACCACATTCACTTAACAACTGTGTTATTAACTTAACAACCGCAGTGATTCACTTAACAACTGTGGCAAGTATTTTAAAATGAGGCAAAATTCACTTAACTGTCTTGCTCAGCAACATAAACGTTGGGCTCAATTGTGGTCATAAGTGAAGAAAGTATTTGTCTACCTTCGCAGTTGGGTTTAGCAAGAACTGAATCAGAGACTCTGATGAATCCTATTCTGCATACAATACAAACACAAGAGTCATGTGTCTCACATTGTTTTATTTCTGTCTGGGAAATCCCTCTCTATGAATATGCCTGACTAGGAGCCTGAAGCTTAATTTGTGAATCAGTAATGTTTCTCTCCTTGTAAATGAGGAAAATATAAAAACAAGCAAGTCCTGTTGCTTTTATAGTTTCCATCAGATGGTATCTCTCATCTGCCCTAATGCTATAGCACTGCCTACAAAATTAACTAAAATTGACAATCTCTCCTCATCACTTCAGCCTAAAATCCAGTGTTGGCCAAACTAGAGTATAAAGTTTATGGGTATGTCCTGAGTTAAACGACCATTTGTTCAGTGACCATTCAAAGTTACAACAGCAGGACACTCACAACCAGCCCTTAAAGTTGCAGCCATCACAGTGTCCCCACAGTCATGTAAACACAATTTGGGTGTTCATCAGCCAGCGTGCAATTATAATGTCACAGTCTCCCATGATCGACATTTGCACTCTTCTTTGCTGGCTTTCTACAAGCAAAGTCAATGGGGAAGCTGGTAGGGGGTCGCAAATGATGACCCATGATATCCTCACTTAACCACCCACGGAGATTCATTTAAGGCTGCATCAACAGAGGTTAGAACAATTAATCAGTGGAACAGCTTGCCTCCAGAAGTTGTGAATGGGCCCCAACACTGGAAGTCTTTAAGATGTTGGATAGCCATTTGTCTGAAACTGTATAGGGTTTCCTGCCTAGGCAGGGAGTTGGACTAGAAGACTTCCAAGGTCCCTTCCAACTCTGCTATTGTATTGTATTGTAATGATGACGAGAAGTACTGAAATTTCCATTGCTAAGTGTTGCAGTCACACGACTTAGCATGTGGAAATTCTGCTCCCAATTACCATTGTTAAGTGGGGACTGCCTGTAATCTATATCAATGTATACCTACATGATTTGCAGAATAGCAAAAGCTTTGGTAACTGCAATTCCTTGGTGCAGAATAGGGCCAGTTTTCATAATAGAAGAACCCGGGTGCTAAGTCCTCGACTTACGACCTAGCAACCAGCAACAGCCGTGCCGTGCCTGATTGATCTTCTAAACCGGGAGATGTGAACTTTTCAGCCTGCGAAACTCAAATCGGCAGCCAAATTGTTGCTTGCCTTCCTTTCAAGTAAAAGATTCCAGTATTTTTGTGGGAAGGAACTGCTCAGTGCGAGGCACACAGGAAGGAGGGCTTCCAAGTAGTGAGTGCAGCTGCCATGTATTGGCCAGCAGCTGTGTGGAAGGAAATAGTCCTGGCTATAACCCAGCACCATCTGGGATGTGTCAGCACCACAGCCTGGGAACAAAAAAGGAATGGAGAGCTTGCTTAAGACACCTTAAGTATTGGGCTATCATAGGCAGTTTGAGCATTCCCACAGGATAAGTGGAAGAATGCTTCATCTTAGCTCTTTTTCAAAGCACTAAAATTAGGTGAGCAGAACAGGATTAATTGAAATTGATATTTAAAAAGTAGGCTGTGAAATTCTTCCTTTCTCACTCTTGGAGACAGGAAATCCACAAATTCTTTCATGAATGCCAGTTGAAAATTACCTCAGAAAAATCCCCTCCTGATTGACAGGAAACTCCAGTATTTCAGAGAGATGCAAATTCAGAATCACCTTAAATCGCTTGGGATGTTATTCATGCTACTTATTTATATAGGAAACATAAGACAGGTTTATCTTTTCTAAATGTCTTTTTATAAGCCTTCTAGTCAGGAGTCATTATGTCAAGGATTAAGTATTGCTATTGTTTTGTTTTTGTTATTTCCTTTAAGACAAAGTTCAAGTCATTTTTGAATTTCCCATCACAACAGATTTTTACATATGACTACTTCCATTTCTTATAGAGAGGAAGATAAGTAATCTTGAACTTGTATTTTAACTGGGGTTTGAGAAGCCTTTATTCTAAATACAGTTTAACTATGGTGATTGACTTTATGAGACTATTTCAGGGTTATTTATGCAATGTCGGCAGTTTTGAGAGAAATTGAATGTATCCACATAATTTAAAAATGGGGAAATTTCCAGTCCTCTTATCCCAGACATTTAGATTCCTATGCAGTGGTAGTCACATTGGGAAAGAGGAAACATGTAGCATTTAACTTCCCTCATTTCGCATTTTGATAACTGCCTCAAAATCAGGCAGGATTGGGACGATATTGCAACAAAATGGAGGGCTAATCCTCTCCCTTCATGCTATTTTTCTCCTTCAAAACTCCCTTTGAAGAGAGGGATCATACAGCTGTAGAAAACTTCACCTGAGGCCCAGAGATGGATGGTGTCAAAAGCAACCTATCAGTTGTCTTTTTAATTGCTTTCTCTTTCTCTTTTTAATTGTATTTCTGTTGTGGATTTGGACCTGCCATTTGCCAATTTTGTATAGCCAAGTTGAACCAGGAGCCTTTTCTTCTACACTTTTTTGGCTCAGGTGCTTGAAACGTCTGCTACCAACTGCCAAGTTAGCTGCTTCATCTGGTTATTGAATTAATCCAACTTCTGGGTCTGCATAAACATTGAACCACACAGTTAAAGCCTCATTTGGGAAAAAATGCCCAACCTCTTTATGAATTCATTCAATGTTCTGATTTTATAAATACACTGAACCGCAAACTAACAATGCTGCTTATGTACGTTCTGCTAAACTACATTTAAAAAAAAAATAAAGTCAGTTGTGCAAATGCAGCTGTTAGATTATTAAATGATTTGGTTAAGCAAATCATGAGAACCCAGCCTTTGTTAATTGGCTATTTGTGTGCTACCAGAAAAATATGGGTTTCTGAATTATTTAAGTACAGTAATTGATTTGTTCCAGGTTCTGCATACAGCTTCATTTCTCCAATTACTACCCCAAGATTTGGCAGGAAGGATTGAAGCAGGACATACCAATGCACTTATTACTGTGCTAACCAGGAGGTTGAAGGAGGCTAGAATATAATCTAAGATTTTGTGATCCAAGAATTAAACTGGCAATATTTGCGGTAACAGTTTGACCTTTACAGTGTGTCTATTAAATATTGGTTATAGCATTGATTACATATTTAATCCTTTCAAATGAATTAAATCACCTGAGGGAGGGAATAAACATTCTCAAATAGAACAATTGTTCAGAAATGTTAGGGCTGATCAACTGTACATGTAAGCACTGTACTGGTTAAAGCATGGAATCCTTTGCCATAATCTAAAGATAATTTTCCCTTCTTGTCTTCAGGCAATGGAAAGCAAATTGCTGATTGGTGGAAGGAACATCATGGACCACACAAATGAGCAGCAAAAGATGCTTGAGCTGAAAAGACAGGAAATTGCAGAGCAGGTAAGCACCAGCTGGGATTTGGATGAGCTGCAGACCCCTCAACTTTTCTTCCAGGTGTCCCACTCTTTCTCAAACCCATATGAAATGGATATGACCCTTGGCCTCTTTCAAAATACAAGCAACCTTCCAAGCAGATCATGGAGGCTGGACTGGAATGCTTGTTTATGGAGCCAGGGATTGCTGTACCTTATAACACTCTGGTGGGAGGTAGCAAGACTGTATTCTGATACAGGGATTTTGGCCTGATTCTATAACACAGAAGCGGCATGAGCGGGAAATGCAACAGGAAGTGCTTTTGCGGGATGAGGAAACCATGGAGCTCCGGGAGACATTCACTTCTTTACAGCAGGAAGTAGAAATCAAAACCAAGAAGCTCAAAAAGGTAAGAATAAGTAATATTCTGCAGAAATCTAGGACATAGGAAGATTCAATAGTGTCAGGGAAATGCTATAGAATGTCCATTAGAATAGATTGATAGCTCTCTTTAGAGACAGGCTAATACAAGTTTTAAGATTATTCTTTCTCCTGAACCAAATCAGGAAAAATCTGTCTCCTGCAATAGATTATAGCAGGATCATGTTCACTGGCAGAAGTTAGTCTTGAGAAGAACAAGGGTTCAGCTTCATGTTGCAATTAAGGCTGAAGAGAATTCTTTCCTTTTTATCATTTACCAGCTAAATGTTGTCTTTATGACACCTAAGATGTACAGTATATAGAAAAGACTATGCAGACCGACTCTTAGAGGGGCTATTATGGGTCAGTGTACTCTATATTCAGAGACCACTGCACCCTCCCCTTGGGAAGACTGTTATTGGTGTCATAGGATGTGGTGATTGAGTAGGCATCACATAGTAGCATTGTCACGGAGATGAATGCTCTGCATTTTTCCACAAGAACAAATAGCAACTGTTCACACGGATGGGAGAAAATAAAACACATTCCTGCTAGCAAATTAGATGAGTTTTAGATGTCACTTCTCTCATGCCAAAACACAGATTATCCTACAGTATATAATGGAAGCTGTTAGAACTGGGACAGTTTCTGCATGTGTAGTCATAGCAGGTTTTTTTCTTGCTGTAATCCTAGTAGGACAAAATTTCAATGACTACTTCCCTAAATAGATACATAGATAATAGGTAAGTGCAAAACTTAATATTTCATTTACACTCTGTATGCAACCATTGCTGTGTTTTCCTACACAATGGGCTTATTACTCCTTTTTTAAGATGAGGAATAGTATTTCTTACTAATAATCATTAAGTTATTGAAAATGGAACTACATTTTTTGTACCCATTGGGCTCTTTCAAAGAAGAAACAACTACATTTTGGCCATTGCGTAGATCTAAGCGGTGGTACTAATTTCACTGAGAAATCTCCTTTATCCCCCAGGTTCTCCACTTGACTTTGTCCAATTTTAGCTGTCTCCAACAGAACAACCGCTTAGATTTAATTAATAGATTAGTCAAGCAAGAGGGAGGCTTCCTATATATGATCTTAAGAAAAAAGAACATTTTTTATCCTAGGTCAGACCATTTGCTTAAAGTAATCTCTACTATATAGGTGTGACTTTCAAGATATTGTTGAATTTTAGTATCCAGCCGTCCCAGGGAGAATGGTCTGTGGTAATTACCTTGCCTCTTGTTACTGGGTTCCTACAATATGCTTAACCCCAAATCCAAAATAATAATACACAGTTGTTCTGTTTTCATAACATGTTTTAATGTGGTAGCGTGATTCACACAACATGCAAAATAAATGACTGGGTTTCTGCGATATGTTAAACTATAAAATATCCAAACCGATTTTAGTCTAATCCAGGGGTGTCAAACTCGAGTTCATTGAGGGCTGCATCACTGTTGTGTTTGATCTCGGGGAGGGGGGGGCGTTGCCAGAATGGGCATGGCCAGCTTGATGTCACTCGTGTCAGGGTCTCCTGTGGTGGCCCAAGTTCTCTGTCAGTAAAAACGGAGCTTGGAAGGGCCACATGTGGCCTCCTGAGCTCCATTGTGCTGGCAGAGCCACCATGGGCTGGTCATTTGCTTTTTTCAGGGTGGCCCCGGGGGACAGAGTTAAGCATCCTGGGGGGGGGGGCGGATGCAGCTCGGAGTCCTTGAGTTTGACACCCCTAGTCTCATCTATAATTTTGTGTGCTTGCAGCAGCTCTCTAACCTCTCATACTGCGAATGTGAAACTGTGCTAAACAAGATGCTCTGGCTAAATATATCTGATCCTTTAACATGAATAATTAATAAAATGTATTTATATAAATAAAGCATGTTCTTTTAAGAGGAACCCCTCGCTAAAAAGAACCCCTCTCTTTGTTATTAAACCAATAAGAAGATAATAGGAGTCTATTTGAAGGTACTTTGGTTACTCTCACCACATAGAAGCAAGCTAGAGCTTGGGCTTTTTTCCAGTCAGAGCTTATTCTCATTTAGTCAGACATTTTGAGACAAACAACATGTGATGCGCTAAGTCAATTGAACGGTAGGCCTCTACAAATGTTGATAGCAGGCACTGAGTCAGTGTATAATCAAAAGCGAAATGACTATGCTGGAAGAAAGTCTGACTGTCAGCTGGTGTCAATTGATTATTGGGCTTCTTTTGGACACAAGCTGAGTGCTATTCCAGAATAGCAATTGGTTTTGTCACCAATTAGTGCTGTTTGGTGGGAGAGAGGAAAACAAAGCCAGAGGACCCCACCAACTCCTGCTTTTAATATGTCCTGGACCACTTAAATAAGGAGAGGAGCATTTGTCAGCATTGTGCCTATTGCAGAATAGGGATCCCCAGGGGGAGGCCGGAAGATGTTATGCCAATATTGTTTTCTGTCAGCTCAAGGCAGGTACAAAGCTTTTAGCTTGGCTGTGAAGCTGTGTGAACCTAGACAATGTGTGTGCAGATAAGGTTATCATATTATTGGAGCTAAACAATATTATTTGTATTTTGACTCTTGAATTTAAGAGGTAGACAATTTTTAAGCCATTTAGGATATACATACATACATACATACATACATACATACATACATACATACATACATGATTTCTACAAGCACACAATCTTTCTTTCTTTCTTTCTTTCTTTCTTTCTTTCTTTCTTTCTTTCTTTCTTTCTTTCTTTCTTTCTTTCTTTCATTCATTTCTATAGCTGCCCATTCTAACAAGTGACTCTGGGTGGTGTTTGCATATAATTATTTCTAACAAATTATTTACATCTTCCATATTTTTTTCTGGAATGATTGAGGCTTGCTGTTTGAAATCTTATTAAATCTTGAAGCATCGCTCAAAATATCTCACCTATTTACGTTATTTAGAACACCCAAATCATTTCACCCCTTAAAACCTCTATCTCTCAAAGCAAAAAAAGAAAGGAGACTAAAATTTGGCTGCACTTACATTTTAGTAATATTAAGACTTGGCTGCCTGGCAGACTTCAAAGCAGAGCATATTTTTCAGGCTAGGAAATATGGTCCATGAGCTGAAGTTCATGCCAGCTGGAAAAGTGAGATGTGGTATGGAAGTTATTCTGCTAAATAAACAGCATTTTTTTGGGGTCCGGCAGCTTTATGCCAAGCTTCAAGCTGTGAAGGCAGAGATCCAGGACCAACACGATGAATACATCCGAGTACGGCAAGACCTGGAGGAGGCACAGAATGAGCAGACACGAGAACTGAAACTCAAGTAAGTACCTTGGTAGGATGTGTTGAGGTAGAGGCCGAGGCAGCCTGTTTGTGAGAATCCCACGGAATGACTGACCATCTTACACATCTGTCTCATTGCCAGACTGAGCTTGTTGATCAGAAAGGTTGGCAGTTTGGTGGTTCAAATCCCTAGTATAGGTCTCCTACGTGAGCAGGGGGTTCAAGTAGTTGACCTCCCAGGTCCCTTCCACTCTGTTACTGTTTAGGTAGAAAGGGACTTATGAAAGGAGAAACCAGCTAGATGTGCCAAAGTGACAAGTTTCTCAAGTGGAGAAATCAGGCCAGAATCACCAACAGCTTTTTTAAAAAAGAAGTGAAATCCTATTGGTTTTCCTGTGTCACCTGAACCTTACAAAGTGAATGACCTGGGACAGAGGTAGGGAACTATGGACCCTTTATGACATGTGAACTTCAACTAGAAGTAACAGTAACAGAGTTGGAAGGGACCTGGGAGGTCATCTAGTGTTGAAGTCCGCAAGTCATAAAAGGGCGATAGTTCCCCACCCCGGCCCTTGGACCATCTTTTAGATACTTCTGATGGCAATGTTCCCAAAGTGGCAAATTATCCTGTTCTTTCTCTTTTTTTGAGTTGATTAACAAAATAAAATTAGCAATATACAAATCAATTTCAGTTCTGAGAACAAATATTTAAATTAGGGATAAAAGAATTAACCTCATATGATGATGCTTATTTTTCCCCTCTATATATCCTAATTGATTTTGGTATACCACAACCACAGGGATTTTTTTAAAAACCCATCTCTATTAGATGACATTTCCCTAAAAAGGAATGGGGGGATGTTAGATACTTGCTCTAACTACAGTGGTTTCCACCAAGGTCCTCTGTTCCGGCGGGAACAGAAGTTTAATCCTATTGGTCGAAGGGTTTGACAGCTCCCTATAAAAGGGCTGCTGTCAGACTCAACCTTCGCTGGATTGTTCTCACATGTTGTTGTTAATAAAGAGCTGTTGTTACCGTTAAGCCTGTGTGAGCCTATCCATTACCCAATCTAACAGGGGACTTGAAGGAACACCTGTAGGGACATGTTCTCTCACCACAAGACCTACTCTACAATTAACATTCTTAACTGTGGGGTGGTTTCTGAAGGAAAAGGTAATTTCTTTAGAGTCTTTTTTATTGCTCCTCTCTGCCAACTTGCCTTTCCCATCTCAAGAAACCAATTAATGCTCATGTTTTCATGATTCTTTTTTCTCTTTGGCACAGTAAAGCTACCTGTTACTGCCTGTGTTTTTATGATATTCTATATCAAAGGAAAGATTAATGCGAAAGTGTACAATGCGAACCACCCAGTCCCACTTGATTGTTATTTTATCTAGTACTCAAGGCTTAGTGACATTTTTGGCTTGCTAAAACCAGCTGTTGAAGTCTTCTGTTGGCAGCTTGAATTGCACCACAAACCCCCAACTCTAGTTTAACAGGCTACTTCAAATGATGAGTAAAGTTATAGGGCAAGTTTCTCTTTAACTGACATAGCGTAGCCACCCAACCACTATGTGAAGATGTCTCAAAAGAAACATTTGCCGCAAGAATATCTTGAGAGTAACCCTTCTTTCCTGGCAGCATAGCCCCAACCCCTATAATCTATCTACGGAAACCTCTGTTTCATTCATTATCTCCATTGTTCATTCCCATCATTTCTCACTGCCTCTTACTGTGTCACTCTACAAATTGGCATGGTACCAAACAAGGTTGCTGATGCTGTGCAGAATATAAAAATAACCGCATCCCCGAGGAGAGGGAGATGCAGTTCTCCTGAACTCATAATAGTTCAGCTTCATTGACTCCAACGCCTCTCATTTTGGTGACATGATGATTTCTATTATCTCCACCGTATGCCTTCCTTTCCTCCTAGTTAACATAAGACACACCATCCTCTGCAAAGTTTCTTCTACAGTGGATTTTGCCCCAGGATTCTCCCTTTCCTATTCTTCATGGCACCTCTGTTCATGGTAGCATTTCCCTAGGTGGAGATGAGATGATGCAGCCTTAGAATGTTCTTCTGAGACTATCAAAGAGCTAGTTGAGAAATAATCAAAGGGTCAAACCATTTCAGCTGGATTGATCGATTTGTTCCCAAAGTCATTATAGTTCACAATACTATAAATGTGAAAAAAACTATGGTACCATTCTTCTACTTTGATTTTGCCTTCCTAATGATTACATTTTATTGATGTAACTGCCAGTTAAAACAAGAAAGAGAAGTGTTTTGTGATTGTTTCTTGGCCTTGATTCGGCTCATTTCTATTTGGTGCAGGTACCTAATCATTGAAAATTTCATCCCCCCTGAAGAGAAAAACAAGATCATGAACCGCCTCTACTTTGACTGTGAGGAGGATCAGTGGAAATTCCAGCCCTTGGTGCTGACTCCAGGGAGGTGAGTCTGCCATCTCTGAGCTTTGATGTCCAGTGTCCCTGGGAAGGATGGGCTAGAGGAGCTTCATGTAGATAGTGATGAAGAAAAACCAAGCACAGGTCCTTCCATTCCATTCACCCCTTTTAAAGTGGTGGTAAATCAGCGATACATTCTGAAGTCCATAGCCATATCGGGTGTTAAGGCCCAAGAAAACGAGGAGATCCAGACAGTTCAAATGGGTATAAAGATTTATTGTCAGCTTGAGCTCTGTACATGAATCTGGACTACTAGCCACCAAGGGAAAGTAGCAAGAGCTAAGAGTAGAAGGACGTCAAGGTGGGCTGGTCCTAGATCTCTTGTGGGCATGAAGGGACTCATGACTGACCTTTCCCTCAGACTCAGCTAGGTCATCTCCTACATGGGGCTCACCAAATTCCTCAAATAACCTTGCTGTCAAACTGTAATGGAAGGAAGATGATTAAATACTTGTGGATTAATCATGTTCAGTATTTAATGTGTTTAATATTAATTCAGTAATTAGGTTCAGTCTCAATCCTTGCACTACCCAATTTTCAGAGGTCCTGTATTCCCCTGCTCTTCCAAAAAGCTGGAAAGATCTGGCTTTTTCTATAGACCTTGGGGTGACGCAAGGCTGGACCCTGAGGAAGCTCTGCAATTGTGATATGTATGTGCGTGTATGCTGTGTTTGGGGTACTGGTTATTTTCTGTTTTTATTATATGTTATTTTATTATTGTTTTATTCTTTTTAATTGTAATTATTTTATTATTGTTGTGAGATGTCCAGGGTTATAGTACATAAGATGGGCAACTATATTAAATCTTTCCAATAAATAAACAAACCATGGTATGCCATTATAATGTATGACGCTAAACATTGTCCTCATCACTCCCCTGTCCTTCCCCCTGGCATTATATTGTGAAATTGTTGCAAAGATGAGACTCAATAACAAAAAAAAAAAAAAAAAAGGAAAATGAGCTCTATTAGTTAAATGCCAGATTGTAGAGAGGAAAAAGTAGAAATGAATCCTATTTAGGCATATAGTGACTTAGGAACCATCTGTATGTCATATATTCATCATGGCTGCTCTGGAGAAATAACTTTTTATTTCTTTTATGCCAATAGCAGCAGCAGCAGCAACAGCAACGCCACCACTGGGACTCAGATGAAAAAGCGTCCAACTTCTGCAGTGGGATACAAAAGGCCAATCAGCCAATATGCTCGTCTAGCCATGTCAATGGGGTCCCATCCTCGGTATCGGGTGAGAAACGATTTCTTAATGGAGTAGGTGGAGGGTTGGTAAATCCCTGATAATGTAATGCACTCCACATGGGGCTACCCTTGAAGAGCATTCAGAAGCTATGGCTGGTGTAGAGTGAGACAGTATGGGCAGTTTTGGGGGGCTCTTGAATGGCCCCGGTAATACCACCAGTGGTGAAATTCATTTTTTTTACTCCCGGTTCTGTGGGCGTGGCTTGGTGGGCGTGGCAGGGAAAGGATACTGCAAAATCTTCATTCCTACCCCACTCTGGGGCCAGGCAGAGGTGGTATTTGCCGATTCTATGAACTACTCAAAATGTCTCTTACTGGTTCTCCAGAACCTATCAGAACCTGCTAAATTTCACCCCTGAATATCACTGGTACACGAGCTGCATTGATTACCAGTCTGCTTCTGGGTGCAATTCAAGGTGTTGGTGATCACCTTTAAAACCCTTCGTAGCATGGGTCCAGGCTACTTGAGGGACCATCTCACCCCACTTGGATTGTCCCATCCCACCTGTGCTGCCAGAGGAGGTATGCTGCAAGTCCCATCAGCCTCATTATTCCAGCTTGAAGAGTCCAGGTCTAGGAAGAGGCCCTTCTTTGCTGTTGCTCCTGAGCTCTGGAAGATCTTGCTCCCTGATGTGAGGTTGGCCCCAAACCTCCCATCCATTTGTAAGGGCCTAAAGATGTAGTTCTTCCAGTTGGCTTGGGGCCCCAATAGAGGAATAGCACAGTGGGGGTGGTTGATCAAGTAACAACAGATCCCATTTTCCCTCCACTCCTCCCTGCCTTCTCCATGTGTCCTTAGGTTTTTATGTTGATGTACATTTAATTGTACATGTACTGACATATTTTTATGACTATAAGCCACCCAGAGTTACCCTATGGCAAGATGAGTGGCCCATACATTCTATAAATAAATAAGGACAATAAATAAGATCAAATTGTTTGGCTACAAGGCAAGCTATATTCCAGTAAAGACTATGTTTGCATAGCATTCTTGACACTAAACAAGCCCATTTTCTAACAATACGCTGAACTATAAACTAATAAAAAAGGCCAGGGTTGTATAACATGCTAAGCCTTAAGCAATCTACAAATGCAAACAAACAGTATATTATATAAATGTGTGTCTTAATCTAACTCATTTAACTAATATTTGTATCCCAGCCTTGGCCAAAAATAAGCCCATTGCAACAAGCTGTTAACAAGATAGTAAACTAATTAAAAGACAAGATTGAAAATAATAATCAAATAAACAGTAATCAGGTCACAACAAGAAAAAAGATGACTTAATTGTATTTAGAATATGAAGGATAAGACCAAATAGCTGACTGGTTAGAAAAAGGTTTTCTCATAAGACTTAATATCTCATAATACTATAAACCAGGATCATCCAATAAAAGATTAGGATATTTAAGACTGATAAAAGGACATATTTATAAGCACATAGATGGAATTTATTATCCCAAGTATAGAAATGCCTGCTAACTTGAAAGCTTTTTTTTTTAAAGAGGATTAGGTAAATTAGTAGCAGACTACAAATGGCTGCTAGTCATAATAATAATAATAAATTTGGATTTATTAGCCGCTCCCTTTCCGGGCAGGACTCGGGGCGGCATACACTAAGACATATATAAACATACATATATACACAGACATACATGCACGGAGGAGGTAATAGATTAAAACATTTAGACAAATTAAAACCATTAACATGCCCCGTTTAATAAAAACCCAATATACAATAAAAATTTAAAATTTAAAAAAGACAGTCAGGAGGAATATGAAAAAATTACGGTTGAGCCAGGCCGGATAATTGAAAGAGGTGGGTCTTCAACTGTACACGGAAGGAGCGGAGATCGGAAATAATCCTGATGTCACGGGGGAGGTCATTCCACAGGGCTGGGCCCATCACAGAGAAGGCTCTGCTCCTGGATGTCGCCCCCCGACACTGTTTGGCGGACGGCACCCGGAGAAGTCCCTCTCTGTGTGAGCGAATTGGTCGTAGGGATGTGTGGGGCAGGATGCGATCCTGCATGTAACTAGGTCCTATGCCATGAAGCGCTTTAAAGATCATAATCAAAACCTTGAAACGCACTCGGTAGACCACAGGAAGCCAGTGCAGCTCGCGCAGGAGAGGTGTTACAGGGGAGTATCTAGACCTCCCCATAATCACCCGCGCGGCCGCGTTCTGGACCAACTGTAGTCTCCGAGTGCATCTCAAGGGAAGCCCCATGTAGAGAGCATTGCAGTAGTCCAGGCGAGACGTCACTAGCGCATGGGTGACTGTGCGTAGGGCATCCCGGTCCAATAAGGGGCGCAATTGGCGCATCAGGCGGACCTGATGGAACGCCCCCCTTGCCACGGCTGTTACATGGTCATCCATGGACAGCCGGGCATCTAGGAGGACGCCCAAATTGCGCACCTGTTCCATGGGGGCTAGTTGCACGCCCCCAATGGCCAGAGATGGAAGCACCTGGTTGAACCGGGGGGCCGGAAGCCACAGCCACTCCGTCTTGGAAGGGTTGAGTTTTAGTCGGTTGCCATCCATCCATCATGACTCCTATATATTAACCACATTAATGGAGATAGCATGCTTCTCAGTATTAATTGCTAAGTAACATGAGTAGACAGAATCCAATTTATTCTCATATCCTCCTTATAGCCTTTCCCCAAGTATTTGGCCAGCCATTATGAAAACAGAAGTTTCTATCCATTTTTTCACACAAGGCATAATTTTATACATCTTTGTTGTGCATCCTTCACTTTTTTCTCTGGAGATTTGTTCCAGTCTCATGAACATTTTGGTTAATCTTTCCTACATTAGTGAAAATAGAAATCGAAATAAAAGAATAAAAAAGGATTTATTTTAAACCACCACTTTTGTGCAGGTTCTGAAGATTATAATATTAAAGAAGAGTTGGAATGGGGGGAAAATTGAGGATTGGTTTTACTGAAACCTTGACAGCTGAAGATTTTAAGCAAAATGCAAAAAATATGGGCAGGTTCATATGAAAAGCTGCCAGTTTATAAGGCCATGAACTCAGATCATGAAACAAATCATTCAGGATTTGCTTATAGGATTATCCTACCTTAGCATTGCGTAGGGACTGTGTATTTATTTCAGCTACTACATGCTCATATACATGTCATAGCTGTAAGAGTAACCTTAAGGAACAGGAGGAAGAGCTGCACCCAAAACAATGATCAGATTAAAAATATTTTAATCTGTGGCAGAAATACAATTTGAAAAAGCATCTCAGATTTGAGCCTCCCTAGTTTTTTTGAAGATAAAGGGAGATGAGGGAGGCACATTCAGACTTGCAAAATTATGTAACTCTAATCTTATAATAAAAGTAGTATTAACATTCATATCCTTGGTTTCCAAGACTTATCTACTTGAAAGGCTAACAATATGTTGAACCAGAACTCAGCTTCAGCTCTGTAATAAACTGACCTCTTGATATTATCAACATCTTTCTGCCTTCCTTTCTTCTCCAACTTCACAACCGAAGGCTGAGAACATCATGTTTCTGGAACTAGATGTCTCTCCACCAGCTGTATTTGAGTTTGAGATCACACAAGACCAAAGTGAGCAGGACCCACGAGCATTGCATTTGGAGAGGTTGATGCACCTAGATAGCCTCATGGAGCGACCTGCAGCATCCCGAGTACGGAAGTCCCGATCTTGGTGAGTTAGTGAATGGAAAGCAGATGTAGGGGGCTCTTGCCAGTATCCTTGGCTCCAGTGCTTGGCTTAGTTATTAACTAAATTTTACCTTTTGTAGCATTATAAAGACAAATAAGCAAGAATGAGCCCTGGAGAGTATGACCAAGATTGAGGAAGGTTGGTCAAATAAAAGCCTAGTCATCACCAACACAATGTTCAGAATTAGTGTGTGACGTCTCTGAGTAATATTACATCTATGTCTATAACATCTAGATCAGAGGTGTCAAACTTAAGGCCCAGGGGCCAGATCTGGCCCATGGGGTGCTTAGATCTGGCCAACAGGGCCACCCTGGAAACAGCGAAGGACTGACCCTTAGTGCCTCTGTTAGCGAAAATGGAGCTTGAGAGGGCTGCATGCGGCCCTTCTGAGCTCTTTTTTCTCTGGCAGAGCATTGCATGAGGCCATCACAGCTGAAAATGGAGCTCGGGAGCCCATTTTCACTGGCAGAGCACTCGGACCATCACAGGCGCCCCCAATATGAGTGACATCGAGCTGTCCATGCCCACCCTGTCCATGCCCACCCCAGCCCCCCAAGATCAAACACAATCCTGATGCAGCCCTCAATGAAATTGAGTTTGACACCCGTGATCTATGTCTATAGAAACCATAAAAATAGGCTGGTAGTCTATCAGAACCAGTGTAGCGAAGCGCTAGAGTACTGAATAAGGACTGGGAAGAAATCAGTTTGAAATCAGCCATGAAACTTTGAACTAGTCATTTTTTAGCCTAATCTATTTCATTGAGTTATTAGGATGTAGAGGAAGGATATATCAATTGCTGTTCTTTTTCTCAGGTGAAAATTTTTGGTTTCTCAGTCAGGAAAAAAAAATGCTTTTAATGAAAGGGGGTTTGGGGGAAAGGGAAAATGTGGATTTTTGTTCCTATTTCTTTTTTCTTTCTTATCCCACTTTAGGTGCCAGAGTCCTCGCACCTTGCCGTCTTCAGCAACACAAGTCTCCCTGTCCTCCAGCTCACAGAACCCTTCCACAGCACTGGCTCACAAATAATATCCCTCGAGCCCTTCCCGTTCCTTCAGATATGAGGACTGCGCTCTTTCTGCCACTGATTGCCTCTGAGAACACATAGTCCAGGGAGAGGTGTCCCCTGCACTAACTCATCTTTGTCTTTAGCTACTTTGTGTGTGTGTGTGTGTGTCTGTATGAGATGATGGCTCCTCGGGGACCATATCCCCAGCGTTCTCTGGATCTATCACCCAATCACTCTATTTATTTAACATATTTATTTATGATGTGTCTTTGTGATAATGCAGGTTTCAAGCTGAGCAGCAACTCCAGTTGGTGGAAGGTGCAGTGCTACTGGCTTTCTGTTAGTGTTGGGGAAATTTGCTCAGTGCACAATGTTTCTAAAAGACAATGCTTGCTTTTTCTTCATTCCATGTATGTTTTAGACTCAGAAGAGAAAAATAATAGAGGGCAATGAGAACAATCTATATTTAGCTCCAGTGGCAGTTCTGTCTGTTTCTTCTGGACTGTGGAAATCAGAGTCAACTTTGATGAGTATACTATGCAGTGAGGATGATGAGCAAAGTAGGCGAGTCTCAGGGGCAGGATCTTGATCTCACCAAAATCTATGGATTTCCTTTTGCTTTTGAAATAAGGTCTCATTTCATCTTCTGTTCAAATCTTCTTCATCTAATCTCCACGCACAGATGTTGCAGAGAAATAGCCTGGGCATCAATCATGCAAGCAGAACTATGAGAGGGCTAATTTTGGGAAACATTCTCCGCACCTGGTTGAGAAAAAGACAAGACAGCTTTAAGCAGCTAATAAAATAAAAAACTTAATCAACTTACCGAGACAAGGAGTCACCTGTACTTTAATTGGGAAGAACATTTTTATACTTGAAAACAAACTGTATGTAAAGTGGGGAAGGGGAGCCGAATTCCCAGTTATTTTGACAGAGCACAGGAAGTAGTATAATCTTATCCAGAAGTACAGTATGTTCCTATTCACAAAGTCCTTTCAGTGGCAATTGCAGGTTTAACTGAGGTAGCCTAGTAGTGACAAGAATTTTGTGGATCTAAACAGACCAAGAATAAATATTGGGTGGGGGGTGGGGGAGAATAGTCTTTATATCCAGTATCTCTCTCTGCCCAAGTTATCTTTTGCACTTTGGCTTATACTTAGAAGAATGGCTGTTGGTAACCTTAGCTACCATGCTTCCTGATATTGACATTTTGGATAAACCCAAAGTTACTCAAATCCAATCACATAAGCCATCATGAACTGCAGAAAACATAAGAAGTTTAGAAAGCCTAATTTGACTGGCTTTAATAGGAACAGAAAGAGAAGGAAGTCTTGAGATTGATGAATGATCCTGAATGTTCTGTCCAATTCTGGCAGTAATTTGTGTTACAAAAAGATTCTTACCTTTCTGTGCTCCGAGTTTTGAGCACTGAAATGCCTGAAGGAAGGATAAGAAAACATCTGGCATCAAAAGAGCTACAGCACAGAGGTGGGCAAATCCAAGTGTGTCGACAGGTGTCAACCTATTACAGCTTATATACTGAGGCATATAACATTTGGGATTTCTGACAAAATGATTTTCCCAAATCATACTTTTTGTTCTCCTTTGTACATACCTTGCTTTGTCCTTGCAGGAATATTTTTATTCTAGGATTCAGTGGTTTATTTAGGAAATTGCTTCCTCTGGGATTAAAATGTTCAAATCATTTATTATCTTTCAACTATTGAGAGAATCATAATAGCACAAATTCTTACCATTGTTCCATTATCGATTATCACAAATGAAGCAAGTACAGAAGTGAGGGCAATTGCTATTGCAAAATCATTAATTTGGGCTCCCTATTTGTATTATCCATGTAAAAATTACACTGTTCAAGCAATAGGTTAATGTCAGTCAATTTTGTACCTTTAGTACCAATGGCAAGAGAACATTTTCTGGCAAGTTACTATTAACATGATATAGAAAATACTTTCTAGAGATGGCAATGTGAGAACTAACACATCTCAGTGTTATATAATTTTATCATAATTGTCACACATGTAGTATGTCAATTTGCCTTTTACTTTGTTGACCCTAAAGCTCTGCTCCATCTTTACGACTGGTATTCCTATTATATCATGCATTTTATGTTTCATGTAGCTGATGAATTATGGGAGCTAGTACAGGAATATTGTTAAAGATCAAAGGCAACAAAAATTGGATGACAGTTCAGAATCTAGTTAGAAACTAACCTGGTTCTCAGACCATAAGAATACAGTATGTGTTTCTTTTCTCCCCAACTTTTAAAGGAGCCAAACATGCCTTCTTCATCAAAAGGTAAAAAAAGCTTGAATCCGCTTACTCAATGCCTTCTTGCCTTTGATTTCTGGATTTCTCTTAAATTCTAAATACCTTGGAATCAGGATCAAGCACATCCAAATGCATCTTTTAAATTTACAGCACAATGTTCACATACAGAAAGAAGAATGAGACGAAGTCTGGTCAATTTATTTGTGGGCTTAAGCTCATTAATAACACTTGAATTTAATATAACTGGCCTTTTCGTCATCTTGAAGTTATTTGCCATGGACTATAAAAATATATGAATTGGAGAATAAAAGAGATATGCCATTCTTCATTGCAAAGGAAAGTCAAGAGATGCTGTCACAATGGAAAAGACATTTGACCAGAATTTTTTCCCCATCCAACCAGGATTAAAATTGGATGCTGGTAAAATGAGGCCAGTTATTTTTCCTGCGTAATCACATGTTGACTCTAGAAATCTGGGGTCATTATTATACAGTTAAACACATCTAGCAGTTTGAAGCAGTGAGCTTGTCTGCACACAAATATGGGGAAGGATGACAGTTTTGACAATGTACTGTATTCTGACTGTATTTCAGTGTCTGAAGATCTCTCCTATTTCTCAATCTGCTGCTGTGCTGCCATTAACCTCAGATAACTTGCACAAAACACAAGAACAATTGCAAAGAAATATTGTAACTTGAGACAAGAACCAATTACTGAGCTGTGGCAGCCCTTCATCTTCTACAGTGGGGCTAGGATGTTCCTACAACTCTGCTGCATTGCTGCAACAACCTCAGATGTAGATTTCTGATGTTCTTTGTTCTTTGTATGTCAGAGAGTCTGTATTTACATATGAATGTATGTGGTGAGTACGTATGTTGTGAGGGTATGTATGGGTGTCCCACCCAGGGAAAATCATGGGATTTCTATTTAGGAGATTGGAGATGGGGGGAAAATCCAAAGGGGAATTTTTAAAAAAAGGGAGGGACTGGTTGGTTGGCAAGGTGAGGCCTCTACTGGGACCAAAATATTGTGCCTGTTACTGTGGTGATTTACTTTGGCAGTCAAAATTTGGTGTACGGTGGCCCATGCTTGTTGCTCTATACATATGACTATACAGGACATATTATGCATAATATATTACACATGATGTACTAGAAGAGGTTGGTGTCCCAACTCCCTCTGGTTTTGGATAGATAGCTTTTCAATACACTGTAATGTTGCTTTGATTTGGTGTAGGCCTGAAGAGTGCTGAGCAGTACCACAACCAAATCCCAGCCATGACAATAAAGGAATGAGCATTGTTGAAAACAATCTCTCATTTATTTGCCATTCTCTTTCTTGCAGCAAGGTAGAGAGAGAAAAGAAAATGATCTTACACCTTTTATGACTAAGATCTTCCAATGGATTTCTACATTATGATTGGGGACAATATATAGTGATGAAATAAATAGTGTTACTGAAATAATGCACTCTAATTTGAAGCATTCTCTATTTAACAAAAATAGAGGTTATCTCTCTTTAACAAAACATAGGCTGGTTCATCTTAACTTGTTAACTCCAAATGAGTTAACACAATACAATTACTGCATTCATTAAACATTCAGTGTCTAAATAAATAAACCATATTATAACTTAATGTGATGAACTAATCCACTATTATGCTAAGACAACTTCTTGGTTCTCCTAATACAATACAATAAAAATCACCAACTCAATTTTAGCTGAGTCTAGCATTTGAAACTAAGATTGATAAATAGATTTAAGTTGTGAACTGAGAAAAATAACAAGCAGTAATATGAGAGGAAGCATTTAATAATGGGCATTCCAAAAGTCTACAATCTGTAACAATTTTGTAATTATGTACAGTTTGAATTAGATGCGGAAATATTTTAGGCTGCATCAAGTGCAATCATAACAGAGAAGCATGGTGGATTGCTTTTTTCAAGACATAGTTTACCTATTTCATATATAGGTAGTCCTCAATTTACAACCACAATTGAGCCCAACATTTATATTGCTAAGTGAGTTTTGTACCACTTCACGATCTTTGTTGCCACAGATAAGTGAATCACTGCAGTTGTTAAGTTAGTAACATGTTTAAGTGAATCTGTTTTCCCCAGTTATTTAGCTTGTCAGAAGATTGCAAAAGGTGATCACCTCAGGACATGCACCCATGAGTCCGTTGTCAATCATATGAATTTTGATTATGTGATCATGGGGATACTGCAATAGTCGGAAGTCTGGAAAATGGCCATACGTCACTTTTTTCAGTGCCGTTGTAACTTCAGTCACTAAACAAACACTTGTAAGTCAAGGACTACCTGTAATTGCATGTATATTGAGAGAAGGGAAGAGAAGATAGATTGATTATAGAGGGATGCACACTGTAACAGTCTGAAATCCTACTGAAAAACTATGTAGAAGATTAAAAAGAACTATATGCATGCCTTGCTTAGTATTGTTGTCCTTGGTATTTTCCCCCTTAGAGTAATCCACTTGGTTTGCACTGTGTTCACCTAGTTCTTAGAGCAAAGTTCATGATGCGACAAGGAGTGTTGTTCCCTCACTATTTTATATAACCATGGATATAGGATTCAGAGGAGTCATTAAATTGAGAGAGTTGGCTGAGAATAACAAGTTGTTTATTGAATAAAATAAAAAGGGATAACAATGTGTTCCAAAAGAATGACTCCAAACTGGGAGAACAAGGCAAATGCAATTACGCCGCAATATGTACTAGAGCATAACTTATACATGTTGAAATGATATGTTGTGACTAACCACAAATTTCATCATTGAAATGTGTTAATTAACTTGAAAAACATTACAACACTTAAGAAATTAAGTATTACATTTATTTTGAAAGGAGACTGGAGATCTCATTTTTGCTTGTGATACCTTTAGTTACAATCCTGCCTTTACACTCCATCATACATAAGGAAATCATTTCATTATTTTACATATTCTATATACTATCTATATTAATATTCAATACAAGTTCCAAACCAATGAACCCTGTTCATTGCCCTGTTTCTTGCGCAGTAGATTGACTTTCTTTTCAAATGAAGGCAAATATATGTGTCCCAGGATAATGTTGCAGGATCCAATCTGAGTCATCAGGGCCAGAGGTTTGTTCTTCCAAGCTTTCGGACTCATGCTGGAGCCCATCCTCAGGGAACTTCTCAACCTCCAGGATGTGTTTTCTTTACATGTGTTGGGGCAACACCTAGTGATCTTCATTTTGTATTGTTGAGTAAAGCATTCCTTTCCCAGGTCAATGCAGTCTTGAACAGAGTGGAAAATTCAATCCCTAGGTGGTAGTGAAAGATAAAGTAAACAGCAGGGGTGAAAGTCAGCAGGTTGTGACAGGTTCTGGAGAATCGGTAGCAGAAATTTTGAGTAGTTCGGAGAACCGGCAAATACCACCTCTGGCTGGCTCCAGAGTGGAGAGGGAATGGGGATTTTGCAATATCCTTCCCCCAGGAGTGGGGAGGGAATGGGGATTTTGCAGTATCCTTCCCCTGCCACGCCCACTAAGCCACATCCACAGAACCGATAGTAAAAAAATTGAATTTCACCACTGGTAAATAAACTTTATTAACACTTAGAAAAGAGTTTTCCCCCTATCTCTTTGCTCCCATCTAGTGGTCATTTGGAGTTAAAAGTAGCTCTGATTTTGAATCTGCTCAACCACATATATCAAAATAGTTATACAGATATGCAGGTAAATACGTGGGATAAATAAACTGGAATCTATATTTATCCAGAAGTCTGAATAGATGTTCATGCCTTGCCATTTGACTCTCTTCCACTTCATTGATTAATAAGGTGTGAGGCTTATTGGGCTGTTCAGAGCCAAAATGGCCAATTTTAATTTGTTCAAAAACTCAATATAAAACCAAAGTGACATTTTTGGATGGGAGTTATTGAACAAAACTCATATTGCTAAATGTAACATGTTACAAAAATTGTGGTCATCAAGAGAGCTTTTTTTTTAAGGTTTAAAGTGTTGTGCAAAAACAATCTAAAGAAGTCCAATCCATTCTTTATTGCAGCTCTCCTACGCAAGAGTTGAAGTAGAGATTCTTCTCAGATTTCTTGGAAAACTGATAAAGGAATGGAGTCTCAGCTGTAAGAGAGAGACAGGTTGACAGATTAGCTGCTAAAGAAATGTATGGGAATCTTAATGGAAGGTTATGGTTGTTCTTCTGGCTGAGAAAGAGCAGCTGATTATAGAAAAAATACATCCAGCCTTCAAACTAGATTTCTACCTACTGGCCCTGTTCAAACAACACTATGTGCTCAGCTCATTCAGGAAGAGCAACAGACTCATTTAGACATTATTCTAGCATTAATCTTGGTTAAGCTTTTCTATTTTAGGGTGTGTAAAAACCAAACTGCTTGGTTCAATAGCTCACTTTATAGTGCAGGAAAGTTTGGTGTGGTTAAGGCACTGTGCTAGAAATCTGGAGATATAAAACAAACTCAGAAAATTGATTCATTCAGTGACCAGGTGCAACAGTTATTAGCTTCCCCTCAACTTAGATTCTATATATCAAATCAAAGAGAAATATCATGTACCAGAAACATATTTAAAGGTCTTTCTGTATTGCAAATATGGTGCTGTGCAGATTAAAAAGTATAATTGGTGAAAATATATTTACTCCCCATAGAATTTATGAATTAGGTCAACTGAGAAAAAAAATAGCTATTGAATGAACTAGTTCAAAATGGAATTAAATAGAATTCCTCGTTTTTCATATCTTAAGCCCAAATGAAAGTTCTCACTTAACCTACAGGGTTGGTTTGTTTTGATACTTTTGTGGGATTCTGCTTTCATGCTCCTGTTACTTACCAGGCAGTCATTTGGAAATAGATAATAAGTTAGAATGTACCTAAAGCTAAAACAAAAACAAAAACAAATACATAATAAAAATGCATAAAAATAAAATTTGCAAAATAAAAAATTGAGAGTGACATATTGGCTGCATTCACAAAACATACTTAATCTTCTCAGTGAATTATGCCATTTTCCTGGCTTTGTGAAATACAGTTGCAAGTACAGCAATATTCTCCTCCTACCCTCTAAAATCTATCCTCACACAGGATCAGAACTATGACAAAGTCATGCCATCAACTCTAACATGGTTGATGGTATAAAAAGTCGCTTGTGCTACATTTAGTAGCACAAACAGGAACATTGTATTCCTTTCATAATTCCTTAGGAGATTGTCCACCAGGCAACTCATGCCACTTTTGTGCCACGACTTTGCCTGAAGCCAGAGTGAGAGGAGATGCAGAAAATCAGTTTCATCCAAGAACTGTTATCTCCTGTAATATGTAGGTCACCTTGGCTAGTAAAGGAAAATTTGACATACTAAAGCTATTTAGTATCAACTAAGAGAACTGAATATAAAGGAAGGACAATGGTAGAAGGACAAATAAGTGCTCTGGCCACATCTTCAAGGTGCATAAAACAAATGTATGCAATAACACAAAATGATGCAAGGCATTATTCTCAACTCACATCCAACCTCTGTAAGGTTACTCTCCACCCTTCTTTTCTTGCTCCACATTAAAGTAGCATTTTCTTGCTGTGCTAAGCAGTCTGTCTGCCATGCTTCATTCCATTGTCGGCAATGTTTCTGCTCCAATTAGCTCATGTGCTCTGTAGTGGGAATGCCCTTCCCCTCTAGTCCTTGCTCTGCATGGGCGGTTCATTCTGATAGTCTTATCTGTGGAGAAAAGCAGAAAGTTTGGGTTTTTTTCACACGTTCCCCTAGCTGCTAGGGCCTAGCATGTTTAATCTCCAATGTTTCCTCAGTAAATCAAGATTATTCATGCACTTGATGGACACCCAAAGACTGCTTAAGAGTCTTCTGGTCAAGAGCCAGATTATTCCAGTCCTCTATTAAGATTTCAGTAATAATGTCATTCAGGAACGTCCCTCCTAGCATATCCTGGGATTCCATCAGATCCAGAATACACCATGGATTGACCCTGAATCTTGCCTTGTGCCTCTGCAAGGAGGGTTGAAGCAAACCATCTCACCCTTCACGCTGGTGATCTATCATAACAAAAGGGCCACTTTTGGCTCCCAAAGCATGGATTATCATTATGGATGCAAAAAGATTGGTGGTTTACCTTAATGAGTGGCAGATATAATTTGAACTGGGCTAGGATAATTCTGAAATGGCAGCCATTTTGATCTAATCTAATCACAGGAAACTCTTGAGTTCAAAGTTGTGCCTTAAGGCAGGATTTTTTTTAAAAAAACCTGTAACTTCCACTCGCCACCTGAATTTTTCAAATAAATTGGCTTAAAATGTTGAAGTCTCTTATACCAAGAGCTTCAGAAATGTCAACATTACTACCAGGACCATATCCAGTAGCAAAACCCTTCCGCACTAGGAACATATGACCATCTGTCTTCTGTGGAGTTGGGATCAAAAAAATATTTTTCGGTTTTCTGACATCAAGTTAGTGCCTTAGAGAATAAATGGATGCTTGATGTTACCAATTTCACACCACAAATAGTGCTACTTATGATAGAGTTATGAGAGAAACAATTCTGTCTTAATTTTGTTAGGCATATTTTGATGTAAGGAAGATTTGAAGATTCTGATACAATACTTCTTATGGTATTAAAGTACTTTTCACACTCTTGGATTGTTTCCTGACCTTGCCTAAAAAAGAGACTGAGAATTGTTTTTATAACCAAACTCTTTCTATATATATCTATATATCATCACCATCATTTTAGTCATTGTCTATGCACTGAAAGGTCTCCTTCATGGATGTTTTTAGCAAGTGGGATCCATTTTATGATTGCCTTGGTCCACCCAGTTCTTCTTGCTATCTGAACAACCCATTTCCATTTCAATTCTTTTATTTCTTGATGATATCTTATGCTTTTTTCCCCCTAATCCATGTGCAGGTTTTTCTATCTTGTCTTGTAATGCCGAGCATGCATCTTTCCATAGCTGCGCCACTTGTAGCTTTTGTGTCAATTGTGAGGTTAGTGTCCATGTTTCACCTGCATGTTAGAGCAGAACACTGATCAAAAACTTTTCACGCATAGGGGGAGGTTGTTCTTGAAAATTACCATACTTTTCAGTCTATAGGATGCACCTCCCCCCCACAAATGCATGGAAATCTCTGTGTGTCTTATAGAGTGAATACTGCGGCAGGGGTGGGGAAGGGGGTTGGTGCCTGTCACCACTGCCACTGTTGTTCACTGCCAGCGGGGTATGCTGGCGCCTTCACCACCGAACAGCTGATTGGCGATTGGATCGACCTCCCAGAATACTGCTGATCAGCTGTTCTAGGCAATGGGGATTGCCGCTGCCGATCACTGTTGCATGGCGATGGGTGTGATAGGCAGTGGCAGTGATCAGCAGCAGCAATCCCCACTGCCTAGAACAGCTGATCAGCGGTATTCCAGGAGGCTGATCCAACTGCCAATCAGCTGCTCGGCAGCAAAGCTCCAGCAGTCCCCAGTGGCAGTGAATGGTGGCGGCGGTGACAGGCAGCGGGGCACCAACACCCCTCCCCCCTGCTGCAATATTTGATCTATAAGATGCTGAATGGCAACACAGAGATAGGCAGTGGCGGCGATAGGTGGCAGGGATCCCCGCTGCCTAAAACAGGTCATTGATGGTATTCTAGGAGGCTGATCCAATCGACAATCAGCTGCTCGGTAGCGAAGGCTCCAGCATTCCCGGCGGAGGCAGCAACACGGAGGAGGCAGCAGTGGCAGCGTTTTTGGTTGACCAGACCACTGATCAGCGGGGTTACAGGAGTCCGGGATCCAGCTGTCACTCAGCTGACCAGTGATGGGTGCAACACAGCAGAGTCTTGATGAGCCATGTGTTGGGGCTACAATAACCTGCTGAAGCTGAGCAGGCTCTTTGCTTCAAGGACGCTAGCCAGATGAATACCAGATGGATGCTGGAGACAGGCAGAATTTTTTTTCTTGTTTTCCTCCTCTAAAGCTAATGTGCGTCTTATGGTCCGGAGCATCTTATAGACTGAAAAATACGGTATGCTTAGCTTGCCAAATGTCTGCCAACCACGTTTAACACACCTTTCAATTTTTAAAATATTTAATTGTATACCGCCTGGAGTCCTTCTGAGGGACATGGGCGGTTCTTAACTATGATAAATAAAAATACACACGAACAAAGCATCAACTCAAACCAGTGATATACCTAATAGTCCTGCTTCCTATTTTCCCCACAACTTTTTTTGGAAAACTTTTTATTGTTTTAATTAAACAAAAACACAAAAAAAGAATCATCCTTCATTACATCTTGTAGAAAGTGTGTCGATTGGTTACAAATAAATTTCGTGTGTTTCTTCCACAATCATTACTTATACTTCATTCATATTGAATTGTACATTTTAAATCAACAATCTTTATGTATTTTACTATCAATGTACCACAATTCTCATTTAACTATAATTATTTAAACGTGCTTTTATCTGAAATCATTTGTATTTAAAGACACAACCACCTACTGGCATTCATTAGTAATTTCAATAAACCTCAGAGCTTGTATCCAATTTGCTTTTTACCAATACCAACACATGTGTATATCATTAAACATTATCCATTAACATTTCCTTGTTATTGTTGTAGTTAGTTAAAATTATTTACTGTTTATATCACATCTCCTTTCGTCAGACCCAAAAGAAATTACACATTTATAACAAGATCTAAACAAAAATTTGTTAATAAAATTTATAGATCTTTTTCCCAAGTCCCAATTTACAATTTATATCCAAGTTGTTTTTACTAGTTAAGATTTTCATTTCATTGTTGTTAACATAGTTAATTATTTGTTAACAAAAAAATATTTAATAACAATCTAAACCAATTTACAAAGTACTAAACTTCCCACTTATTAATCACCAAATTGGCTAAAAATTATTTATTATTTATATCACATCTCTCATCAGACCCAAAAGAAATTACACATTTATAACAAGATCTAAACAAAAATTTGTTCATAAAATTTATAAGTCTTTTTCCCAGGTCCCAATTTGCAATTTATATCCAAGTTGCTTTTACTAGTTAGGATTATCATTTCATTATTATTATTATTGTAGTTAATTATTGTTAACAAATAAACATTTTATAACAATCTGAAACAATCTATAAAATACTAAAATTTCTACCTATTAATCACCAAAAATTAACTAAATTTTTATCAACTTTCATTATCAACCTGTATCTTTCCAGTAACAAAACAGTCTTATCTCTTTTGCCAGTTGTGTCAATTCTCTTTTTAACACCTTTGTAAAGTTTTTATAAACTTCTCTCCGCACTTTGTGCTTAAAAGATTTCTCAGATAATCTCGTTGCCCTTGAACTAGTATTGAAATTAGCTTATCTTTGATTATCAGACATGTTTCTGAAAAGATTTCTCTTCTTAACTCCATCATCATCAGCCTTTTTTTCTCTCCTATATCTTGAAAAAAGGGATAGAGCTCCAGATTGTCAAATTCACTTTTCCATATTCCCTTCTTTCCACTTTCACCCATATTTGCTCCATTAATAAGTTCATCTGTTGTCTTATCTTTATCTTCTATATCTTCATTCTCTTTTTTAATTTTTGGGGCTCCAACCCCCTCATCTTTTGCTGTGAGAAACAATAGACTATCCAACTTCTTCTCAAATCTCCCAAATCCTTCCAATATATTTTGAATTCCAGCCAAGATATTTTGAAAACTTAAGGATTCCTCATCTGCATATTGATCCATGTTTCCAGGAAAAAAAGAGGAAAAGAAAAAGAAAAAAGAAGTCTAAAATCCACTGCCACTCTAGCCTTCCAAGCCTCTTTTGTGTATATAAATATTTTAAATTGACTTAAGCACAAGTTCTTTTATACTCTTCAAAAAAGAAGGGTTCTGTCTTTTTCTTTTCTTTTCCTTCCCTTGCCAAGTTATTTCACAAAAGGCACCTGCAACAATTCGTGCCCTTGGGTCTTTATCAGTTTCTGTAAGCAAGTTGCAAACCCTTCAGTTACAAAGTCAGTGAGATCAAAGAAGAGAGAATAAAAGATACATTGTTTCTAAAAAACCCAGACTCTGGCTTCTGAGTGGCAGATTTGACTTTCTCATACTTGTCTCAATCTTATGGAAAACAAAGGTCTTTAAATGTCTTTAATGGAATTTAATAACAAGTAGTAGGAAGAATTGTTAAAATAAAAAAAGAGTTTTAGTTCAAGCCGAAAATAAGGTAGCAAAGAATAGGAGGAAAAAAAGTCAATCCGTTCAGTTAAGAGGAGAAACAGGAAACGTTATGGTCACTTCAATCCACAAAAACATCGTTACAAAGAAAAAAACTTTCCAAGGCAGTCCAATAAAAATAAATCTCGCCGCTTTATTCTTTTACTTAAGGGACTAATTTATCTTTTAAAAAAAGTTTCTTTGGGCAATCTTTCTCAAAGAAAAAAACCTCACCAGATGGACTCACTTTTACTTCATTCTTTCCGGAGCCATCTCCGACTTCGTCTGCCTGGGGCTGTCTGTTTGCTGCCGGCTTGGAGTGCTTCCCTTGGGTCAATCAGGGACTTTGCAGTGTCCCTGAGACCAGCAAGGCTTTGTCTCCCTGTTCACCATCTCTACGGGACGGTTTAGGTCCGAATGGACCGTCCAGCAGGAAAAGTATCAACGGCGGTCTCGGACTGTTGAGACCGCATGTTGTTTCGTCGCGATGTGGCTCCTCCTTCAACCTATTTTCCCCACAACTCTTGTGAGATGGATTGGACTGACAATGACGGGGCCAAAGTCACCCAACTGGCTTTTATGAGCCAGCAGTGTGCTGCAGCTGCCAAAACAGCCAATACAGTTCTAGGCTGTATTAACAGAAGGATAGAATCAAGATCATGTCCCCTGCATGAGCAGGGGGTTGGACTAGATGACCTTCAATGTCCCTTTGAACTCTGTTACTATTTATGTGAAGTGTTAATACCAGTGGTCGGATTCAATTTTTTTTACTACTGGTTCTATGCGTGTGGCTTGGTGGGTTTGGCATGGGTTGGTGGGCATTGCAGGGGAAGATTACCACAAAATCCTCATTCTCTCTCCACCCTACTAATCTGCTTTCCAGCTCCGTTCCCCTGTTCAGGGCAACAAAAGATCAGGTGGGAGGCAGCGGGGGTGGGACCAGCCTATTTGCTGTTTCTCTGAACTACTCAAAATTTCCACTACTCGTTCTCCAGAACCTATTCAGAACTGAATACCACCTCTGGTTAATACCACTTTATAATACCCTGGGTAAGACCACACTTGGAATACAGCATTGAAGATGTTGAGCCTCTAGAACAAGGGTCAAACTGGCGGCCTGCGGGCCGGATGCATCATGCACAGGCCACACCCACCTCAGCTCCGTGAATGTGGAAAAACTCACAAAATGTCACATGACGGCAAAGTGATGCAGCTAGTTTGACCCACATGCTCTAGAACAGGCATGTCCAAAGTGCGGCCCGGGGGCCAAATGTGCCCCTTTTTCAAATTGCAAGCGGGCCCGCAGCCTCTTCTCCCCACCGGAGTTATTTGTTTAGTCTTTCATAAAATACCGTATTTTTCAAAGTATAAAGATGCATCTTTTTCTCCTCAAAAAAGAGGCTAAAAATCTGGGTGCATCTTATACACTGAATACAGCATTTTTTGCCTCCCAAAACTCTGCACCCTTCACCAAAATGGCTGTGCATAGCCTTTAGGAGGTTTTCAGAGTGATCCTGGGGGCTGTGGAGGGCATAAATGAGCAAAAAATGGGCCATTTTTTGCTCAACTTTGCCCCCCCTAGCCCCCAGGAGCACTCTAGAAGCCTCTTAAAGGCTATTCATGCCCTTTAAAAAAAAGGCCCATTTTCGTGAAAAATGGGCCATTTTTGGGAGAGTGCAAAAACTTTTTTTTTAATTTGCCTCTTCAAAATCTTGGTGCGTCTTATACTCTGAAAAATACGGTACTTAATTTGCATTTAATGTTAAGGGTTCAAAGAATGGGTTCAAAGGGTTCAAAGAAGTCGCTGGGTATGAAATATGGGGCCCAGGGAGGCAGTGGGGTCTGCTGATTGTATACTTGGCTCCTCGCTATACGTCAGCGGCCCTGCCCGAGCTCCTCGAGCTGGTCTCGGAGACGGCGGTTGAGATACCCAAACTTCTGGTTATGGGGGATTTCAACCTGCCGTCGACGGGAGCAGCGTCCGAGGTGGCTCGGGAGTTCATGGCTTCCATGACAGCCATGGGCCTGACCCAACTAATTCAGGGCCCCACACACGAAGGCGGCCACACACTGGACCTTGTCTTTGTATCTGAGCAGTGGACGAGTGATCTGGGAATAGGGGATTTAGAGACTACGCCCCTGTCATGGTCAGATCACTCATGTCTCCGGCTGGACTTCCCTGGCGCTACCCTCCACCGCGAGGAGGCGGAGCCAGTTTGTTCAAGCTGGTACCGCCCCAAGCACTTCATGGAACCGGATAGGTTCCAGACGGAGCTTGGGCCTTTACCTGTAGCCCTGAACCGCGCTCGGTCGGAGGACCTAGTCGACGCCTGGAATAGGGCGACGGCGGGGGCCTTGGATCGGGTTGCGCCTCTGCGACCTCTCCTACGGCAGCGACCCACCCGGGCTCCCTGGTACACCGAGGAGCTAAGGGTGATGAAGCGCCATAGGAGACGTCTAGAGAGCAGGTGAAGGTCCTCACGCTCCGAGTCTGACCGAACACAGGTAAGAGCCTATTTACGGACCTACCTTGTGGCATTGAGAGCGGCAAAACGTAGACATTGTGCCGCTCTCATTGCGTCTGCGGATAACCGCCCTGCCACCCTGTTTAGGGTGACCCGCTCTCTCCTGTCGCAGGAGACGCGGGGGACACCCTTGCAGGGAAGAGCAGAGGAGTTTGGGGAATATCTGCAGGACAAAGTCGCTCAGATCCGGAGCGGATGCCCCCCCCAGTGGACCGGACGAGCCGTCTTCAGTGAGTCTTGTGAGCCCACTCTGGGAGGAGTTTGACTCTGTTGCCCCCGAGGATTTAGACGGGTTGCGTGGACGGCTACGACCCACCACATGTTCAATGGACCCGTGCCCCTCCTGGTTGGTACTGGCATCCTGGGAGGTGACGCGAGGCTGGCTTCTGGGCCTGGTGAACGCCTCACTGAGCGAGGGTTTCTTACCGACTGCCTTGAAAGAGGCGGTGGTGAGGCCCCTGCTCAAGAGGCCTTCACTTGACCCAACGGAGCTAGCTAATTATCGTCCAGTCTCCAACCTCCCCTTTTTAGCGAAGGTTGTTGAGAATGTGGTGGCGCAGCAATTTCCACGTCGCCTCGACGAATCCGTGTATCTAGACCCACGCCAGTCCGGCTTCCGACCCGGGCACAGCACCGAGACAGCCTTGGTCGCGTTGGTTGATGATCTCTGGAGGGCCAAAGATAGAGGTTGCTCCTCTATCCTGGTCCTATTAGACCTCTCAGCGGCTTTTGATACCATCGACCATGGTATCCTACTACGCCGGCTGGAGGGGATGGGAGTCGGAGGTACCGTTTTACGGTGGTTCGGCTCCTACCTCTCCGGCCGAATGCAATGTGTGTTGACTGGGGGGCAGAGGTCGACCCCGAGGCCACTGTCAGGGGAAAAAATGCCTGATATCTGAGATCAATGGATCGGGCTGATTCCCTTCCGCATATCTTTTGAGATATTAAGAAAAATAAAAGTCTTTAAGAAGTATTCTAATTAATAAACAAACTTTAATAATAAAATAAAACAGAAAATAACCTAATTGTTACATTTTGATAATGAAAGCTCCGTCTGCCAGCTCTGCTTGGCAGCCGGACAAAGAAGAAAGGAATTTTGGAATGTGTAACGCATGCGCAATAAATCACTTTCAGATAAGAACTTTTATGACCTGCGCAATAACTCTTTCTTAGTTTAACTCTTGAGTGTCAATTCATTCAGTTCAGGCCTAGCAAACTTTTTAACATCGTGACAGCCACTCTCTTGTGGGGTGCCGCGGGGGTCGGTCCTCTCGCCCCTTTTGTTCAACGCATATGTGAAGCCGCTGGGTGAGATCATCTGTGGTTTTGGGGTTGAGTACCATCTGTACGCTGATGATACTCAGCTGTACATCTCAACCCCAAGCCACCCCAACGAGGCTGTCGAAGTGATGTCCCGGTGTTTGGAAGCCGTCGGGGTCTGGATGGGGGACAACAGACTCAAACTCAACCCCTCCAAGACCGAGTGGCTGTGGCTACCGGCATCTCGGTTCAGCCAGCTGATTCCATCACTGGCCATAGGGGGCGAACAATTGCCCCCTGTGGAACGGGCGCGCAATTTGGGCGTCCTCCTAGATGCCCGGCTGTCAATGGATGATCATGTGGCAGCCATGGCAAGGGGGGCGTTCTACCAGGTTCGCCTGGTGCGCCAATTGCGCCCCCTTCTGGACCGTGATGCCCTACGCACAGTCACTCATGCACTGGTGACGTCTCGCCTGGACTACTGTAACGCTCTCTACATGGGGCTTCCCTTGGGACGCGCCCGAAGACTGCAGCTAGTCCAGAACGCAGCCACGTGGGTAGTCATGGGGAGTACTAGGTACTCCCACGTAACACCTCTCCTGCGCGAACTGCACTGGCTGCCTGTAGTCTTTCGGGTGCGTTTCAAGGTTCTGATCACCATCTTTAAAGCGCTCCATGGCATAGGGCCTAGCTACCTGCGGGATCGCATCCTCCCACATACATCCCTGCGGCCAATTCGCTCTCACAGGGAGGGCCTTCTCCTGGTGCCGTCCACGAGGCAATGCCAACGGGCGACACCGAGGAGTAGGGCCTTCTCTGTGATGGGCCCAACCCTCTGGAATGACCTCCCCCCCGACATTAGAACCACTACTGACCTCCGCTCCTTCCGACAGAAACTGAAGACACACCTGTTCCGACTGGCTGGTCTGGCATAATTTATAACGTCTACCTCCTGGCATACACATTCTTACTGGTTTTTAGAGGGATATATTTTTTAAATTTAACCTGATATGACATTGGGATTTTAAATTTTGTACATTTCGATTTATTTATTTAGCTGTACAGTTTGGCATATTTTATCCTCCTCTCATATACGTATTTATGTAGTTATTACTATGTTTTAATTTGTTGTATTTTGATACGGACTGTACACCGCCCCGAGTCCCTTTCGGGAGAGGGGGCGGTATATAAACGCTAATAATAAATAAATAAATAAATGTCAGGCTGAATGATCGGCCCCACACATTTTCACCTCACCAAATCTGGCCCTCCTTGCAAAAAGTTTGAACACACCTGCTCTAGAAAGAGTGGAGAGAAGAGCCACAAAAATGATTATTCTCCAAAGCACCTGAAGGCAGAACAAGAAGCAGGTGGAAACTAATCAAGGAGAGAATTAACCTCGAACTAAGGAAAATTTTCCTGATAGTGAGAACAATTAACCAGTAGAACAACTTTCCTCCAAGTTTTTAAGAAGTGATTGGACAACCATTTGTCTGAAATGGTATAGGGTTTCCCGCCTGAGCAGTAGGTTGGACTAGAACAGTGGTCACCAACTGATGGTCCGTGGACCACTGGTGGTCCACAAGAAAAAAATGGTGGTCCGCAGAAAAATTATTTGCATTTTTATATTACACTAAATACTATTTATCTTTTATTAAAAATCATATTAGTGGTCCACGGGATTTAAAATTATGAATGTAGTGGTCCCTGAAGTCCGAAATGTTGGTGACCCCTGGACTAGACGACCTCCAATGTCTATTCTATTCTATTCCTAGTGTATTATTTCTTTTCTATATTTCTATTCTATTCTTTTTCCTATTCTATTATTTCTTTTACATATTTCTATTCCTATTCTATTATTTCTTTTATATATTTCTATTTCTATTCTATTCTTATTCCTATTCTATTTTTTTAATATATGTTTCTATTCTATTATTTTTTCTATATTTCTATTCTATTATTTTTCCTGTTCTATTATTTCTTTTATATATTTCTATTTCTATTCTATTATTTTTCCTATTCTATTATTTCTTTTATATATTTCTATTCTATTCTTTTTCCTATTCTATTATTTCTTTTATATATTTCTATTTCTATTCTTATTTCTATTCTTATTCCTATTCTATTATTTCTTTTATATATTTCTATTTCTATTCTATTCTTTTTCCTATTCTATTATTTCTTTTATATATTTCTATTCTTATTTCTATTCTTATTCCTATTCTATTATTTCTTTTATATATTTCTATTCTATTCTCCTTGTTCCTTTTAACCTGCCGTGCCAAATAAGCGTGGGTCGAATCAATCCTATAAACCAGGGCTCAGTGATGCCCTGAATAGTGTCTTATGCGGATGTAACTCCACGAGAAACTGCTGAATTGAGAGTCGAAACGGACAGCAAAGCAACCGGAGCGTAGCCAATATCGAAGCGCCTCATTTCTGCCACCAACAGGAGAAAGCCCGGGCACTGAAGAGACCCGACTAAAGAGCTTGCAATTAACACCCTGAAACTCCACACTCAGGTTCCCACTGGGAGTCCGTCTGTAGCGACGCCTCCCCAGGTGGTGAAACGCGTCCCAGGACGGTGCGCATGCGTAATATTAGAAAACTACCGTAGGCAATCCAAACCTACGACACTGGGTGGAAGGCCACGACTATGGCGTTTTCCTGTCACCCCAGCATGACGCATGCGCATCTGTCCCTCAACGCCTTCTTTCCCCCGCTGCAGGGCGGAGCCGCCTGTCACCAATTCCCTTTGGCTCCACCTCCGCTCCGTTTCTTACACTGGCAGTGGGCGGGATTAGGCGGTCAGTTGGCGGGCAGGCCGAGGAGGAGGGAGGGGGGGAGAGGTGGAGGCACTATCACGTGATCACTGTAGGTTTCCCAACATGGCGGCTGGGGTAGCTGCGGGCGTTGCGAGACTCAGGATTTAAGTAGCGGCCGAGGCCAACCCTTCCTTCTCTCCCCCCCCTCCCACGGCAGAGACCCCGCACCGGCCTCGGACACGCCCCCTCCCCTCGTGCCTTCATTCATTCATTCATTCCATCGATTCTTCGGCTCTTGCCAGTAGCCAGCTGCCATGAGGGAAAAGGGCCGCAAGAAGAAGGGCAGGACCTGGGCAGAGGCCGCCAGGACGGTACGCGGGGTTGGGCTGGGCGTGGGGAGACGGACGGACGGACGGGGGGGACGGACGGTACGGGTGGCACCAAGTTTACTTTGCTCTCTCTTTGAGCGCCTTCGTCACTGTTAGGCGGTCTCTCCTCCAGGCAGTGGCCTCTGGAGTTGTTAGGCTTCAATTCCCACCGTCCTCAGCCTCCATGTTTAGGTGCAGGTGATGGGAGTTGTAGTCCAGCATTCTGTATGATTGGGAAGACCCGCAGTAAGATACAAGGAACTCTTTCCTCCCCCCCCCCCCAAATCTCCTCGCGCCGCCCTCAAATCTTTGTACTAAAACGAGTTTTTGAAATGTAAATGATTAAAAACCCGCCTTTATTTCTGTGATCTGACAGTTGGGATGGGAAAACAGCTGTTGCTTGCCAAATATTCCATCTTCTCTGGAGAAACGGGTTAACTGTGGCTCACTGGATGAAGACCACTCTTTGTTGTTAGAAAAGTCACATTTGCTTTCAAGGCTAGAAAAGATTTCTTAGCATATGCTCAAATGGTTGGTCTTTTGTGTCAGATATATCCATATTTCTCATTGTTTTCCAGTAAACCAAAGGCTAGCTTAGTTGAAGTAGTTGCTGGAGAGACATTAATACCAAAGTTTTTCAACAAACACCCCCCACCCCCACCCCCCATTTTCTACTGCATCATGGTAATCATATTACCAGAATGATCTGGCAGGGTAGCTGATTACTTCCATGTCATTAAGACTACATCTGAAAGTTTGTATATGTGTCGTTATAAATTGTAAATATGGTAAAAGATGCTGTTTTGTGACTATATAAGAACGTTAGAAATTCAGATGACATGCCTTCTGAAATTCTAATTATTTCATTAATGAACCAAGCAAGTAAAGATTGTGTTCCCCATCTGAAATCACTGTGAATCAATTTGATTCCTGATTTTAAAAAAGTCATTTTATACCTTATTTCTGCAGTTGATGCAAATTTTGTTTTAAACCTTAATCCTTTTGGCATGTATACAATTTAATTTAATTATTAAATCTATATGCCTGCCATCCATCTCATCATCAAATGATTCTCGGCAGCAATTTGTAGTTAGTTCTGGGTAAAATATATTTCTGTGTTTCCAGTCTTGTTGATAACATGAAAAGTCACATAAACCTCATTTTAATAAATAACTCTTAAGCAGAAAGGTTACATATACAGTCAAGGAAAGAACTGTAGCTCATTGGCAGAAGATTTGCATTGGATCAGGAAAATCCCAGATTCTGTCTTCCATTGGCTGTCTTAACAAGGAGTTCTAGTCTTGAATAGCTACTGTCAGTGTAGATAGGGCTAATCTAGGTGGAGTAATTTTGACCAAGAAAGCTGTTTGTGCTAGTCTGCAAGCTATTTGGATTCATCATTTGTTCTTATTCAGCTGTTGTTCATCATTTGTTGTTATTCAGTTAATAATGAAACAATATTTTAGCAGCCTTGTATTATCAATAAACAATATCCACGCCCACATTAGTATTGAAAAGATAGGGAAACATTAACTTCCCAAAATGTCAATTTGTGTGTATAAATTAGTTGTTTGTTTGTTTATTTATTTATTTATTCAATCAATTTATATAGCCACTCATCTCGCAAACAAACAGCTCTGAGGGGCATACAACACAGCTAAAAAATTAATAGTTACATGTTTAAGATTTTGTGCAAATCATCATAAAAGTCCTAGCTCTTTGTTTCTGCTGAAAAATCTAAATTTTACACACACACACACACACACACACACCACACGGATATTGGAAGCTTTAATCTTTGATATCAAAATTAAAATGTGTTTTTTGTAATATGGAAACTTCCAGTAGATCTTTTCTTCTTTCCCAGATTCTAAATATTAATGCTTCTTTTAAATCACAGTTGAATTTAGGCTTCCTAATACCGAGTATTCAGAAGTTAGCCTTAAATCTGTTGATAGTTTATATGCTGTCTGTATAATGCCATTTTGTTATAAATGCATATAAATAAAGTTGTTGCATATATATCATCTTGTTTTTCTGTAAAAACAAAAATATCAGTGACTTTTAGGAATGGTGAAGCATGTTCCTAAATGAAAATATTTTAAATATCCTACAAGTTCAAACTTCAGTAAAATACTTTGCAGTCTATGTTATAAGAAACTGGCTATTTTTATTTGCTTCTTAGATTGATATTCTACCTTTTGCTCAGGAACTCAAAGCAGCTTTGAAATAAAATCCTCACATTGTTAAAATCTACTGATAAGGTGTACTGTATGAGTCTATATAAATGGCATAGAAGATCTGTAATTAATTTGAATGTTTCCATAGTTGCAGACTAGAAGTTTAAGATAATAATATCTATATAAAATTGGGTGAAATGTTGTATTGTAGGGCAACAACTTTTGAACCAAGAAATCCCACATGGGCTAAAAATTTGAGGCTCCAGAATGCATATAAATCCTGGATCCCATGACTCCAATGGAATTGTAATTTAACAAATTTTATAAAACAATTCATGTATAAAACAATACAAAATGTTACAAAATATTTCCTGTTGTCAGATAGACAGTTCAACATGGGCTATTTTCAAGGCAGATACATCTCTCAATATTTCCCTGACTTTTAAAAAACTTTTCAAATACATTAGAAGCTCTGCCATTGTTGAAGGCATTGAGGACTCTAGTAAGGAAATATCTCCTTAAGACAGTGATCTAACAGATTGTCTAGTTCTATATCAGGGGTGTCAAACTCGATCCCATTGCGGGCCATATCAGGATTTTCTTTGCCCTTGGGGGATCAGGAGGGCATGACCTGGTTGGCATGCCAGGGGGGCCAGGGTAGCATGGCCCCACGGGACAACTCAGCCTATCGCTGGCCTGATGTGGCCTGCTGGCCGCATGTTTGACATCTCTGTTCTATATAATTATATCACCCAGTTCTGAATCCCTAAAATATGTACAGAACACTTTGTCATTTATTTTATCTGGAAAACAAATTCCAGGTAAAATTCTGCAACTTAATTTTATTGATATAGGCCATACTAATAGAATCATAAAAACCTGATAGTTTTCCTTTCCCTCCCTCCTATGCCAAAGAGAGTTAAGACAGAGCCAATTTAAGTTCCTAATATTTTCTTCTTTTCCTGGGTTTAACTCCTCTTTGCTAACCGATGCATTTGATCTGCAAGGTTGTCTCTATGGTTCTCTAAAACTATGCAAAGAAATGAATTTTGGGGGCTCTTACGTATCTGTTGAAATGAATCCATTACTGTTATTTGCTAGGTTCAACTCTGTGACCAGCTTTAATGTAGGCAAAATCCACAAAAAGTGAGCTTATGTATTGCTTCCTTTGTGTGCTATGGGGATTTTTTTTTAAATCATTACCTTTGGCAATTTTACATAGGCTGGGCTATAAGACTACCTAATTTGGTAGCCCTTACAAAACTATGGGGTAAGTACCTTATCTCAAATTTCCATTGTTCCTTTGGCAGAACAGTCAAAATATTTTGAGTTTCATTCTTTCTAAATACTTGCTACATGAAATATGAAATGTTCTAATGGAACATTCTGAATAGGGAGGTTTTGTTCTGAGTTTGGAAGAAAGCATTTGTTTATTTTTTGTATATCCATGTAATGATGTTTTTTAGATGATTTGAATTGCTTGATAGAAGATTTTAAATGGTGTGTATACAATCATGATGGCGAACCTATGGCACGTGTGCCAAAGGTGGCACGCAGAGCATGGCATGTGGATTTGTGGCATGTGGATGTGTGCTGGCCAGCTGATCTTTGTGCTTGCCGGAGACCCGGAAACCTGAAGCTTGTGCACGTGCGTGCACCGGCCACCTGGTCTTCGGGTATCTGGTGCGCCCGCACCCGTTCTGTTTTGGGCATTCAGTGCCGAAAAGGTTCGCCATCACTGATATAGAAGGAGTAGCAGTACCTGGGGGTGGAGTTAAAAGAGCAATCAGTCTAAAATCCCTACATAGTTGCAAGTGAACTAAGTCCTCTCTTGAATTCTTTTAACTGTTATCAATCTATGCCAGGGGTATCAAACTCAAAGCCTGCAGGCCAGATCTAGCCCGCAGAGTGCTTAGATGTGGCCCATGGGGCCTCCCTGGAAACAGCAAAGGACCGGCCTATGGTGTCTCTGCCAGTGAAAACAGAGCATGCGGCCCTCCCCACTTCCGTTTTCGGCTGCAACAGCCTCTTGCAACCCTCTGCCAGTGAAAATGAAGCTTGGGAGGCCAAACTTCATTTTCACTGGCAGAACGCTTGGGCCGCCGCAAGCGCCCACAGCACAAGTGACGTTGAACTGGCCATGACCATCACACACCCAGCTCCCCAATGTCAAACGCAATCCTGATCTGGCCCTCAATGAAATCGAGTTTGACACCCCTGATCTATGCTAACCCTTAGTTGAGAAGATTCCACATTTAGCAATCGTGAAATTGACTTTATTTGTGGACCTATCTTTCTCACCTGATAGTGTGCTACCTTTACAATCCACCCTCTTTTCAGTGCTGCAACCTCTACAAATTCTCTGACAGATATGACTATCCTGTTTATGTTTTCAGACTTCCAGCAAATGGCCATTCACCACTTTATGTAACAATCCAGTTCACTGACTGACAGCTTGTTCGGTCAGGAAATTCCTCCTGACTAACCCTAAACTCAAAACTTTCTCGTTGTAGTTTTAATCCATTGGTTCTGGTCCTGTTCTTGGGGGTGGTAAAAAATATGCACATCTTTGGTAATCCTTTAAATATTTGAAGACTACTATCTTATCTCCCCACTGTTGAGTGGAGTAAAATAGATATATGTTTCTTCACAAAGCTTGATTCCAGACCGCTCACATCTTGGTAGCCCCCTTTGAACTCACTCCAATTTGTCACTGTTCTTTTTGAACAGTGGTACCCAGGATCCAGTATTCCCAATATAAAGAATTGGGTCAGAGCAGGTGTTCTACGTTTCCTGTAATTTGGACTTCAGCCTCCTGTGAATGCAATTCCAGATATAATGTCTATATTCACAGCTGATTGCATTGTTGATTCATGTTCATCTTATAGCCTTCTCAAATATCAAATTCTTTTCCAGTTTGTCATTTTTTAATCAGGTCACGAATAAAAATGTTGAATAATACAAGGAATAGGCAAGATGTTTTGTCATTCCACTCCATACTATTCTTCACACTGTTTGAAAGCCATTGTGAATATTCTCTGGGTGTGGTCATCTAGCCCAGTGTTTCTCAAACTTGGCGACTTTAAGTCGCCAAGTTTGAGAAACACTGATCTAGCCAATTATGAATCTATTTGCATTATACAGTAGAGGCCATGTTTTAGCATTTTGTTAATGTAGCTATCAAGAGACTTTCTCGAATGCTTTGCTAAGTTCAAGGTACGCTATCCACAGCATTCTCTGATCTATTAAACCTCTGATACTGTCAAAAAAGAAGTTCAGGTTAATTTGGCTAATCCATTGTATCTTTTCTTTTTGTATTCTTTTCTAAATGCGTATGCACATGTTGCTTTATGATCTGCTCAAGTAACTTGCCCAGTATAGATATCAAACTGACAAGTTTGTAATTTTTCTGGACCTCCCTTCTCTTATTTGAAAGATAAAAAAAACATTTATTGTTCACTAATGAATGAGTTTTCATGAGTTTCATGAGTTTTCAAACATTGTATTTAGAAGTTTTGTGATAATTTCCTCTAGTCCCTTCAATACTTTAGGAGTTAATTCAACTGATTGTGGAAAAATTAATTTACTTTATCTGAGTTTTTACCTTCTTCTCTCCTTTTTTTTTCCCAAAAAATTTATTGGTTTTTACACATATATGGGGAAAGGTAAAGGGATATACAAAAATTTTTGGCAGCTCCCACACTAGTGATTGAAACCCATCCAACACTCACAATTTTTACAATCTTAAAAACAAAAGATAAAAGATAAGCAGAAAACAAGGTCTTATTCTATATTGTCAACCATGTGTTCATTCATTTTCCTTTGTCACTTTCTAGAGTATCACCAATTGCTATTTATTTAAAATACTTTAATTTTTGTGATCTGAGCCTTTTCGATATTGCTCCTTCCTCCCTGTCCCCAGAGGAAGCCTCGCCCCCCCCTTCTTATCTTGCACCATACTGTCCCTTCCACTACCTTCGCTATGTTCGTCCTCTAGGAGGAGAAAATTCTTTTTAATGAAGGCTTCCGCCTCCTGCACTGTATTAATTCTAATCCTGTTTCCCTCCCAAAAGATCAACATTCCTTCTGGCAATAACCATCTAAACCAAATTCCTTTATTGTATAATTTCTTTGATAAGGAGGAATACTTCCTCCTTCTCTCTCTTATCTTTTTTGGAATCTGCTTAAGAATGGTAAGTTTTCAAACATTGTATTTAGAAGTTTTGTGATAATTTCCTCTAGTCCCTTCAATACTTTAGGAGTTAATTCAACTGATTGTGGAAAAATTAATTTATTTTATCTGAGTTTTTACCTTCTCTCCTGAACTGTAGCTACATTGCCACCAGTTGGAGCTTCATTTCCTATTTCAGAGAAGGCACACTAAACATCTCAAACTGACTTTAAGTTGTCCTTATGCCAACTTAGTTGTTATAGTTTCTTTTGTTTTATCCGCTGAGATAGTGGGGATGGCAGTGTGGAAGGGAAGGGAAAGAATATTAACATTGAGGAAATCCTTATTATGATTTGATTTGATTTGTTTGCCACCCATTTCACACACAAAAATGTATAAAATCACAATGAAAATACAGATTATCACTAAAACTAAAAGATGGGGAGGAAAGGCACAAAATTTAAAGTGGGGAGTGGGAACTGCTGTTAATTGATCAACCATTTCCAGTGTGATATTCTCCCACTGGAGCCCCAAGCCAATTGGCACAGCCAGGTCTACAGGCTCTTGTGGAAAGTGGGAGCCAATCTCACCTCAGCGGGAAGATGTTCCAAAGGGCCAGGGCCATAGCAAAGAAGATTTTTCTCCTGGACCTCACCAGCCAGAATTCCTTGACTGACGGGATCCGCAGCATGCCTCCTCTGCAGGTCTGGGTGGAGTGCGTCTGTCCCATAGGGGTAGGTCAGTTCCTGGACCCATGCCATGCAGAGCTTTATAAGTAATAACCAACAGCTTGAATTGCACTTGGGAGCAAACTGGCAGCCAATGCAGCTTGCAGCACAGCGGTATAACATTGGCCACTACCCTGCGCCTCTGTTCTCTGCACCAGTTGAAGCTTCCAAATGCTTCTCTCTAGTGGTGGAGGCAGCATCCAGGCTGGGTTAACCTTCATCCACTCATCTCGAGGACTGAGTCTGGTAAAGTTGTTAAGCCACGCCCCTGTTGCTAGGCAGACCCAGCTTTCGACTCAGTCCCTCGATGAGGGCGGCTGCGTCATCGCTTTCTCCGGTCTTAAAAGAGCGTTGGATGTGGATTGAAAAGCTTTGGAGTTTAAATTAAGGTGTTTTGTGAGTAAAAAATAGGGAGTGCCAGAGCCAGCAACCCCAGCATTAAAGCCCTCGTGGGACTGTGAATTTGAAGGGGTCTTAGCCTCTAAACCAGGGTGCGTAGGCTGTCGCTAGGGCTAGAGCGACTGAAACTGTGATAAACGTTTTCTGCGGCTTGAAACAGTGCGCTGACTGTCAACTTCGGCTTCCCTCTCTAGTTGCCTATCTTCGAAGCTAGATTACACTATTTGGCTCCCTGCTGAGAACACGCTCCGCCGCTCCTGTCAAACAGTTGAGCGGCGAACCGTGGCAGCCCAGTGACTACTCAAATTGCAAAATGCTGCCACGGAGTGAACCAGAGGGAGTTTCTGTGAGAAGAAAACATCAAAATAAGAAAAACTAAAAGTGTAACAGTTGGGTTGGAGCCGTTAGGGTGGCTGAGCAGCAGGGCGAATTTGACTTACTGTTCAACGCGCGCTCCGTGACAATTAGAAAAGGCGCAAATCGCCATTTTTAACGCCTGTCAGTTGGCAACATGGCAACCACGCTTAGTACAGAAAACTCCATACCGGCTCCTGAGCTGCCTGGGGAGGCTCAAATACCTAACACATCGGAAGGAGCTTCAGTTACTCATTCCTCCCCCCAGCCCTCTACTTCCGATGGCAGGGAGGCAGCCAGGGCTAGCAAAAAGTCAGCACAAACCTCAGTTAAGGAGAAAAAATCTAAAAAGGTTTCCAAGCCCAGTTCACGTTATGAGAAACAAAAGGACAAAGCTTTAGAGAGAATGCACAAGAAGGCAGCCAATAAAAAGTCATCTGTCCCATAGGGGTAAGAAAGTAAAAAGTCTTGTCATCTGAGCAAACACCTCCAGCTCAGAACCAACTCTCACTGATCCTCTCCCCAGGAGGCAGGCAAAATAGAGAGCCTCCTGCTAATCCAATATACCCCATTGATGTCTCAAATATCTGGGGTCTACCCCAGGGGCCCCAAGCCCCTATGCCTGTTAGGAATGACATGCTTCCACCAGCTGTCCAGAGAATGGATGCTCTACCATCCACCTCCAGCGCAGCTATTATGGAACAGGCACATCCTATGTATTTACCTAACTTTCAAGACATTATTGCCAATGCCAGTTCACAGGGCATCACAGCAGGGTTGCAGCAAAGGGATGCCCTGGCACAAAGCAGGTCACTGTTCCTGCAACAATGCTACCAGCTCCTGCTCCAATGGCGCCCTCTACAGGACAGGTGGCATTTTCAAGGGTAGCCTCATGTAGAGCACATTGCATTAGTCTAAGCATTAGAGGACCAGAACATAAATGACTGAGCACAGGGACTCCTGATCCAGGAAAGGCTGCAACTAGTGCACAAGCAGAAGTTGTGCAAAGGCTCTCTTAGCCGCGACTGCTATCTGCTCTTTGAACAGGGGTCGCAACTCCAAGAGAACCCACAAGCTGTGGACTGAATCTGTCTGGGGTAGTGCCACCCATCCAGAACTAAAGATGTCAGTGTCTTTAGTTCTGCTAAAGCTCCATGCAGCCAAAGACACTCAGGCTTACCAGTATTCAGCCAAAGCCTGTTGTCTCCCATTCAGACTCCCACAGCCTCCAGAAACTGTGTGAGGGAGCAACAGCATCGCTTGGGCACCTGGGGTGGAGATTTAAAGTACAGTATCATCGGCATATTGATGATACCTCAACTTGTGGACATGGATGATATCACCTAGCACCTTCATGTAGATGTTAAACAGGATTGGAAAGCGTACTGGGCCCTGCGGCCTGCCACAGAAGATATTGCACAGGATTAAACAGACTACTAAAGGCCACAGGTTTGAAAATGTAATTAAATATTTTTTTCTTTTAATTGTACATTAATACATTCATGATAGTAGACTGGATAATATGCACCAGGTACATAAGTAATGCTACATTTTGGGTAGGACTGCCACTTAAAGTCCTTTGCTGTTTTCTTTCTTGCATATATACTAAAAAGTTCTCAACGCAACTAAGAAAAATATTAAAATAAAGAATAAAATGCAAGTGAAATTAGAATCAATTTAGAAACTGGGAGAATTAGGAGGACATATAGGAAAACAAGTAACTAAAGCCTTAAAAGCCTTGAAAATGTCATATTACACCTGAAAGCTGAGACAATTGGAGCTAATTGAACCTTATTTATTTATTTATTTATTAATCCAATTTATATGCCGCACCCTCTCCACCAAGGGACTCGGGGCGGCGTACAATTTATTATGTAGGTAAGAATAAAGTAGGAGAAGAAACAACATTGGAGAGAGTCAACTTTCTAGTTATTTTTAATCTCTGGACAGGATCCTGTAAGAACAGGTAATATTTTAGGCATTTGTTCTTGTTTCCAGTTATAGCCACCAACTTAATTTACATAGGGATGTGATTTGGTATACTGATCTTTTAGAATTAACCAGGATGATAGTTGATTAATTTATTCCTGCCTCAGAGCTCCTTTGACTCCCAACTGTTCCGTTGGCAATTAGCTTTTTGTTATTTTGACAGTAAAATATACAAATAGTCTCTAGTTTTATCTAAGTAAAGCATCCACAAGAAATTATAGTTACATTTTTAAAAATGCCAGGTCCAGGAAATACGTAAAATGTTTTTCTTTTGGAGTAGCCAGGAGGCTTCTCAGCGCAAATTAGTTCTTGGAATTGAGAAACATCTTTTCCCAGGAGGTTTTGTTATAGAACTGCTAATAGATCAGGAGATCTGGCTGTGCACCTGAGTCATTCTGGAAATCAGTGGCAATAGAAAACAAACCCAAAATCTTTTCGTTAATATCTTTTATATATTTGGTTACATGTCTAAACTTATTTTCAGAAGAGCTAATGGTTTTCAGTAGAGCACCCGCACCATCTTTTTAATAAAAGAAATTATTAGAAACATTACTAGGCCATTCCTGTGAACTTAGGGTAAGTCATTGCTAATTTTTATGTAACTGCTGTCTAGAATTCTAATGTACAATTTCCCTCAGCGGTTTGTCACTGCATTTTCCCAGGAAGTTCTCCCCGCTCCCCCCACCAATTTCCCAGTCTACCATGCATTCCCAGGAGGTCTTCCATTCAAACACTAACAAGGCCCAGGCTTAGGTTTGCAGCCCAAGCATTGATGTGTTGCCATCTTCAAAGATGATCTTCAGTTGCTGTATTTGATATCTTTGTTGTAGGAGATTCAAATGATTTAATATGCTAAAGTTAAAACCATTGAATCTCAGTGTTGATCTTTTGTCTTTTCAGACTTCATGTACAGCAGTTGCTTCCTTCCTAGAATTTGTAGCATCAGACTACTGTACGCAGGAAATAACAGTATTATTGAAACTGTGAAAGTCTTTAATTTCCTCAATGCATCCAGAGAATATGTCAGTATAGTGCAAATATGGCAACGATATAATGGCTTGTAAGTAGTACTGTACAGTAGTAATCTTAGCTTGTATAAAATAGTGTGGATATCTTCGAGTAAAACTGGACCTAAGTCAAGCTTGTGACATACAGTCAAATTTGCTAGAAATTACTAGTACTTTCACCACAGTAAGAACAGAATGCTAAATGTGGTACAGGCTAAAACTGGTAAATATTGAGTTTCTCTGTCTTGCTTAAAATTGTGAAATGAAAGCTTTTTTTTTCTTTAACCAAAGCCATGATGGGCAACAGAAATTAGTACTTTGTGTTCGTTTGGTAATCTATATAATCAATAATAATGGTTTTATAGGAAATTGTGACTTAGAATGTAAAGAAATCAAACGAATAAAAAATAGGTATGATAAAGTACGTGTAATTTTTTGATCCAAAGTAGGCAAGGATGCTCAGATCCCATGTGGGCACCCTAATTCTACTTGTCAGCAATTTCTAAAGGAGCTGTGCCTTTTCCTGAGGTCACAAAGGGAGATGTCCAGCTTAGCGAAATACTCACTGAGTTTAGGAGACATTTCATGTTGGGGGACTGATAATATTGCATAGCTGCCAGCAGGTACATTGAAGTTGTTTGTTTGTTTGTTTGTTTGTTTGTTTGTTTGTTTTATTGGATTTATATGCCACCCTTCTCCCAAAGGACTCAGGGCGGCTTACAGCATTAAAAAACACATATTACAAAAGTTAAAAGGAAATTAGAAACAGTCCAAAAAACAAACCCAATTAATATAACACTAACATTTAAAAAATTAGATAAAATTAACAGGCCAGGCCGGCTTGCTGGAAAAGCCAACTTTTTAGGGCGCATGGGAAGGACCGGAGGTCGGGGATTATGCAAAGCTCCTGGGGCAGCTCATTCCAGAGGGAAGGCATTCCCACAGAGAAGGCTCTCCCCCTGGGAGTCGCTAGCTGACACTGTCTGACCGACGGCACCCTGAGAAGGCCAACTCTGTGGGATTGCACTGGACGGTGGGAGGCTACTGGTGGCAGTAGGTGGTCTCGCAGGTACCCTGGGCCTAAGCCATAGAACGCTTTAAAGGTGATAATTAGTACCTTGAATCGCACCCGGAAAACAACCGGCAACCGGTGCAGGTCGCCTAAAAGGGGTGTAACATGGGAGCACCTAGGTACCCCCATGATAACAAGCATGGCCGCATTCTGGACCAGCTGAAGCCTCTGGGTGCTCTTCAAGAGCAGCCCCATGTAGAGAGCGTTGCAGTAGTCCAGGCGAGAAAGGACGAGGGCATGAGTGACTGTGCATAGAGCATCCCGATCCAGGAAGGGGCGCAACTGACGTACCAGGCGAACCTGGTAAAAGGCCCCCCTGGTCACGGCCGTCAGGTGATCTTCTAAACTAAGCCGCATGTCCAGGAGGACTCCCAGATTGCGGGCCCTCTCTGAGGGGGCTAAAATTTCTCCCCCTATCATCAAAGATGGAACAAGATGCACAAATCGGGATTACGGAAACCACAGCCACTCAGTCTTGGAGGGATTGAGCTTGAGCCTGTTCCTCCCCATCCAGATCCGCACAGGCTCCAGGCATCGGGACATCACATCGAGGGCTTCGTTTGGGTGGTTTGGAGTAGAGATGAAAAGTTGGGTATCATCAGCATATTGATGATACCGTACCCCAAAACCATGGATGATCTCGCCCAGCAGTTTCATATATATGTTGAACAGGAGGGGTGAGAGAACCGACCCCTGGGGCACCCCACAAGTGACGCGCCTTGGGGTCGATCCCTGCCCTCCAGTCAACACGAACTGCGACTGATCCGACAGATGGGAGGAGAACCACCGTAAAACGGTGCCCCACACTCCCAAATCCCCAAG